>NC_141685.1:764753899-765462711 GCF_964263255.1 Lissotriton vulgaris | reverse complement strand
TGAGTCCCTTTCTCACTGCTCCATCAGGATTCAAGCAAGCCGGGCCGAAGACGGCTGAAATGCCAGAAACCGGTCCCCGGTAGCTTGTCTCCTTTCTGGTGAAGAATTGGCTTGGTAGTTTAGTCTGCCCTGTTCCCATGATGCACTGGGCCAGGGACAGACTGATTTGCATATAGCCAGGTTCTGAGCTGGGATGGGGCAGTGAGATAAATAACGGTGATGGATCAAGCCCTGATCTTTGGACTGGGTAAGAGTGGTCTGCTTTATTCAGACACTCTGTTCATCACCACCCCCTTTTCTGAATCGTTTTTGGCCACTATAGGTGTGGCAGGGTATACTCAGACATGAGTCCCTTTCTCACTGCTCCATCAGGATTCAAGCAAGCCGGGCCGAAGACGGCTGAAATGCCAGAAACCGGTCCCCGGTAGCTTGTCTCCTTTCTGGTGAAGAATTGGCTTGGTAGTTTAGTCTGCCCTGTTCCCATGATGCACTGGGCCAGGGACAGACTGATTTGCATATAGCCAGGTTCTGAGCTGGGATGGGGCAGTGAGATAAATAACGGTGATGGATCAAGCCCTGATCTTTGGACTGGGTAAGAGTGGTCTGCTTTATTCAGACACTCTGTTCATCACCACCCCCTTTTCTGAATCGTTTTTGGCCACTATAGGTGTGGCAGGGTATACTCAGACATGAGTCCCTTTCTCACTGCTCCATCAGGATTCAAGCAAGCCGGGCCGAAGACGGCTGAAATGCCAGAAACCGGTCCCCGGTAGCTTGTCTCCTTTCTGGTGAAGAATTGGCTTGGTAGTTTAGTCTGCCCTGTTCCCATGATGCACTGGGCCAGGGACAGACTGATTTGCATATAGCCAGGTTCTGAGCTGGGATGGGGCAGTGAGATAAATAACGGTGATGGATCAAGCCCTGATCTTTGGACTGGGTAAGAGTGGTCTGCTTTATTCAGACACTCTGTTCATCACCACCCCCTTTTCTGAATCGTTTTTGGCCACTATAGGTGTGGCAGGGTATACTCAGACATGAGTCCCTTTCTCACTGCTCCATCAGGATTCAAGCAAGCCGGGCCGAAGACGGCTGAAATGCCAGAAACCGGTCCCCGGTAGCTTGTCTCCTTTCTGGTGAAGAATTGGCTTGGTAGTTTAGTCTGCCCTGTTCCCATGATGCACTGGGCCAGGGACAGACTGATTTGCATATAGCCAGGTTCTGAGCTGGGATGGGGCAGTGAGATAAATAACGGTGATGGATCAAGCCCTGATCTTTGGACTGGGTAAGAGTGGTCTGCTTTATTCAGACACTCTGTTCATCACCACCCCCTGTTCTGAATCGTTTTTGGCCACTATAGGTGTGGCAGGGTATACTCAGACATGAGTCCCTTTCTCACTGCTCCATCAGGATTCAAGCAAGCCGGGCCGAAGACGGCTGAAATGCCAGAAACCGGTCCCCGGTAGCTTGTCTCCTTTCTGGTGAAGAATTGGCTTGGTAGTTTAGTCTGCCCTGTTCCCATGATGCACTGGGCCAGGGACAGACTGATTTGCATATAGCCAGGTTCTGAGCTGGGATGGGGCAGTGAGATAAATAACGGTGATGGATCAAGCCCTGATCTTTGGACTGGGTAAGAGTGGTCTGCTTTATTCAGACACTCTGTTCATCACCACCCCCTTTTCTGAATCGTTTTTGGCCACTATAGGTGTGGCAGGGTATACTCAGACATGAGTCCCTTTCTCACTGCTCCATCAGGATTCAAGCAAGCCGGGCCGAAGACGGCTGAAATGCCAGAAACCGGTCCCCGGTAGCTTGTCTCCTTTCTGGTGAAGAATTGGCTTGGTAGTTTAGTCTGCCCTGTTCCCATGATGCACTGGGCCAGGGACAGACTGATTTGCATATAGCCAGGTTCTGAGCTGGGATGGGGCAGTGAGATAAATAACGGTGATGGATCAAGCCCTGATCTTTGGACTGGGTAAGAGTGGTCTGCTTTATTCAGACACTCTGTTCATCACCACCCCCTTTTCTGAATCCCTAGGGGAAGCAGGCATTGACAAAATGCAAGACCTATACGCTAACAGGAGTTTTGTCACAGCAGAAGAGCTGCAATACGTTCATAACTCACCACTGCTCTTTCGATTCACGCTGCATTGATTGAAACTGGCAGTAAAAGCACATTACAGCACATTCCCAGCCAAGCCACCCACCCTAAACTCTCTACAGTTGCTCCTGGTCTCTCTCACTCAGCACAAGCTTGTCACTAAGCTGTATAGGGCAATAAGGGACTAAAAGGTCCAGTACAATGATAAAAGCCTCATGCGCTGGAATGTCAGACTCAATCCTCCGCTTAACACTAACAGAATGGGAGCATTGCTGCCAAATCACCAGCGCCCTCATGTCCAATGAAAACCTGCCCATTATCCATTTTAAATATATTTATCAAGTATACCATACACCACTTAAACTACATAAGTTTGGGTTCTGTGACAATAGCAAATGCAAAAGATGTGGAAAGCCAGATGCAGACTTCTGACACTTGGCTTTGGAATATAGATTGGTGCCTGAGTTCTGGGAGGAAGTGGTGTGGCGATTGCAGGTTATGTTAGCAGTCCCTGTGCAATGTATACTGAAGGTTTGTCTGCTGTGCTACGTGCCACAGCTGAAAGGGGTTGTGGGCAGATTTATATGAAGTGCACTGCTGATGGCAAAGGACTGGGTGGCGCTGACATGGGAGAGTACTATAGCCTCACGACCGGACTATTGGGTGAAGGGCCTTGTATATTGTAAAGAAAGTATCAAACTTTATGCAGAAGAGCTACCCTCGTCTTCCAAACCCAAGGAGATTTGGGAACCAAAGTCAGTATCTGAGCTCACAAACCCAGCCACGAACAGTGACCTATGAAGGCTGATATCAACTTGCATGTCTGCCCTGTAATGACATAGTCATTGTAAGATAATTATATCCTGCTAAGCTATGTGAAGGGAAATTGGCCAATCACATGATGTTTGTTTTGTTTGTTCGTCATCTCTACTGCCTTGCACGGCACTGCTGATATGTGCTTAATTCGAAAATCAATAAAGAGAATTAAAAACAAAATGTAGCACAATTATGAAGTTGTGGTAAAGAGTAAGGACCACTGTAAGTTAAGCTGTACATTTGAGGATGGTGGAGCTTCTAATTGTTCAGAAAGGGGGAACCCCGTGACATACACCATCTACAAGGTTTGTATACGTCCGCAACCAGGCTTAGGAGCGTTTAGTCTTTTTTAGAATAAGCATATGGGAGGAGTATCTTTCAGATTTGTATATCTTTAATCCCCAAGAACCAAACCTAAACACCTTAAATGTAAACCTTTTATTGTTGACAAGTTGATATGCATTTGTGAGAATATGTGAAACATGCTTTTGTTACCCACACAGGAAAAAGTTGAGGAGGGACGAGCCAGCATCTACCGGTCAGTGGTGATGAACACCTCCAAGGAGATGTCGTGTTACAGCGACTTCCCTATGCCGGACCATTTTCCAAACTTTCTGCACAACTCCAAATTTCTGGAGTACTACAGGCTGTATGCAGAACATTTCGGCCTCATGAAATACATCAACTTCAAGGTGAGGAACAGCTATATCATCTAAGTGTGGCTGGAGCAGAAGGTTATCCTTGTGCATTTTGAAATCAGTGTTGTGAAAACTTAGCAAATGGAACTCTGGTTGCAGAGTGAAAACGGTTGTACAGCGTAATCACCAATTAAGTTATCAAAATGAGATAAAAAAGAATTACGTAAACAAAAAAAAACCATGAGAATTTTCAATAATCGAACAGAAGGGTGTGAAGAAAACACCTAAGATAGCTACAACGATTTGTCAATGAACAAAAAGTAAAATGAGAACAAATATAAAAATATATATCACGGTAAAGCCTATTACACTGTACCAACTACATAATCCTTAACTTTATATGGAACCTTTCTCAAACATACAGGAAGTGAAACATCATAAACTATTTCTTTTCTGGAGAAGAACAATCATCAACTTGTGGAAAAACCTGCTGACACTCAGATCCATTCATATCTTTTACATTTGCATTCTCCAAATTCTATTCCTTTCCTCTGTACTTGGCAATGTGTTGCTCTACCAAGATCCATTATTCAACTGCACTGAAGTTTAATCACATTTTGTACACTATCGAAAACTTTGTCTCACCTTTCCTATATAAATTGGGGTTTACAATCTTGACCAAGTCGTCAACGTTTAAATGACCATGCGAGTTTCTCTGTTTTAGCCCCCTCCACTTGGAACTCCTTGCCTCTCTCTCTCCGTCTTTGTCCCAGCTATGACTCCTTCCGTAGACAGTTGAAAACCCTCCTTTTCCAGTCAGCATTCGAGTAACCCCTTCTCCATGACCTCTGCTGTTTGTCAAGAGCGCCAAGAAACCGTTGGTGTATGTGCGCGGTACAAATATTTTTAATGTAATGTAATGTTTTCTCCAACATATTCGGTTTTGTTTTCTGTTTTTTCAAATTCCCATTTTCCCTAGCAGAATTATATGTTTTTCCTAAGCTGAGAGGTTTTGAATTGCCAATAGGCCATTCAGGCCTAAGCACAGTAAAAGGTTTCCTCCCTTTTAGAAGTTCAAATGGAGTAAATCCAGTGGTATTGTTTGGGGTACAGTGATAAGCCCATTTTAAATTAGCTTTTTTTGTGCATTATGTCCTGTTTTTAGAGTCAGCTGTACACCTTCCACAACCACTTTATTAAACCTCTCAACCAATCCATTCATATTGGGTGAGTGGAGAGTTTTTTTAATGCACAACACCAATTGTTTTAAATACCTCATTACGTGTTTGTGAAGTTAATTGTATTCCATTGTCAGATGTTAAGGAAGTTGGAATACCCTCATTTCTAAAACAATCTCCCACCCACAAGTCAATAACAGAATCTGAAAAAGGACTGCAAATACACTTCAATTCTGCCCACTTTGAAATAGTAAATGACAATGAGAGCATAGGATTATCCAAAAGGCCAGCCTTCATAAGTCCCAACAAATGTATGGCAAGTTATTTCCAAGGTGCTAATGAAAATTAGTGAAATGTAATTCCTGAATTGATTTTCTTCAGTAGCGTAACTGAATTAGCCAATTGTTCACAATTTTTAATATAATCATCGATGAAAGCTACCCATAAAGCACCCTTAATTTTTTTTTGTACCTGATTCACCAATGTGTCCATCATGTGCCAATGACATAAGTATCATGCGTATTGCCTTTGGTGGACAAAACAAGAACCTTTCAATATTAGATTCCCTTCAGAAAATAATTCCCCTTTGGCTTTCCAGGAAACTCTTTGGGGTCTATTAGGATGATGGTTGGAAAATCACACCAACCACCATGGTAGCAGGAAAAGACGGCCCGCTAGGACCGTGGCACAACCGCCAGTCCAATTAGCATGCTTCGCAGTCGAAATCTGACAGCGGCGGTACGATCGTGGTCTTTAACATTGCGGTGGTTGCTGCTGCCGCCGCACCGCCGCAATGTGAAAAGGAGCATGTCATGCATATCACTGCACTGCGTGGCAGGCACTGCACAGTGCCTGCCAACTGGTACAGGGACACCCAGTGCACCCACACCCCCTCAACACATTGGGGGCCCGCAATGGGCCCCGGAGACATTCTCCGCATGCCTTTCCATGGCGGTCCCACTGCAGCGGAAAGGCTGGATACAGCTGGCATCATAATCATGCCTGCGGAGACTGACCCTGCACCAGCACCATTGTAGTGGTCCAGTCCTGCCCACTAGGCAGTCGTGCGGACTGGTACTGGCTGAAAAGTGGTGGGCGGAAAATCTCACCACCGCGGTCATCACCGCCATGCTAATGGGACCAGCGTTTTTCCCGGTTGCGATTGCGGGCGGATGTCCACCGGCGGTTGCCACGCCGGCCCGGCGGCGGCCATCTGTCCGCCATCCTAATAAACCCCTATGTTCTGAATTAAAGATTTTTTATTTGGCCACCCTGAGGCAATACAATTGTGGACTTTACACAAATGTATATCCTCTTGTGAAGCTTTACACCACTTATCTTTGTTAATGTAATGTTGAATAAGGGAAGCTGCGTCACTTACTGATTCAACTACACACTCTTCCTTGTCTTCCAGTAGTTCATTCTCTTTGCCTTGAATTGGGAATCCTGATAAACAATGTGCTCAAGTATTAAATGAACTAGGAATATTAGTTGCATTAAAGTCATATTGATATAGTTATCACAATATGACAATAATCTAGACAATCTAGATGTTGCCTTTACAGTACTGTTGCTATTTAACAAGGAAATAAATGGCTTATGATCAGTTCTGATAGCAAAGGATTCTTCCCACACATAAGAACAGAAATACAACATGCTAGGGCTTCCCTTTTAAAAGTAAAATAAGTAAGTTCAGCTTGTGACAATACCCCAAAGCAAATGCAATGGGGACCTCTTTGTTACCTTTGACTTGTGTAAAACCGAAACTCAAACTAGATGCACTGGCATCCACTGTTATGATGCTTTTGCTCAAATAAGAAAAAGGAGACAGAGGAGTTGCATTAATAATGGCACGCTTGATATTTTGAAATGCATTGTCATGTTCCTGTTCTCATATAAATATAACTCCTTTTTTTAATAGGAGTGTTAAAGGAAAGCAGCTGCTGCTGAATAAAATTTCTCTACAAAGTGAGAATAAAACTTGCAGAGACCCTGAATGACCTAAGTGTATGTTTGTTCGAAGTTGTCGGTACATCACTAACAGACTTCAACAGATCATCTTTAGGGGGATATATCATCTTTTGAAATTTTGTGTCCCAAACAATCTACTTTGTGAGACAAGAACTTACATTTTTCAAATTGTAAAGTCATTCCCCTTCCCTTGAATGCCTAAAACAGTGTCCCAACAGGCCATCCTCCCCTCAATGCCCCCAAATAAGCTGTGGATCAATTTCTAGCAGGGAAGGCCAAACCAAACAGCATCCTAGTTTACCTGTAGGCTCTTTTAGGTGCAATGAGGGTAGCGATATGAAGGGAATTTTCAGTAAGTTCTATCTAGTGATATGCCGATTTCAAATTTAATTTGGAGAACACCATAGATCAACAAATTTTAGCTAGGAAGTCTTGTATGTGATATAGATGACCACAATTTTTGTTCACAGATCTTAAAATTGACACATAGCTTCAAATCACCTGTTTCGTTTTTAACTAGAACAATGGGCGAGACCCATTCTGGTGCGTCAGCAGGTTCTATAATGCCAGTATCACACATTTCAATTTACATTCTAGATAACTTCAACAGGGATCTTATGGGAAAATGTCTAAGTTTGTTAGGAGTGGGCGGAGCTTGCAAAGTTTTACTTAATGCACATAAAAACTGTGAAATTCTATGGAGTTTCGGCCACTCCATAACTTCAAGTAGCCGCATTGTGGCTGCGCAGAGCAGACAGAAAAAAACACTTCTTGACTTCGGTCAGTGTGTGAGGCTTTCCCTTTGGTTCCAGCGCTTAAGAAGCTTAAGCAAAGAAAGCAGATACCCCTCTCAGCTGGAACACTTGAGGTTTATGGCCCAGGAATCAGACACCATGCAATGCACTTGATAATGAGGATCTATGCTAGTTTTTGCAACTATACATAAACTGCTGCTGTCACGGGAGGGCACATGCATCCACAAGTTTCATGGGCATTATGTAAGAGAAAATGAGAGAGTAAATGATTTATACATACCATTCCGCAAAGGAAACATGGCTGTCAAACGTTGCCTCCGCAAAGAAGACATTTCCTTATAGATGCTGTGTGCTCATGTTTCCTGTGCCGGCAGTACCCACTATGAGGGTTGGATACACCCAGACACATTTTGCAGGGATGTTGTTTAATGCAACTATGCAGTAAGCGCACTTTGTACATCGCATTGCCTGGTGGATGGGTCTTCTAA
Organism: Lissotriton vulgaris; assembly: GCF_964263255.1. Classification (NCBI taxonomy): domain Eukaryota; kingdom Metazoa; phylum Chordata; class Amphibia; order Caudata; family Salamandridae; genus Lissotriton; species Lissotriton vulgaris. Next base: position 765,454,767 of record NC_141685.1, on the reverse strand, counting down.
CGTTTCACTCGCAGCAACCTCTAGCCTGGCTGTGAACTATTGTGAACATTTGCACAGTGCTCAACAGACACACACACCAAATAAGGTATTCTGCAGCATGTCTGCTACCACGAGCTACCTATACTATGTTTTCCTCTCCCTCCTGCCCGCAGCACACTCATGGTTTGTCCATCAGTCCTCTATCGCCTCTCCCACATGCAGCCTGCTGCATACACCCCCTGGCCTGACATCACCAATCACCGGTCCTGAATCAACACCCTCAGCATCACAAGACCATTGAGGGGCCTACTACTCTGCCTAGTTTGAGAATATAAAAACAAGCCCCATTTCAGTTTGAAGCCAGCCACTTTTGAAATGGTGCTGGATCCCATGCTTAGTGCTGAGTATGACTAAATGCTCATTAATTCCACTTGTAAAACTGAATATAAACGTTCGACCACCGATAGTTTATGTATTGCCTGATTAGCATTTTTCTTCAAAGTTGTGTTGCGTGTGAAACCTTTAACTTTTCCCAGTTCCTTCTTGTAAACCTCTTTATGTTTATCTAGCAAGCATTCAGTATCAGTCATTTCCTAACACATGCATCCTTATCCATCTTTATATCAAAACCTATTTGTTGGCATTAGGATTAAGGCACATGCCCATTGTACCTTGGTGTCCCCACCCTAATAAATGCTGACCATCGATTGCCACATCACCTTGCCCACTATTTTCCTATCTTGAAATTTGATAGTAACCATAAAATATCCTAAAACATCAATGTTCTTTCTGCCATTTGCATATACTCTTATACCGTTCGGTTCCAACTCAACGTCATGAAAATGTTCAAGAAAATATGAATCAGAGACAATGATAAAAAGCAATCCGGAATCAGCCATGAATTCCAATCAGTTGCTATTTATATAAATTGTGCAATTCTGTAGTTTAAAATATTCCTCATCTACACCCCAAATACCCTAATTCGAATTCAATTCAGAGCCACTAAGATTTTCACCCTTCCCAACATCGCTATCACTTGTATTCCACTCATTATTACCACCATCACCCGCATTCAACACATTTTTACTGTCACCAATTTCAAATATACCTTGGAAAGACATTCACAAAATAACATTTTCCTTAGTATTGTTGACTTCCAAACAATCTTGCATCGTGTAGATTCTCCCAAATTTCCCATTTATATACAATCTAGAGAAATTACCAACTTTCCCACAAACGAAAACATTATTTTCTCACAGCTAGGCAAGATTTAAAGGAGTTAATAAACGTGTTCGAACCACAGCGAGTGCAGCATTTCTTACTGTCTTTAAAAGATGTAGAAAATGGTTTTCCATTGTCTTTCAACTTGTCAAATTCAATATCTATTTGTTTCCTTGTTGAAATAGATGCAAATTTTGTTTCTCCAGAGGAATTCAAAGTTTTGAAGGAAGAGATCGAATACTCTTAGCAATATCTATAGTATCAGCCAGTGTTAGATTACTGTTTTAGTAACTGCCCCTGAATTTTCCTGTTTAGCATCTAATGATTTTGATTTTTGATACAAGTATCTATTTAATTGCCAAATCTGTGAATTGCCGCTAGCGTTTGTAAAGTTGTAACATAAAAATCAATAGATTCATTAAGTAATTGATGGCATAATATTGAACCGAGGTAGCAGCCCCACTTCCATGGGATGTTTCCCTTGGCACAGGTAGATGTGCTGTAACTACAGCAAAATTCAAATAAATGTTCTTTTCAAATCTTCGTGTTGCTTAGTATTTCAATGTGTTTGTTTCACACATATACTCAATTGCATTTAAAGATGAAACTTCATGTCCCACAATGAATTATTTCTCTATCAAACGTTTTGACGACATTCACTTCTCTCGATGCATTTCTGCATGCTGCCTCCATCAGGGGAGTATCTACAATTAGTAAAAGAATATTATTCGCTTTGATCAATGTGCTTTCCACCCGAAATATATCCACCACCTAATTAGTCGTGGTTAATGAAAGGTCGTGTCCATCGTTATGTGCTTAGCGTTCACAATACATAATTACAAAGGAAAAATACTGGTGAGTGTTAGTAGTTACACAGTGCGTGTGAGTTAAACATTTGAGCTACACACGCTGGTTGTTAATTTCAACTTGTGAGTATTTAGCGTGCTTGGTACACCATGTGGTACACCTTGGGTCAAGGGTTATATGCCGTAGGATGTGGGAGTGGCCTGGAGGGTAGGGATCGGCTGATGAGTTTTGCTTGGAAGTTCTGGGGTGGAGCTATTGCTCATATGGTAATGACTGTGAATGCAGTAGGCTCCAGCAACTCGTTGTCAATGTGGTAGCAGAAAGAAGAACACTCGAAGATAAGATTGATCCTTCTGCAATTAGAGCCCAGACCCAGCTAGTGCCATTGAAACAGTCAAGACGTTGACTGTTCAGAATACCAACTGAATGATGCAGCAACATTGGAACAAAGAACATGGAATGTTGAGACCACCTAACACAGCAGCATGCGGACACAAAGGCAAGGCATGCATAGAACATTGCCACATAGACCCCCAAACCATAGCAGCCAGGGTTTCAGATTGCTTATGTGTGAAATTTTGAGAGTTTCAGTGTAATTGTGAGTGCCATTTAGTTACCAAATGGGTGACAGTTAAAGTGCCACTTTCTCATAAGCAAAATGAAGCAATGAAGTCCACTGAAACAGATCATTCTCAGAAGTTACACCCATATGAGCAACAAAAAACTTTAAGAAGATCTTGGCACTGCTGCAAAGCACCTGAAATGGAAGGACACTAACCTCTCTCATATGCGTTTGATTTGTCCTACAGCACTACTCATACCATTAAAGGGTGTCAGATCACTGCACGTCACACACACACACACACACACACACACTAACACACATTATACAGATATGAGTCCTACATGTGTAAATTAGTCTATAGGAAATGTTACATAAGTCAGTGAGTATTACAACTTGTAAGAATCACGTAATTCATTCCAGTAGACAGTGTGTATTTTAAGAATGTTTGCCCTGGAAAAGCACACACTCAGGATTTAAAAGGTACCACAGTGCTTGGCTTTACTAAAAATGTATTTCTATCCGAACGAATCCCTTTTAGTAACATAAGTATAATGAAAGACAAAGGGGGACGTGGTGGGAATAACATTCTAACCTATACTGTGCAGTCTGAATGCAGCTCGTTGACGAACGTTTATATGTAACTGTGCTCTATTAGGATTGTAACTTGTGAACTGCAAGTAACAAAAGAATCTCACAAGTTAAAAAATATAAAAACAAGTACATTTTCGAATAGCTTATTTGAAAGGGACGATAGAGATGGACAGTCAGACCTTTGTCATTTGTCAAACAATTCACACTTACCAATCCAATCTTCCGAAATCCCTGTCTATCCTTGGCCACCAGAAAATGTCTCTTTTGTGTTCTCCAGGGATGGGTAATCTGGATGCACAACCTGCTTCCTTCTTGCTTCCACAAGGTATATATTCGACAAGGAAATCATATTCAAGTTACTTCACTCGCAGTCTCACCAGTCTAGAAGAGGCTTTGGTGGAATGTGCATAACTTCCACTCAACATGTGTATTAGTAGTTTATAATCTGACTGTAATCTGAATTTAGTACCCCACACATACGCTCCACTGTCCAGACACACAAAAGCATTTCACGCTCAATGACAGAGCACTGTCTCTCAAGTGGACTAGGCATAGGAGAAGCAAACACAATAGTACATTCATCATTCCCTCTTCCCTGTGACAACACAGCCACGCCTAGTTGAGCTCCACTTGCATCTACTGTTACCGTCAGACACTCACCAGGTGTATTTACATATATGATTTTATTTATTTGTGAGGTTTTATATAGCGCTGGCTAGACCCAGAGGTATCAGAGTGCTTTAAAAGAGTAGGAGCAGTTACAAAAATAATATATTTCAGAGCAAGGAGAGCGACAGTCAGGAGAAAGCACATCTCTCAATTAGTCAGGAGCAGCACAGTTCTGCATGATTCACGAGTTATAGTACATATAGATAATATAAAGGAGGTAACGTCTCAAAGCAGGCTAAAGAGTATCAACAGGGAGGACCAAATTTGATTAGGTGGAGGGTGAAGGGAAGAAGAGGGGGGTGGGAAGCAAATGGATAGACAGGGGATAGTGTCCTCCAAACAGCTAACTGAAGAGGTGGAAGGCAGGGGAAGGAGAGGGGGATGGAAACCAAATGGACAAAGACAGCCGAGAGTGTCCTCCAAACAACTAACAGCACATACGTTAGAGCTGCTAGGATAGATGAGAGACCGGGGAGAGCAAAGGATGGGGTATACAAAAGGGATGAGTAAAAGGGAGAGCGAAAGGTAAAACAGGTTAGCAGAAATGTAACCAATACAGGGGAGACAGATCACCAGGTCAGAAGAGAAATTAGACTCAAATACTTGTTGAGTAGGTGACATTTTAGGTCTTTTTTAAAGCTGAGGTAGGAGGGTTGCAGCGCAAGATCCTCAGGATGGCATTCCAGATGCTCAGAGCATTTCCAGGGAAGGCGCAAGTTTGGGTGGATTTCTTTTTTAGTAACGGGGGACGAGGAGTAGCGCTGTAGAGCTGAGCAAAGGTGCATTTGCCAAACCTCCCTTGATTTGTTTGAAGGCAAGCAATTGTTCCCCACCCCTGTATTCTTTTTCGATAATGCAAGGAGAGGTTCGGCTAAAGTGTGAAAATGTAAGTACTTCTTCAATAGTTTTCAATAGGCTAGGGCCAATTCATTTGCCAAAGACCACATGAATTATGTACTCCACCTCATGTACCCCAAAATCACACTTGTCACTCCTCAGTTTCAAACCCCTCTCATTTAATGTAGTCAAAACATTATCGAATCTTACCAGGTGTTCAACATGATATTTACCCAAAGCCAGGATGTCATCTTGGAAGACAAGCATGCGTTTTAACCTTTTCACCACTTCACACATGACTCTTTGAAACAGCGGAAGTGAGCTTAAAGGGCATCTTTCAAAATTGATACACACCAATGGGTGTAACAAAAGTAGTAAGATATATGGATTCTTTCTCCAACACCACTTGATGGTACGCAGATTGTAGGTCAAGCTTGAAAATTAAATTTGCACCTGCTAGGGCACACATAATTTCCTCTATTTTTAGGCAGAGGATGCCCATCCACCCAGATGGCTTGGTTGAAGCACCTGAGATCATAGGTGATAATCACAGAGATGAGTGTACGGGCACAATAACACCCTTCTTGCATAAGTTATCCAATAATTCATTTAGACTTTCTCTTACATTCAATGGCGTGTAAAATTGATTTTGCAATCACTTTACCTCCTTCTCATATTCATCCAGTTCATCATCTTCCTCTGGTGTATATACATGAAGATTAGCAAATATGTCTTGACTCTCAGGTCAGAGGAGTCTTCAAGGAAACATCTATTTTGGTCAGGCTTAAACTTAAAACCATCAATGGCTCCAAGAACTGCATTAGAAGCTCTAAACCATGCCTTTCAGGCAATTGCAGGTTGCCCCAGAGACAGCAAAAATGGTGGAGGAGGATTAATCGCGTGCTTGTTCACTGTAATTACAGCCTCAGCTTACAAGTCACTCCAAAAAAATAATCAAGTTGTCAGAGAATTTTCAATAAAATCAGTGAAATAAATTAGAAAAAAATGGTAAATGGATTGCCACTACTGAAGAATTTCCAAAACTGACAACACAACTATTCTTTGTTGTACTTCTCAGTATGCCTGGCTATACAGGGACCGAATCAGGCAAGTTAGGGTGGCTGTCGGTAATGAAACATTGCATGACTATGCTTGGGACAGGCCCCTTACTTAGTTAGGCAAGTTAAGATAGCCACCGACAGTAAAACGCTACACTGATGAATGCGTAGGACAAGTTAGACAAGATAAAATGGCAGCCCTTACCAAATATTTTGCTGAAATGATAGCTGGGCCTTCACTCACAACGCTGTCAAATCTATGATCAGTCAAAAAGTCATTGTATACTACTACTGTTACTCGTATATTCAAGGAAACAGTAGGGGGACTTCAGTCGCCTAACTAAAATGGTGCCCAGACATACACTTTCGATGATGCAGGGCCACTTCCCCAAAATGCTGCTGACCTGCGCATACAATGATGCCATATCCTGGAAATGAGAAATAGACTGCTTTCACACTGCTGCAGTCCCAGCTGTAGCTCCAGTGCTGCACAGCTGGCGGTAAAAGCGACATTATGACCCAAGGCAGTCCAAGATCTGTTTCACACCACCCTCTGCCAAGAAAGTGTGGCTCCATGGTAGTTCTTCTATCTCGTCGACACTGTTGCAAGGGAGTTAAAAGCCAGCACAATTCGGTGTGGAAACAAGAATGATTATTCAGCTCTATGTCATAAATGAAGGCGCTGTTTGCCGATGCCAGAGACTGCCTACCACCTCCAACCGTCCTTCGCTCACTTTACTCACGTTTGAATCGAACCGTCATGTCACAAGTGAACGCGACACAGAAGAGTCATGAGCTGGCTCAGGTCAGTATGGCAATATATCAAGATATAGCAGGCTCAGGTTCCTGGTTTGAGAGAGTCCTTCATGGAAACAATGAGGATTTATCTGAATCCAGTTTGAGGCTTAGGGTCTTTCCGAAGTCTTCCAGAGTTTCCATCTCCTGCGCCTGCTTGTGTCCTGGAGATACACCAGTGTGTCATCTGCATTCAGTAAGATAGCTTCCCACGTCTTGTCATGCGGGGTCCCCCATTGTTGCCCCTGTAGCTCAGTGAGTCCTACAAGGGGCCCCTTTGTTAAGACAAAAATAATTGGCGAAAGTTGACATTGCTGCCTGGTGCCCTTATGTACACTGAACGCTGCGCAGATCTCCCTACCCCTGCGGAATCAGAATGTTGACTTCATGTAGAGTAAACTAATCAAGCATAGTATTTCCGGGCCAAAGCCCATTCTGTTCAACACTCCAATTAAGTAAGGCCATCCTAGAGTAATGGAAGCCTTCTCAATGTTAAGAGATAGGGCAATGGGTGGTGGATCCACTTGTGAGTTTTCTTCCATGATTTGGAAGAGGCTTCTTAGACTTAGAAATGTGTTCCTTCCTGGGATACAGCCATTTTGATTGCAGGGCGATACAATAGTAGTTTGTTGTCAAAATGCTTCCAGAGGATTTTATAATGGGTATTGAGAAGGCATAATGGTCAATAGGAGCGAATCTCCGACTGGTCCCTGCTTGGTTTGGGGATTATTATGATCATTGCTTCTTGCATGGTCGCCTGCAGATTGCCCTTGTCTCTGGCCTGTTGGTACAACTGAAGTTTCAGGGCAAGAATCGTTCTGTATGTGGAGTATAACTACACCGGGAGTTCATCGCTCCCAAGGGTTATGTTGCATACTATCTGACTGATTACAAGGCAAACATCCTCGCTCATTAATGGTTCATACTATGTTGGCGCAGTAGCTGTTCAAGCTTTGAGACTGGAATTCCATTTAAATATTCCAGTAGAGGCGACCTCTCAACTCTCCATCCCCATGAACATTGAGCTGTAATACACCAGAACAATTTTATTAATATGGGCCTGTCCGTTAAATGTGTTGCCAGTTGGGGACCTAGTAGCGTTTTCTTGAGACCGGGGAGTTTTAGATCTCAATAGCCACACCATTACTCGTCCTGCTCCGTCCCCTTCCGCATACAGCCTAGCTATGTTTTTTGTGTAGTCCAGTTTCCATGGCTTGATCACCAAGTCCCTGAGTTCAATACTGAGGGGAGTGACATTGCCATCGTTTCCAGCATTCATCCCTACCCACACCTCGGCCTCCCATATGGCATGCTCTAGCTCCAAGATCTGTGTAAGTCCTGCTAATTTGGAAGACATATGTGGCCTTAATATAGAGGCCCCGTATGAATGCCTTAAAGACAACCTACTCCACCCCTCTGTCTGAGACGATACCCTCATTCTCCCTAAAGTTATTAGTATTGTATGAGCCTCTAGTTTCCTTGAAGACTATATTTTGCCCCGCTGGAGTGTATAATTTCCAGGTGGGCACAGACATTTGATGCCTGCCCCAGTGTATTGTAAATTTTAAGGGGCTGTGGTCAGAAAGTGTACAACCAAGATATTCGCTGGTTGAGACATGGGGCACCATGTCAGAGTTACATAGGAACAGTTACATTTTTCAATTGATGCACCAAAGAGAAGAATGAGTACTCTCTCACGGTGGGGTGCATGGAGCACCAAATGCTGTGCATGTACCTATTATAAAGTCATTCTTTAAAGGCATGCTCAGTTCTAACCACCATTGCACTGCAGCAGGGGTAAGGACCTGTCTAAGGATTATCATGCACTGCATTAAAGTCTCCTCCCCATAAACTCGCAGCCGTCAAGTCTTGTACCAACTCGAGACCTAGGTTTTTAAGAAATTGTGGTTGATTGCTATTAGGTGCGTATATCAGCACTAGGACAATCAAGGTCCCATCAAGTGCTCCTGCGACCACTACATATCTTTCCTTGGTGGTCTAACACTTTGCAGATTGTCACTTGCGGTCCTGTAGGAGCCACCCAGATGAGCAACTTCCTGGCATATGCCGAGTAAGAGGTACCAATATATTGGCCTCACCATATCTTTTGCAGTTTGAGGAGTTCTGTGTTGGTCATATGTATTTTCTGTAAGAATGTCAGGTGTGTCTGCCTGTATCCTGATGTATGAGGTGATGGTGCCTGATTTTGGCTATTCCCTGGACATTTCAGTTCCTAATGTTATATGTAGGTGAATACTTCATTGGGTTAGTCGTTATATGGCAGCCCTCGCTTCCTACCGCCTCCCCCTTAAGTTGGACCACTAAGGTCCATATGTAAGTCTGATCTCCAGACAGTTTTAATGAAATGATACTGCTGCTCCCCGAATAAAATCATAACATGTTTACCTCTATTCCCAGTCTTTGGTCATGATAGGAAAGTGTCAACGACCAGAAATAAGCTATTACAAAGAGCAGAAGAGCTTGTACTATCTGGAATCGAGGGAGAAAAAGCCATTGTTTTAAAAAAGTTTTATATAGCGCGAACAAGACATGTCAGGGTATCAGAGCGCTGAATATTGAGGTGGAAAAGTTAAGGTGGTAAAGGAGAAAATCATAGACATATAAGTTGTTACATCAAATGCCTATTCCAGAAAATAATAGAAAAAAAGCAGTTACATCAGATACACATTGTATGGTAGGTAAGCAAGGTCAATGCTGTGAAACGATTAAAGATGGTTTGTATGGTCACAGGTCTATTGTTGCAGGTGACTATTCAGGAGCAATCCTTTGACTTTTTTTTTTAAATGCAGAGGTCGAGTGGTGTGTTCTGATTTGGAAAGGGAGATCACTCCATATTCTCAGAGCAGGTCCAGAGAATGCGGGGTTGTTGGTTCTCTTCTTTTTGAACTTTTGTGGTTTTAACAGTAGAGTGTTTGAGCTTCTTAGGGCTCGATTCCCACCAGATAGTTCAAGTTTATTTGCCAAGTAAGTAAGAGTGTTCTGAAGTAGCACATTGTGTGTCAAGCAGGCTATCTTGGACCTGATTCTTGCATTGAAAGAAAGCCAGTTGAGTTGGACTAGATCTGGAGTGATGTGATCAAGTTTTCTTGATCCAGTGAATAGCTTGGCAGCAGAGTCGAAGTGTCCATTAAAGGGGCCAGTTTAGCTCTTGGTTAGCCCGGCTGGGGTCACGATTCCATAGTCTTAACAGGATATAACTTGGGGTTGGACGACTAGTTACATGTTCACAGGCAGCAGGAAAGGTTAGATTTTCCTTAAAGTGTAGAGTTGGTGATTGGCTTCTATTGTTGTTGCACTGATGTAGTATTACATATTCAGGAATTTCCCCAAAGTTATGCCTAGTGATTGAGTTATGTTAACAATATGTGGGGTGCAATTGAGGGCTGTTAGTTGTTTGAGCCGACCTTGGCAGGATGATTGTGGGGGTCAAGCAAAAGGAATTCCGACTTGATAGTATTTAGCTTAAGGTGGTTATGAGATAGCCACTGTTGAGTTTTTAGAAGAGCATGTTTGAGAGTATTGATGTCTTCCGGTGAAGACATTATCATTTATATCTGAGTATCATTGGCGTACATGTGATTGTGTATGCTTGTGCGTTTCCGAATGTCTGTGAGAAGTTCCATGTCTAAGTTTAATAGTGTGGGTGAAAGTGCAGATCCTTGTGGAACTCCAATTGAGACCAGCTTACTGTTTCTCAAGAAGGTCAATCAAGTTATCATGTTTGACCTTGTCAGACACTGAGGAAAGATCAAGCAATATAAGTAGGCAAGGTTCATTCTGGTCAAGTAGTCTAGGCGCATCATCAACAATGTGTGTTAGAGCAGATTTTTTAATATGTCCGGATCTGAAGTGCGATTGATATTGATCTAGGAGCTGAAACTGTTCAGTGTGATTGGAGAGTTGTGTATATGCACACTTCTCAAGTAGTTTGGTTAAATTCATGATATTGCAAAGTGGTCAGTAGTTGTTAGGATCAGAAACATCAGAATTTGGCTCCTTTGGGATTAGGATGACTTGTCTGACCTAGAGGCAATCTGGGCTCAAGCCTTCCAAGAGAGATTGATGTACAATCTTAGACCAGAGGGGGAAACTGGAAAAGGTAAGCTATTTGAAGAACTTGATGGGCAAAGGATTCTTGAAATTCCTTGAAGGTTTTAATGAAGTTATCATGTTGAGCAGCTCTGCATCGTCCAGTAGTATGAAGGTATTCCAAGAGACATCACTTTTTTGGAGTATAAACCACCAGTCCTGCGAGAAGAAAGCTTGCCCACGGAGGCCTTGGAAAGGATTGGGTCGGATTCTGAGTGCCAGGAAAGGATAGTTGCAGTTTTAGATTGATCTAACTTGTCTTTTCCATTAAGTGTGAAGAGAACTCCTCACCAATTGGGAGTGAGTCCTGGAGTGCTCAGAGTTGATTGGTAGAGTGGTTTGCTTGTTGTTTGATGATTTCAAAAAGTTATTTTGGTCTGTGTTTGGCCTTCTCATTCTGAGCCTTAAAGTGATCAGTTTTGTCACTACAGATATGTTTGTTATAGACACTTCTTGTCATCCTTAACTGCTTGAGGTTAGTTATGGAAGGAGACTTTCTCCAAGATCTTTCTGCAAGCATTAGTTTGCGTTGTTCCTCATTAAGGGAGCCATTAAACCAAGGTTTTAAATGTTTGCTAGGAATCCTTCTGAGATGCATAGGAGCAGTACGTTGAAAATATCCGTCCTGGAATTAATGTAGTGATCATTGAGTTCATCCAGATTCGTCGTGTTGGGGAGGGGAAGAAGATTATTGCTCATGTAGGTAAGAGCCTTTAAGTTGATGTTCCTTAGATCTTGAAACCATTGTTTGGTCTTACAAACATGTCCTTTTACGCAGCACCCTTTCCAATTTGAGAAAATAGATTAGGAACTGATCTGAACAGTCGCATGGTGCTATGTCATCCAGTTGTATGACGTTGTCTTTGTCTATGATTAGATCTAGGGTGGCACCCTTGTTTTGTGTAAGTGTGTTGCATGACGTGTGAAGTTAAGGTCTGAGAGGAAGCCTTGAAAATGCATAGTAAAGGGTCATTAACCTTTCCAGTGTAAGTTGAAATCCCCCAGGAAGATATGATTAGGGAGTTGGTAAGATTTAACTGATATGGGCTCCGTTATTTTTGAAGATTGTCTGCAGGGGGTGGTAGATCCTGTGGAGTGTGCATACTATAATGTCGTTGTTCAGGGTTTCGATTACCAGGTGTTCACAGGAGGACATTGGGGCTGATTGTGCATGTCTGACGGAGAGACTGGTCCGAGGGATACAAGCAATGTCGATCCTAATTTTAACTGTTCTATCAAGTCAAGAACTAGAATTGGTATGGTGGAGTCATTGAGCCAAGTTTCAGTTAATATCAGGAAGTCTAATTCTTGCGAGAGTATGAGGTTGGCAATATCCGCTGCATGTATTGCCGCTGATCTGAAGTGAACAAGCATCGACTTGATGTGAGAGTTGGCAACTACACTTTCAAAGTGTGATGAGGGGACAGTTACTAAGGTTTCTTTGTTCGTGGATTTGAGACTAATACTGGGATCTCTAAACAGATTAGAGGGTATAGTTTGGATATTGGCTGTTGAGGGAGATGGGTCAATACATGTAGAGTTAAAGGATAATAGAAGGGAGTGAATTTCCGCATCTGTCAAGGGATCTGTAATACTATATGTCCTGGAGTGGTGACTGGGATATGGCCGTAAAATCCAGTATGGGTTCACTGGAATTTCCATGGACTAGATTTCCTTCCGGAAGTGATTGATCATAGTGGGGAGGATGGGTTGGTTAATCTTAGAGGTTATACTGAGATCCCATAACTTCTCCATTTTCAACGATAAGTGTAATATGTCCTGGAGGCCTTATTTAAATAACTGAAGATCATTGTTGATGTCAGCCAGCTGATGCTCAATGGAGGGAGGGTTTGGAGTGTGTCAGTGGGTTAGGGGTAGACTGTACATGAGATCCCTCAGAGAGTAGAGAGGAGGTGAGAAGTGTGGAATTCTCATAGGACAGGAGGTAAGTAGCGGGTGAGTTGGTGGGAGGTTGTGGCCTAGTGCATAGTGTAATGGAGGTGGGTAGAGGAAGAGGTGTCAGATGATTTCCTTCACTCTGCATCTTGAGTTGTGTGACCTTTGAGGCATGTGGGTTGGGAGGCGGGTTGTAAGGATGTTACTCACACAGGGGCGAATTTGGTGTGGATAAATGGTGGGTAATAGACCTAATGTTCCCCCATTTGTTACTGTTGAGAGCTATAGGAGGTGAGTATTTTGATTCAGTACCATGAGTGTAGAGGGTGCAAGAGGGTTTGTTAAGTTGTTGTTATCACCAGCAAACTGAACTATGGAAACGCACTCTAGGCCAGCATCAACAAGTCCCTACTGCGCAAACTCCAGACAATACAGAACACTACCGCCAGACTCGTCCTCGGCATCCCCCGACATGAACACAACAGTCAACACCTACAAAGTCTCCACTGGCTCCTAGTGGAGAAAAGAGTCACTTTCAAAATCCTCACTCATGCCTACAAATGCCTACACAACAATGGACCAAAATACCTCAACGACAGAATCAACTTCCAAGTACCCAAAAGAAACCTCTGATCTTCTAACCTCACACTGGCCGAAATCCCGCACATCCACAGAGCCAGAGCAGGTGGAAGATCCTTCTCTCACATAGCAGCCAAGACCTGGAACTACTACAGGGAGACATCAGACATGCCCCCTCCCTGAACACCTCCAGGAAGACCCTCATGGCCTTGCTTTTCAGCTAAACAGATCTAGGGACCCCCCCCCACCCCCTCAGCGCCTTGAGACCCTCATGGGTGAATAGCGCACTTACAATCCCCTGATTGATTGATTGGTTGATTGATTGTTCAGGCATATTTTAGTTGCTATATGAGGCTTTGATTCAACCAATGACGATTCACCATTGGTGCATGGGGATTGGTCAATTGGTCATGTTGATTGTCTGTAAGTAATGAAGATGAGGGAAAGGGGTTGGAGCTGGTTGCTGGGAGTTGAGAATTCACTGTGGAGGTTGAATCTTGAACTGGTGGCGTAGCCAGTACATTGTTAACCATTGCATATTTGATCCTCAATAAAAATGTGTCGAACTTCTCTATGTTTCGATGCGATGCTTGTATAAGAATGTTCCCATTGTTGTACAGTGATATTGCGAGATCAGCTTTGAGGACTGATGAGGGTATAATGGATATTTTGATCATGCATAGTCAAATCCCACATACAAACGTTACATGCTCCCTCTTCTCCTACTTTGGCGACAATGGTCCCACCTCCCTGTTCGACACCCTGGTGGCAGCCACCTTATGCAAAAGGATAAAGTTCTCATGTTCATATCATTTGATGTAAGTTCATGCCCTGTGCATAGTTCTGCTGGGATGTTCTCCAGGGGCAGGCCAGCTCTTGTGTAGGGGAACCAGAGGAAGTGCTGGGGGATCCTGTTATTTGTCTGTGTGAAGACTCCATCTCTTCAATGGCAAGCTCTTGTGCTGCCTGTTTGCTTGTGGGTCTGCCTCTGGAATGTCTGTACTGCTGATGTCATGGTATTGGATGTTGCCAGCTGTATGAGTTGTGGTGTCTGAAGGTGCCAGTGACACCCCTTTCAACTCCAGCCCCTCCCAGGTGTCTGCCGATGTTGTGAGGAAAAGCATGGTGTTGAAGTCCACCACATGTAATTTAGCTGGAAATATAGGGGAGTATTTCAGTCCTAGCTGTCGGAGATTCTGTTTTGCCGACATGAATGAGCCCCATAGTTTCTGCACTTCTTCATTGTAGTCCAGATAAATGTCTACTGAGATGTTATGGATCTGGTGAGACCTTTGGTCCTGGTGACTTGCAGGATCTGATCATGATCCTGATAATTGAAGAGGCGCATCACCACTGGCTGTGCTGGAGATTCAGGGGGACCCTGCCAAGGACACTTTGAGCCCTTTCCGGTGATAAGAACTAGGATTGTTTGCCACCTAAAACAATGTGGAGTGACAAGTCCTCCAGGAAGAATTCCATATTAGAGCCTTATGCTCCTTCCAGTAGTCCCACCACTGGATATTATTCTGGCATGACCGTCCTTCCGTGTCTTCCGCGTCTTCCACCTTGGCATGCAGCAGGGAGTATTCAGATCGGTTGGATTGCAACTCTGATATCAAAGTGTAACTCCTAGCCATTCCAGACTCAGTTGCCGCCACTATGTCACTGTGATTGGCTTGGGCAGCTCGTAGGTGTCCTCTGTCAATCTCCCGCATGTCCAGCATGGGCTCCAGGATGTTTTTTACATCCCTGATGGCCTGTAACATTTCATCAAATCTCGGCCTGGCTGTCTACTCCACCTGAGCAGCACAATCTTCCCCATCACTGGGGAGTTGGGGGAGCTACGCCTTGGAAGGCCCTTGTTTGTCCATCATTGTTCTTTAAGGGAACAGGAAGAGGGAGGGATGATGTCAGTGTCAGTCCCCACCAACATGGCAATGCATCATGCACCACCACAGAACAAGATGAACAGTTAAAGCAAAACCAAAACACATCCTTTTGAAATGGAAAGCACCTTCAGGAGTGATTAAAGAATTTGAATGGCTAGATTTCCTATCCAATACTATCTTATGATATGTGGATACCATATCCAGAGTAGAAAATATCCTAGCCGACTTAACCAAGAAAAGCATCTGAATGATGTTAGGGAAGGGGTGTCTTTCAACCTAATTCCTAAACTTTAAGTCCCTCAGGTCAACATACATTCGCCAACTGCTGTTAGGTGTTCATGCTAGCACAACCGGAGACAACCATCCCGAATCTCCAATAAGTTTATGATGTCTTGTTCACATAATTTGTTCAAATCCTTCCCTAATTCTGGTCTAACTACCTACAGAACTTTTCCTACCTTATGTACAATAGGTGCTACCCATTCCTTGAGCTGAATCTTATGATTGAACACCTTCAACATTCCTAGTTTATCCATAAACAAAATTGCGTTTCCTATTCAGGTACATGCAAAGCCAAAACATACATTCTTTTATCAAAAGGGCTTGCTCAGAATTGTTTGGTTTCAGTATTATTTCCAAAGTGTGCTGTTATATTCACCCTAGTAAAGATAAACCATACAACATAGGCAGTGGCAGATGAAGTATTCCCTTTAAAGAACATTGTAGTATCGAATTCCCCCACAACTTCTGTAGGCTTTCCTCCATAAACCACTGGTCTAATTGTCGTCGTCCTTAGTATAATATCCTCGTCCAGATAGTTCTTCTAATCTTTCATGCCAATCAGCGGAAAAGGAGGTTTAAAGTCATCCATTATGCTTAAATCTACATTTCTTACAATTTCTTGAGAATAAGGCCTCCTGAGCATAGTAACATCTGTGAACAATACACTATTGTCTACACTTTGAGCAGGCACTTCAACATACAAAATAACACTTTCATTACTAGAGTCTGAGGACTTGGGATCACTTATAACACTGACTACTTTCCATTTTTCTTTTAGATTTGCAAACTTTTTTACAATTCAAACACAACTTCGAAACAGTGGTGCAAAAAGTTGAGATTCCTAAATGGGTTGCACTTCCACATCTATAACACATTACATTTTTTGACTTAACTTTACTGTTTTTACCTCGTTTGGATCCCAGTTCAGCAATTAACTCCTAGGTTGTATGAGAGATAGACATTTGAGCCATGCTCAATTCTATGCTCTTAATGCCTGCAGTTCGTTCTACAGCTTTGTTCAGAATTAATTTAGGAGTAATGAGTAGAACCTCCTGACCTTTTTGTAACTAGTATGTTCCACTATTCGAACTCATCTTCAAAGTACTTCCACTCATATGTAGATGTCAACTTTCTTAACGCACCTACAAAACTCTCCACCAATTCGCCAGGTAATTGTTATTGCCTGTAATACTTATGCCTTTCCACCATGCATCTAACATTTTGAAGGCAGATGCATACGCTTCTTCAACATCACCCTCGCCCCTCACAGATTGAAAAGGTGGTTTCTTCAATAGTTTCCTACCATCCGGACCCAAATAGTGTTTTAATATAGCAAATTTCTTCTTGTGAGTAAAATCTTCACTATCAAAGGCATCGAGGTATGCTTCAAAACCTTCCTTCCATTGTTTCCAATATATGGAAGGGTGATCAGGACTCAGAAGAAAACACTATGGAGGACTTATGTTCTGCATGCTTCACAATATGGGGGGAATTCAGAGCAAGACACTAGAGTTGCCGCACCCTTCCCAGCGGAGTCGGGGTCACCAGGGTCAGCGCACTAGTCTGCCTCCCGCCGCCGCTCTCTTTGCCATCCCGAGAGAGGCCACCGAGCGGAGTGCAGGACTACACTACCCAGTACCCTTTGCGGCAGGAAGCCGCACAGCACAACAGCGCGCCAGGAGGCGCATAAATTTCAGCGCGTCTCCCGGCGGTGCGGGCAGAGCCGGGCGAAGCCCGGGCAAAGGGCGGGCCGTCTGTGGCCATCAGGGGACGACAAGCGATGGGACGGGCCACCCCCCTGAGAAACATCGATTAAAATGGGTGAGCGCAAGCTACAAACTTCTGCTAATGCAGGCGGTGTAAAATCCAAAGTCCCACGCAACTCTAACAACCCTACAAATATACTGTCCTATCTTACCTCTGCTGTGGGCAAATTAAATAAAGAAATCGCAACTACTGAACGAGAACTGGGACTTGAAACTTAAATTAGAGCCATCTGAACCTCCTTTAATTGAAAAACAGTCTAATCCTTTGGAGCCTGTGATTAGTATTAGTAACAGGATTGACATCTTACCCTCGCAAACCACAGCTAGTCAAGAGGATGAAGTGGTCGTAAACATTCCTACTGATAAAAGCCCTACTGGGGAGGCCGCAAATGCAGGTATGAAACACGCAAAGAGGCAGACCAAAAAATCTAAAATGCCTACCCCTTCTAACACGAAACAAGGATACTCTAAACCTAGACATTTTGAAACCTCTGTGAGAGATATGGTTGAGGATATACTCACTGAAAAACTGGAAACAATATTGACTCAGATTTGTAGTGACATTACCGAAACGTTAAGAGAGTGTGTATTAGACATCTTGAAAAAATGTGAACGTATAAACACATTCCTGGCCTCAAATGACCATTCTCCCACTACTGATAATACCAAGCTGACCAAAAAACTACGAACCCAGCCTTATGTGTTAAAGGGGTCTTCAAATGAATGTATACCATCGACCCATCTGAACCCACCCCATTCCCCTATGTTACACAGTGGGATAATATCTACAGGCCATGCCAAGGGTCTTGAGGATCAGGGGATGTCTAGTGTTCCCGATAGTTCTCACCCTCACCAAGAGAACCTTGTAGCTGAGAGAGAGCATACTAAGAACAGGGATATGGAATATAAACGTACTATGCATCTACCCCCAGAGGCCACACCATATGTGGCTATTTTAGTAAATGTACCCCCTCTAAAAGCAGGAGAGGTAGAGACACATGAAACCCTGTTAAGAAACATCAAGGTCTGGTGCGATGAAAACTGCACGGGGCAAAAATCTCTCTGCCAGCATAAACATGGGGAGACGGGTGAGTTGGGTGGGAAACACCAAAAAAACCCTCATGGGAGATTGTCTCATTGTGAACTTTAATAGACCCCATGTGGCATCCCGGCTATTCTGGGATGCAACGGACATGCTCATACAAGAGGGAGAGATAAGAGCACTACCACTTGGGTTCTTTTATCCTCGACCAGAATTATACAGGAGGAGCTCACAGGAGATTGGGCGAACAGTAATAGTAAGAAACCCAGTAATCCTACCAGCACCCTTAAACAGCTGGGCCACTAAAAAATCTGGACCACTTCCAAAATTATGTAACCACAACATTACTGCGATTAATGAGGGTATCGACACGTCAAATAGATTTACACCTTTATCCCAATTGGGGGATATTGATTGACTGACACAAGAATGTTAATCAAACCTGCCTACATGCCCCATAGTACATCAGGAAAAAAGGGAGCCCCCTGTAAAGCGTATGAGCTGGAATATTGCAGGATTACACTCCAAGAGGGATAATAAGGTATGGATCGAATTTTTGAGGCAGTATGATATAGTGGCGCTGCAAGAAACATGGGATAAGGAGTGCAATTTTTGG
Organism: Lissotriton vulgaris; assembly: GCF_964263255.1. Lineage (NCBI taxonomy): Eukaryota > Metazoa > Chordata > Amphibia > Caudata > Salamandridae > Lissotriton > Lissotriton vulgaris. The sequence continues at coordinate 765,436,065 of NC_141685.1, read as the reverse complement.
GTGAATGGGTTTACCTCTTACACTGTAGCTTCACGTACATCCAAATAAGGAAGGGATAAAGGAGGACTGAAGTTTTTAATTTCGGTTAATATACTAGGTATAGTGAAAGAGCTTAATACTACCTCTCCAAACATCTTAGCTATAGAAGTTTTAATGCCAAATAACAATAAAGTGGTATATATTAACTTCTATAACGAAATACAGGGAGAGCATCCAAATGAGCATATCTATTCACTACAAAAAATTTTATCCACATATAAAGAAGCTCAAACCACTTTTTTCTCTGTCATCTTAATGGGGGGTGATTTTAACGTTCACTTATGCGACTTAAATTGTCAGTATTTAGATGTAGATTACCCGGCCTACTCAAGTTATCAGCATTTCGAACACACTGTAATGGGATCTTCCCTGGAGGATCTACTCACAGAGGTAGACCTGTTCGAACCTGGGTTTGCTGATATAAAGGATCAGGTTCCCACATATAATGCAAGGGAAAGCGAAACTATTATAGATTATATGTTTTTATCTCCTGGATTGTTAAATTCTGTTTTATTCTATAATGCCATTCAATCCACGTTTAGTGATCATAACCCAGAGGTGTTGGAACTGGATAATACTACACTTTCTTTTAATAAAACAGTGGTCCTTAAAGTAATCACTGAGGTTGTAGCCAAGGATCAGGGGAGGAGATTAAAATGGAACAAAATTATACCCGAGGAGTTCCTATCTACAATTAAATCTAAGGCGGGGAATGAAATTAACACCTGTAGAGACCCACTCAGATTCGGGGGTGATCTTATAACATCCTTTGAAACGATCTATCAACAGGTCTCATTAGAACTCATGGTGAAGCGACAACAGAAACCCAACCAGGTGCATAGAAGGTTTGACCATAACTGCACTAAAATTCATAGTGAGCTCCTGCATGCTCTGAATAAGAAGCCAAGAGATAAGAGCGAGGTCTCCTCCTTAAGGATATTATACAAAACTACTCTACAAATACGAAAAAATGAAATAAAACAAGAGGCTTGGGACTCACTATATGATAAAGCTACCCTAAGGAATAGTTCCAAATTTTGGACTATCGTAAATTCTCCCTTGTTTAACAGGATGGAAAATGCCCCGCTAGAAGGTAATATTACAGAATGAATGGTTAAACCATTTTGAGAATGTATACGGGAGCAATTTGGAACTTGACACTTACGAGATACAGTCTAAAGAACTAGTGCGGCCGGTACAGAGTTTTACTATTAAAGAGGTACAGATAGCAATAGCTGAAATATCGTGGCAGAAAGCACCAGGCCCAGATGGGGTACCGTCTGATATGTATAAAGCCAACCATGACCTTTGGTCAATAATACTCACTAATGTTTTTAATATAGCAGCAAATTCTACCCCGGCCACTCTCCCTAAGACTTGGTCTCGTTCTATTATAATACCAATATTTAAGAAGGGACAAAGGGGGGACCAAAGATGTTATCGTCCTATTTCTTTGATTGACTCAGCAATCAAAATATTGGGAAAAGTAATTCTGGCCAGAATAAACGCTTGGGCTACAGATATAGCTATCCTATGTGACGCCCAATATGGGTTTGGAGGGGGAAGAGGAACAGAAGATCAATGCCTAAATCTACATCTAATAATCAACAAATACACAGTAGCGTCAAAAGGCTCAATCTTCTTGGCATTTATGGACCTATCCACAGCCTTTGACTTAGTCAATAGGTCAAAGCTGTGGAAGATGCTCCTGGAGCTGGGATTAGATCAGGCTCTGGTGAACTTTCTAGCTGAGTTACATAGGGACCTGTCGGCATCAATTAGAATGGCGCAAGAGGGAAAATGCACTGCTAAGTTTAAATCCGGCAGAGGGGTGCGTCAAGGATGCATATTGGCCCCAATGTTGTTCACACTTTACATCAACTCCCTGGAACAGGTCCTGGCAACTGTAACATCCGATATTCCGCGTATGGGAGGAACGTCCATCCCTGTACTCCTATACGCGGACGACACAGTACTGTTGGCGAGAACACCTAACGCCTTACAAGGATTGCTTGACTCATTTGGGGAGTTTATGGAAAAGTTGGACCTGGTGGTCAACACAGACAAATCCCATGTCATGTCGCTAGGGAAAAGAAGAAAGTATTTTAAAACAGTTTCCTGCAATAACTAAGGTTAGAGTATTTACCTACTTAGGAGTTGTGCTTGATGATGTAGGCTCCTGGGCCCCCCAATTACTAACTAAAGCAGCTGGCATAAGAAGATCAACATCTGCTATTCTTGGCTTTGCAAAGAGACTGGGAGGCAAACCTGGGGAAGCAATCCTGTCCATCTACAAAGCAAAATCTGTGGCCATTGTTAGGTATGGGGCCGCAATATGGGGCTATAAGGACACAACCCTCATACAGAGGGAGGAAAATAAATTTCTGCGAGCTCTTTTGGGTCTCCCCCATTCAACCGTTATTTATGCTCTACATCTTGAGCTAGGGATGGGATATATCTCAGATTATTTGAACATGGCACCTATCCTGCAATGGATAAGAACATGGATAAATCCCAAACTAACTTTGAATCACAAGATTATTAAGGATTGTATGGCTCTTGACAAAGTGGCAGAAATAAAATGGTTGTTTTATATTAAATCCATATCTAATTATCTTGGGCGCCCAGAGATCTATTCCAACCCAGAAAGTCTAATTAAAGCCGACATTAACTGGGTAAAAACCAATTTTATCAAATCTAGGGAATTGGATCGCGAAGCATCAGAACTATGTAAACCTACAGTGAGGGCTCAATATCTGTTGATATTGACAATGTCTATTCAACCATACTTGACAATTGTCACCAAACCCTTTCATCGATGGCTGCTTACCAAATTCCGCTTTAATCAATCGCATGTGTTACTGGGAAATTATAGGGAGTGGAGTAAACCAGAGGAAGCCGCTCCCTGCAAATGTGACTATCATTCATACCAGGACACGATGCATTTTGTGTTTTTCTGTTCTTTTTATACGGAGGGAAGGAAACAGTTTATTACGCCATTGCTGAAAAACAGGGGTTTCATACAAGTAAAACCTGCTTTACTATATTTACAGCTAATGGAATCTTCTGCTGTTAAGTTCGGGGTAGCAAACTTCCTGATAGCATCCATCCGTAATAAAAAAGCTAGGCAATTAGGGGAAACATATTCTGACTAAAAGCAATTTTCATCGACTGAAGAAATTTTAAAGATTTAATTGAGTATATATATGATCATGAACCTCCGGTTACTAAATGTTGACCCATAGATAGTGTGTACATTTTGTATGATAATCTGGAAATGTATGCACTTGACAAACTCTGTGTGTTATGTACATATGAATTGTATATTATGTAAATAATTTTATTTATTTTTGTATCTCTGATTTTAATATGTGATTGAATAGCATACTTTTATGATTTTAAATAATCGAATAAAGTGGATTTCGACTTGACTTTACTTGACTTCACAATATGCTGTCACACTACCAAAAGTATTTGCTTACAGAAATTCCACTACAAACACATTAAAATACCAGAAAGGTTTGCATATCACCAGATACAGTTTTACTGATACGCATATACAACAATAATGTCCCAAAGTTTGGAAATCATTAACTTCTTATAGCAGTGGAACATGTCTAAAAGTTCAGGTGTGCATATCACCGGAAATATACAAACAATATTACCTCAAAGCATGTAATGTTAAAGTACATAATCAATCAATCATAACACTTGTATAGCGTACTACTCACCCAGAAGGGTCTCAAGGCGCTTGGGGGAAGGGGTCCGCTACTGCTCGAACAGCCAGGTCTTGAGCTGTCTCCTTAAGGCGAGATGGTCCTGGGTCAGCCGAAGGTGGATGGGGAGGGAGTTCCATGTCTTGGCTGCCAGGAAGGAGAAGGATCTGCCTCCGGCGGTGGCTTTTCGGATGCATGGCACGGCGGCGAGGGCGAGGCTAGTAGACCGTAGCTGGCGGGTGGGCGTGTAGAAGGTCAGGCGGTCGTTGAGGTACTTGGGGCCCAGGTCGTGGAGAGACTTGTGTGCGTGGGTGAGGAGCCTGAACGTGATCCTCTTGTTGACAGGGAGCCAGTGCAGGTCCCTCAGGTGGCCGGAGATGTGGCTGCGTTGGGGGATGTCCAGGATGAGTCGGGCGGAGGCGTTCTGGATGCGTTGGAGTCTTTTCTGTAGCTTGGCTGTGGTTCCAGCGTAGAGGGTGTTTCCTTAGTCCCGTCGGCTGGTGACGAGAGCCTGGGTGACCATCTTCCTGGTTTCGGTCGGGATCCATCGGAAGATCTTGCGAAGCATGCGTAGGGTGTGAAAGCATGATGAGGAGACTGCGTTGACTTGTCTGGTCATCGAGAGGGAGGAGTCCAGGATGAAGCCCAGGTTGCGTGCGTGGTCTGTTGGCTTGGGAGTGGTGCCCAGGGCTGGGAGCCACCAGGATTCCTCCCAGGCGGAGGGCGATGGTCCCAGGATGAGGACTTCCGTCTTGTCTGAGTTCAGTTTCAGGCGGCTGTTCTTCATCCACTCGGCAACGTCTTTCATCCCTTCGTGTAGGCTGGTTCTGGCGGTGTCGGGGTCTCTGGTGAGGGAGAGGATCAGCTGGGTGTCGTCGGTGTAGGAGATGATGTTGAGGTTGTGTTGGCGTGCGATGGCTGCAAGAGGTCTCATGTAGACGTTGAAGAGGGTGGAGCTGAGTGATGATCCTTGCGGTACGCCGCAGATGACTTTGGTGGCCTCGGATCAAAACGGGGGGAGGCGGACTCTCTGTGTTCTTCCAGCGAGGAATGAGATGATCCACTCCAGTGCCTTCTCTTGGATGCCGATGTTGCTGAGGCGTTGAACTAGGGTGCGTGGCAGACAGTGTCGAACGCTGCAGAGAGGTCCAGGAGGATGAGTGCCGCTGTTTCCCCGTTGTCGAGCAGGGCTCGGATGTCGTCGGTGGCTGCGATGAGGGCGGTCTCGGTGCTGTGGTTGGCTCTGAAACCGGACTGCGAGGGGTCGAGGGATCCGTTCGTCTCGAGGAAGGCGGCAAGCTGTCTGTTGACGATCTTCTCGATGACTTTGGCAGGAAAAGGGAGGAGCGAGATGGGGCGGAAGTTTTTGAGGTCGGTGGGGTCCGCTGTTGGTTTCTTTAGTAGGGCACTGAGCTCGGCAGGTGGCGGTGTTGAAGGAGGTGTTGATGATGTTCCGGAGTTGGGGTGCGATGGTGGAGTTGGCCTTGTTGAAGACGTGGTGGGGGCAGGGGTCGGTTGGAGATCCGGAGTGGATGGTGTTCATCGTGCGGGCTGTGTCTTTGGTGGTCACCGTGGTCCAGGTGCGAACGGTGGCGGGTGGGGGCGTTGGTTCGACGGTTCGGTGCGTGGATGGTGCGCCAAAGCTGTTGTGGATGTTGGCGATCCTGCGGTGGAAGAATGAGGCGAGAGAGTCGCAGAGATCTTGTGAGGGAGTGATGTCGTTGTTGCCGGTGCTGGGGTTGGAGAACTCCTTGACGATGCTGAAGACTTCCTTGCTGTCGTGGGCGTTGTTGTCTAATCGTTCCTTCAGTGATTTCTTCTTGGTGGTGCAGATGAGCTGGTGGTGCTTGCGGGTGGCGTGTTTGAGGGCGGTCATGTTGTCAGTGGTCTGGTCGAGGAGCCAGGCTTTCTCGAGGGTGCGGCAGGTCTTTTTGGAGTCCTTGAGTTCGTCGGTGAACCAGGAGGCCTTCTTGCTTCTGGGTCTGCTGGGAGGGTTCTTCAGTGGTGCGAGGTCGTCGGCGCAGGCGGTCAGCCACTGCGTGAAGTTGCGGGCTGCTTCATTGGGGTCCGTTGTGCTGACGGGTGGGTTCTGGCTGAGGGAGGTGGTGAGCTGGTCGGCGGTGATCTTGCTCCAGCCCCTGTGAGGAACCTTTTGCGGGTGGTGGTGGGTTGTGGTTCTGCTGAAGCTGAAGTGGACGCAGCTGTGGTCGGTGCAGTGGAGTCCGGTGGACTGGCTGAAGGTGATGTGCTTGCTGGATGAGAAGACGGGATCAAGCGTGTGGCCGGCATAGTGGGTGGGGGTGTTGACCAGTTGCTTGAGTCCGAGGTTGGCGAGGTTGTCAAGCAGGGCGGCAGTGTTGCGGTCCTTGTTGTTCTCCAGGTGGAAGTTGAGGTCCCCTAGGAGGATGTAGTCGGCGGAGGGGAGGGCGTGTGGGCTGATGAAGTCCGTGATGTCTTTGCTGAATTGTGTGCATGGTCCCGGGGGTCTGTAGATGAGGGTGCCTCTGAGGGTCGTCTTTGGGTCGGTGTGAATCTGGAAGTGGAGGTGCTCGGCGGCGGCAAAGGTGTTGTTGGAGTCGGTCGTGATGCGGATGGTGTTCTTGTGGACGATGGCGATGCCTCCTCCGGTCTGGTTGACGCTGTCCCTCCTGATGATCTTGTACCCGTCCGGGATGGCGATGTCGGGGGCTGAGGAGACGTTCTTCCAGGTTTCGGCAAGGAAGGCGATGTCTGGTGATGTTGTGTCGAGGAGGTTCCAGAGTTTCACGGCGTGTCTGTGGACGGAGCGGGTGTTGAGCAGGATGCACTTTGTATTCTATCAAGGTTCTCAGATATGCTTATCACCAGCAATATATGCACTAAATATTAGGAGGGCATATCATAGCTGTAGGATGATAACAATATTGTCTTACATAAGGCAAGATTTTAAAGTGTGCATATCACTGAAAGTGCATCCAAAATTGTCAATTTACTAACACACTGCTGATGTCAACGGTTTCCAGAAATGCACATCACAAACCCAACATGCCCAATATATTAAGAGTGAATATCAGTGCTAAGGCAGATAATATTGTCATGTGTTTAACAATAAGGTAAGATTTAAGGTAAGATTGTAAGGTGTTCCCATCACCAAAGGTGCGCCACAATACTAGCAATTTAATCACACCCCACCACTCCCAACTGCTGCCAAACTGCCCAGTTAGAGTACATGCAGTGTGTCTAGAAATGAAATTGGGCACCTTCCTCAACATTTGCTTTGCCTGCCGAGGACCTTGAAATGTGTCCAAGATGGCTGCCTCATGTAGAAAATGTGATTTAAACAAGACAAGAGAACCCAGGGCGCAATATGCTAAGGACCATGGGTAGGTACTTATTTTTAAAGACAGTGGTCTTTAGACGAGGGAAAATTAGAAGAGAATGAATATAGACCAAATGGAACTATATTTTTAAGGAAGTGTCCAGCCGGTGCTGAATTTTCAAACCTGCAAGGACCCCCATTGCGGACCTGCTTGCTACATTGCCAGAACTCTAAACGAGGGCATCTTCCCTGCCGATGCATTCAAGTCCAATTTTGGATTTTCCTATTGAACACAGCTTCATTTATATTGAATTTTGGGCTGAATCCCTTTCAGCCTCACCCCACCGTGTGGACAACTGTGAATGCTAACTCTTTAGGCAATTAGTCTTTGTCCTGAGGATGAACCGATATTGTTTATGGTTCGAAACGTCGTCGACCTAAATGCACTAAATGCATAGTTGATACGAATTTTTCATGCATATGTGTATGTTGTGGATTATCTGTTTTATGATTTACACTATCCAGATGACCTGTTATTGCCTACTACTTTCCCTTCTGTTTGTGTTCCCTTAGTGTGCTAGTCGGACATCGCCTGGTGTCCTGCTTCCATCACACTTATTGTTATGTGATCAATTTTATTAGGATAATAAATTGTCTGGCTGGACACTTACTTAAAAATATAGTTCCATTTGGTCTATATTCATTCTCTTCTAATTTTCCCTTGTCTAAGGACCACTGTCTTTAAAAATCATGTAGAAAATGTGACACATGACACATGACTCACAATTTAATCTGAATGCATACAATGCATTAAAGATGACATAACCATTTTCAAGCACTACGATATGTTGTATCCTGAGTCAGGGTACAACTTAAGTTCCTCGCATGGAATATTAGAAGCTTGAATATTTACAGTAAAGCTAGGAAACCTCTGGTTATAAAGACAGGCAAATATTTGATAGTGCCAAAGCACAGAAGAGTTATCTTTTTGCAGAAACTACACTGCCTACTCTAACAGAAGAGGACACCTCAGGTACTACCCTTCATATTGCATACACTCTAAGGGTTTTATTGCAATAATCCACTTCCCTATAGACTTCAAAGGTCATAGAGTGAGTGAGGGACAGGAGAAATGTTATTGTGCATGGGATCTGGCTGATCATCTGTTGACATTAGTGAGCGGCACCTCTAGTATTGACTTGGGTTACCATAACCTTTTCAAGGAAGTATTGAGGACATGCTTTGGATTCAGCGACTTCTTATCTATTTGCACCATTGACTTTCATAGTACTACAGACCTAGGAAAGGTCCAAAATGACCTCTGGCAACATTTTTGCCATTCTATAGTGGATGCACACTTACCTCATTGATACTAGTCTGACATGATGCTTTCTAAAGTCCTAATTACTGTTCTGTTCCAGCCGGAATTGCAAAATGCAAAGTGTGACTCCCTGATAAGTATGGGCGAATTTTGCGAATTCGCGTTCCGCGAATTTGCGGATTTGCGAATTCGCAATCCGCAAAATTCACGAATTCATGTGAATTTGCAGATTTTTTATTTTTGCGTGTTCGCGGGTGTTCGGTGGGAGCTTTGGGTATTCGCGGGGCGCTTTGCATGTTCCGGTTTTTTTTTTTGCCTGGTTCATCACTGCCACCCTCTTGTTTTTTATGCCCTTCTGCCCTCTGTACCAATTGTTTTTGTGCCTTTCTGCCCTCTGCCCCACTCTTGTTTGTGCCCTTTTGCCCTCTGTCACACTGGTTTCTGTGCCCTTCTGCCCTCTGCCTAACTCATGCCCTCTGTCCCACTTTGTGCCCTTCTGCCCTCAGCCATAAATCAGCTTCAACAGGAAGCACTAATAGATAAAGTAAAGCAGGTGCTCGAGTTGAAGGTCAAATTAAGTTACACAGTCATTAGTCACCCCAAGTTTGGGGTGATTAATGATTGTGTAACTGAATTTGAGCTTCAACTCTAGCACCTGCTTTACTTTATCTATTAGTGCTTCCTGTTGAAGCTGACTTTTGTAACTATTTTAGAGGCTCTGGCAGCTTGCCGGCGCCATTCTAAAATAGTTACAAAAAGTCAGCTTGAACTTTTGACCCAATCCGTTCCGCTCGCGGATTTTGCAGGAAATTTGCGAACCTCGCGGATTGCGAATTTACCGAAAATCCGCAAAATCCGCGAGCGGAACGGATTTTCCGCCCATGCTTACTCCCTGAGAAGATGCACCAATTTTTTAGACAAGGACAAGATACCTGCAATTTCAAATAGAAGTTAAAGGGCTCAACAGAGGCACCCGTAGCGTCCTCCCTAGAACGGTAGCATGCATATGACCACGCCACACACAGAGCTCTGAAGTACACATCTTTATTCTTCAGAGTGAAACCGTTAATTGTACGCAATGCATCATGAACTTTATTAATCACACCCAGACACACCCAAACGATAACATCATTATCCTTCACAGTCCATGATGGATCAGAAGGATCCCTCTACAAGATACTACAGCACCCACTGCTCTATTAATAAGTTAATTATTGCACTGCAAGCCCCAATCACATACAGTTTTTATCTACTTTATTAACCTTTTAGTGAGCATATCATATCTTCCAGTTAAGGGTTTGTTCTCTTTGTCAAAACTAAATCCTGGCAGTGCCACCGGTTTTATATATATATTATACTTCTATATCATGTATCTAATACTGGATCTACAAAAGGTTCAAGGGGGCACCTCACAAGAGGGACCAAAAGGTTCACTGATACATTAGTTACTGTGAACCCGGCTTATCATTGGGGCAGAGAAGGAGTCCTTTTTAGGTCGAGCATTCAAGGCCTCTTGTATATACTTTAGTATATAATTACATGTGTATGTAGTTTATGGGCTCTGACGATCAGCCCTAGGTCTTGTCTGCTTCCTCTTAGGGACTTTTTTTCTGTTCAACTGCCAACATTTAACTGTCTTGATAGAAACCGACCAGCAGAGGTCAGTAAAATACCAGAATCACGCTAGCATTCTCTAGATTCCAGTCCATAGAAGTTGTCTTCCACGAGCACCCATAGACAGTAATATTTTTTTCAAATCTTGTATTTTCAGTCATATAACCACCGACGGCCCTGATTTTATATTAAAAATAGAGTTTTGGACTATACCATTTCCTTCTGATAGGTAATATTTCTCTACTTGTGTTCCCATGCCTGCAGTGTCATGCAGTCTGGTGCTTACTTTCCCTCCATGTTAAAGAACACTAGATGTTTCAGCACCCAGGCTAATGTGCTGCATTGCTAAATACATTTAAGGTCGCAAAGGCGAGACTGATTGCATTCATTGCAAATGCTTGTTCTTATACGTGTGAACTATATTCTTATTTGGAAGCAAGTTCACCTTATCTACCCTTCTAGCTATGACTGACAACAACTGGACTGTGGGTGGCTGTTTAGCATTGTATGTTCATGTCCTTTGTCTTGTTGAAGACAAAACCTATGTCACTAGGTAACAAATGCGTCCCTGAGGTTATTTGGCTTTATTTGGCTATGACTCCAACACATGTTAAAACCTAAAGCATGTGATAACATTTGTTCCAGTACTACTTCGCATGTACACATGGTCAGTAACTGAAAACATAATAGATCTTACCTCTGTAATGCACCATATATAAATGAAGAGTTTATCCTGAGAGTTCCAAGTTCAGAATATTTAACAATGTGTGTTTTGTTGTCACTGAACTAAATAGACCAGAGTATGCAGCGTCAGAAAGTGCCCAGATTTCGCAGCCACCGGTCAATGGGACGTCGTCACAGAAAAGGATGGGAAGCGAGAGTCAGCCACCTTTGATGCTGTACTGGTCTGTAGCGGCCGCTTCACAAAGCCAGTTTTTCCAATCAAGTCTTTCCCTGGTAAGTGTTGATATCGATGTCAGCTCTACTGTGAAGGCGGTAACACATGCTCCTGCCCCCAAACCTGATGGGCATCAATAAGAAATCCAAAGCCTGACTCTAATGACAACCTGGCAGTTTTATTTGTGGTTTTCATTAGTCATAGATACCTGAATGGGTGTAACCTTTCTGGAAAATTTGACAGTTTATAACTTCATTCAATATTTTCTCTGTTCACTCAACAGCCTAAATAGACAATGTATCCATCCTAAATATCATACATTACATTTCAGCAGAGTCGTATTACATTGCAGAGGTGCTCAAAAGACATGTACAAATAAAGGAACAGGGACAGTAGAGAGAAAGAGCAAAGACGTATCAGAGAGCCAAAGAATTGAGTTTATAAGGTACAGCTGTTCTTTCAGTGGTGAGTCATAATAAAGATGAGTCCACGAGGGCTTATGAAAGGTGAGCAATCACTGTACATATCTAATGATCCTTGATTGTGCATTTCAAAAGTTTGAGGTACAGCAGATAAAGCAAATTGAGCCTCTTACTTGAAATTCCACAAATGGCTACATCTAAAATGTCATAACTTGAAATTTTAGATGTAGTCATCTGCGGAATTTTAAGTAGGAGGCTCAATTTGCTTCTCAACGAGTGGGAGCTTCCTCCATTGAGAGTTTCATGTGAAAGGAAAGGGTGATAACCTTGTAGATGCTGTAGATGAGCTTGAACGGAGTGATATGCCATGCTTTAGATGAAACAGTCAAGGACACCTAACAGTGGACATAGCCAATCAATGGGAAGAAGGAATTATAAATAAGGCTCCCGGTTTTCCGTTTAAACGGATTTTTACATATAAATGCAGAAGGAAAAATATTTTTCCTTTGTCTGCATTTATATATATAAAACAGAAAAATGTCAATAAATAGGGTTAACTTTGTTGTGGTCTTCCAGACCAGTCTGTCTGAGCGCAGGCGGGGAGAGGGCTCAGCCGAGTCAATGTAAAGGTCGATGTTAAGGGGCCATTAGGCCTCCTTTTGTTTAAGTATCCTGCCTTTCAGCAAAGGTGCGGCGGGATGCACACTGTGGCGTCACTAGGGTTGGTGTCACACTCGTGGTGTCACCCCCTCATGACTTTTAGCACCACACAGACTTCTAGGCGTCAAGAGGAGGCAATGTTACATGGATACTAGGGGCCACAGCCACTGTCTGGCAAAATATGATCGCTGGAGAATCACCTTGGTCGGACTCTGCCCTCATAGGGGCAGTCAGGTCGCCAGTTACCTCATGCTAATGACGCAGATAATGTGATCAACAATCTATTATTAATAATACTATTAAGACTGGGACAGTCAATACATCCCAGGTCTGTTTTGTCCTATGAATAATAGGCGCTGTTTGGAATCTTATAGGAAATGACATTTCGAAAAAACACAGCAAAGAATTCCCCTTCCTGTATTTCCACTAGTGCACTCATACATACAGAGTAGACACACACAGGCTGAGCAGCTAAAGTGAAGAAACATAGGTAATGAAACATCATGTGAGAATACTACACACACCAAGTGCGGTGGGCACAGTTTAACTAATGTTCTCCTTGCCATGTTCGATATGTAGTGCTTTCTCTAATTCAGTTTCATTCTGCAGTGTCACCTTCTCTCACTCCGGTTTCTCCATGGGGGTCTCAGACCAACATATCCTTCAGTGACACTGAAATAGGGGCACAACTAGAGTGAAATTTCGGGATGGGGGGCTAATAAAAATTTCGGGGGGGGGCACTTGTTCCAGCAATTGGCAGACTGAAGATGCAGGGGCTCTAAGAAGGGGTAAAAGAACAACAAAGCCTCGAAAAAAGTAAATGGTCTTCTAAAGACCTGTGAAGTACTCTGGTGCTTCTCATCCCGGGCTGTGTCAGCCTGACACACATGACGGAAGGGGGGTGGGGGGGTCAGAAGCCCTATTGAGGCCAATGGGCGTTGCGCGCCTGCACTGAAATAAGTTTCTCATCTGAAAGTGAGTTTAGATTACTGGTTACTGAGAGGTCACTTACCTATCTTTGCGCCCAGAAACAGTTTCTTCACTGTTACTCAATCTTAGAATGCAGGTGAAATCAGCAAATGTGAATCATCAGTCCAAAGGTTCAAAATGAGCCTTTATGTTGACATTTCTATGTTTTTATGAAGAAGACTGCTTTTAGCACTGCTAGGTCAGTGACAAGACAATATGCATGCGTACCAATGGCAAAGAATGATTGTATCCAGCCTAAAACTAAATTATTTCACCTCTAGTCAAATAATATTGTTTTCCTGGTTGTTTTTGTGACCACCACGGAAAGTCATGCTATTCACAATCCCTGATTTTGTGAGTTAGTTCCGGAATACCTTGCTACTGGATAACAAAGCGCTTCATTGCCTTGTCAAGGGTAGTAAGAGCTATATAAATGCAATTAAAATACAATACAATAAATCATGTGTAAATCAATGCATAGGATGCATTACATAAGACAGCAAGGCATACAAGGCTCTTCATAGCTCACTGTCTTATATTAGAAGGTTTGCAATTTATTAATAGCAAGTAACAAAAGGATCTCTTTGTTAAAATCAGTAACCCATCTACCCATCTGCATAAAACTATCTGAATTTATAACAACCAAGCGTGCATTGCCTTTTTAAATAAATGTGAATAAATACTAGCTACCGTGCTTTTTTTTGCTCGCAACAAAATAAATATGGATAAATATAGGAAAAATGAACAAAAAATAAATATGGATAAATACAGACGGAAATGTTAAAAAAATAAATACCATAAAAGCGGGAGCCCTAATTATAAAGCAAATGGCTTGAGGATGGTAGTCATTAGCAGCTTGACTAGTAGGATGGTAGCACATGGGCAGAGATAGGCTCTTGTATTGACAATTTGTTCGTAGTATAGAGCCAGTAGCAAATTCATATCCCTCCCAATCTTTGCCTCACTTTTATATCTTTGGGGAACCTATTACATTCAATCCAAGACTAGTAAGGTTAAATCTAGGAGAAATATTTATTCAGAACTCCCCAGTACCCTTGATAGCCATCAATTCATCAAGTACTGTTTTCTTTCTGTCACCAGCCCCTGCTTTCCATTCTAGAACCTACTACCTCATGCTGCCTGATATAACTAATGCAGGTACAAACACCACCAATCTAAACAGTTCATAAACTCAACACAACCAAAGTCCGATTTGACTCCTGGAAAATAGATTAAAACATGGGGTTCTTACCCCTGGTGTCCACCCCTACAGACATCTGGAGAGGTTGAGAGGGCCCCTTCTGCAAGACATTGCTTAAGTGCTTTGTGTGGATAAGCATATTTTGCCCAGGCTGGGCTGTGACTACGTGGCAGCTGTGTGTATGTGCTTTAGCCCACAATACAGAGTAGTGCCAGGACCCAAGAGAATGCCCTAAGGGAGCAGTCTGCCTAAGCCTGCATTCAGTGTTGTTGCTCTTTCTCAGTGCCCATCTTCACTTGGGAATCGATTGCCTACTATACCTTACGTATATGAGAATGCCAACAGTGTCCACTAGGAATACGATAAAATACATTCTTGCAACACTCTACCAGTGCTACCACACGGGAACCAAACAGGAGCTTCAACAGCCTAAACTATTCTTTTTACAGCTGCTTCATTGTGATTTGGCAAGACCCTCATTAAATAAGCTTCCCATTTCTGTTCTTTGTTATTCTGATTTTGCTAAGAACCACCACATTGTCCTTGATTTAGGATCCTGCTTATGTGAAATATGACATCCAGCATTGGCCTCACTTACCTCACCCTATGTAATACTCTCAGACAAACTGCACATGCTAGCCTCCAATGGCAGATGGCAATGACAGTATTCACCATGTTTTTCAGGCAACACCTTTAAACATATTTGATGCTCAGGCAGGGGGAACATGAAAGGAGAAGTGGACTTAGCAAGTGGGGAACTATCTACATGCTACAGCGGATAGCTATTACTATGCTCATGTATGCAACTTGTCATCTATTTAGTGAGTGAAGAAGTTGAACACCTGTCCATATCTTTCCTGACATACAAAATGAAGACATGCACACTAATAAAAGAGAGCAAGAAGAAGCATTTTGATCTTCAGTGCAACATAGAAAAAATAATGTTTCACGTTCAAGACGAGCTGTCTAATTCCACCAGAGTCAGTGGATGGCTGGACCACACGTCTGAGCCAACTAATGACATTCTACTACTTTTCACTCTTCAACATTGACAGTCCTCCCAAAAGATAATATTCAAAGAACTGCCAATGCCCCTAAAGATCTTTATCATATTACATATAGATACAACAACGGATGCTCTTGTAGTGGAGATGGAAACATGTTGTGACACAAAATGCAAGCAACCACTGCAGATGGTACACTTAAGTGTGATCACACAAGTCCATGGATGGTAAAAAAAAATGACAGGCTGATCTTTTGCTTTGGGCTTCAGATGCAGCATACTGATTTTGGTCCTCCTGAAAAGTCTAAAGATGTTACAGTTGTCAAACCCTTTGCAAAGATATTGAGTCAGCAATCCATAAAAATCAATACCACCATAGGATAACAGAAGGGAGAGAAGAGAAAGCGGACAACCTCACGAAATAGGGAAGAAAAGGAAGTTGATGGAAAAGCATTCAGTTGCTCTGATCAGGGTGCTAAGCACCAAGAGTGCATACCAACCCTGAAACCGCAGCCATGCATCCCTCCTCTCTACAGGACCACCATGGAATGCTGGAAGCAGTGCTCTCAGTCAGGGTTCTCCAAAGTAAGTCCTGGAGGGCCGTATCCATGCTAGATTTTTAAGATTGCTACATTTATCCAAATGTGGATATGCAAAAAATCTAGCATGGCTCCGGCCCTCTCCTCACCCTTCCTTCCCCGATGACACTGTGTTGCCAGGTAGTATTGTCCGGGTTGGGACTGGGTGGTGAGAGTAATTGAGTGGCTGGAAGAACTCTTCTGAGAATGAGCATGAGTGGGTCGAGAGACAACGTGAACCCCCTAAGCTATGCAGATTAGAACTGGGCTGGTGCCTGAAGGCCCTTGCAGACCCCTTAGGTGTGACCGACTATTGCCTTCAGCCCGTCCCTGCTCCGCATCTTGTGGGTGAACTTCTCAAGTGGCTGCCAAACCCCTTTTGATGACTCCCTCCTATTTAATCCTGCTACCTACCCATGCCTGCTTCCATGGTACCCTGACGAAGAGTGAATTTGACTGCATGCAGCCTAGTGCCCGAGGAGAGGAGGGAGTGTCTCCAGTCAGGGGGTGTAGGATATTCAAGGTGAGTTAGAGTGTGGAGGGAGGCTTGGTGCCATTGGGTCTGTGACGGGTTACCAATTGACCTCCTGGGCGTTGGTTGCACTGCATTAGGGTGCTGGGTGTGTATTTGTATGAATGCATTCTGTGTGGACTTGCCTGATATACATTGCACCACATAGTGGTGTGGAGTGAGTGTGTGTATGGGCTGACTGTAGGTGAACCACCTGTGATTCACAACACTAGCCAGCGGTTTGCCTTATACATTGATTACTCACTAGGAAAGCATTACATCTGACATTGGTTTTACCCGTGTGACCTCGGTCTGTGGTGCTGCTGAAAAGTGCTATAGTTTTGTCTATGTACATATCTCTGATATTGTTGTGACCCACAGGAAAAGTTTTTTTTTCTTTTTACTAAGCAAAGCAAAAGGGAGATACTTTTACAAACAGTTATCATCAGGATATTGCGTTAAACATTGTACATTTACTGAACCAATTTTAAATTACCTATAAACCAACAAGGATCAGAATGTCAAGACATAATAAAAATCAATATGAAATGTCGATAAAGGAGCCAGATCTTAAACTTCTTACAACTATATACATTTTACTATTAAAATACTAAAGTGCTTAGTGCTACAGTAGACAGGGGGGATCCCCGTGCACTATTAGAAGTGCAAAAAAGTGCCAAAGTGCTATAGTGCTTTTTAAAGTTCTTTCTCAGCACATAAAAAGTGCATCGTGCTAAACCATCAAAGTAGTATAGTGCAAGAACTAGAACATTTCTAGAAACACTATGATTTCTAAATTCTTAAAATGCTTTGAGACAGCCTCAAATTTTCTTGTTGCTTCTATCCTCATAGCATATGCTTTTTCAAATCCCATAATACGTTGCATTTTATTTATCCGCTTCAAGTAGGAGGGAGCATCTTCCGACCTCCAATTCTGGAGGGTTAAGGAGCAGGCAACCAAAGAACTGATCGCAATAAAAGTCGCTTCTGATTTTTTCAAGTCTCCCCTTACTCTATAAATGCCAAAGAAGGCTACCACATCTTCAGGTTCTACCTTTTTTTGGATTGCCTGGCTTATAGCCAAGAAAATCTTCACTCAGAAAAGCTCTATTTTTGTACATGGAAAAAAGTATGGAGACAGTCCCTTCTCCCCCCAGAATGGCAACGGAAACATTTATTTTCTACTCCCGGATATCTTTTACTAAGGGATTGGGGGGTGTAATATGCCAACCAATGGGACAGGAAGGCCATCCTTTTAAAGTTGGCAGCTCTTAATGCCTTACTGCCCAGCTGAGATATTAACTGCTACTCCTGACTAGGCAGCGTGCAATCAGTTTCATGTGCCACTCTTCCTAAAAATCTCTCGACCACAGGGGACACATTGAGTTTCGTCAGCTGCGAATACCAGTTTCCTAACCCCTTTAATTTGGCTCGAAAAAGGAAATAGAAGGGGTGGTAGAAATGCACGCTGCAGGCTTGTTTCCGGTCCAGGGAAGACATGGCTTGGCAGTTCGGGCTGGACTGTTCCCAGAGGCACAGGGTCAGACTGATTTGCATATAGCCATGTCTGAACTGGGGTGGCAGAGTGGGCTAAAGAACGGTGATGGATTAAACCCAGATCTTTTGACTGGGTGTGAGTGTTTGATTGATTCAGATGCTCCGTTCATCACCACCCCCTTTTGTACCGCTTTTGGCCGCCATAAGTGTGGCAGCGTATGCTCAGACGTGAGTCCCTTGCTCACTTTGCCACTGGATTCAAGCAAGCAAGGCTGAAGACGGCTGGAATGCCAGAAACCGGTCCTCGGAAGCTTGTTTCCGGTCCAGGGAAGACTTGGCTTGGCAGTTCAGGCTGGACTGTTCCCATGAGGCACAGGGTCAGACTGATTTGCATATAGCCATGTCTGAACTGGGGTGGCAGAGTGGGCTAAAGAACGGTGATGGATTAAACCCAGATCTTTTGACTTGGTGTGAGTGTTTGATTGATTCAGATGCTCCGTCCATCACCACCCCCTTTTGTACCGCTTTTGGCTGCCATAAGTGTGGCAGGGTATGCTCAGACGTGAGTCCCTTGCTCACTTTGCCACTGGATTCAAGCAAGCAAGGCTGAAGACGGCTGGAATGCCAGAAACCGGTCCTCGGAAGCTTGATTCCGGTCCAGGTAAGACATGGCTTTGCAGTTCGGGCTGGACTGTTCCCATGAGGCACAGGGTCAGACTAATTTGCATATAGCCATGTCTGAACTGGGGTGGCAGAGTGGGCTAAAGAACGGTGATGGATTAAACCCAGATCTTTTGACTGGGTGTGAGTGTTTGATTGATTCAGATGCTTCATCCCTCACCACCCCCTTTTGTACTGCTTTTGGCCGCCATAAGTGTGGCAGGGTGTGCTCAGACGTGAGTCCCTTGCTCACTTTGCCACAGGATTCAAGCAAGCAAGGCTGAAGACGGCTGGAATGCCATAAACCGGTCCTCGGAAGCTTGTTTCCGGTCCAGGGAAGACATGGCTTGGCAGTTCGGGCTGGACTGTTCCCATGAGGCACAGGGTCAGACTGATTTGCATATAGCCATGTCTGAACTGGGGTGGCAGAGTGGGCTAAAGAACGGTGATGGATTAAACCCAGATCCTTTGACTGGGTGTGAGTGTTTGATTGATTCAGATGCTCTGTCCATCACCACACCCTTTTGTACCGCAAGGGGGCAAGGAGGCAAGGAGGCAAGGAGGCACAGAAATGTGGAAAATAAGAGCCTGGAACTGAGGCAAAAGAAAAAAGAAAGAGGGGGTAGAGAGGAAAAAATGGGGAAACCTCTTAAACAAATTCACCCAGTGGCTAAAGTTGATTCAGCGACCGGGCTAAAGGCAAAAACACACCAAGCACAGGCTAAAGCACTATCTTCAGTGATGAGAGCAGAGTAGCCAGGCAATCATCCAGGTCTCAACCTAAGCTTGAAAAGCTCCGAAGAGGAGCTTCCGGGATCCGATCTTGGAAAATGGAGTAGTAGAGATGCAGAAGCAAATAAATGGCGCACAGACTGCAGAGATAAAACAGGCAACGGAGCCCACAATAGATTCCAACAAAGATGATGTGCAAGGCGCTAAAGACTTTCCACTATTTCTAAAGAATCTCATAAAAACAAGCGTCCAAAGACAAAACACCACAACACCTGCGTTCTAACTATAATTATAGTTGGGGAAGCAGGATGACATTGTAAATCATATTTAATTCTGCCTTAATACCCCACGCTGTTACAAATCCATTTTTCACTTTTTTAGAACGCAGGTGTTGTGGTGTTTTGTCTTTGGACACTTGTTTTTGTGAGTTTGTCTTTGCGTGCATTAGTGTGAGTGTGAGTTGAATCAGGTTTCGAGTCAGATTACGAGTATGCATGAGGTTGTTGAATTGAATTTTATTGTCATTCATGTGTCTCGTTCTGTTTTTCCTTAATTAATGTTGTTGTCACACATATTGAAAATAATGTTTTGTATTCTGTCTTTCATGAAAATTTGAAAATAAAAATTAAGTTTGAAGGATTCAAACCACTTCAGGACTACAAATTGATCTTTTGAGTCTTTGACAAAGTTGTCTAGTACATTGGGTCTCAGTATTGGCACTTGTTTTGGTTGTTGAACACCCCCCAATCAGCACTAGGTTGCCGCAAGACCAGCCTTAAGTCCCTCAATCCACAATCCCTACTGCCCCTCAAGAAAAACGGACTAACGCAGCCCATCCCCCACTCCTCCATCCTAGACCACAACCCAATCAGACTCCACAACCCAATCAGACATCCTAATTAGTGCCAAAAACCA
Organism: Lissotriton vulgaris; assembly: GCF_964263255.1. Lineage (NCBI taxonomy): Eukaryota > Metazoa > Chordata > Amphibia > Caudata > Salamandridae > Lissotriton > Lissotriton vulgaris. The sequence goes on along the minus strand of NC_141685.1, from coordinate 765,416,031 downwards.
ACACAACCATATCATCTCTTCTCCCCGCCAAGGAGACAATAGCCAGAAGCAACACCCACCCACTCAGGAAGGGTCACACTGCCGCCTCACCCGTATCGAAAACCAAATCGACATTATAATACAAGGCCTGAATCTTATCCTCACCAACCTCTCGACACTCCACAACCCTCCCCCTGACACCCACTCTACCACCTTCTCCTACACCCCCACTCACCCCAGGCCAACCGAATAATCACTCTCAACCAACACACACGCCTCCTCCTCGTCCGAGGCCTGGAGACCTAACAGAGCGGTGAAAGCCATGTCCTCGGAAAAGGCCCTCGAGCTGGCCACCTCCTACACAATCCCCACCACTCACCCCCCTCAATTCACTATCCAGGTAATCACCGGTTTCAGAAATGATCATCCCCTCCCAAAACCCCCCAGACCCCCAGCTCCCTAATCACCATCCCTACCGAACCAATAAAAAAAGACTCTCCCCGGACCAACTGCATGCTCATAAACTGCCACAAAACACTCTACAGAGCTAGCAGAATCCATCCTCAACCTTAACATAGGCGTAGCCTTCATCGCCGAGACCTGGCTAAATGACTCTTCCCCACCTATCCTAGACATGCTCATCCCTCCGGGCTTCTCCATCATCAATAAAGATAGGAAGGACCAAAAAGCCGGAGGCATGGCAATTATCCACAACAACAACCTATCAGTGGTTGAAACCGATACCTTTAATTACAACTCCTTTGAATGTCTTACGACCAACATCAAAACAACCAACAAAAATCTACTGCAATGCCACCTTCTATATCATCCCCCTGGTAACAACGCAATGTTCACTGAACAACTATAAGACCTGATCGCCCATTGCTCTCTCAGAGAGTCCAACAGCCTCATTCTAGGTGATCTTAACCTCCACTGGAACAATGAGAACCGTGCCACAATACAATCCCTAAACGAACTTCTACACTCCAACAACCTTACCCAACACTGCTCAAAAGAAACCCACAACAAAGGGGCAATCCTGGACGCCATCATCGCCCAACATGAGGCAATTTCTATAGACCACATCCTTCCGGTACATTGGTCAGACCATCACCTAATCCTATTCGACCCCACGCAACCGATCCTGTGCCAACCACCCATCGCAGTCCCCCTTAAATGGACTATGATCCTATCACAGATCAACACAGATGAACTAGAAGAAAGAATAGCCTCCACCCTGCCAATCTCCTCGGAAGGCCTCTCAACTACTGAACTCACCTTTCACTACAACACTACCACATCCGCCATCCGCCATCCTAGACCAATTGACACCCCTAAAACAGAAAAAACCTAGGAACAACCCATCTAGAACCTGGTTTAACAAGGACATCAACGAGGAAAGAAGACACCTCAGAGCCACAGAACGTCATTGGAGAAAGAACCTCTCCTCCAGCCATTGCGAGGAACTCAGAGCAGCAAGTAGAAGGTACAAGAAGCATATCAATAGAGAAAAAACAAACTTCTTCTGCAATGCGCTGGACAACTCAAAAAACAGACCACGAGAACTCTTTGACATCATCAAAAAACAAACATCAAAGCCATATACTATCCATGCGCAGCCCTCCAAAACCCTATGTGATAACTTTGCCACCTTCTTTAACGAAAAAATCTCCAAGATCGAACTATCTCTCGACATCAACCCCCTTTCGCATGGCAACAACGACCTAACAGCAACCAAAACCACCCCTAGAGATCCTACCACTATCGCCTGGTCCTCCTTCGACCACATCCACGAAGCAGAGATCCTCAATCTAATCTCATCCTCCAAACCCTCATCCCACAACCTTGATCCCATCCCCTCCCAAATGGCCAAAGATCTGAAACTCACCCTTGCTCCACTCTGGTGTGAAATCATCAACAGCTCCTTAAAAACTGCCATCCTCCCTGACTGCCTCAAAATTGGCCAGGTTACACCTCTTCTGAAGGAACCAGGCCTAGACACTAACAACCTTAACAACTTTAGACCAGTCTCCAGTCTGCCCTTCCTAGCCAAAATCCTAGAAGAATGTGTGCTACGCCAACTAAACAACCAGATCGACAACATTAATCTTCTAGACCATAACCAATCAGGCTTCAGAAAAGGCTATAGCACCGAAACCGCAATCCTGAACATAGTGGATGACATCCGCAACTCCCTTGATTCAGATCACTGTCGCCTAGTCATCCTCCTAGACCTGTCAGCGGCCTTTGACACAGTAGACCATGGGCTGCTCATCAAGGCCCTCAAAGAACGGGTAGGCACGGACGATGTGGTCCTTCAATGGTTCTCCTCCTTCTTTCAGAATCGCTTCCAAAGAGTTAAAATCAAATCCTTCACATCTGACCCTCTCCCCGTGACCAGAGGTGTCCACCAAGGATCTGTTCTCTCTTCTCAACTGTTCAACATATATATGGTACCCCTCACCACCATACTGAAAGAAGCCAACATCCATTTCCATCTCTATGCCGACGACACACAGATCTACATAGAAACCTCCTCCTTTAATGACATTCTAAGGCTCAACAACACTCTCAGAGAAGTCAAAGACTGGCTAGCGACGAATCACCTTAAACTCAATCAAGGAAAAACTGAGATCCTCCTCATCTCTAACAAGGAGGATAACCCGCAAATCATTGAATGGGTGAAAGCTATCGATGCCCTCAACGGAAATCTCACCCTGACTAACTCGGTAAAATCACTTGGAATCTCTCTTGACCACAAACTATCAATGACGAACCACATCAAGAACTTCGCTAAGAGCGCCTTCCTCAATCTGAACCTCCTCAATAAAATCAAACCGCACATTCCGCCGAGAGATCTCAAGCAAGCCACTCAATCGCTGGTGCTGTCCAGACTGGACTATGGAATCGCAACCCTCTCAGGCACAGCTCTATGCCACCTAGCGCCACTCAAAACTACCCTGAATGCAGCTGCCAGAATGGTCTCCGGTGCAAAGAAATTTGAACACATATCTCCCGCACTGAGAGATCTAAAATGGCTACCAGTGGAAATGCGCGCTAGCTTCAGAACGGTCTGCCTTGCACACAAAGCCTTGCACATAGGGAAACCAGAATACTTAGCCTCTAAGCTCAAGAAAGCTGGTCAATCCAGAAGTGTCAGAAGTTCAAACTCCCTCCTACTCATCCCCCCGAAAACCCGGAAATAAAAAACTGCAGCCCGCTCTTTTGCAAGCAACGCTCCTAAAATCTGGAACTCCATCCCTGTGGACATCAGAACTACCCCTTCCTTTCCAGAATTCAAGAGCCGACTAAAAATCCTCTAACTTAACCGTGCATTCCCGAACTCAATTACGTAACCAACACGCCACTGCCTGGCAGCGACCTGTCATCACCTACCCACGCCCTCACACGTCCCGTCTCTCTAACCCGCAACCCGGGCGCTTCATCGCTAAGAAAGAAGTCCAATAATAACTTTGACTATACATCAAGAATGCTATGAACCGAAAACACCTCCGGACCGCTCTACCTCAACAGCACAACCTGAACCTCTGACTACCTCAAAGTCGCTACCTCAAAGTCGCCCCTCAGGCGCAAAACAATTTTTTAATCTGTGAACATATATGAATCTTTTTTTTGCTTTATTATTCTATACCTGTCTTCTCCACATCCACTGTAAAGCGCTCCGATACCCTCGGGTCTGGCCACCGCTAGAGAAAACTTCTAAAATAAAAAAAATATTAAAATAATTTATTAGATCACTGGCGTAAAAGTAATCAGTTAGCCAGTAAATATACATATTTCTCTCGCTAATTTAAATCGGCCTCTCGAATTGATTATTTTCTTGTTTCTCGATCACTGAATTATATGGGTACTGAAATAGGGGCGAACACATTTTTTGACCACTTTTGTGTGAAACTTGAGCTGGCAATAGAAGAGGGAAGGAGGATAAGATCTAGGTGGCAGTGGACAGCAGAGACAAGAGAATTGATTGCAGAGTATTTTAGGATTAATGAAGGAACAGCAGATTTATTTTTTGTGTGGGGGGTTCAAGTCAACATTACGGGGGAAGATAGTTGCCTTTTCCGCTGCCCAGTCCAAAAAACAACGTGCAAAAATTAGGAAACGTAAGCAGGCAATGGATAGGGCCCTGAGGCTGCGAAATACCACTATACAGGGGGGGAGGGAAGGTGGGGGTCAGATCATAAAGGCAAAACAGGTATTAAGGGAATGTATTTTTCTAGAAGAAATAAATAGCTCTAGGACCTATCAACAGCGGGTATACGAGGACAGTCAAATGGTTGGGAAACTGCTAGCTGGGGCCATTAAAAACAAACAGGAGACTGCCCTTATTTCTGAAATCAAAGATCCAAAGACCAATGTTCTGAAAACTGATAAGGATTGCATAGCTCAGATTTTTATGGAGCCCTATCAACAACTCTATACCACTCATGATGAAGTTGAACTGGACTTAATCCAGGAATACTTGGAGAAGATAAGTATCCCCAGCTTGTCTGAGTTCCTTAGGCAACAAATACAACTTGACATATCAGAAGAGGAGTCTTTAATCGTTCTAAAATCAATTCCCGGCGCAAAAGCGTGTGGTAACGATGGGCTCCCCATAGAATTCTATATGACCTCCTCTAAGGAAGTGATCCCCTTTTTTACAAGACCGTTTAATCACATTAAGAAGGGGGCAGTGTTCCCGTTAGTTTGAAAGAATCTGTGTTTGTAAGCTTTATTAAGAAGGGCAAAAAGCATAAAGACGTAAATTCTTATAGGCCGATTAGTATCCTAAATGTCGATTATAAAATTCTTATGAAGGTTTGAGCCCAACGCTTTATTCCACTCGCACAGGAACTGATACATAAAGACCAGTTAGGATTTGTTGCTGGAAGGTCAATGTCCTTGAATACCGGATTTGTAATTCAAGCACTTGACTTTTTTAGGAATAATTCAACACCCCTCACCAAATATGATGGTAGATGCCGAAAAGGCGTTTGACCTGGTCAACTGGGATGCTCTTTTTTTTGGGTCTGTGCACATTTGGGGCTCCCAACCAGGTGATAGATATGTTTAAAAACATAATATTAGGGTGCCTAGGCGCAGGTGGTCATTAATGGAAATCAAATAGGGACAATGAACATTAATCGTGGGACCAGACAAGGGTGCCTGATGTCCCCCTTGTTGTTCACCTTTTTTATTGAGCCCTGGTGAGCATACGTGACTATGAGGAAATCGGAGCCCCAATACCAGATATGGCAAAGCTAAAACTATTCGCTGATGATATTATTCCATATTTAAGTCCGGAGAGACCGAATCTGGACCGTGTGCTATTAGAATTTAGCCAATTTGAAAGGATTGGGGGCTACAAAATAAATATAAAACCGAGATTTTAGTGTTAAATACGTACTTGGAGTTTCTCCCATCAAACCTTAAACACCAGGCGTTCAGTACGGAACCAATATGTTACCTGGAAATATATGCCTCTCGTCAGTATGAAAAAGTATTTCGACTACACTACCTAGTAATGCAGAACAAAATCAAAATATTGCTTGATAAATGGTCAATTTTACGTTTAATGCTAATAGGCCATGTAGCCCTTATAAAAATGTCCATACTTCCGTTATTAGTATTTCTTTTTATTAACATCCCCTTTAAAATTAATGCAACATTTTTTAAAGAGCTGGAATCAATGTTTAGAGAATTTGTCTGGAGTAAAAAGGCCTCCAGGGTCAAGCAGTCAATACTCCAGTTAGACATTAAACAGGGTGGACTAGCATTGCCTAGAATGCAAACCTATTACAATGCATCGATTTTAGATCTCGCAGTGCGCTTACTGGAACCAAAGGGATTCATAGATACATTTTTCTTTGAAAAAATGGTACAGGAATCAGGCTCGCAGATACCAACATTCTTAAAAATAGCTAAACTGCTGAAAAGAACTAGATATAAGACGCTTCAGGATTTTGCTTTTAGATTGAATTTTTTTTTTAAAGCTGCGAGCCAAAGTACTACTACTATTGTTATAATAGTATTTATTAAATACAATAGTTAAATTAAATAATTTTAGTATTTAAATGAAATAAATATAAATAATAATTATTTTTCTGTGTGACAAGTATGGTGTTGCTGCTCCCTCGCCAAGCAGCACCAATGCCTTGTAATGGGTGCTGAAGCTCGTTAACACATATTCCTGCAATTTCATTGATAGTTTTGATTCAAGAAATATGCTGTCTCTCCACAAATATCACTGGTTTATTTGTTATTAAGTAACGCATATCGACTTAGCAGCCTTCCTCAGAACAACTTGCCCTATTCGCTCACTCAAAACATATAGAAAACATTCAGTGGTGACAGGAAACATACTATCTCAAAGCTCCCTACAGTCTTTCTTCTGTTTGTTACAGAATCAACTCATTGGGAATGAAGCAAATACTATTGTGCATGCATCTCAGCAGAGGACGTGGGTACTGTCATTGCTTCGCATTGTCCAGCCAGAAAAGTGATACCAAACGATAAAAAGCAACTGCGTATCTGTATTGACATGCAACATGAAGCTTATACATCTCACAACAATTATCAAAGTGGTCAGATTTCATACATGCATATTGAAAAATGAATCCCCTGATGGGTCCAGCTGCATATTTATGTTTCGGATTTTGCACCATTATTTTCATTAATCAATTAACAATTTGGTGCAAGAAGGCCTCCTACAGAAAAACCTGTTTTCTAATAACCTCCCAAATTGACTCAATGTTGCCGCTAATGGCTTGATTTAAGGCCCTCCGATAAATAAGGGCCAGTGAGCTGATGCAGCTAAAAGAAGCATTCCAAGAAGCAAAGAATGGGATAATGCATTAGATAGTGGGACATGAAAAACTGTTTGGTATAGCATTAGAATGCAGATAAAACAGGAGCCCATTCAATAACATAATGGGCCGCAAACTCCTCTTCCTTATTAAATCCCCTTGAGTGTTTAGTTCCTATTTCAAATAGACGTGACTCCAGTCATCTTAACTCTCACCCCCGTTTTTTCGAGGCTCAATTCTGTCCATAGCAAAAGATGCCAATATGCCAGGAGCACCATCATGCGATTCACTAAAGTGAGGGGCTTCAGGGTAAGTGAAGTTATTGTTCTTAATTGCCTTATCGCTATATTTAAATGTGAGTTTAAACCTAACATTTTAAACACTGAAATTCAACCTTAAGAATTATTTAAAGTAATTATAACTCGGCAATCAATGATCTTAGTTCCGTTGTCATTAGTGTTGTTATTAATGGCGCCATAGAACATGTAATCAGTGTTGTGATTAGTGAGGTTATTGGCAGTGCATGGCAAGAACACAAGTTATAGTTACTTGAAATAACTATAACCCTTAGAATTCAGTGTCTTTTTTTAGTTTAAAACATTATGTTTATACTGAGGTTTCCACCTAGCTATAATGCCACTTTACCCCAAATGTTTTGTACATTTTTGAGTTTAAAAAAATGCAAAGTAAGATATTATTTCCATACCTAACTTACACCACTTTAATGTTTGTTTTTGTCAGTGAATTTCTAGTTTTTTAACATAAGGTAATATTTTATTAACATAGGTAACACAAACCCCTGACGTCCTTGGCCGAGAGCCATGCATGGCTCATTGTTGGCCACCGGGCCTGGCTACATGAGCAAACAGCCTATCAGAGCACAGGTGCGAGTCAATCAATGGGAAAAGAAGCCCTCTCAGACAACTAGATCGCTCAATTATTTGAAATTGAGTGTTTGCAGGTGTCAGATTCCACGACGCCCAAGCACTGCAGGAACGTAGCATGCACCAGTCCCCTTCCCCAGCCCACAGGACACCCACAGGAATAACTCTATGGGTGCACCGGTAGACCTGAAAAGAGGGTGGTAAGTTGAAAAGACACCAAGTCTTCCACCCTTGTTGGTACTGGGACCCGGCTTCCTTGATCTTTACACTTCTGCACCTAGGTATAAGCAGGACAGAACAATACCATTCAAGTGCACTGTACACCAATATATCCAACCCCCTGTGACCACGCTTTAACAAACACACAACCCTCCTCACCTGTGGCACATGCAGGCTCCGCCTTGTAAAGAGATGGAGTACTGTAACTTCAATCACCATGCACTCCTGTAGCTGCTCTAGGAAACTGGGCAGCAGGTGAAGGGGCCGTTTAGCGTAAGGTCCTCGTACCAAAAAAGAATAATGAGGGGAAAAAGGTAGGCTTTAATGTGCAGCCATTACCGAAAAAACCCCGTGATAAACAAAAAGAACAAGGAAGGACTAAGAACAGGGAGCCCTCCGTTGCGCTATACTCTCAGCGCGTTTCCAAAACAAGGCAGCCGCGGAGTGACCCAAAACGTCACTACCGCACACAAAGAGGCGAAGCGCCTTCAAACAGAGACGCACTCGCGCTTGCAGCGAACCTCAGCACTTCAGCGTATTAGACACGCTGGAGAGAACGGGAGCCCCCGAACCCTCACTAAACGTACACACAAGGCGCTGGGACAAAAAAAGACAAGGGTAGACAACAAAAGGAAGGGTTACCTGGATACCTCTAACACTCTATTGACAGACAACACGTAACACGAAAAACGGGTCAAAAGCAAGGCAGGCAAGGAAACAAAAAAGAAAAGCCTCTACACGAGCCCGTGAGAGGGGATGGGTCAACTACAGAGGATTAGGGCAGCAGAGAGGAGGCTCTGCTCAGCACGTTTCAGCAACCAACAACCAGGAAGGGAATCCAAACACTGGCAATATCGAGCACTGAGCCAAAGGTAGGACTAGTTTTTGTACACCTATCCCCGGTCATGTGATGTAAAAGCATGGTCACAAAGAAAGGACTAGCCCGAATCCTAACAGTACCCCCCCCCAACAATCCTCCCCACCGGTCTAGGCTTGGAGGGATGTGATCAATGGAATAGCCGAACCAACCGTGGAGCATGAACCCCCCCCCGCCGGCTCCCACGTCCTATCCTCTTTCGTATACCCCTTCCAATCTACCAAGTAGAAAAGACGGCCCCGGACCCACTTGGAATCAAGTATAGCCTGGACCTCAAATTCCTCTTGGCCATCTACCAGGACCGAAGGAGGGGGTGGCAACACCTGGTCTGTCGGTACATAGGGCTTGAGCAGAGAGGTGTGAAAAACAGGGTGTACACTATACTCCTGAGGTAGCTTGAGCTTCATCGCTACAGGATTGATTACCTGGAGAATGGGATATGGGCCCACAAACCTAGGCTGCAATTTAAGAGATCCCGGTAACCTCAAGTTACGGGAAGACAGCCATACCTGATCCCCCAATTTGTAGGCTGGAGCAGGGATTCGGTGTTTGTCTGCCTGCTCCTTCATGGCCTCCTTTGCTTCTAACAGGCTCTTTCTGGCCAAAGTCCAGATGTCTCCCAAATGCCTACACACGTCGTCGATGGCTGGCACGCGTCCCGTGGGCTGTATAGCCATCGCCCTCGGATGGTATCCCAAGGAACAAAAAAAAGGTGTCATGCCCAAGGCGGAATGCACACTGTTGTTATAGGCGAACTCCGCGATGGGTAGTGCAGTTACCCAATCACAGGACAAGGACGCAATCAGACACCGCAAGTATTGCTCCATCGTCTGATTAGTGCGCTCAGTCTGACCATCCGACTGAGGATGGTACGCCGAGGACAGACTGATCTTGGTCTTCAACACCCCACACAACTCAGTCCAAAAGTGTGAAACGAATTGTGCCCCTCTGTCAGATATGATCACCTCCGGCAACCCATGTAAACGCACAATTGAAGACATGAACACCACCGCCATCTCCTTTGCGGTAGGAAGTTTGGGAATGGTATGAAGTGGGCCATCTTGGTGAATAAATCTACCACCACCAACACGGCGGTGAAGCCTGCGACGGAAGGTAGATCGGTTACAAAATCCATGCTCAAAGAATGCCACGGGCCAGGTGGAACCGGCAAAGGCTGTAACAGTCCTGAGGGTTTACAATGCGAAGGTTTACTAGTCGCACACACCGGACATGCACCTACATACCCCTGAACATCTTTTGACATGGACTCCCACCAAAACCACCTCATACACAAGTCCTTGGTCTTTCTCACTCCCGGATGTGCTGCCAGAGCGGAGGAATGACACCACTCCAACACCTCTTCCCTCAACCCAGGGGGAATAAACAACCTGTCCTCCTTATACAACAGTCCATCTTGTAACACCACCTGGGGTAGGGTTAACCAAGGGGCCAGATCCAAGTGACTTAATCGGTCTTTCACGAGAGCAGGAAAATCATTCCCTGTCACTGCCCCTATTATTCTCTCACTAGCGATCATAGCCCTACTCGTACATGAAGTACCTTCATCTCTGGCATCCACGTGTATTCGGGAAAGCGCATCAGATTTCACCTGTTGAGCTGCAGGTCTATATGTTATAATGAAGTCGTATTCATTAAAGAATAGAACCCATCTCATCTGACGTGGTGTTAATGCCCTGGCTGAACGAAAGAATTCAAGATTCTTATGGTCAGTGTAGATGGTAATTACGTGACGAGCACCCCACAAGTAATGCCGCCATTCCTCAAACGCCAGTTTCACCGCCAGAAGTTCTCTCTCTGCCACCGTATAATTGCGTTCGGCGGGCAGTAAAGTTTTGGAAAAGAACGCAATCGGATGCATATGACCTGTGGCATCATCTCTTTGTGACAATACACCGCCTACAGCACACAAGGAAGCATCTGTTTCTACGTAATACGGCAGGACAGGATCTGGATGCACCAACACCGGGGCAGACACAAACTGTTTAAGCAACATACGAAAGGCGTCTTGAGTCTCACTGGTCCACTCAAAAGGGACACCCTTTCTCAAGAGGCGAGTCATTGGGGCCACTATATCAGAGAAATGCAGGATAAATCGCCGATAAAAATTAGCGAATCCAAGAAGCACCTGTATCTGTTTCACATTCGTAGGCACTGGCCAGGTCTCAATAGCCTGAATCTTTTTGGGATCCATACGAATGCCTGCAGCAGAGATGACAAACCCCAAGAACTCCACTCCAGAAGCTCCAAACTGACATTTCTCCAACTTAGCGTACAACTGATGTTCCTGTAACGTCTGCAATACTTGCAACACATGCTCAGTATGATCAAGCCCTTTCTCTGAATAAATAAGGATGTCATCCAAATACACTATAACGGTTTGGTCCAGATATCTACCAAGAACTTCATTTATGAAGAATTGAAACGCCGCGGGCGCGTTGCACAACCCAAAGGGCATTACAGTGTATTCGAATAATCCATACTTAGTTTTAAAAGCCGTCTTCCACTCATCCCCTGGCCGAACCCTTATGAGATGGTATGCGCCCTGCAAGTCCAGCTTCGTGAAGATTGTAGCCTTGCGGAGCTGGTCCAGTAACACGGAGATGAGCGGAAGAGGGTATCTGTTCTTTACTGTGGCAGAGTTCAATGTGCGATAATCCACACACGCCCTCAAAGACCCTTCCTTCTTAGGTATAAAAAAGATTGCCGATGACACAGGCGAGGAAGAAGGACGTATGTAACCCATCGACAACATCTCATCTATATATGTCTTCAGATGAACCTCCTCAGGTTCAGAGAGAGCATAAACCCTGCTGCATGGTAAAGGGGCCCCTGGTATTAGGTCGATCTTACAATCATAGGACCTGTGTGGAGGGAGACCTTGGGCACATCCTTTATCAAACACATCCTTATAGGCGGAATACTGTGGAGGAATCCTACCCGTTTCCGTCACCGCACAGGACAAGGGATCAATCTGCTCTGCCGCCACAACATAACAATTCTTTAAACAGTGAACCGAGTCCAATGTAACCAGTCTCTGCACCCAGTCGATCCTGGGGTTATGTGTTTGTAACCACGGGACTCCCAGTACCACGCCGAATGAAGGTGCGTCAATCAAATCAAAGACCACGGATTCTACATGCCCGTTATCACACAATAACCCTAGAGGTTCCGTCTTTCGGGTGATACACCCCGACGTCAACTCAGTCCCATCGATGGCTCTCACAGGCTCTGGTTGTTCCTTTAAATGACACGGAACCATCAGCTTGTCTGCCATCGAGATGTCCATGAAGTTTCCAGTGGCCCCGGAATCAAGCAATACCGACACCGGGACTCGGTTCTGTGCTGATAACAACAAGTGAGCAGTAATCACAAAATGTCTGGGAGCCTGATCTATCGCCCCTACCACTTCATACTGTGCCTTTCTTTCCCAATCAGCTTTTTGCTCCACTTGTATGCATGCCACCTTTTTCCCAAACCCCACACCAGAGGGCTTCACTGGACAGTCACGTGCGAAGTGTCCCCCCTGCCCGCAGTACAGACACAAATTCTTCTCTCTCCTTCTTTTCTTTTCTTCTGGAGTCAAAGGACCCCGTACTCCACCAATCTCCATTGGCTCAGGAACGGTCTTACTCTCCCCTACCGGCTTCACCTCAGGTTTCATGTAACCACCCCGTGAATACTGCAGCCGACTACGTTCTCCTCGCCTTTCCGTCACCCTGTGATTCAATTTCACCACCAAATCGATGAAAGCCGCACAATCCTCAGGCGGATCCACCACCTGTGACACAATATCCTTCAACTCCTCGCATAACCCCTGATAGAATAGTGATGTTCTCTTATCAGTAGGCCAATGCGTCTCAGACACCAATCGGTTGAAGTTGGCTATATAAGACAACAGGTCCTGCCTGCCTTGCCGTAATTTCAACAATTCTGCGTCACTAGCCTGCATGAACGCGTGTTTGGCGAATAGGCTACGCATCAAATCTTTGAACGCCAGATAATTATACAACACACGGTCATTGTTTTCTACTAGCGGAATAGCCCATTGGGCCGCGTTGCCAGCCATGTACGACAATATGAACGCAACTTTTGCGGAATCATCAGGAAAGGCATTTGTTCTACACATAAGGTGAAGCTGGCACTGGTTCATAAAAGTACCAAATTTCTCGCTCTCTCCTGAGAATCTCTCTGGGGGGGCTAAGGGTACTGCTACAGGGGTTGAAACTGTCACTGCTATGGGTGAGCTGCTGCTTGCAGTACTTGCTCCTGCCCCTGCTGAGTACTGGAAAGTGGCCGGCTGGATCACAGGACTAGGTCCCCTATGCTGTGACTGTTCTCTAGCCCTTACCGCCACTAACTCCTGTTTCAGACCCACATTCTCCAGTTGTAACTCTTGCACTTGTGCCTGTAGGGTGTGTACTGCCCCCATAATATCCTGCATTGAGGGCCCTCCCGTACCCCCACCCTCGTCATCCATGCTCGTCCGGGCAGTGCTATATTAACGTGGGCTCGATATTCTGTCAGATTCCACGACGCCCAAGCACTGCAGGAACGTAGCATGCACCAGTCCCCTTCCCCAGCCCACAGGACACCCACAGGAATAACTCTATGGGTGCACCGGTAGACCTGAAAAGAGGGTGGTAAGTTGAAAAGACACCAAGTCTTCCACCCTTGTTGGTACTGGGACCCGGCTTCCTTGATCTTTACACTTCTGCACCTAGGTATAAGCAGGACAGAACAATACCATTCAAGTGCACTGTACACCAATATATCCAACCCCCTGTGACCACGCTTTAACAAACACACAACCCTCCTCACCTGTGGCACATGCAGGCTCCGCCTTGTAAAGAGATGGAGTACTGTAACTTCAAACACCATGCACTCCTGTAGCTGCTCTAGGAAACTGGGCAGCAGGTGAAGGGGCCGTTTAGCGTAAGGTCCTCGTACCAAAAAAGAATAATGAGGGGAAAAAGGTAGGCTTTAATGTGCAGCCATTACTGAAAAAACCCCGTGATAAACAAAAAGAACAAGGAAGGACTAAGAACAGGGAGCCCTCCGTTGCGCTATACTCTCAGCGCGTTTCCAAAACAAGGCAGCCGCGGAGTGACCCAAAACGTCACTACCGCACACAAAGAGGCGAAGCGCCTTCAAACAGAGACGCACTCGCGCTTGCAGCGAACCTCAGCACTTCAGCGTATTAGACACGCTGGAGAGAACGGGAGCCCCCGAACCCTCACTAAACGTACACACAAGGCGCTGGGACAAAAAAAGACAAGGGTAGACAACAAAAGGAAGGGTTACCTGGATACCTCTAACACTCTATTGACAGACAACACGTAACACCAAAAACGGGTCAAAAGCAAGGCAGGCAAGGAAACAAAAAAGAAAAGCCTCTACACGAGCCCGTGAGAGGGGATGGGTCAACTACAGAGGATTAGGGCAGCAGAGAGGAGGCTCTGCTCAGCACGTTTCAGCAACCAACAACCAGGAAGGGAATCCAAACACTGGCAATATCGAGCACTGAGCCAAAGGTAGGACTAGTTTTTGTACACCTATCCCCGGTCATGTGATGTAAAAGCATGGTCACAAAGAAAGGACTAGCCCGAATCCTAACAGCAGGACTCTTGCAAGGATCACGCAAAACCAACCATCCAAATATACTTAATTTTTTTAAACTACTGAACTGATTTACACCATATCACAAAAAGCACGTTTTTTCAAATCATAACCTAGCTTTCTACCAAATTTGGTGTAATTTCATTCAGCCATTTTGGTTGTAGTGCGGTTCAAAAATCCCTATTCAAACTCCTTTGCAAAAATGTTTTTAGCACTTCCTTTTGTTTTCAGTCCTCAATATTTGAATCACCCCAAAACTTTCAAAGGGGTAGCTGAGGTAGATGAACTTTTTTTGGGGAAAGTTTTTTGAAGATCTAACCCTGGGCGTAGTTTGAGTAGTAGCGCTAGGCGTAGCTATGCAAAGTGCAAATCGCACTACGCACGCTACGCGTAGCTACATGAACTGCGTAGTGCAGTAGGGAAAAGCTGTTCGCACTAATTGCACAGTTCCGGATGCTTGTCCGCACTGTGCAATCATTGCAAATGGCATCTTGCATAGTGCAAGCGGTCGTTTTCTGCCGCTCAAGTAGATTTGTACTCGAGCAGCAGCATTCTTAACGCGGACTGGTAGTTTCTCATCGTGAGCGGTTGCGAGCATATGCGACCTATCGCAATGAGAAACCTGACCCGCGTTGAGAATCTCGCTGGGAGGTTTATTTTCCACGCTGGCGATCGGCAACTTGATGTTGCTGATCGCGAACAAGGAAAAAGCCTCGCCAGGATGTTGATTTTGCTCACTCGCGGTCACCTACTTGACGTTGAGGACCGAGAGCAATCAAAAAATGCCTGACACGCGTTTTTGCACTGTGCTACGTGTAATTTGCATAGTGCGTAGTACCGAAAACTGTGCACGCTCTGCGAGCGTAGCGTAGTTCTACGCCCAGGGTTAGAAGATACGTCAATGTGTGCTATAGGGTTTACAAATCAAATAAATGCTGTACTTATGGTAACTGGTACCTAACTACAACTAGTGACAACTGAAACATTTTGGCCCCTGTCATTTATTGTTTTACAATTTAAGCTGTGTATGTTCTTCTCTGGTTCTTGACATACACTTGCCACTAGCTTTTAAGGGAAGAATGCAGTTATATGCTTTCTGGAAGAATACATTGCATTCTAGAAGAATACAGACTATACTGGCTAAGGAATTAATCCTATTTCCAACCATCATGAACTTTTCCTTAACATTTGCAAGTTTTCCATGTCGTTTTCTCTTTGACATATAGATATCCTTAATGTGTGCAAACCATTCTTCTTTTGTTGCTTCATGTTGGAGAATCTAGAGAATTAGACTGGTATGACTAGATAGATTTCCTTATGTTTAGATTTGAAAGGTGCTGCCATTGCTGCCATCATCAAGTGCTTCGCATTCACAGAATTGAGCAAAGAGTGGATCAATCTCTGCTTCTGCATTCCCTAGGAGAAGGAAAGTATGACTAGAATCTGGAATGCCTTCCGACCCTGCTCAATTAACTTGTGTCCTTATCCACTGACTATAGTTCCAACACCAAGAAACATCACACTATCCAGATAGCACTCCATTTAACTTGAACCACCTTGGTAATACATTCGGGGTTCTGCAGCATATCCTGAATCCTTCTCACCAAATCCAAACCTCCCAGTGCTACTGTCTCACACCTTTCCATCAGCCTCACCAGCAAATATGCAAATCTCTTCTCCAAATCATGGGGCTTCTTACTGTAAGTCTTTCACTTTTCACTAACCGTACTAGTCATCAGGTGAACACCTCATGGTCAGGGAATATAAACAGAATTACATATTTTATAAGTTATGATGAATTTGATATATATGTTTGGAAACTAGGATTAGTTTTAATTAATAAAATAGATATGTAGAGATATGACTATTATTCTGAGGAACTCTCCTGAATCTTGAAAAAAAACAGTTGTTTTGAAATGGCCCTGCACATGGGCTGCTGGGGAGTTTAATGATTATATTTTAATGTTTATGAGAGTATATTTATGTATTATGAATTTTGAATGAAGCAAAACTGTTGCATGTATTACAATTATATTTTACACTTTTGATGGTTTGTACCTAAATAAAGGATTTTGAGAAAAGGAGCAGACTAATTAGGAAGGTCAGGCTGAGCCAGTTCTTATTTGTTCATCCATAATTGATGAAACCATAGGGATGGACAGATGGTAGAAGAAAGGAAAAAAGTGTTAACATTTTTTCCAGCTGCGTGTTGAGCACTTGTCAACCTGTAAGGGTAAGGGCTCAGAAGATCAGGTTTTTAGTCCATTGTAAAGCAATTTATCCAAGCTATAATAATGTGTCCTAAAGGTTTGGTTTGTTTTTACTGACTTTTCATTAGTAATCTATTGCCTTTAGAAAGCAGGGTACTGTTCATTTTCATGTTCATACGGCCCTTCACTTCATATGATGCGCCTCTTGTCATCCCTGCAGGCCTAGAAAAGTACAAAGGCAAATTTATGCACACCCGAGAATACAAACACCCAGATGGGTTCCAGGGGAAGAGGGTCCTTGTGGTTGGGATTGGCAACAGTGGAGTGGATATCGCTACAGAGCTCAGTCGCGTGGCTTCACAGGTACAAGACGTTCTTGAATTGCACTTTCCTTGCATGTCTGTCCTAAATCTGTGCCTGCTTTTTTTAGAGCAGCTAACATCATTGGACCTGCCCACACACAGTCCACCTCTGACATGGGCAGGTCTTACATGTTGCAAGATCCAGGGGTGCAGATGTCAGTCTAGGTGCAGTTGCAGGCCGCAGCGTGCATCCTATGGGCGCAAATGTATACCCCGAGTTAGGGTGAACAACCAGCCTGCAAACGTGCGTTTTCATGAGTGTCTTGCATGAATGTGTGCATGAGTAATAGCCTTTACTGATAGTCTATAGAGTTACTCCTTAGTTCTCCTGTATGTTGCTTAGGGATATTCTGGCCCTGATGAAGGCTACATGCCCTGTCAGGGCAACTTAACATAGCTGTACAATGAAGACCTGGAGATAGGACGTAGAGACCCTTATTACCCTCAAAACGCCCCCCTTTGTTGTATTAAATCAGTACTTGGATTTTTAATTTTGACAGGATGACCATTAATAAATGAACTTGTATATGATATATCCTAGATAATTTAACCTGATCTTTTTCTCTCATAACTACAATGTCAAAGTACTCCCAGAACACTGGTTGAGCCCACCCTAATGTGAAGTCATTTATAGGGTGAGGGTCCGATGAAGAAGAATGCCATGACATTTCGTGGTTGAGGACCTTCTTTTACAAACCCTAAGGCTTTCCTTTGAACAAGCAGGGCTCCATAGTGAAGAAGTATCCACAGGACATGTTTGTATAGGACCTTACCTTGGTTTATTTAAAAAATTCATTTGACTGGGGGACGGTAATGCGCCGCCATACTTTCTCCTTGTCCTCCTTGTTAATATTGAGACACGTTGAACTGCCATGGCTGATTGTGTTATAGAGTTTACTGTTGAACCTGACAGTGTTATCTGACCAAAATATCACATCCAGCTAAAGGACTAAAGTAAATTGAATTACTCTGCCTTCATTGATCATGCACTGTAACACATAGCAAACAAATATGTATTTGCTCTCTGTAGACACTGCTTTACCATCTTGAAGATGTTCCAAGTACTAGTCAGCTGTCGCAATATCTGTTTCTTCGTAGCTGCAATCACCTTAAAGTTTCCTGTTCACAACCACCACATTATATCATGAGGCAGACTGCAAGATTGATGTCTAGTTTCTTTTATCTGTTAGGCTGGTTTGTGTGTGACCTCATTTCCAACAATGTGAATTGACTTTAATTTGCAGATATATGAATCTGAAACTCGTGGGACGGGACTCAAGTGACTACTCGATGCTTGTGTCAGGACTTGTATCTCTACAGCAAACTCAGAAATGTCAAATGCTAAAGCCTATTCACTGCTTTTCAACTCACAAAGTTCTCTAATTTCTATAACAGCTGCCAATTCTGAATCCTTGTTGATCCAATTCTGTGCCTGCATTTTTGGAGAGCAGCTAACATCATGGAGCTGGCCCACATGCAGGCCACCTTTGACAAACAAGGGCAGGCACTGCATGTTAATGTATTTGAAGTCAATGCACATGCTGCGAGTACCTATAAGTTGTTGTGCATTGTATGCATTACGGTTGCATGTGCACTACCCAAGACTTACATGTCCTGCAGGGGTGAAATTAGCAATACTTGCTGCAGGAGACCACGAACTTGTGCGCAGTTGCCCTTGCGGGACCCTCGTCTTCCTTGGCTCGTCCCCCCCGCTGCCGCCCACAAGTCCATCAGCGGCCCCCGAGCGGGGGGACCACAGCCCCCAGCAGCCTGTGTGGATTCTTCACGCGCCCACCCATTTCCGCGCCCGGAGGCGCTTAAATCGCCGGCGCTTTCTCTGGGGAGCGGGTGACATTAGCAATACTTGCCGCAGGAGACCACGAACTTGTGCCCAGTTGCCCTTGCGGGACCCTCATCTTCCTTGGCTCGTCCCCCCCGCTGCCCCCAGAAGTCCATCAGCGGCCGCTAATCGGGGGACCACAGCCCCCAGCAGCCTGTGCGGGTTCTTCACCTGCCCACCCACTTCCGCGCCCGGAGGCGCTTAAATCGCCGGCGCTTTCTCTGGGGAATTGGTGACATTAGCAATACTTGCCGCAGGAGACCACGAACTTGTGCCCAGTTGCCCTTGCGGGACCCTCATCTTCCTTGGCTCGTCCCCCCCGCTGCCCCCAGAAGTCCATCAGCGGCCGCTAATCGGGGGACCACAGCCCCCAGCAGCCTGTGCGGGTTCTTCACCTGCCCACCCACTTCCGCGCCCGGAGGCGCTTAAATCACCGGCTCTTCCTCAGCGCCGCGGGACGCACGCGGGCGGCACCGGGCTAAGCCCGGGACAAGGGTGGGACAGTTTTTGACTGTTCGTCACCGTACGAGGCCGGGCTGGGCCACGTTATCAACATTGGTTAAACCGTAAGCGTTTACATATTGTACCCATATACTTTGGACTACCTACTACTGCTAACAGTCTTGAGAAAATGACCACCAAAAATGACACTTGGAGAAAGGGGGGATCAGGGGGTGGTATTGTGGGTACGCTAAATAATTTCCTGATTCGAGCAGCCTCTTTCCTCGAAAAGGAAATTGCTATAACTGAGAAACGCCTGTCATCCGAAGTATTATTCTTGAGGTGCTCATCCCTGGGGGCTTTAGCTAACTCCAGCACACCCCAAAATGTAAGGACACAAGCCGGGCTAACTAACCTGTTAAACGACGATGAAGGATCTACCCCAGTTACGAGGGATTCATCTTCTCTGCAGGGGGATAGCAGTAATGAAGATACACCTGAGCTCTGCGAAACTAAGGATTCCTGCGAAATTAGTAATGGTACATCCCCCCGTAGGACTAGATCTAAAGCTAAATATATTTCTAATACCAGGAATAAACCGAAAGTAATAAAAAAAATCTCTATAAATACACCGAAGATACCAACAGCAAAGAGAGGGGGAAGGAAGAATAAAACAATGAAAAGTATTACACTACAGACAATAACTACCCCTGAATTTACCTCGCCGATGGTCACTGATAAATCTATAGCCATCGACCTCACTAAGGCAAATGGTGTAAATAATGTATTAGAAAATTCAGATAGCATAGAGGGACTTCTAATAAAAATGAAACAAATGGTGAAGTCGCTTATGCTACCACTTCTTGAAAGGGTCAAAGGCATTGGGGAGAAACTAATAAAAATGGAGGAAACAGTCCACTTAAATAACGAGATGCTGGTGAAATTTGTAGATTCAACTACACTTTCTGTAAACAGTATAGTAATAGCCAACCCCATGGGCAATATAGAGGTCCTGAGGTCTGAATATAGTAATGATACGCATCTACAACTACCCATTGGACCAGCTAACAAAACTGATCCTGGTCTTATAGTTTCATTAGATAAGAATCCAGGCACACCAGGGAAAGTTAGATCAGACGCGGGTAAAGATACTCAGAATGGGGAGTTGAGAACAGGCAATAAAGACAGGTAAGTTAGCGTGATTGGATCGGACAAGGGACCTGGCAAGGAATAACTCGATAAAACTAGACAAATTGATAATAATGAACGTATTGATATGCCACCCGAATCGTTTCCATGTACTGTGGTCTTAGTAGGGGTACCAGAACTGGAAGAGGGCAAGCCTGAAAGATATATAGAACTGAAGAACAAAGTAAGCCATTGGCTTAACAGGTACAGGCCAATCCCACCATCCCTTCACAGAGAAATTCTCCATGTTCGTAGACTAAGCTGGGTGGGCCAGAAATATAAAGACAAAAAGGGTGATTGTGTTTTGGTGAATTTTAGAGATAGGCGGGTGGTATCTTATATCTGTGGGTGGAGGGCGGAAAGCTTGCAGAGCAGAATACTCACAGTAGGCCTGAGGTACTTCTACCCACCACCGTTGGAAGAGCAACGTAATAACTACCCAGAAAGCTCCCAGGGAAGGACATATATGGATTCCTATAAAAATCACTACAGGATACCAATTCAAAATCGCTTTGATATATTTCACGAACTAGAGGGACTGGATGGAGTGGATTGACGGTGCAATAAAACTCAAATCATGACAACCCCTTACCCCTCGCTACGAAGTATGGTCTCAACTGCCCCAAAAAATGTGGATATAGATTTTTCCATAAATAATAGAACAGTTATTTGTAAAATTAATTTAGAATCCCCAGAAACTACTACGAATTTGATTAGGACTGGGGCGGATAATTCTGAAGGGCATCCTAGAGTAGATCATGAACCACATACTCGGAGTGGCCTAGTTTAAGAGTTGGATATTTCAATTATACTACCAGAAAGTGATGTCCCTAGTAAAAATAAGCTAAATAATGGTAGATGGGTGATTATGTTCTGGAATATTGCTGGCATAAAATCTAAACTGACAGACGGAACATGGTTGAAATTGGTAAATGATCATGACATAGTCAATCTTCAGGAGACATCGTCAAAGGAGGCTTATCATCTTCCCGGCTATAAAACCTTTTTTGTACCTGCGATAGCATCAGTAGCAGGAAGAGCGAAGGGAGGTTTGAGCACCTATATCTCAAATAGTCTGAAGCACGAGAGTATAGATGTTCCAATTAACAATACATATTATCAAATGTTGTAAATTTGTATTAATAAGCATAAATCCCTACTGATTGTAAATTTCTACAATAATATTGCTGCTGAGGTACGGGAGGGGGTCATGAAGCAGTTTACCATAGATCTGAAACACATGATCCACTGGAAAAATAAGGATGTTTTTGCAGTGTGGGGTGGGGATTTTAATTGCTTGTTATGTAAGCAGGGTGAACTTGGAATATGTGGTACAAACCTCGAAAAGGAAATACCTTTATCTCATTTGACCATAGTAACTGTGGGAATTTGTTAAATGAAACAGTTTTCTCATGTGATCTGTCGTTTGCAAGCAAGGCATGCCAACCAGAGGTGAATTTTTGCCCAACATTTTGTGGAAGAGGCTCAATGTCTATTATAGATTTCATACTAATATCAGCCAGACATGGCAATGAAGTGGCCAACTTTAGAACTTTAGAAATAGCACTGATCATTATCCCCAAACCATAGAAGTGGTAAATTCTGACTTCAGGTATGATAAGGGTAACTTAGAGAGGGATCTGGTAGATAATATAGTTCTCCAGAGGCACAATGGTTATGCTTTGAAATGGATAAAAATAATCCCGAATGACTTAATAATTAAGCAGTGTAAAACAAGTTTTGACATATGTCTTGACATAGATTCCCAGAATACCGTAGTGATTGAACATTTCCAAAACATAAATTGCAAGATCAAAAAGAGTTTATGGGTTGACTGTAAAACTCAGAAAAAACAGGAGATTAGGTGGTTCGACAATGCACCTCCTTTTGAGGAGCAAGGTAAGGCAAGTATAGAGATCGCCATTACAGGACCAGAATGGGTAAAGCATTATGAAAGTTTATATAGTAATGTAGAAAGGGATGATGAAACTGGATTATTAGGAACCCAGGATGAGATGATTGTAAGTAGTAACATGTTTGATCAAAAAGTAACATTACATTAGGTAATTGCTGGAATAGATGTTAGCTTGGGGGGAAAAGCCCCAGGCCTGACGGAGTTCCTGTTGATATGTACAAGCACTACCTGCCTCTATGGGCCCCAATCCTCACCAAACTTTTTAACGCAATATGTACTGAAGGAATATTATCCTCCTGGTACGAATCAACTATAATTCCAATTTATAAAAAAGGGGATAGATTAAGTTGTGCATGTTATCGCCCGATATCCCTGCTTGACTCTACAATGAAAATTTTTGGGAGGGTCATTCTGAACAGACTACAGGTCTAGGCTGAGGATCAGGCTATATTGAGTGATCTACAATATGGGTTTAGGCAACATCTAGGGACCATAGAACAGGGACTTAATTTACATATAATTTTAGACAAGTATACAAAAGCAAGGGAAAACCCCCTGTACTTATCTTTTGTCGATTTGTCATCTGCCTTCGACTGCGTTTCGCATAATAAGCTGTGGCAGATTCTAGAAAATTTGAAGGTGGATACAAATATAATTAACTTCCTGAGAGAATTATATAGGGGTGCACAGGCCACAGTAAGATATGGTAGGGAGGGGGAACGCACAACACTCTTCAAAATTGAAAGAGGCGTACGACAAGGGTGCGTATTAACCCCCTTTCTATTTCTAATTTACAATAACAATTTGGAAAAGGTCTTACTTGGAGAATGTCGGAATATGCCCCTTATAGGTAAAAGATCAATACCCGGCCTGTTATATGCGGATGACGCAGTTCTGATGGCCCGAACCCACTAGCCATGCAGCAGTTGATTAATTCTTTCACTACCTTCATGGCTAGTTTAGATTTGATGGTAAATTCCTCAAAAACCTTTTGCATGAACTGTGGCCCTGGGGGTTTAAAGAACAAGAAACGTAAGTTTATAAATCTTAAACCCCTGGAATTTATGTCAGTCTTTCCTTACCTGGGCCTATTGTTTACACAGAATGGTGAATGCAACACAACAATTAAAACTTGCAAACTCTTGTTCGCCAAATCAAATATGGCTGTTGAAAATTTTGCGAGGAAGATTAGAAAAAAAATGATTGTGGAACTTTTAAAAATATATAGAGCAATGAGTGTAGCTATAGCAACGTATGGCGCTGGAATTTGGGGCTATGCCAAAGTCAAGTCTTTACAACTAGCAGAAAATTCCTTTATGCGTTACCTCCTTGCAGCCCCTGATAGCATTGCTACACTTAATTGCCATATGGAGGTAGGACAACCCCATATCGAGGATATAATTAAAAGTCAACCAGTCCTTCTATGGCATCGGGTGTGGACAACGGAGGAGTGCGTTTTTAACCGTGCAATTTTGAAAGATACTTTGCTGATTGAAAAAAGTAGAAAAATAAGATGGTTGGCCTACATTGAATTCTTTCTTAGGGAGATTAGACATAGGGATTACTTTGATGATCCTAATGTAATGTCGTCCATTACCAGAAAAGAACTAAAACGACAACGACAAGAAATGAAGAAAAGTACAGTAATACTGCATCAATTAACTGTTATCTCATGTGAAATCCAACCATACTTAAAACTGGATATGAAAGCTTTTGATAGGTTTTTATTAATCCGTTTTAGAAATAACATTTTACATAGATTAATTAGTCATCCAAAAATGAATGATTGGACTAAAGGATTAAACAAATATCCATGTGATGAATTGTCGACACAGTCGGATATGCATATCTTATTATTTTGTAAATTTTATACTGCCCAAAGAAAAAAAATGGATTGTGCCCCTTTTGAGAACAATGGGATTTAACCAGTGTAACCTAGCTTTTCTGGCCATACAAAAACTAGATAATGTTTTAACCATTGCATGTGTATCAACTTTAAAAAAATATGTTTTTAGATCTCGTAAATCAATTTCCAATAATGTATGACATCAATTTGAAGTGTATATAAGTATGATGTTCTTCTTATGAAATATATTTAGCTGTAATTTTAAACTGTGCTTTTATGGATATTTATGCTCAATATCCGAATAAAGAAAGAAACTGATTAATTGATTATGACTTTATTCCCTTTCCCACTGTGCCACAGGTTCATGGGAAAGCTAATGTCTCTTATTCACAGGTACTAGGGAAGAAGACCCAGAAGATGACACTCAATCCACTAGCAAATGCCAAGGAGAGAACCCCCTCATCCTGCAGGCTACACTTATGGCAGTACACAAAATTGCAGAGGATGAGGAAATCTTTGGCACAGAAGTTCAGAACAGGATGCTCTAGTCGAGTCACTGACAGTTATCAGTCTCCCTCATCAGGCTATCTTCCAGATTGCAAGTCCCCAGGCACATAAACCAAAGCCAGGACCCACTTACTCCCACCACCCAAACTTCAGATATCTCACATGAATCGCCAGATGCTTGCAACTCCAATAATTTCTTCCAGCTTTGGGGACAGTGGGGCATATTACCAAGCAATAGCGATAATTATCGCTATTGCTTGGTTAGAGACAAAAATTTACCGCTGAGCTGCGGCGAATTTTATCGCAGATAAACCTTGGTATTACCGAGGTTTATCGCAAATGCGATAAAAATCGACCGCAATGCATGAATATCGCTGAAAAGTCAGCGATATTCATGCATTACCGAGCTAATACTCTTAGACATGTTATCCACCTCCCATTGGATAACATGGCTAAGAACTGCTCAGGGCAGGTGTTAGCTTTTGGAGATATTCGCGCTTAGCGCGAATATCTCCAAAAGTTGGTAATAGGAGATAGCGATGTTAGCGACTGTTCCCAGTCGCTAACATATTGGCACGCCCACTTTGCATGTCATTAGTGATAAATATCACTAACATGCAAAGTGGGACCCAAGATGGTCGCTATCTCCTACTCGCTGTCGCTAACTGGTGTTAGCGGCAGCTAGGTAATAGGGAGATAACTTTATCTCCGCCTTCCCGGCTTTTAAAGCCAAAAAAGCGGAGATAAACCCCCTTGATAATATGCCCCAGTGTTCCCCCCCCAGGTGAGTAATTGACTGCTCCCATCATGCATTTTCCATGATTCACTGCCGCAGAAGCCAGCCATCCACTGATGATCGAACCAGCAGATCTTTTGTGGTGGGTTGGTTTGAGAAAAGACAGCTCTTTGAACTTCTAAATGTAGCAAGATACCATGCATCATCAACAGGGAGAGGAAGATGATCTCCATTACCACCCACATGGGGCTCCTGTGCAACTACCTCTGCAACCAAAACCATCTTAAGAATAGCCTCAACCTGCTTCTGTATAACCATAGCCGGGTGCAGCTAAGCACATTGCAGTTGTACCAGAAACATCTCCAGCTGGTGAAGGAGAAAAACATCAGGAGACATAATGAGGAAATGCAGCTCATTTAGGCCCTGGCCAGTAGGCAAGAGCTATTCCAGCAAGAGCGAGTAAAGCCCCAGGGCACATGGTGGACAGCAACCTTCCAGAGGTCCCACAACCAAACCTGCTCCCATACTCCCAGTGTAGTACCAGTTCCCAATCCAATCCCACAACCTGTGAAGCATAGTAGGGATTTGTTTATTCCTATCTCTACCCATGGGCATAGATGCTTGCATGGCCCCTTCTCTAGTGCAGATCATGCTGGTGTACTTATAGCACCAGCATGATGATAAGAGGGCCTTCCCTGCTGGTGTGGCCCCATGCAAATGAAGGAAGCCCTTTGACTGTGAGCCCACTTTTTTTTAACAAGTACAAGTAAGTAAGTAAGTAACAAGTAAGTAAAAACTTTATTGTTCAGTTAATTAAAACCATAACAAATTTTCTTTACACTTGTGTCATAATGTTAATATTTTTTTAAATTAGTTAAAGAATACATGTTCAAAATTTACGTCAAGATAAAATTCAAATACTCATTAAAGGCAGAAAAAATGAGGTTTCAGAAAATCACACTACAGTATTAGAGGTAATAGTCAGTCATCAAGCGTTTTTCAAAGGCAAGCAAAAACTTTACAATCTTACAGTTGATTTGTGTATCCGTAGAGTCCAAGCAGCCTATAATGGCTGACCTGCAGGTGCGTAATCCTTTAGTCAAAAAGTGATTCTTTAAAAGAAGAGTTCGCTCTTGATTCAGCTTTGTACAATGACAAATAATATGGATTATATCCTCTTTTGTATAATCACAGAGCCGACAGGCGATGAATCCCGTGTATTTCCAGGCTGGTGCATCGGCCAGCGTTGGATATTTTCCGAATCTTAGAGCCATCAACCTTTTTTTAGTAAAAACTGAGTATGTAGAGTCCAAGTAGAGCGCCGGAGTAAGAAGTTTTTAGCTGTTAATTGCAACCCAAGAATGTGAACGATGGGAAAAGATCTCCTTGTCAATAAGTAGAGAATGTAGTTTGGCGGCTTTGTTTATTACCTGTTTAAATGAGTTAACTGGCAGGTTTTTATCCCATAGCTGGGCGGTGCGTGTTAATTCCAGTGCTTAAGTCAGGAATTTGTTTGCCTCTGATTTGGTTCCCGTTTCGACTTCTTGCCACAAAAATTTGTTTAAGTTGTTGTCAGTGGCATTCATTTTAATGCGGTACCGGGTTTTAATGCACGCGTATAGTCTCCCCACTGGCTCATTCATGAGACCAAATTCTAGGTGCATTTGAGCTGGTGAAGCAGTGCGGGGAAGTTGAAAAACTTTCTTGTAAATTTTGGTAATCAAGGTATTTAACAAAGCGCGGTCCTTGCCATGCATTGCTGCACTTGCGTATGTTAAGGTGGGAAGGGCTTTAGCTGCAATTACCGTTAGTAGTGGTTTAAACGAAGGGCCTTCTAGTTTTTTGTACAAAGAGCTAAATGCAAATATCAAGGCTCCGGTTCGTTGCATAAGGTAATGTTTTTGCGCTTTTAGAGTCATCTTTTCGTCAACAAAATGTCCCAAATATTTATAATTTGAGACCCTTTCAAGCCTTTTGCCATCTATGCAAATATTGTAGTCTGTTGAGCGCCGATTAGAAATAAACATTGTTTTGGTTTTAGACAAGTTCAAAGTCAGTTTGTTTGCAGACAAAAAAAGCGAAAGTTCTGATAGTAGTCAGGTCATACCGACTCTTGTTAGGCTCATAAGTACAATGTCGCCCGCGTATGCAAGATGTGAGAGTTGCAGGTTACCTAATCTTGGGGGATGAGCATTGCAGGTGTTTAGTTTGCCGGAAAGGTCCGAAATAAATATGTTGAACAAGTGAGGCGCCAAAACGCATCCTTGTTTTAATCCGGTTCCTATGGACACTTTCCTTGACAATCGCGAATCGTCGCCTAGCTTTACTTGTGTCCATGTGCCGGTGTAAAATAGCAACAGGCCCCTTAGTAAGCTCTCTGGTATGTCCCATGATCTTAATTTAGCCCATAGTAGGTCCCTGTCCACACTATCGAATGCGGCTTGCAGATCAATAAAACATAAGTTCAGCTCCTGCTTGTTACGCTGGCATTTATCAGCTATCAAGCTTATTGATAGAATATTTGAAATAGTTCCGATGCCCGCTCGGAACCCTGTTTGATTGAGTGGAATCAAATCTCTGTCGCCTGACCAAGTAACCAGGTCTGTTAATAAAAGAGATGCGAAGTATTTTGCTTTCACGTCCTGCAGTGTTATTAGTCGATAGTTAAGTGGGTTGGTTCTGTCACCTCCTTTGTATATGGGAGTTATTATGGAGCCGTGCCAACTTTTAGGAACTTGACTGAGTGTTTGAACATCAGCAAAGAGATTCTCTAAAAGGGGGCTCCAGTATTCAGGTGCGTGTTTATATACCGCTTGCGGTATACCGTTTGGCCCCGGGGCCCCGTTACTCTTCCCCTTACTAATTACTTTTGTAATCTCTTCCGTAGAGTAGATTCTGGATGATATATTCGAAATAGGTGCATTGCTTAGATTGATTGGCGACTGTTGTGTACTATTTTTCACCTCACTTATCTTTTTATTTTGATGTTGCGCGTAGGGTTGATTCGCTGGAATGTTTAATAGGTTTCCTTTACATTTTTGCTGAAGGAAGATAACCCATTGAGTTTCCTGCACGTTTGATGTAAGAATATTCAGCGGTCTGGTTAGTTGATTTATAATTCTCCAGAATGTAATTGCGTTCAAGGTTTTAGCGCTATGGAGCAACTTAGTCCAGAATTTTTCCTTGGTATCTTTTTTGTGCTCCCAAACGTTCTTTTTATAGCGCTTCCGTAGAGCCAAGAAGACGTCCATTTGACTAGAGTCTTTATTATACGTTTGCAGCTTTTTGTGTGTTCCTTCCTCAAGTCTCTCAAATCTTTTGGCAATGTATTGTTTGTGTTTGTTCCTTTGTCCTTCGTAACTGGAGATTTCATTTTCGTTTTTAGGCTCTCTAAAAAGAGAGACCATGCTTCTATGGCAGTGTTTCCCAAACTGTGGTCTGCGGACCCCCAGGGGTCCCTGACACATTCCCAGGGGGTCCACAGGCAGCAGTCTTAAAAGCACTGCAAAGTATCTTGTTTAATTAGCTCGGTTCAAAGAACAATAAAAGTGTCAAGATAACAACAGTGATTAATATCCCTGCTGGAGAGACAAGAGAGTTTTGTCCAGTGGCAGCTTTTACTGAACTAATGTAGCACAGAGGGTTAATATGCCTACTGCAAAGAACTTGTATCATGCATTTCCAAAAACAGTATTTTATATGGAAACTGTCATCAAACAGCTGCTTGCAAACTGAAAGTACAAGTTAGTGATTTATGTTTTTTTTTTGTCTTTCATTATCCTGATGCTTCTAACGAGGTTTATTTGGGTTGAAATACATTTTTATTGTTAAAGCCAATGCTAACCACTGTGTTATGTTCTGAATCCTGACTTTGTGCTTCTCCAGACCAGCACTCTTTAAAAATGCCTACCAGTATGAATTACATGTGAATTCTACACCTTGTAGTCCCCTTTGCCTTACGTAACATTTTCTATACACTGATTGACACATATGATTCACTGTCTCTATATGTGTGTGATGTAAAGTGCTCTGACATCCTACAATGGTATGAGAGATGCTATAAAAAATGAAATACATATGACAGAGGGGCTATGGAGCGATGAGAGGCACTGTTGGAGGGTGATAGTGGGGGAATCATTGAAGAACCCCCAGACAGATTGTCGTATTCTTGTGCATAGTCAGGTCTTCATTTATTATTCTTTAAAGGCTAATACAATTCAATATACAATGATAAATGTGTTGTAGAATGCACCATTACTTCCTACATTTCTTAAGGGGAGAGCCTCCCAAAGCCCCCTTTGTAGGGGTCAGGCTCAATCACTGCACTTGGTATGCACCGTATGGGCACTGGTCCGAAATAATTTGCCAGGGCTGCTTTGGGTTTCCAGTCTGGCCCGGGCAGGAGCAGGGGCCTTGTACTGCGAAATAAAGCCAACCATTGAAAAGTCTCGGAGATGCAGCACCAACGTTCCCATTAACTTTTTTTGTTTTCTTGCAAATTCTTTCAATATAAAATAAAACAGAAGTGGCGGATAGTGTCACTAGCCTCCTTGGCTTAACAGCACACTTTTCCCAGCGCTGGCGCTACACTTAACAGAGGAAGAAGGTTTATGTACAGGAAGGTCCCCCTTCCTGCACATAAACAATCTTGAAATGTAATTTTGTCACTTCTATGTGTGCTGCTTAATGCAGCACACATGGAAGTTACAAAATTTCATTTTTTAAAGGTTGTTGATGTGCAGGAAGGGTCACCTTCCTGAACATAAACAATCCAAGGTGTTTTGCAAAAACAAAGAGAAATGAAGCACTTTCCCTTGTTTCGCCAAGTTCAGACCAGGTTTTCCCTGGTCTTAATTTTGGCGCTGCTTCCCATTTATGCTGCCCTTGTAAATAGGGGGCAGCGTCAAAATCAATGGGTGTTGCAGGGGAAACGCCCATCGCAACACCCACTGCCCACCCTTTTCACGCTAGGCATTGGGTGAAAGGGGGTCTTATTTACAAGGCACCATTAAGCCACTTTAAGTGGCTTAACGTTGCCTTGTAAATAAGGCAAAGCCCCTATCGCCACGGGAACATCTCAAAAAGTGATGTTCCCATGGTGATAGAGGCTTGTAAATATGCCCCTAAATCATTAGTAATTTGAGTATTTGTTTTGTGTGCACACGTGTGTTAATTTTTTCTGAATTACTGTTTTAATGTTTGAAATTTAAATCCTACTAATTGCTTGGGGGTCCCTGGCTTCCAGTGGTGGCTCAATGGGGGTCCTCAGGAGTCAAATGTTTGGGAACCACTGTTCTATGGCATTCGTGGAAGTGTCACTTAAGTTGTTCATCGTGTCCACTATTGTCGAGAACCATTCAAATTTATTTGGATTACACCAGTTAATTCGTTTTTGGTTAGATGAACTTAGATTGCCTTCCACAGTTTGTGAAGATTGAAATCTTTCTACACACAGATTGAATTTAATGTGTTGCATTGCGTGGTCGCTCATGGGCGAGTATTCAATATAAAAGTTGTTTAATAAAGGAAATAGCGAAAGACTTGCAATTGTATAGTCCAGAGTTGATTGGGAGTGCGGGCTGTAAAAGGTTTTTTTGGGAGGTCGATCCTCGTTGGTCCTGCCATTAAGAACTCGCATGCCTAGATATTCTAACTCTGTCACCAATTTTATTCCTATTAGGTCGATTTTACTCCTGACGCCACCTTGAGTCTGTTCTGGGACGCTCCAGTGCATGTTGTCCGCCGTTAGGATGTCGTCCTCCTCCAGGGAGTATATCAGGTTGGAGTTAAAATCTCCGGTTATTATAATGTTCCACGCTGGCTCAGTACTACGAAAGTCTGTTATTACCTCACATAATAGAGTATTTTTTGTATTTTTCACTCGAGTTTTTGGTTGCGTGTAGTAATTGATCAGAATGGTTGTCATCTTGTTATTTGCATTTAATCCTGATAATTTAACTATTTGGATGCTAGGGTCTGGAGATTCAAGTTACTCTGACGTAATTTGTAGAGCAGATGTTATATAAACTGAGAGGCCTTCAATCGCTCTACCGTAGGATTTACATTTCTCTGCGGCTACATGATGGTGTGTAAAGCCTGCCAGTGCGATTTCTTCTTGCCGCCAGGTCTTTTGTAAAGCAATTATATCGCAATCCACCCATTCATCTAGGGCTATTCCGTCCTCTAATAGTTTTTTCGCTCCAGCGATATTCCATGATACAATGTGTATTCCTTTTTTGTCAGTTTGCTTCGTAGTGTCTTTGTTCCGTCAATTTTTCCGCTTTGCGTTTAACAAACTAGAAAGCCATTTCCAATCCTCTGTGGGAGATCTAAGTTCACCCCCTCTTTCTTCGACCTTCTCTTCCTGGGGGAAGACTTTGAATTGAATAAACGGGCTTTTGGAGAGTCGCTTTGGCCGAGTTGGCACTTCATACTGTGAATGCAAGCACAGACACAAAGAGACCATCAGGAACTGCACTGGCTGTGCGCCAAAGTGGTGGCACACAGTCTGTGCTCCCTCTGAGTGTGCCCTTACCACAGTTGGAAAGGGTGTCTTGTGGAACCCCCATGGCATACCCCTGCAGATGGGTGCAGTCACTCACTGCACCTGCATGCAGGATGATCTCTGCCACCTTTTAGAAAACAGGCCGGGTGCCACCTGCACTGTAAAAGATGGCATAGCTGCTTCAAACAACTTGTTTCCCCAGTTTGTCTTTTACTAATGCACTTAAACACTACCCTTTTGGCAGGCACAGTTCACATCTGCCTTGAGGGCAGCACATTGTTGGACTTGGCCCTTTTTGGCGGGTGATCCCTGAACTTTTTGCCTTCCTCCTGTATTTTTCCTGACCTGCTGTTGGCTGTTTTATGACTCGGGGCACTTTAGCACTGCTGATCAGTGCTAAAGTGCATATGCTCTCCCTATTGTAGCTTGATGTATGGATTAGTGACTCCATGATTGGCAACAGAAGCGCAGTAAGAAACCAACGCATCACCTTCCCACATGGAGAAGAACCGACGCATCCCCTAAGCAGCAGTAGGGACCCGCCCATCACCGTTCTTGCGTGTTAGGAACCAACGCATCACCTTCCCTGTAACACTTTCGTTGTATAGCGTTACGCATCTAAAGGTACATTGAACCTAAAGTGTCGCATTTTACATCTAAGGAGAACTACGATAATTCTACCATTTTTTAAAGTACAGTATTGTGGATTTTTGTCGTTTATGGTCTTGTGTTAAGTCTATATAAAAATACTTATTTTTATACTACAACTTGTGTGGTGTCCATCTGGAGTGCTGTCACTGGGTTACTGTATGTGTTCACAAATGCTTTACACACTGCCTCTGAGATAAGCATGTCTGCTCGTGCCAAGCTACCAAGGGAGTGAGCAGGGGATATTTAAGGAGTGTACCCCCTTACTCTGACTAGATGCAAGGTTCCCTATTTGGTCAAAGGTACCTACCTCTGCCAACCAGAGACCCCTAAATCTAACCCACATGATCTGTTTTCATGTGGTACACCTAGTTAATGGTGAGCCAAAGAAAAAAGAGTGACAGAGAAATGTATGCTTAAAACGGCCCCGGGCAGGTACATGCAGAATATAACTGCATCACTTTTTTAGGAAGCAAAGGTTTCGCTAATGTTTTAAGGGGCAATCTCCTTAAAATGACAATGAGAATGAAACTAATCTTAAAATTATATCCCCGTTCACATCACCTTCCAATATGGTCCGACCACAGATAATAACCTGTGAACAGGCTGTACTGTAGGATCAAAAAAGGCTGGAGACACAGAAGCCACAAATTATGGTAATCTCCCTTTCTCTAAAAGAAGAGCCCTGAACAACCTGCCTAGCAAACACCGCATTAGCCCAGGCAGGGAATGTACATCTTGGAAAGAGTAGGGTATCAAGACAATATTTGTCTTGAGGAAAGTAGTCCAGAAACCAAAGGGATCAAACCAATGACCAAACTCCAAAACTGTCCTTGCACAATGTCCAGAATCACATCAAGGTCCCCCTTGAAAATAAATACAAATGAAGCAAAGTCACAGCACCAAACCTGGCTGGAAATTTGGGGTTCTAGCCATCTTTTCTTTGGTCTGAAGGAAGAGTCACTGCCATCATTTCCTCCTGTATGGACATGCCCAAACACCTCCTGAAACGGATCACCCATAGTGACAGAGACAAGGTTGGTAGAATAGATGAGTATAACGCAACCGGTAGGGAAGAATGTGGAATGGTATTCAACTCAGTGGGAGAAAATACTGTTCAGCTACCTGTGTGGGCAATATGTGCATCATGCAGTGCAGTAAAATCCTATCTGTGGCCTTCAGAATGGCATTATGACCATCCACAAACTTTCTAAATAACTCCAAGACTGAGTCTTGGGGAGATGTTCTGTTGTGCTGGGGTAGAGGAGACCCGTGAGGGATTAGGGCTGTCTGGTGCAAAATGTACCCTTGATTACTGGTGTGATCATGGGGGAGAAGGGCACTGCTCTTCGGAGGGCAATTGGCAGTAGAGATGCGCTCAAGTTATACTGTTGTCTATGGTGTAGGGGTTACCTAATTGGAGAGGTGTGGTGCAACGGCCAGGGCAGATGACTTTGGAGCACAGGGTTCATGGTTCGATCCCCGGCTCCGGTGGCAGCTCAGCTCAGCACCATGAAACTCTGGGCAGTAGCTCACTTTATTTCCATGATGGCCCCCAGTACCTTGAGACCTGTAAGGGTGAATAGTTTGCGCTTTACAAATACAGATTAACATTTTTTTTAACCTAATTCGTGGGCACCAATTGTTCTTACTGACTAGAGAATGATTATCTTCAGCATTGTACTGGCTCTTGGTATGTCCAGATTCACCACTTCTGACTCGTGTGTACCCGCCTCCCGTAGACATCTTGATGTCAAACCTATGCATCTCCAAGTGTGCACTCCTTTCCCTGCAAAGAAGGCATGCTGCCTCCTCCGTGTTGCCCTCCCCATTCCTCTTCACATTTTCCTTCTCTTTCCTGTCCTCTTTTGAGTCCCATCTCCCCTCCAACTTGCCCACCCTGCCTCATTCTGCTTTCTTATTCTCTCTTCTATCCAACCCCTCTTCCCTGGGTCCTGCTGGCCTGTGTCTGTGTTGCCTGCTGGTGAATAGAGAGAGGAAGGCCCATTAGTAAATTGTGTATGTCACTTTGTTATACAAATGAAGAGATTATCATCTTTGTTATACTTTACTATGGTGAATAGAGAGAGGAAGGCCCATTAGTAAATTGTGTATGTCACTTTGTTATACAAATGAAGAGATTATCATCTTTGTTATACTTTACTATACTGCAGGTGCATTTCAGACTTTGTTTTAAAGGTGGATGTCCCACATGCTTCATTGCCACAGGGATCATGGAGTGTGATGGTCAAAAGGGCATACCCTGAACACCCACATGCCTTAAGCATTACCAGCTCATAAAATCAGTAAGGTCAGAAGGACGCTCAAATGTCAAAACAAAGACGGCTTCCTAACTAAGTTGTGTGTGTTGTTATATCAACATAAGCAAAGAACAGGTGTTGAAAAGTCACACAAGATCTCAGTACTTAGCATGTACATTGGTGTACTTTGCAATAGAAAGAAGATGTATTCAGTGCCATGCTCCTGTTCAGGTGCCTCAGCTGAGCAAGATATTGATAGACCTTTCATGTGACCCTGGGTGGACCTCCCAGGATGTCTAGGGCCTTGATCCTGGTCAATCGATAGAGATCATCCCATTTTTTGCAGACATCCCAGGATCTCAGATGGTGACCTCATACCGCACTTCACAACTTAGCAATTGATTGCCAGTCTTCCAGGTGTGTTTTCTGACTCACTTTAGTGTCAGTGTCTCCATAAAGGCGAGGGAACCTATTGAGGACTCTATGCCCAACTAACTTCACTTCCTCCTGAATAAGGTTTAGGGGCCCTCTTGTTTGCCTCCTCAGTCATTTTAGGAGTGAAACTGAATTAAGCAACAGATGAATGGAGATGGAAGCTTGTGTGTCCTGTTGATAGCTTATGAATGATCAATTTTACACTTCTGTGTCGTTCACTTCTGAGAATACATGGGTGGTGGAGTAATAGAGCTTTGTAGTGTATAGGCCCGCTGTGTAGGACAAAAAATGCAACAAAAAAATGAGTGAGGGCAGAGCAGTCCTGTAGCACTGACTATGCCAGTGACAGTTTTGAACCTGCTACATCCATAAATGAACATGGAATCGTATGTTACACCTAGTAGATGTTTGTACATATGCAGTAGTTGGAGCATCCTCCTAGTGATACATGGACAAAGTAGGAAATTGCACACACTCATCCCATCTGTGTTCCTCAAAGCAATTCAAAAATAGGACTAGTCGTAGACTATATGACCATTACAATTGTACCTTTTGATGGATAAGAATATCTACTGCAATAGACTGAAGCACACAATGGTGTTACCAGATGTGAGGTTGGTAATGGAGATATGTCACACATTTCAACTTTGACTCAACACTATTCTTCCAATGTAATACAATAACACCACATGCAGCTTAGGTAAGAGGTAAGTCACAGATAAGTTGTGTGCATACAGACATTGACCTCTGGACTCTGGACCATCTGGCAGACATAGATATTGGTCTGTATGTATACCCCATTGCAGAACCATGTTGTTTAGCATGCAACATTAAAGGATTTCCTTGCATCCTACCTCTGGGAGTACAATAACAATCAGTGATTCTTCGGATCAGTGCGGGTGGTCAGTCTCACCTCTGGGATGTACAGTGTTTGTACGTATTACGTGGGGGAAGCAATGGTGAGAAAGGCCATTCACAGCATCACCACCTGCCCAAAAGGCATGGATAATTGGATTACCTTTGCAAATCAATCACATTTCTTCCCATTTCATTCATGCAAACATCCATAGATTCATTGGGAATCATGTAGAGAAGAGTGCTCTGTGGTGTGTCTGCCACTGTGATGTTATGCCCCAAGTGTAAAGGCTTGTCTTGAGAGTCTGTGTTGCACTTACCAAACAAGCCCTGTGTCGCCATAATCCCTGGAAATCAATAACTGCCTGACGGAAAAGGAAGCTTTGATATGCTGCATAAGGAAATTGGTGGAGATATGTGAGAGGATCCCCATCATCCCAGAGACCTTACACATCCATGGAGTGTCAGGGGAGACAATTATGATAATGGTGTGGCATGACTTAAGTTCAACACATTCCTGTTGATGGCACTGAGGACAGGGGAGAAAGGACGGTAACATAGAATTGACGTGCTAACAATTGCCTGTCCTGAAGTGACTGTTGCATGCTGATATACTGCTTTACTAAGCTGGTTGATGCAGGTTGAGATTATCTCAAGTAATCAATGCTAACATGACTCTGCTGCTCCTCTGGTACGATCCAGAGGAATAGTGAAGACACTACCCAAGCATAGAAAGGGATGGCATGGAAGTGGGCTAAGCACCTGCTTCGTTTCTGCCACTAGTCCAGGGTTACACCTGGAGGTAGCTGTTTCTCCCCAATATCTCCTCCTCAGAACCACTAAAGAGACTGAACTCCGGTTTGCATATTCACTCTTTCGTCCTCAAGTAGCGCTCCTCAGGGGCAGCAAAAGATATGGTGACACAGGTGATGGATCTGGGTCCCACTTTCTAGATCTGCTCTGGAATTCCAAGTCAAAAGCTCTTTTTGTCCGCATGCAAGATGGAGGGGAGAGATATTGTTAGCCAAACAATCATTTCAGTTCCAATGTATCATGACTCCGCAGAATCACTGACTCCAAATCAGGCTTCATTAGTTTATTACAAAGCCAAGAAAAATTGGGCATATAGACACCACAAAGTCAGAGTGTAAAAATACATCAGAACTAATACAAAGCCAAACCTATGGATGGCGGTAAGGCGGTGCAATATGCACAGATAATCAGTTCGAGAATGAACCAGAATGCAAAAGATGACTGAGCAAATATCCAGGTTCCCATTCATTGGCAGTTCGTGGGTATAGAGCATACGTCTTTCCCTACTCTACTACTAGCATGACATCCCTACATAGCATTCCCCAAGGCAAGATTCCATTAAGGTGTCAGCTTGTGAAGCTTTCCTAAAAAGTTTCTTCATATTCAAAAGGGTTAAGTGGCATAAAGCTACAGAGCTCCTTTTAAGATGCTCTCTTCCCCAAGGCAAGGCAGAAGTCCCCTGGACCCTGTCCCTACTTAGAAACATTACCCTTGCAGGTAGCATTCCAAGATACATTGCAGCATCACATCATCTGGTCAAGCAACCTCCTTGTAGGTCATTTTCCCCTAGGCAGTGATGCTCCTAGGCCTTGGCAATATGACCTTGATTCCCAAGCTTGTTCTGATGGGAAAGTACAACAGTTCTCCATTATCAGTATCAACGATTAATGTATCCTCTTCTCCCTAAGCGTAATTGCTAAAACAAAGACATTATTCTAGCAAGCAAGGCTGAATTCTCCACCTGCGACAGCAATGTGAGGAAAACAAATCCTACATGCACATAGTATTCAACTATTAAATCTAATGCAAGAGCTTCCAGGGGAATAATACAGTCAGGCCTGCAGAAGCTGGTCAACTTAGGAAGTGGCACAAAGGCCTCATGGGATTGCATATAAAATGAACACTAATTACTGTACATTTCTAAGTCAACACTTTACCTGAGCACATCAAATAGGTGAATAATTGTCGGCAGCATATACGAATTCTGCATGTTTCAGCTAAACACATGTAGTTGCAACTTCAATTTCTTCATTTTTACATAGAATGTATCCCTAGTACATCACCTTTCACGTTATTACAGTCCATGTTCTAATGTCCTAAATTAGTACAGTAAGGTAATATATGTGTAGGTGCGGACTTATCGTGATTCTGATGCACCCCTACAAATGAAAGAAAAAAATCTGTGCTACATCACAGGCATGTTGCAGGGCCTCTGACTGGACTGTCTGTGGAAATGACCTGTCTTTGAATGACCAACGAGGTGCAGCTGATAAGGAGTGGGATGCATGAGTTGTCAATGCACCCCATTTCAATTTGTGTGTGTGTGTGTGAGTGTGTGTAAATATCCTGACATGCTTTTCAACTCCATATTTGTTTCGTGTGTGTATATTATGTAGTGTTGTGGGCGTGGTTATTATTATTTTTTTTGGTGTCTTCATGTAACTAACAACGTGAACTTGTGGCTCATGATAAATGTTGTCTTTTTCAGTGACAATGTTGTCCAATTTTAAGGCAAATGATTCTGCTAATTAGGACTGAGGAGCTTAGTCTGAGGCATGTGTTGTTCCCAGTACTGGGGCAAATAGAGTATTCACAGGGCAAAGGGACATTGGCAGAATTTTGCGTGTACTTCAGTAAAGAAAAGCCACAGCACAATTAGGTGAGGACACAAATACTGGATTAGTAAAGTGCTGCAGGGTATGTAAGGGGTGCATTGGCACAGCTGATGTATCTGGATCTTGGTACTGGAATGGCAGAGGCTGCCCCAGGTTAGGATGTAGGTGATTTGGAACAGCTGGTCAGAATATACACAGATGAAAAGAGCCTAAGACACGCTTCAGAAGAACAATTTAGGATAAATTCGTAGAGGCTCAGATTGGTGATTCTCTTTATTTCACATGTTAACTTGTTATTGTGTCATCAGATTTTGTTTGGCCCCTGTGCCCCACATGCCTCTGTGCTACCATGCCATGATATTTACTGGCTCTTTTGTGTGTGTCTCTTCCTAGGGTGCTGACTGTGGGATTGTAAACCATTGGTTCGTTAACTATTTCTTTCATTTGGTTTTCCTTTGACCTGGTAGCATTGTTCTCTGCCTCCACTGGTTTCGGCCTGATTCTTTGATACTTCACAGAGTGGCCTGTCCATCAAAGCTGAGCGGCTGTAACTTTCAGCATGGTCAAGCCGCATTACAAATATTGCTGTAGTTTCGAGTAATGTCCCTTCCCTAACCCCTCCTCTGCTAGCCAGAGGCTGTTTAGAGGCAAAGGATTACTCCTGTTGTGTCACTACATGTGAAAGGGTGCATGCGTCACTTCCTAATGCCCCTGGTCTATTGGTGAGTCATCCTCCATGAATAGTTCAAAATCAATCATAAACTAGTGGGTGAGAGCCTATTCAGATTTGTTCATATGTACATCTTGCCCAGTAATTGGTGGAATGAGTTTACAGCTAAATAGCCACAGACTTTGCGTTTAGAGTGTTGCTATTGGCACAATGGCCAGTCTTGGCTTTTATTTTACAAACCATTATATTCTACTTTTATTCGAGTTTGTTTAATTCATGTGAGTCAAGATTGTAACTCCAAGAATGTGCTACACTCTTAAATGAAAGGCAGGCCATTTCATAGCCTACTTTAAAAAAATCATAAAGCATTCATGTAATTTTGGCATCTCAAAACATAACTTGATGGCAAACAGGAATGATATTTTTCCAGCCCCTGTATATTTCTTTTGTTCTTGTCAAACGGGAAACTTTAATCACGCCCAATTGTAGATTGAAATTCCAATGTAAAACAGAAGTTGGTCCCTACTTTGTTTTGTAGGTCTTCATCAGCACAAAGAGAGGTGGTTGGATTGTAAGCCGGCTAATAGATCATGGGTTCCCCTGGGATACGTGGATCCATACCCGCTTCAAGACCTGGCTGCGGCTGTCCCTCCCAGTCTCTCTGGTGAACTGGCTGATTAACAGGAAGCTGAACGAGTGGTTTGACCAGGAAGCATATGGTTTGCACCGTGACAGGTATGACAGACTGCTTCCCGTTCAAAATGTTGAGAAAAAGAGGAAGTTTTTAAAAATGATTGCCACAGATATGCAAGCCTGAGACCCTGGTGCCACCTGACCTCAACTCTACAAGCTTCCCATCATCTACTATATATATGTATATGTGTGTGTGTATGTGTGTATATAAGTACACATATATATATATTCAAAATCCGCCTGATCACGTCTGTATTTCCTTTGTTTTCTCTCCTGGATCTCATTGTCATGTTTGTCAAGGTTCTTATCCATAATTGCTCGTAGATTTTTGACTGTTTCCTCACTTTCCCCCAGAGTTAGTATTTGATCTTCCAACTCTTTAATTTTTATATATAGCTCATCCACGTATTTTTTAGCATACTTTATAATGATTTTAATAACCTCTTGGTACTAGACCCAGTTTGTAATATTTTTCTAACGTGATTATCTCCTAACTTCTTGAGATTTCTTTACGCAGTAATTTCTCCAACTGCTGAAACCATTGCTTTGTTGGAGGATTTTTAGATTTACTCGTGTTTGTTTGTTCGGACGGTCCCTCCGGACCAGAAGCTTTTTGTGTAAACATACTTTCAGCCTTTTGGAGTCGTTCAGCTGCTCGTTTCTCCATGATGGTTGTGAGTTTGCAAGCGGCAGGAACGTTATTTAGAGCAGGTCGTAAGTCGTAGCATAAACAGTATAAATATGCAGCACAAACAAAGGACTAATGTTTGTAAACCGTGATCAGGGACTTGTAACAGTCCGAAACGCGTAGGTGGGGAAAACTTACAGGAGAATAAAGAAACCAGCGTAATTCAAAGTGGCGTGCGGCGTCTTCTTTAGTGAAGAATTTCTTGCTCCAGCAATAAACAGCGAGGCTGTCCCGATCCTCGCCGCCAGCACCGGCTTTAAGCTGCTCCCCCCGCTTGGGACATTTGCTCATGAATATATATATAAATGCGCTGAAAGCGCATGCACCGTGCCTCTTGCGAATGGGAGGAGTGATTCCTTTCTTTGTCTATTGCTCGCTACATTGGAAGAGACATTTGGAGGTCCATACCTGTTTGGTTCCGCCGATTATTGACGGAACAGGAGTGTTTCTTTTTATATATATGTGAACAAGGCTCCGTTGAGCCGAAACGTCTGTGACACTTTCTGCCTAATAAAAAGTTTGTAACACCTCGAGGTCCGTGTCCGGTGTCCTGTCTGCTGGCTGTGGAAACAGCGTGTGCTGGAGCGATACGGAATTCACGATATATATATATATATATATATATATATATATATATATATATATATATATATATATATATATATATATATATATATATATATATATATATATGATTCCTTTATATTTCAGACCTAAAAAAGCAACCATCATTCAGTTTTCAGTAAGATACAAGGCTTTACTCAAAGATTACTCATTGCATTACATGTATACCGGTTGGTGTAAATTTTACAGCAGGCAAAGCCCTTTGATTTTGAACCTGTAAATCTATTGCACATCATTTTGATGAAAAAATAACCTTCCCAGAACATCCAAGCAAATGATGAAAATCCACGTTTTAGAAACTGTAGGAAGCACCAATGTTTTGGCTTTGAATCATTTATGAAGTAAATATGAATGCTTAGAGGTAGCTGGAAAAAAAACTGACTTACTTATTCCAGCCTCTATATTTTGCTGCTCTTTAGGGGTTCTCATTCAGTCATACTCATTTCAATATTCATGCGTCTCTTTTGGCATACCTTATCAAATCTTTTGTTCTTAGGATCATGTTGTATGCAGACGACACTCAGAATCTTCTGTCTCTGGATGGCAAAAACACATCAGCAGAAAAAACATTAGGAGTTACCTTTCCATTGTGGCCACTTGGATAAATAACAACTGGGCAAAGTGTAAACTGGAAAAGACTGAACCCAGCTGGTCAAGGGATCATTTTGATGGTGCCCAGCAGAACTTGTCCAACGCTCTCCCCTTCTTCCAGCATTTGTAATCTTGGCTTTATCGTCAAATCGTAGCTCTGCTTTACTACACACATTTCCAACACAGGTTATCTGCTTATAGTATATCTGGCTTCTGAAGAAAACCTTTCTTCTTCTTCTAGTAAATCTGAAGAGAATTGTGATCTAGGCAGTGGTTATATCCTGCCTGGTCTATGGAAACTCCCCTTTTTGGTTTTCAATGCAGTCTGTCAGCTCAACTGCATTGGTGGAAAATGCTATAACATGTCTCCTACTCAATCCTCTCCAGCATGCATCCATATTGCGCCATTTGCTTAATTTGTAACATAATGAGTTTCAATGCCCAAAGTCCTGCTTAAGACATCAGCAGGTGCTATTGTATGCCCCAGGGTCAAATGCCAAGGCTGTGTAGTCCTGAATCCACTCCATGCCTCTTTCATCCACTGCTAAACACTCCCTGACAATTTATCTTATCTCACATGCTCCTTCTTTCTTTCATGTTTACAGTTTTTCTTGCTTCTCCTCCTTCGTATCTCCCGTTTGTATGTTTTCCCCTCTCTTGCTCTCAGGGAGTGGCTTACAAGGAAAAATAAGTGCCAGTAAGCCCCACCAGCCCCGAAAATTAGTTCCCTAATTGCAAAATGAAATGATCCATGTCTAAAACTCTCTGGGCCTGATTTAAGGTTTGGCAGACATATTTTAGTCTGTCAGGGTGACGGGACATTTTCTCCACCACTCTGCCAGACTACCATTTGCCAGCTGTAGAGATGACCGTAGATTCAGCAGATACATTGAAAGGATCCACAGTCATGGTAGTTTCTTTCACTGTACAAAATGCTTGGTTGATGGCTATCAACCAAACTTTTTAATTTTTTTAGTTTTTTCAGAAACAAAACCCTCAAAGCGGGAGTTTGTTTCTGAAAAAAACGAATGACACACACACCTGGCAGTTTTTCCAAGGTAGTGGGGGGTCTTGCCACAAAGCTTTTCTTGGTGGTGATGGACAGAAAACAAAAGGCATTAAACCATCCGCCATCAAAAATGACAAGCAGTGTAATATCCTTCCTTTGGTTGTCCCTTTATAATCAGACTTTTACGGCTGGAAGTAAGGGGAAGTGACGTGTCGTGGCCAGGGGGGGTAGATAGGCGTGGCAGGACAAACATGCGGGCACCCTGATTCGGAGGTGAGGTGCACAACAAAAGC
Organism: Lissotriton vulgaris; assembly: GCF_964263255.1. NCBI lineage: Eukaryota > Metazoa > Chordata > Amphibia > Caudata > Salamandridae > Lissotriton > Lissotriton vulgaris. Next base: position 765,372,661 of record NC_141685.1, on the reverse strand, counting down.
TCCTGGCACACTTAGAATAAATAAATCCGACATCTGCTATCCTGTGTTGTGTCTTGATTCAGGGTTGCCCCCTTCCCGACACAATAGCTGCTACTCAGCCAACAGGAGCTTCATCAATCAATCAATCAATCAATCAATCAAAGACATTTATAGAGCGCACTACCTACCCGTAGGGTCTCAAGGCGCTTGGGGGGGGGGGGTGCCGCTACTGCTCGAACAGCCAGGTCTTGAGCTTCTTCCTGAAGGAGAGGTGGTCTTGGGTCAGGCGCAGGTCGGCCGGGAGGGAGTTCCAGGTCTTGACGGCCAGGTAGGAGAAGGACCTTCCTCCTGTAGTGGCTCTACGGATGCGTGGGACGGCGGCGAGGGCGTGGCTGGCAGATCGGAGGTGGCGTTTGGGAGCGTAGAAGTTGATGCGGTTGTTGAGGTAGCTCGGGCCTTGATCGTGGAGAGCTTTGTGTGCGTGGGTAAGGAGACGGAAGGTGATTCTCTTGTTGACCGGGAGCCAGTGCAGGTCTCTCAGGTGTCCGGAGATGTGGCTGTGTCGTGGGATGTCGAGGATGAGTCTGGCTGAGGCGTTCTGGATGCGCTGGAGTCTCTTCTGGATCTTGGCGGTGGTTCCGGCGTAGAGTGCGTTGCCGTAGTCCAGTCGGCTGGTGACGAGGGCCTGGGTGACGGTCTTCCTGGTCTCCGTGGGGATCCACCAGAAGATCTTCCGAAGCATGCGCAGGATGTTGAAGCACGACGAGGAGACGGCGTTGACTTGCCTGGTCATGGAGAGGGAGGAGTCCAGGATGAAGCCCAGGTTGCGTGCGTGGTTCGTCGGTTTGGGTGCGGTGCCCAGGGCGGGGGGCCACGAGGAGTCGTCCCAGGCGGAGGGCGAGGAGCCCAGGATGAGGACCTCCGTCTTGTCTGAGTTCAGTTTCAGGCGGCTCGTCGTCATACACTCGGCTACCTCTTTCATCCCTTCGTGCAGGTTGGCTCTGGCGGTGGCGGGATCGTTGGTCAGGGAGAGGATCAGCTGGGTGTCGTCGGCGTAGGAGATTATGTTGAGGTTGTGTTGGCGTGCGATGGCCGCGAGGGGGCTCATGTAGACGTTGAAGAGAGTAGGGCTCAGCGAGGAACCTTGAGGGACGCCGCAGATGACTTCGGTGGCCTCTGACTTGTACGGTGGTAGGCGGACTCTCTTAAGGCGGAATACTTAATGTCTACCTATCTCTAATTGAGCCAGGCAGGCCAAGAGTTGGTGGGCAGAGCAGTCCTTTCCAATGGAGTACCCTGTCTGCAAAAATCTAAATCAGGCCCTCTCTCTATATCAAAGTACTATTCATGGTCTAGGTCTCCGGTATTTGCAAAACAGAAACTTCACTACCTCCCTACTTTGTTCTTCTTCCCACAACCTCCTTGTGGTCTGGAAAAGTCTGGAAAATTCATCACTAGGAGGATGCACTTTTTCATTTCCAGACCCAAACATTGCAGCCTGCTCCAATTTCCCTCTGTATGCAAATGAAGTACCAAATCTTTCATAAATCACCTAATACCCACCTCTTCTCTCTTTGAACCCTGGCTATTTTTGCCATCGTTCCTCTATTCGTGTTAGTGTTAGGACACCCTTTAAGGGAAATTGCTCACGCTATCAAATTCTTTCATCATCGTTACCAAGGAAGGAAAGTTCATGGTATGTAAGGCTAGAAGATTCTTAACATTGGTGCTGCATTATGGTTTATAAGTGTGAGCAACCCAAACTACCCTTGAGGGCTTGGGTAAATATAAATGAACAGGTAGAAGATGCTTTCAAGGGAATTTATAACCTTGACCCAGTCCTGAGGCGGAAGCCGGGACTGGAGGTACTCTATTGTTTTTACTCTTGTATGTTTCACTGCACTTTGCTCTCGTGTGGTGTCACCCTTTGATTTGCATATTTTTAAAACAAAACAAAGCAGAATTTAGCGCTTGCTCGCTCCTACCTTCAGCGCTCAGCTGATTTCAAAAGCTGTTCGCTGACCTCAGCTCACCGCTTGCTGCCGCCATCACCTGCGGCGTGCGCGCTGACTCCGCCCACCTGAGGCCACGCCCCCTTCCTCGCCCTACTTATACCGCTGACTCCTAGCGGTCTGCAGCTAACCTTGACCCAGTCCTGAGGCGGAAGCCGGGACTGGAGGTACTCTATTGTTTTTACTCTTGTATGTTTCACTGCACTTTGCTCTCGTGTGGTGTCACCCTTTGATTTGCATATTTTTAAAACAAAACAAAGCAGAACCTAGCGCTTGCTCGCTCCTACCTTCAGCGCTCAGCTGATTTCAAAAGCTGTTCGCCGACCTCAGCTCACCGCTTGCTGCCGCCATCACCTGCGGCGTGCGCGCTGACTCCGCCCACCTGAGGCCACGCCCCCTTCCTCGCCCTACTTATACCGCTGACTCCTAGCGGTCTGCAGCTAACCTTGACCCAGTCCTGAGGCGGAAGCCGGGACTGGAGGTACTCTATTGTTTTTACTCTTGTATGTTTCACTGCACTTTGCTCTCGTGTGGTGTCACCCTTTGATTTGCATATTTTTAAAACAAAACAAAGCAGAACTTAGCGCTTGCTCGCTTCTACCTTCAGCGCTCAGCTGATTTCAAAAGCTGTTCGCCGACCTCAGCTCACCGCTTGCTGCCGCCATCACCTGCGGCGTGCGCGCTGACTCCGCCCACCTGAGGCCACGCCCCCTTCCTCGCCCTACTTATACCGCTGACTCCTAGCGGTCTGCAGCTAACCTTGACCCAGTCCTGAGGCGGAAGCCGGGACTGGAGGTACTCTATTGTTTTTACTCTTGTATGTTTCACTGCACTTTGCTCTCGTGTGGTGTCACCCTTTGATTTGCATATTTTTAAAATAAAACAAAGCAGAACTTAGCACTTGCTCGCTCCTACCTTGAGCGCTCAGCTGATTTCAAAAGCTGTTCGCCGACCACAGCTCACCGCTTGCTGCCGCCATCACCTGCGGCGTGCACGCTGACTCCGCCCACCTGAGGCCACGCCCCCTTCCTCGCCCTACTTATACCGCTGACTCCTAGCGGTCTGCAGCTAACCTTGACCCAGTCCTGAGGCGGAAGCCGGGACTGGAGGTACTCTATTGTTTTTACTCTTGTATGTTTCACTGCACTTTGCTCTCGTGTGGTGTCACCCTTTGATTTGCATATTTTTAAAACAAAACAAAGCAGAACTTAGCGCTTGCTCGCTCCTACCTTCAGCGCTCAGCTGATTTAAAAAGCTGTTCGCCGACCTCAGCTCACCGCTTGCTGCCGCCATCACCTGCGGCGTGCGCGCTGACTCCGCCCACCTGAGGCCACGCCCCCTTCCTCGCCCTACTTATACCGCTGACTCCTAGCGGTCTGCAGCTAACCTTGACCCAGTCCTGAGGCGGAAGCCGGGACTGGAGGTACTCTATTGTTTTTACTCTTGTATGTTTCACTGCACTTTGCTCTCGTGTGGTGTCACCCTTTGATTTGCATATTTTTAAAACAAAACAAAGCAGAACTTAGCGCTTGCTCGCTCCTACCTTCAGCGCTCAGCTGATTTCAAAAGCTGTTCGCCGACCTCAGCTCACCGCTTGCTGCCGCCATCACCTGCGGCGTGCGCGCTGACTCCGCCCACCTGAGGCCACGCTCCCTTCCTCGCCCTATAAATGTGTATGCCCAGGACGCGCAGCGGACAAGCGCAGCGGGAGCGCCGTTTGCGCGCCGAAGGCGCGCCTAAGGCAAGCCCGTCTGCGCCCGTCCGCGCCAAGACCGCGCCAAGCGCAGGAACCCCTGCCCAAATCCCCCCCACTATCAGGTATGCTCCCAACGACCTCCACCAACTCCGAGGCGGGTCCGGCTGCCCCTGTAAGTTCGACTTGGCAAAAGTACTCGGCCCTACCAGCTACTACAAATGTCGCTGGACACTCAACGTCGATTCCGAGAAGACAACGCCCCACAAAACCCAGCGCCCATTCTTTACAGGTGGCCTGATAAACGCCAGATCGATGTGCAAACATAGCCAGGACTTCCACGACCTTATCATTGACCATGACCTTGACTGTCTCATGATCACTGAGACATGGCTCACTGATGACAGTAACCCTGCCATTGCCACTGCCCTCCCTTTAGGCTACTCCTTCCATAGACAGGATAGACAGAAAGGTAGAGGAGGAGGTGTTGCAATTATACTGAGGAACACCTTCAGCTGCCATACTTTCTGCCTCGACCCCCTCACCGATGCAGAGGGACTAGGTTTCTCCATCAAACTCAGTCATTCTCTCTCCCTCTCCGGTGGTCTAATCTACCGCCCTCCCGGCAATGCTACTAAATTCCTCGACTCCCTGAACGACGCGCTCGGGCACTTCCTACTCCGCTACCCACACTTTACCCTCCTGGGAGATTTCAACCTGCACCTCGAGTCCCCAACCGACTCTCACACTAGAAGTTTCCTGCAGACATTGGAAATCTTCAATTTACTACAAAACGTTAAGCTGCCCACCCACTCCCTCGGCCACACTTTGGACGGGGTATGTTCCAATTTCCCATCCATCACCATCCTGCCCCCTTTACCCCAGATTTGGACCGATCATTGCCTGATCCCTTTCCACATCTCCAGCCACCCCCCTCCTTCCAGTAAAAAACGCACTCTTCACCACGCCCACTCTATAAATTGGAAAACTGTTCAGAAAAATCTTATTTTTCATCCATTCTCCCCTTCAAATGCCCCCTCCCTCTCCGGTAACATCGATAGAGATGCAGTTCGCCTCAACAGCTGGCTCTCACAAGAAATCACTAAACTATGCCCACCTAATCAACAGAACAATACTTCGAAAAAAATGAAAATCAAAGCCCCCTGGTACACGCCTGACCTAGCAGCTGCACATCTACTCTGCAGGAAAGCGGAACGCAAATGGCGAAGAACCTATGATAATGACGACCGTAGTCATTACACTCTACAAAGGAAAAATTATCTCTCCTCTATCAAATCAGCTAAAAGAACGTATTACGTAAACGCCATTAAAGAAGCCAGCCAAAAGCAAAAAACACTTTTCTCAATTGTAAAAACCTTCACCAACCCCAAAGCTCTCCAACCTGAAATCCCTCCATCTCAGGAGCTTTGTGACAAGATCTCCGACTATTTCGATGACAAAATCACTTCCATTCAAAAAAACTTCCCCCCCTCCCCTCCTGCTCACTTAAGCCCGGACCCGGACAATTCGTGCCTGACCACACACAGTCTCAAAAACTTCACCCCGGCGACTCTGACTCAGACCAGAGAGGCGATCGTCTCCTGCAAATCGGGCTCCCCCTCCGATCCCTGTCCCCCCAAGATCCTTCATCTTATCATCGATGAAGTCAACCCCATCATCAATGAAATAATCAACCTCTCCCTCAACTCCGGCGCTGTTCCCCTCTCTTGGAAAAAAGGCGTGGTCAAGCCGCTTATGAAAAAAGCGAACAAACCCCCAACGGACTTGACCAATCTCCGTCCCATCACTTTGCTACCCGCTTTGGGAAAAATTACTGAACAGCTAGTCCATAAAGAGCTTAAATCCTTCCTGGACTCCCATAACCTACTCCATCCCCAGCAGTCCGGCTTTCGGCCCAAACATTCAACCGAGACCGCCCTTATCGAACTGACCGAGACTATTAAAATCCTTCAAGTTCAAAGGAAAAAGGCTATCCTGATCCTTCTTGACCTTACGGCGGCATTCGATACTATCTCCCACTCCATCCTGATCAATAGACTTATGGACATCGGCATTTCCAACTCAGCCTTGTCATGGATCAGATCCTTTCTCAGCGATAGGTACCAAACCGTCTCCCTTGGCTCCTTCCAATCCAATGAGAAAAAGGTATCCTCCGGAGTCCCTCAAGGATCCATCCTAAGCCCCCTTCTTTTTAACATTTATCTCATTCCTCTTCTCACCCTCATAGAATCGTTCGGCATAACCGTTACCTCCTATGCCGACGATACTCAGCTTATCATCCCCCTAGACGACAATTCCAACAAGGCAGAGCTCAATTTTAAACACTGCCTTACAGCTGTCTTTCAGTGGATGGACGTCAATCACCTCCGCTGCAACTCAAATAAAACCGAGATCCTCCCCATTGGAAAGAATGCCTCTTTCTGCCCTGCCCTATGGTGGCCTGACAACTCCGCAGCTCCCCCTCAGACGGTCTCGTCGGCCAGAAACCTCGGGGTCCTCTTCGATTCCGACCTCTCTTTCGATCTCCACGTCTCGACCGTAGCAGGAAGATGCTTCGGCATAATCAAGTCCCTGAGAAAGTTCTTTGAATTTCTCCCCCTAGACTCTAGAAAGACCGTGGCGGTAGCCCTTATACTCTCTCGAGTGGACTACTGTAATGGCCTTCTGGCAGGGACTAAAAAGTCTACTCTCTCGAAACTTCAAAGTATTCTGCACACCGCTGCCCGCCTTGTCTTAAAACTCCCACGCAAATCATCAATCTCTGCAGCCCTTAAAACCCTGCATTGGCTCCCCTTGCACAAGAGAATACTCTTCAAAATTCTCACCATAGCTTTTCGTGGCTTTAACAAATCCGGTCCCTCCTATTTGTCCAGACGCTTCCCTCATTATAATCCGAGTCGCACCCTCCGATCTTCTCATGAAAACCTCATGACCCCCACCAAGTTCAATCTGAAGTCTAAAGGCGGAAAAACCCTCACCACCTTAGCTATTAGAGCCTGGAACAGCATGCCTAGACATCTCAGACTTCAGACTCTTGAGAAGCCATTCAGGAAGCTCCTCAAAACCTGGATTTTCAATCTTCCTGATGACTGGACAAAAGCGGCCATCTAGTCCCCTCCTTCCATCACTCTGCGACCTGGTTTAAGGACTTACAGCGCCATGATGCTCCTTCCGGAGCGAACGCCGCGCTCTACAAATACCCCTCCAAATATCCAAATATCCAAAGTCTGTATTCCGATTAATTAAAATCAATTATAAGGACAAATCAATGGTCCCAAGGTTGAAAATTAAATCAAACAATACATTTCTTTTGAGTCATATATAAATTTCAAAAGATATAAGCAATTTTTAAGCAACAAACAGAAACAGAAAACAAAACAAAACTAGGCGGGTGTATATGAAAATGTTGAATTTATCACGAGGTAAAAAGGCAAAAATATATACAAATATGAAAACAGGCCCACAGGAATATCCGTACTACATCAATATATAACACTGTAGGTCCTGCTAACACCTTTCCTTTTTATCAAAATTGCTAATTAACACTGCAAACAAAAGTGCTAAAAGGCAGAGATCAACCAGGAGTCGGAAAAAGCTAATTTACATTTAGAAGAAAAGCGCTAAATGACTTACTGAATACGCAAAAGAGAATCATAGTCCTACAGCACTCTGTAAAGATGGCTCAAGATGGCCAAAGATTATCAGTGTCTGTCAGTTTAAAGGGCAGGTTGAATCTGCCATCTGTGTTAGCAGTCCATATAACATGCAGCTTTATCTTACGTGGCAGTGCGGTACCTTTTTGTATGGCCTGACCAACAGATTTCCGACCATTGATGTGCTGATACTTGGCATCTCTTCCGTTGTCTTCACCTGCTTTACAGCGGCTGGAGTTGCGCTTTGACTTCACATGCATGAAGCAGTGATTCAATACTTTGTCAGTGACACATGTGGCACGCACAAGCAGTTTGCTTGGACCACAGCAAACTCTCTGGGAGAGCACGGTCATTCTTTGGGTTACTTATACCCTATCTCGTTCCCATTTGTAGCGTCCTCTCCAGCCTGGGAACCCACCAATTACTACACCACAAATGGAGCTTAGTATTACACTTCTTTATTATGCTTAGCCCAACTCTGACCCCTACATCACAGCTCTATAGAGTCCGTTAGGAGACAAAACTGGTTCCGTTCTAAAACTTGCAAGACATTAAGTGTGTTTTATACCATCACAGCTCTCCCACATAGATCTGGGAGGGCAAAAGGTGGGCTGTTAATCTGAATGCTGGTTTCTAATAACTGCGAGGTTAAAATTAGATGTATTGGTTCTTCCACTATGCATATATTGGAAATCTCCTTAAAGGATAAGATGTTTTTATTTGTTTCTATTCTACAATGATTACTTTTATTCTTTTGCTTATGACAAATTTACAAACATTAGTTGCCACTATGGACTCCCTTATTGTTAAATCTACCAAGAGTTTTTACTGCAAGACAATGTACTTTATTAGCAGTAGATCCTTAATATGAAATAGTGAGACTTAGCACAACTGGAGAACTGTACCAGTAGATCTGTTAAAAAATACTTTACAGATTAGCCCTTTCAAAAGCAATCAGCAGGATGTATTTTTGTGGAGCTCCTATATAAATGAAATATATATATAATGTTAACACTAACTTTTCAAATTTGGGTTGTATTGTTCTGAATCTCTTGGCACAAGGCAGTTCAAGTGTCCTTGATTGTTTTTCTGTTTTCTCTGCATTTAACTGGAAAGATAAGATGTTGCCTAACTCCTAAATATGCAGCTCTTTGTTAAAGCTATAAATGCCACTTTCACTTTAAAGAGAAATCGTAGTTGAGCAGGGTAGGAGACTTTACTGCGAAAAGGCGGATTTGACATTAATGCTTTAGCAGGAGATTTTTTACACACTGCCCTATATCTGTCCTATTCCGTATGAATATGCTGACTCTTTTGACGTTTTGACTTCATATAGCACTGTATGTGAGCCCATTTCTAAAGCCCTGTCGGCACCTCTTAAGCCCAGACCATGTAATTGGTGCTATAAATGGTTTGATCGACATTGCATTGCGAGTGGCATCCATTTGCGCAAAGCTTTGAAAAGCCTTCCAAGCGACCCAGTGGCTGTCTCAGAATATTGTGTGGGCTAAAGGTGACATTTGTAAGAGGGAAAGAGCAATTAGAGATAAGGATTGGGAGGACCGAATTGCAGCTTAATTTCAGAGAGTTATAAATCGATGCTCTGAACCTACTACCATTAAATTAATTCTTAGTTACACGGTCATATTACTAGCTGAATTTGGTTGGTTTTATACCACAGTTTATGGCTATAATAATAATAAACATTGACATCATCAATTATTATTTCAATTTTTAACATATATGATGGGAGGATCCCTCCTTTTACAGACCCATCTTTGATAGATTCAGCCGTCAAAGAGATGTGCAGAGTCCTGCATTATCCAGGACAAGGCCAGGGCGAAGGGGATATTGGTGGCCACACAATAGGGTTTTAAATCTAGGCTTAGCATAGTTGAACAATGTTCGAATATCCACCTGCTAACTAGCAAATATGCATATGTAAAAAAATGGCACTCTTCATGGATTCAGCTGTGTCTTTGGGGCAACAAGTCCAAGCTGTGAACAATATATAGATTTGTGGATGGGCAGCCATGAATAACGGGGATGCTTTTCACCATATGGTTCTGAGTGACATCAAATAGACACCGAAAGTGAAGCTTGAGTTGCCTATAATGTCACTCAATTCCCCAACATGGAATGGCTTTATAACAGACATAGCAGGAATTCATTTTTGTTTATTACTTTTGCTACGTCATTCCGGTGAATAAACAGATTTAGAATTTGGTATTCACGCTAATGGCTCCCAGTTAGAGCTATAGATAACATAACATAACAGAACAGAACATAACAGAACATAACATAACATGAATGAAGCACATATAGATTTCTTGAAAAGATTGCACTATGGTTTGGCTGGGAGGGTTAGGTATGGAGAAACGGTTGTGTGCTCTGAATCTTTTGCATTAGATAGGTGTGCTCTTCTTCATCATTTATTTACATTATATGAAAATATTTTAGAGGCTATTTTGAGAATACATAAAACCAATTCACCCAGGATAGGCTCTAGTTCTGTTCCAGTTTTAATTATATGCAGACAATGCTGTACTTCCCTCAATGAGTGCAAATGGTGTTTTTAATTTAATTGATGACTATATTTCATTTATGAAGAAGCGAGATTTAATCACTATTTTTCTAAAACATTTAGCAACTGGATCGAAATTATCCAGACAAAAACCAGTACATATTGAGGCGAGAGCTTCAGAAAGAGTTCCCTTTCTTTTCTTATTCAGGACTCCCCTTTTAATAACTCCAAAGCTGGTTCCACCATTTTGGGACCAAGAGGTCATATTTATTAAACCACAGGAGACAGTGTTAGATTGTGCTGCTTCCCTAGGTAGTAAACCTACCAAATATATGTGGATGGTCTGCGCTGGTGGGTGTATTCCCATTGCCACCTAGGGTGCGGATTCTTGGGGATACTGTGATGCCTCTTCTCTTCAGATAGAAGACAATAGACCCCTTTTGGAACTGCCAAGCTAGAATTATTCGACAAGAGGGATTGGGCCTAGGGAATGTATTAGATGAAACACACCTTGCCACAAATGTTTATGGATTTCCATCTGGTCCAACCCGATGGCTAGTCTGAATAGAGAGGTTATATTGGATTGTCTAAAACTAGACAACACATGTAAGATCCTGTGGCTACGGTATATTCAAGAAGCCTGCTCAGAGCTCAGATTCCCAGAGTTGTATTCCAACCCCTGTACCATCCACCACAGTAATTTCTCACAGGTGGCCAAAAGATCTATGGAGAAATGTCGACTATCAGTATCAATGGAGACTGAAGAGGTTGCTAAAACCTCTGGAAGGTTTAATTTTAATTAAAACTTTGCATGGTATGAAAAGCTTCTGCACTGGGTTAATAATACATATATCTTTGTAAACATTTAAAAGCCCACTTGAATTGTGCATTTATACGGCTACAGCGTGGTACTCATATTTATGGATTTGCACTATTTCCCCAAATAATCCATCACCTGCGGAATGATCTACAGATTTTAATCCCCCCAAAATTGGTTCTTACTCAAATGCATCAAAAGTTACCTAAAACGTTGAAACACCTGTTGTGGCACAGCATAAGGCCCTTCGCAAAGGTTAACTGGCCATCTTTCTGTCGCTTATTGGTGTATTTGGGTGCCTGACCGGTACTAATGAGGGGGAACTTTTGGCCAGTTAGTGTTGCAGGTGCAAGTGAGTTCCTGTATTTAGGCAGCACTCCATTGTGGTCAGCCTGAACCATTGAATTTGCCACGGTCTAGCGCAACCAGATAACCCATTTAAGCGCCTCTTGTTTTTAAGAGCTATTTTGACATTTATTCTTTAAAAATCCATATCTCAATTTACACATATTGGATTTTTGTCATTTTGGTCTTGTGTTATTTCTGAAAATAGCATCAATTGTTCGAACCTAGTGTGAGGTCTTTTTGTAGTGTTTTCTCTGTGCTATTGTTTGAAGTGTTGCATTAACACTTTACACATTGCCTTTTAAGTTAAACGTGACTGCTCTGTGCCAAGCTACAAGAGGGTCAGTACAGGATAATTTATGGTGTGTTTTGACTTACCCAGACTAGGATTGGGGTTCCTGCTCGGACACCTCTGCCACCCAGAAATCCGATGTCTAAAAAAACAACATTCAATAAAAAAACTTTTTAATAGAAGAAAGTAATAATTAAAACTGTTTTGTATTTTACCTTACAGAGATTTACTGGAGTTTTGGTGCACTCTCATTCGTATTCTTACATCATTCATTCATATCGTCCATTACAGAAATACAAGTATATTTTCAGTAAGTGATCACCTCCGTAATGTCCACAGTCACAATGTATTTAATAGTAAATAGACACCTTGGGCCTTATTACTATGTCGGTCAGAGTTGCCTCCAACCGACACAGTTGGGGTCTTGGAACCAACCGACCTCCGGTCGGCAGTCCCAACACTGCAATTACAATGCGACTGCACATAGTGCGGTCACATACTCCTACTTATCAATGGGAGCTTGTGCTACAGCAGTAAACCAGCCGTAGCACAGGTATACAGACAAAATATCGAAATTAAAATATCGATATACAATAATATCGATGTTTTAATTTCGACAGTATAGAATATCGATGTCCAAAACATCGACAGACAGAATATCGTTTTTTTAAGGTATGTATGTTACTAATATCGAATTTTACTAATATCAAAATTTTGTTTAGTGTTATGTATTTTATTATGTTGTTTATATGTTTGTTAAACATGTTTTGTAATGTATGTTTGAAAATTTGTAAATTTGTTTACATTTTGCGTTTTAGTATCAGAGCGGGTTGTGGGTTTATAGGGGAATAGGGTGGGAAGTAATTTAATAATAATTAATTAATTAATATATGTTTGTAAATAATTTTAATTAATAAGTAATTGGTAATTAATTAATATTAATTAGTTAATTAATTAATATATGTTCGTGCATATTTTTAAATATTAATTAATTGGTAATTAATTAATATTGATTAGTTAATTACATTATTTAGAGTAGTTTTTTTAGATATATAATTTTTTGTTATTGTTAATTAATTAATTGGGAAAAAATAATATTAATTATTAAATTAAATTAATTACAGCTAATGTGCTAATATATTTACTTTATTGTTATTGTTAATTAATAATTAATTGGTAATTAAATAATATTAATTAATTTTGGGTAAAGGAGTATTTTTAGGGTTCAGGGTCAGTTTTGGGTTTTTGGGTAAAGGGGTATTTTTAGGGTTCAGGGTCAGTTTTGGGTTTTTGGGTAAAGGGGTATTTTTAGGGTTCAGGGTCAGTTTTGAGTTTTTGGGTAAAGGGGTATTTTTAGGGTTCAGGGTCAGTTTTCAGTTTTTGGGTAAAGGGGTATTTTTTGGGTTCAGGGTCAGTTTTCAGTTCTTGGGTAAAGGGGTATTTTTTGGGTTCAGGGTCAGTTTTCAGTTTTTGGATAAAGGGGTATTTTTAGGGTTCAGGGTCAGTTTTGGGTTTTTGGGTAAAGGGGTATTTTTAGGGTTCAGGGTCAGTTTTGGGTTTTTGGGGGACAGGGATATTTTTAGGGTTCAGGGTCAGTTTTGGGTTTTTGGGGTACAGGGTAAAAATAAAATAAATTTAAATTAAATCAAATAAATGAAATTAAAAAAAATAAAATTACATTAAATTATTAAGTTTTTAATTTATTTTAAATGTATATGTATTAGTTTTAATTTTTAAATTATGTTTTAATATTTTTATTTAATATTTGTAAAATTATATGTATTTTAAAATTAATTTTACATTATTATTAATACATTTAAAAAACGATATTTTTAATTTCGATATTTTTGTACTACGATATTAATTTTTCGATATTTTTGTACTTACCTTTATGAAGATATGACTCCGATATTTTTGATTTCGATATTTTTGTGTTGATATTTTTGTATGTAGATATTCTGTCTGTCGATATTATGTCAGACATTCGTAGCACAAGCTCATATAGAGAAATAGGAGATTTAGTTTATCCCTACACCGCATGGCAGGCACTGCTACACATTGTGGGGATCAAGAGATGGGGACCATAGGTACCCCCTCCACCTGCCATCTGGCGACCACACGGAGAAGGGGGCCCTGATAGGGGCCCCAAACTTGCTTTCCGACAGGCTGGCATGGGAAGCCTGTGAAAAAACGAGCATCTTAGTTCCAGCTGCAGAAACGCCCTCCATTGGGATTACGGGGCCAGTCTCCTTGAGCCTGTCGGAATCCAGCCGGAATTGCAAACCGGTTTGAATTTTGACCTCCTAGATTGTAATTAGGTGATCAGAAGTGAAACCGATGATGAGTGTTGGAAAGTCTCCGACCTGAGGTTAGAGGCTTTATGACACTCATCGTAATCAGCCCCCTTTTAACTAAATAAGAAGAAATGGAGTGTTGTGTCTGCTCATCAGAAAATATCTAATGCATAGAAAGATAAATAAGGAGTCAAGTAGTCAGAAATCACTATAGGTATTCATCTGTATACCTGGCATTACCGATAAATGACTTTATGTCCTACCATAGCCATGGTTCTTTCACATAATTAACACCTTGCTCAAGTTCACACAAAAGTATGCAACAGTCATGAGTACCTGAAAATCCAAATTAGATTGTAACGTAAGTGAATTGCTGGATGAGCACACACAGTGAGCTAATGTGCAAAAATACCCAAAGTTCTCATGTACACTAACCAATATAATTTCACCTATGGCAGTATAGCACAGTAACATTTCGGTCATTTCCTAGTCATACCATAAACAGACACATATATTTATAGAGGAGATCATTTATGTATCTAATTTTATGGGTTCTACGTGCTAGAGATGTATAATTTCTATCAAGGTATAATATTATAGAGAAGAACAAAAAACAATTACTTAATTTGATTGGTGGCAGCATAAGGCATCACCAATGTCTATTCAGTTCTGTTGTGTAAAATGCACATCATTTTGTATTACTATGTATATATGTTAGAAACAGATTAGGGGCACTTCCTCCCTGTATTTATTACAATGTCCTTCTTGGAGGCATATCAAATATCATTCCTTTTCATATCAAATATCAATATCCTTCCATAATCTACTATGAAAAGTTTGATGGATAACAACAAGCCTAATAAAGATTCAAACTGCCATTATGCATTTGAAATGCAAGTTCATATTGTATCCAAATAAGCAGTCCTCATTTATAACCCAATCATCGCTACTTAAATATATCTAAGACAAACATGAGCTAGTCATCTTGTTTACAATATGAAGCAAGTCTTTTTTTGAAGAATATATCAATATTTTTTCTATACTTCACATCGTAATTAGCCTTTTACAGTACAATAATAAAAAGACAAGCACTTACTGTGGGAAACATCCGTTACAACGCGGGTGTTTCAACGCGGTGCTGTTACGACGCGTCCGTAACAACGCAAGTCGTTACCACGACTTGCGCTGGAGGGCGCTAGAAGAATAAAAATAGTAAATTTACTATTCCAACACCTTCCCTAGTGTCCACGGGGACTGGTGTTAGAATAGTAAATTATACTATTCGATATCCGCGCCCCCAACGCAAGTCGTGGTAACGACTTGCGTTGTAAGGGACGCGCTGTAACAGCACGCGTTGTGACGGTACGCGTTGTACCGTCACCAATCCCTTACTGTGTCTGCCATTTTTAAAGAATATTGCTGTCCTTACTGTTTATACATATCTATGTAATGTGATACAGAAGCAATCTAATTTGGAAATATATGTGCCTACTTGGGGCATGCCACAGAAATGACAGAAAATATACTGTGGTGATGTAGGTCATTAATATACTGCTGTGGAAGACATCATATTGGTGTATTAGTGAGCACTGTTATCTTCAATGAATCTAATTGGGTTCCAATCTAATTTGTATCATCAAGTATTCATGAATGTTGCATACTGTTGCTTGAACTAGAGTAAAATGTTAATTGAGTGAGCACCATGGCCATTGAGGACGTAAGTTCATTTATGGGTAAAACTCAGAAAATACGCTCACTTAAACATCTTCTTATAGCCTTTTCTTCTGGCGCCTCATGCTCCTAAGTATCAATGGATTTATACATATTTCATGATACAGGGATTCACTCTACTGTATTTCCTCCTATTTCGAGCAAGGTTTTCAATTATGTTTACATATACTGTGACTTGTGAGAGTTGTAGGAGAAATCCCTTTTCCCAATATTCTTGTATTTCTGTAATGGACAATGTGGTGTCAATGATGTAAATATAGGAATGAGCCCATTAATACTACTGTGTATTACTTCACACCATTAATAGGCTCAATCCATATTATATTTGGTTTCTTGGTAGTTGAACAGAATGTTTCTATACATTTCTTGGCTACCCACAAATAATTATACAAGAGTGAATTCTGTTGGTGTAGCCATATGATCAGCTTGGGTTTATTAGTTTGTAACATCATTTTTTTTTACTGAGCTATAACTGTACATTAACTTCTAGCCCTAATGAAGTCTTAGTGTGAAAAATCATATGACAAAACATGTGTTAGCTGGACGTTTTATTACTGAAGATGATTAAAGATGTGAAACATTGGAGGATCTTTTGGGTGTTCTTGTGGGAATCTATGACCCAATTTATTTTTTGGTTTTCAAACAGTAGTCGGACAGGATGACATAGTCTTTGTTTCCATCACGCTGATGGAGGTTTCGACTGTCAAATGTATAAATGTCATTCAGTCCAGCGGAAATGTAATGCATTGGAAGGAACCGCCATTAAGGCGATTCACATCAATGGATAGTAACTTTGCCATACAGCTCCATCAAACATGATGAAGACCTGCAGCAAAAGTACAATTATTTTTTATTTTTAAAAGCAAAGCCCCATAGTGAGATTTTGTTTGTGAAATAGAAAAAAATGCCCCCTCTCAATGGGGGCAGAATAGTCTCAAATGTTATTACATCAAAGGTCCACCAGCTTCTAAATCTGACGGGCAGACCATTATGTTGACGGGAAGGGTACTCAGCCATAACGAATGGAGTAGCCTTTCCACCAACATATGTCATGATAACCAGCAGGTAGGGAGGGACGTAAGAGGTGCAAGGAGGAGGGATTGTAGTAATGAAGATTACCAGGAAATAATCAGCACCTTACTTCCTCAACCCTTCCTCATGCTAGTTCTTGCTGATCTTCGACCAACCATTTGAGCCCCCAAGTAACACAAGAGGCTACCAGAAAGGAGAACCACTGTAGCAGGGAAAATGTAGTAGTGAAGTAGGATCACAGTCATTTCAACGAACCGTTCAAAAACTTCCAAGCACCCACATCACCCAAGAGTGGGAGTAAAACAGCAGTAGCAGCCCAGAAGAGGCCAATCTGCCCCAGATGGAAGTCTTCAAACCAAATAGAAAAGAAGCATAGGAAACCAACCACACCAGAGGCAGATTTCACACCCTCAAACCAGCAAGGACTAAAAGTTACACAAGAGGGTAACATGAGATAAAAGCCTTCAACAAACCACGAGCCAAGAAGGCCCCCAGTAGAGTTGGCACCAAGCCTACAGCAAAGCCAACTTGGAAGAGGCAGGCAAGAGGCACTCATAAAAATAAAAGCCCAGAAACATGGAACAGGGAATGCCACAGAATCACCAAAGTGCAGAAAGAGAACCCCACCAGGAAGCCACATCATTCTTCCACATCAGAAAGCAAAATAGATCACCTGGAACACAGAAAAAAGCCAACTGATAGGGTCAATGTGAGACTATCCTTCAGAGAGTAGCCCACCTGGGAAGGAACACAGAAGTCTAAAAGGAGAATATTTTCTCAGGCAAAAAGCCAAACCCCAATTGTGCACCACACTACAAGGACCTGTGGACAAACTGTGAGAAACCATAAGAAAAGCATCACGGCGTTGGTGAAGCTCAACCACAGCCCAACCTGCAAAACCAGAAAGCAAAAACATAAGATGACCAAAGAGACAGTTGTCTTTCATCATGCCCTTTTATAACCACGGAGAGGAGGCCTGGGAAGGAAGCCCTGGGTCAGCTTGCAAAGAGTACAAGTGAAGGCGCCCAAATCCCACCACCACTCCCAACCAATGATGAGGAGACAGTAGGACATCAAAAGACAGCAGGAACAGACAGCTGCACCCAACAGTAAGATCCTTCAAAACTGGACGCCATTCATTTCCCATCAAGCTCTGCCAGGAACAGAACAACCAGAAGCTACACCCTGAACCTACATGACACGGAGCAGTAAGCAAATCCCAAACTCCAAGCCCAGCAGGGAGCACAAAGGGAGCCAGGTTGGTCAAAGGCAGCAAATCTTGTTTTAACAAATCCAGAAGAAAATATGAAGGAGACAAGGGTCTCATGAGGAGAATCTAGCCAGGAAGAAAGAATCCACCCAACTCTCTAGTCAGCTGGGAGTGCCAGGGTAGCCATGGTACACAGTTGGCAAACCTCAACTAAAGAGACTAAGAATTTCAGGTTGGCAAAACACAATATCCAATTCCCAGGCCCAGCAGGGTGCACAAGGTAAACCAGGGTAGACAGAGGTACTAAACCTAGTTATAGTGGACCCAATCAGAGGACCAAGGAATAAGGTCAAGAGAAGGATCCAGGTAGACAGAAGGCAAGCTCAGCAATAAGCATAGAGTCAATGGACCATGCCAAATCTGATCGAGAACAAAGGTCAGAGAAAGACAAAGAGTACAAATCACCTTAGCATACAGATCCCCCCCCCCCCCCCCCCCCCCGCCGAGACTTGGAAAGGGACCAGCCAAAATGCTCCGGAGCCGAGCAGACATCAGGCCTCAAATAAACTCTGTGCCCTACAAGACAAGAAAACTATTCACAGGATAAAGATGCCCTAGACCAATCCCAGTTACATGCTCATCATTCCAGTATGAAAAAGCCCAGGATAACCTCAAGTTGGAGCCAACACCCAATCCAGGGATCTCAGGTGGTGCTGTCATATTTAAGGGAAAACTTTGAGGCACTCCATTAATGCCAAGGACGTGCATTCCAAGACTTGTGATAATGATGCAAACAGCAGGTATAGCCCAGAAGAAGAGGACCATGGACTCCTCAAATGCCACAAATCCGGAAATCATAAAAGAGTACTAGCAGAGAATGAAGGAAGCTGATTAGGAACAAAAAAGCCACCAGAAGAGGCTAGTTCGAAGTTGCATAGCAAGGGTGCCATGGGCTCAAATACAAGCAAGGTAAATATCCATATGCCCATCTGTTAGGTAAGAGAGTGAGTACCTAGTTCTTATTTTTTGGGTACTTCATTTAGCTTCTCAAATGCATTGCAACATATACTTAGCCGTAGGTTAATGCATTTAAAAGACCAACATTTCAAATTGATTCAAAAAATTCTAAGAAAATTAACTTTGCATATCTTTTCATACATTCTGAACATTTTCAATAAAAAATCTACTTTTCTTCCTTTCATCGATACAATCCGATAGATTTCTATTGCATTCATTTAATTTTATTTCAATATGCTCTGTACATGGAAGAGATTCAAAACTCTAATGTGCCATACAAAACATACATTCAGTAGTTGAAACATTATCGCTTTTCATGCAAGGGGAAACATTCCACTCTGTCTTCCAGATGATGATGTGCCTTCTTTTTGACATAGTAGTTTCCATTGACCAACCTTTATGCCTATGTATGTTCATCATTTTTATTTTTAGTTCTCTTTGGAAAGACCCACTGGCCAATGATGATCTTCCGGGCTGCATATTTCGTGGCTCAGTGGTGGTGAAACCAGCTGCTGTGGAGTTTGGTGAAACTTCTGTCACATTTGAGGATGGAACCCAAGAGGACTTTGACATAATCATCTTTGCAACGGGGTTCAGCATCTCTTTCCCTTTCCTGGATGAATCGGTCTTTACAATCAGTGACAGCACTGTTTCCCTTTACAAGAATATCTTCCTGCCAAGCCTAGAGAACCCCACCCTTGCATTTATTGGTCTTAGCCGGCCAATTGGATCCATATTGGTTGCTTCGGAAATGCAGACACGCTGGGCTACACGAGTCTTCAAAGGTAAGTGAATGAACAGGACAGTGAGACATAGAGACAGAGGCTATCTTAAGTTACCTGTCTCCCTACACAATGTACATTTGTTGTTCCCTCTTTTTTCTGACCATCATCTAGTCAGTCAATGGGTTTATAAGTGCTCCCCTAACAAAGGGGTATCATAAGAGAATGCAAAAGTGGCAAATGCGCACAAATGGAGTCTATAGGCATCAACTGGAGATAGGTCAGTTCTGAGTGCATTTAGTAATATCCAGTATACTTTGTAAAAGTGGCTCTTCACCTGAAAGAAAAATCCATGGATTAATGATTAAAGTTCTGAGTTCAAGTATAGGTTCCCAAGATAAGAAACTGTGCTTTGAAAAATATTACTCCATAGTCTTGTACAAAAACAGTGCAGAAGAAATATCTAAAGTACAACAATATTGTAAATAAAAGTAAAGAAATAACAAAGAACCCTTACACATTAAAACTAAGACAACATAACAACAATCATGAAAATCAAACTATCAAACACTAGAAAATTGGCATCATTATAAATAAAACACACAATTTGAATAGGTGTACACATAGTATATGAAACCTACTAGTAGGAAGTTGTCGTTAGGACCTAGTTTCCATAGGAAAAACATTTTTTGTTTTTTAAGACTTGTCTAGATCTTTGAGCGCAATTTGCAGATTCTTCACTAAATTTTTCACAAAACGTGTTAATTGGATTTTGTTGTGCATGGAAAGTTTTGGGGTGATCCATCAAGCCGGGACCAAGTAAAATAGGGGGTCAAAAGATTTGTATTCCCATATTAATTCACATAGGCATTTTAGAAACGACCACAGCTAAACTGCTGAGCGGTATTTGACGGAAAGCTAGATCTTGCTCAAGAAAGAGTGCTTTTTGCTATTTGGTGTAAATCCGTTCAGTAGTTTTAGAGTTATTAAATTAAAACCAAATATGTAAATCTTGGGATACGACCACTCCACAAATCCTCCCCCTCTCATGCAGAGATCTGATTGGCTGCCAACCCCTGAACCAGAAAGTGTTGGCAGCCATCCTGGGGTTCGGACTCAGCCATGTCCTAAGAAAAACATAAAAAATAAAGACAAGGGCTCAGGGTTGCAATATCTTGTCCTCCCCACCTTTCAAGGTTGATGGGGTCCCTCAGGGACACTGCCAGGCCACAAAAGCAGTAAAAAATAAAAGTGCAGCAGAATTGTGAGAATTTTTGAATCTGCAGCAAAAATTGCAGTCGCCTGCACTTGTTTCACTGTCAGCCTCGCTTGGGCTAGGTCCCAGGGGCATTTACTTTAATAACCAATGGGGAGGGGAGTAGCAAACCAGTTTAATCCCCGATGACCGCCACCTCCCTGGGGCTTTATGTATTAATTAGGAGAGAGGGCCTTGCAGCCACCCTACTAATAGATTCATAGGCCCCAGGGTTTTCCACATCCCTGGGGCTTATGAGTTATAAAAGAGTGGGGTCACGTGGACCCTCCTCCTACTTTCTGATTGCCCCAGGGTCCACCACCTGCCTGGGGCACAAACATACTGCAAAGAAGGGAGGGGGGGCAACGCGCACCCCTCACAGGCCACATTTGGCACTGGGGACCACCACCTCCCCCTGACATGGCCAAATGCAGAGGGGGGCCACAAGGCACCCCTCCCAGGCCATGGACGGCCCTGGGAA
This sequence comes from Lissotriton vulgaris, assembly GCF_964263255.1. Taxonomy (NCBI): domain Eukaryota; kingdom Metazoa; phylum Chordata; class Amphibia; order Caudata; family Salamandridae; genus Lissotriton; species Lissotriton vulgaris. The sequence goes on along the minus strand of NC_141685.1, from coordinate 765,351,583 downwards.
CCACCATCTCCCTTGGGCTGGCCCATGCACAGTAAAGAAAGGGTGCTGTACATCCCCCTTCTGGAGCCATGAATGGCCATGGGGGCTGCCACCTCCCTTGGGCTGGCTCATGTTATCTTCTGAGGTAGCACCCTCAGGAGATAGCTGTTTGCTTTGTATTTGCAGGAGCTGTGACAGCTTCTGCCAAGCAAGAGGAAACACTAACTCTGCTCCCATCAAGCAGGAGCTATAAAGCTGTTCCCACTTGATGGGAGACAAGTTTTTATCTGGTTTCCTACCCACTGCAATGCAGGCAGGAAAACAGATGAAAGATTGCTCCTGCAAAAGGAGAGATGCATTCTTCCTGCTTGCAGGAGCGATGCCAGCTCACGCAAGAGGTAGGGCGCTGTCTGGAACTGTGTGAGCATTGAGGTCCCCCCCTGAGGTCACCGTCAAAGCACACTGGGTTCCCTGGGTGGGGCCAGGCACCAAGGTAGATGTGGCCGGATGCCGGGGGATGGGGTTCCCGGGGCCAAAATTGGCAAAATGTAAACCTCAGTAGGAAGCACTTACATATATAAGCCCTACTTCTGTAAAGGACAGATGATCCTGACCTCCTGGGCTTGACGAAATGCTTTGTGGAGGTGAATGCGTTGTTGATCTATTGGAGCACAATCTGTAGTGACTGTGATGAGTGGGTTTTCTCTTGTCCTTACCTGGAGAGAGCAGATTCCATTGTTCTCCCTTTACATGACTACAAGTATACAAATATGCAAAATCGCTTGAAGCTCCGCCCAATTTGCCCTACCTGTTCACCTTAGTAGTATGCAATGGTCTTCCCGCCTTTTATCAGAATGATGGGCAGCTGACCAAAAGGTCCCCAGGGAGTTTCCCACAAATTTTGGTGATGCATTCTTAATGCCTCGGAATATGAGGACATCTCCACCAAACAAAGAAGCACTTACTTCATATAGTTAGGAGGAGGGACTATTTTCTTGTTTGGTTGAGATTTACCTCTTTGTAGTCTTGTTGTCTTCTATATAGAAGGATTCATAATAATATAGATTTCTGGATGAAGACACATGATAAACAATCACAGTGACAAAATGCAGAAAAGGTCACTGGAGACATTTCGTCCCGGTCCATTATGCAGCCGTAGCGTAGAATATAGAATAGATATTTACCCAATGAAATAGCACTCACTTATTAAATAGTAGACAATACTCCAGTTGGGTAGACATTTTGTGAAAGCTATGGACCCTTGTTGGATAAAAGGACAGATGAGGGTCTGTTCTGGTGCAGTCACTCGCATAGCTACTGATACTCCCATACAGACACTCAGACACCCACTCAAGCACCCATTCTGCCACTCCACATCTACTCACAGACCCAAAGGCATTCACTCACCGACCCATACAGCCAATCACACCCTCACAACCCATACAGCCATTCACACACCCACTCTAAAAGACTACAGGTTACAGTTAGGAAATAAAAAATTTTTTAAACTTAGAAGATCGGCCCAAAATCCAAAGGTTACCGGGTTCGTTATAGTTAGGAAATAACATTCAAATATAGAAATTCACTGCAAAAAACAGAGTTTATAGGGATGTTACAGTTAGGCTCTGATTTCCCTCATACAAAACCAGTGAAATTTAGCAGTTTTAGTTACCTTAGCTAACTATAACTTACACCCCGCAATGCACTCATAATATGGGCAGTGACATAACTGATGACATCACTTATGACATCTCAAATGACATTACTGATGGCATCATCCACAGAATTACTCACACCCCCACTCACACCTCCATTCAATCACTCACACACCCACCCACTCACTGAACCATAGAACCGCTCACACCGCCACTCAGTCACCTATGCAGGCACTCACAAAACCACTCAATCACCCACACAGTTGCTCACATAACCCCTCACTCACCCATATAGCAACTCAAACAGCCACACACCTGTTCAGCTACTCTCTCACCCACTTATTCAACCATACAGCCACTTACAGAGCCATTCTCTAATACCTACAACGTCTGAACACAGCCATACATTCACCCATGCAGACACTCACACAAACAACACTCTCCAGTAGAGCCACTTAAACAGCAACTCACTTAACCAAACACCCACTGTAAGATAACAGCCTCTCTGTACAGTGTACTAAAATGAAGTACACTATGTAGAGAGTGCACGATATCCCTGGAGGAAGATAGAGGTGACACATAGGTAATACTAACAATCTTTTTGTGGTCACGTGGGTGAGCAGTTATGCTTATCAATCAATCAATCAATGCATTTGTAGAGCGTGCTACTCACCCGTGAGAGTCTCAAGGCACTATGGGAGTGGGGGACCCAGCTACTGGTCGAACAGCCAGGTCTTGAGGAGTCTCCTGAAGGTCAGCAGGTCCTGTGTTTGGCGCAGGTGGGTGGGGAGGGTGTTCCATGTCTTGGCGGCGAGGTGGGAGAATGATCTGTCGCCGGTGGTCATTCGGCAGATGCATTGGACGGTGGCGAGGGCAAGGTCTGCGGAGCACAGCTGGCGGTTTGGGGTATAGAAGGACAGTCATTCGTTTAGGAATGCTGGTCCGCATTGTGGAGTGCTTTGTGAGCGTGGGTGAGTAGCTTGAAGGTGATCTATTTGTTGACCAGGAGCCAATGCAGATCTCTCAGGTGGGTGGTGATGTGGCTGTGGCAAGGGAGTCTGAGGATGAGGCGTGCAGACGCGTTTTGTATGCGCTGGAGTCTCTTCTGGAGTGTGGCCATAGTTCCTGCATAGAGGGCGTTGCCGTAGTCCAGCCTGCTGCTTCCAAGGGCCTGAGTGACCGTTCTTCTGGTTTCAGTGGAGATCCATCTGTAGATCTTGTACAGCATACGGAGGGTGTTGAAGGAGGAGGGGGAAACAATGTTGACTTGCTGGGTCATAGAGAGCGTTGAGTACAAGATGAACCCCAGTTTGCGTGCGTGGTGAGTGGGTGTCGGGGCAACTCCCAGCGTGGTCGGCCACCAGGAGTCGTCCCATGCGGAGGGGTGGAGCCGAGGATGAGGATCTCTGTCTTGTCTGAGTTCAGTTTCAGCCGGCTGGTCATTATCCATTCTGCAATGGCCTTCATTCCCTCATGTAGGCTGGATTTGCTGGTGTCAGGGTCCTTGGTGAGGGAGAGGATCAGTTGGGTGTCGTCGGCATACGAGACGATGTTGAGGTGGTGTGCTCAGATGAGCGGTGCCATGTAGATGTTGAAAAGGGTCGGGCTGAGGGATGATCCTTGGGGTACGCCGCAGGTTATCGTGGTGGCTTCAGATCGAAAGGGGGGAGGCGGGCTCTCTGGGTTCTGCCAGTGAGGAAGGACGTGATCCAGTTCAGGGTTTTGTCTCGATTCCCTGCGTCGTAGTGGCGTGTGTGCATGGTGCGTTGACAGACGGTGTCAAAGGCGGCCGAGAGGTCCAGGAGGATGAGGGCTGCGGTTTTACCATTGTCCAGTATGGTCCTGATGTCGTCGGTGGCAGCGATGAGGGCGGTTTTGGTGCTGTGATTGCTGCGAAATCCAGATTGAGAGGGGTCCAGGATTTTGTTTTCCTCCAGGAAATGGGTCAGTTGTTTGTTGGCGGTCTTCTCGATGACTTTCGCCAAGAACGAGAGCAGGGAGATGGGTTGGAAGTTCTTTAGGTCGTTAGGGTATGCCTTGGGTTTCTTGAGCAGGGCGTTGATCTCGGCATGTTTCCAGCTCTCTGGGAAGGTGGCGGACTCGAAGGAGCTGTTGATGATCTTTCGGAGTTGGGGTGTGATGATGGAGCTTGCCTTGTTGAAGATGTGGTGGGGCAAGGGTCGGAAGGTGAGCCGGAATGGATGGTGTTCATGATTTTGATGGTGTCTTCGTCGTTGACGTTGTGCCAGGAGAGCAGAAGGTAGGTGTGTTTGGTGGTGTTGAGTCGGGGCTGTTAGTGTCTGCCGTTGGTGTCTGGGTGTCAAAGCTGCTGTGGATGTCTGCGATCTTGTGGTGGAAGAAGGCAACCAGGGAATCGCAGAGTTTTTGTGATGGTGGAACGTCATTGGAGCAGGAGCTGGGGGTAACGAGTTCTTTCACGATGTTGAAGGGCTCTTTACTGTTGTGCGCGTTGTTGTCAATGCGTTCCTTGAAAAAGACAGTGTTAAGTATTTGTTGTACTCACAGAGGCAATAAATGAGACACACACTCAAGACTAAATCTAATGACGTGGGGGAGGAACATGGCGGCGGGCTAACGCCGGTCGCGGAAGCTCCGGGAGCAGCACAGCTTTTGCTATGGGCAAGCGGCGTTATAAAAATACAGCTGAATATAGAGAAATTACCCGGTAAGGATGTGGCACTCTTTCAAATTCAGCACAGACTATTCTCCCTGAAACGCCTTTTTTCTTCTATTTCCCCTGACGGAGCCTTGCTTTCACCGCGGCAGCCGAGGCTGAGGGTGGCGGCGGCGGCAGGACGCTAAGGTTTGGAGGCTTGAATGGGTCAGAAGGCGGATCCTACAGTTTATCACGGATTTGGAGGCTGCAAAGCCAGGCTCTGGACTCGGATTCAAGCCGCGGCTGCGAGAGTCAGCTTTCGGGGGTCTGCTGGCATTTTGCAGCATTTGATCTGCGTGGCATATGCCTCGATTCCCCAGCGTTTCCTCCCCCCCTGCCCAGTTCTCGTAAGGTGGTTGCCGGTTGGGAACGAGTTGGGTTGCATGGATTCGGACCCTGCTATTTCTGATCTGACATTGTCTTTGAGGGGTGGGGGTGGGGAAGCGGTGGTAATCCAAGGCCTCAGAGAGGAGGTTAATAACTCTGAAAAGTTGAGTTTTGTTCAGAGGATCAGAAGGAGAAAGGAGGTGCCCGCTCTGGTTCTCCAATGGGGGTTAGCTTTCCCTGTAAAAAATAGATATCAGTTGCAATCCCAGTCCGAGTCTAAAACCAAAATCGCTCTGGACCCTACAGAGTGCTCAGGAGGAGTGGTTCCTACCACACCATGCAAAAGAAAAGCTACCAAATCAGGGGACAATAAAAAATCTAGAGGGCCTAAGGTTACTCGCCCCTCCCTAAAAACGACTCCATCGCTTAAAACCTATTTTAGGATAATGGAGCAGACAGTGAGCTCTAAGGAGCCAGTTTCAGCCCCACGGCGGAGCCCCAAAGAATTGAGGCATATAGACCCACCTCATTGTGAAACTCGGATATTAAGATCTTTTCTGGGATATTGGCTACCAGGATGGAAAAAATTATTAAAACCATTATACATCCTGATCAGAGGGGGTTTATACCCGGAAGACAGCTCAATGAGCTCACCTTTCAGGCTATAGGGGCAATAGATGTTGCAATAGATAAAAAGTTGCCACTTACTATTGTTGCAATTGATGCCTCTAAGGGGTTTGACCAGGTGAACTGGGGCTATATTTGGGAGACCATGCAAAAGTTGGGTTTTCCAACTAATTTTGTTGAGGCTGTTAAATCTCTTTATTTGAACACCCGAGCAAAAGTTTTAGTCAACGGTGCTTTAACTGAATGGTTCAGTATCTCAAGAGGCACCAGGCAAGGCTGTCCCTTGTCAACTCTATTATTTAATTTATATATTGAACCTTTTGTGTGCTCCCTTAGAGCGGATCCCCTCATTAGGCCTTTTAAAATTGCGGATTTGGAGCTTAAGTTTGCTCTCTATGCCGATGACCTCCTTATGTATACTTCTAATCATGCGGAAGCAATATCCAGGCTGTTTGAATTGGCTGAGGAATTTGGCAAAATTTCGGGCTATAAAATTAACAGAGAAAAAAACGAAATAATGGGATGGAATTGCGTGAATACAATACAAGGGGCAAAGAGTCAGATGAGATACCTGGAGATATACCTTGCTCAGAAGCTGACAGATACATCAAAGATCAGCTGGGAGAAGGTTTCTAAGGAGGTTGGCAGCCTATTGTTACGCTGGGCGAACCTGCCATTGAATATCTATGGGAGGGTCAACCTCATAAAAATGATAATTTTGCCCAAATTAACCTTCTTGTTTAACTCAATGGGGACGCTTTTGCCACCGACCTCTGTGCTTCTCCTCGCCTGCCTGCTTTTCTCCCCGGTGGGACTGGAGTCCCGGGGTTCCTTTGCCAAACTTGTGCCTCTAGCGCCTTGGGACTCAAAACTACGTGTCCCAGGCGCCCCCGTGTGGTGACAGCTGCTAGGAGTGAGGGGGAGGCGTGTCCACCACGCTATATAGCGCTGCCTCTACCCCGCAGCGCGGGGCGCTTTTGCCACTGACCTCTGTGCTTCTCCTCACCTGCCTGCATTTCTCCCCGGTGGGACTGGAGTCCAGGGGTTCCTTGTCGTACTTGTGCCTCTGGCTCTGAGGGACTCGAGACTACATGCCCCAGGTGTACCGGTGGGGTGACAGCTGCTGCGAGTGAGGGGGAGGCATGTGCACCGCGCCATATAGCGCTGCCTCCCCCCCCGCAGTGCGGGACGCGAGCGGGTGGCGCCAGGGCCAAGGGCGGGCCCGTCTGAGCCCCTCTGAGCCAGGTAGAGGCAGGGCAGGGCCTGGTCTCTTTTATTCACCCTGGAGTACTGACTATAAAGTATTGACTATTCGTTAAACCATCAGACTGCTTCAAGTATCCTTGCTGTCTCCCATATTTGATCTGAGTTATTAGCATTTTATTTCTGCTGCAGCGATCTGGATATATTGCTCTTAGTAAATAGAGCCTTAGTCAGACATCTATAGAGTCCGCATAGATCGAATAATGGGGAAAATGAAAGTAATGGAGGGTGTTGGGGGAAGTATTGGGCCACCAACAGAGCCAAGGAAGAGAAAGAGGCTGAGGAAACATCCAACAAATGGATTTGTCATGCTTGTGGGTGCCGCTCTATCATTAGGCAGTATATAATCAGAGCAAGAAGATGTACAATGCCTAATTCATCACTAGATAATTGAATCGAATTGACTCTGGCTAATTCCAATTTGGCTGGAAATCTTATAGCATTAGAGTTTCGAACATCTTCCCCGGACTCGTCCCTTACACAATTAAGGCGCTTTCCTATTGTAAATCTAAGTAGTGGGGGGAAGGATCCTGCTCTGGTAACTAAAGGGACCGGGTCAAGCTTGGATACAAATGATTGACTTCACCAAAAACCCTCCAAAGAAGGGAAGAGGAGCCGTAATTCTACCTGTAGCAGCTCCCTTGTTCCTACTAATCCTGAGCAACTGTTAGCGCATCTCAACACTATTTCACCAGTAAATGCTATACAAAATGAAATATTAAGTTTAATAATTGAAGATCAAACTCATTTAAAAATTCTCTCCTGGAATATAGCAGGACTAAAGAAAAATCTGTCTCTACCCTTGTGGAATGAGTTTGTCGAAACATTTGACATATGCTTATTCCAGGAGACTTGGAGTGTAACCCCTTTGCTCAAATCTAGATATAGTACATTTAATGTCGCAGCAGAGTCCATAGGAAAGGGCCGGCCATCAGGAGGACTGACCGCATGGATTAGATTAGACCTGGGTTGGACAGTCCTCCTACATAACACTGCACTTACTGACATTATGTGGCTAACAATAAAAGGCCCGAAGTGAGGAGAAACACTGGAGCTTTTCAATGTTTATATTAGAGGGACAGTGAACGGCATGTCTTCGACCATTCTAACAAAGCTGGAAGAACAACTAAATAAGTGCCGCCCTTCTGCTAAAGTTATTGTGGCTGGCGATTTTAATTGTACACACGAGCCACTAAGCAACGAAGACATAAGAAGAGAGCCTTCCGTTTGAACTAATAATTAGGCAAAAGGGATGGAAGGGAGAGATTGCCGAGTGGTATAGAATCTTGGTGGGAAGCAAAGATAATCTAGAGGCTGAAATTATTAAACTATGGGAAACCTCCACAGTTCAGATTTCAGATGACATAATAAAAGTTTGGACAGATTCTTTCATAATGTCTCAAAAAATTATTAAACCATCCAACTTGAGAAGAAACCACCTGTTTACAGTGTATAGGGCTTCTTAGACCCCGGCGAAACTTTCAAAAATTTCAACAGTACAGTACTCTTGTCCAAGATGTAAGCTTCCAGCAGCAGATGATGCCCATATGTTCGTCGAATGCCCTGAAATAGGTAGTTATTGGAGACAGGTGTGTGGTTTTCTGGAAGAGGTATTGCTATCACCAATCATATGCACCCCCAGACTAGTTTTCTTTGGTTTTTTATCTGATTATGACATTAACAGTTATATATCACTGTTTTTTTAAATGTGATTGTCATCGCCAGAAGAGAGATCTGTAAAGAGTGGAAGTCAGAACTCTCTCCAAAATTTGCTGACTGTCTTAAAAATATCATGGCGGTGAGTAGATTAGATACACTTTGTGGAGGGGTAAAGTCTGTTAAGCTTTGGTCTGCCTTAAAAACATGGTGCGAGAAATAACAACAAAAGTCCATTTATGCCAGAGGTTAAGTGGTCCTGTCCTCCCTATGTAGCAAGTAACATCGCGAGAGGGAGATGGATTGGGAACAACCCTACCTCTGGGCAACCTTCATCGGCTAGCCACAAACACAAGGGCAGGAAAGGAAGGTTTGTGTCAGTGGCCTGAGGTACGCCCATTTAGAGCTGATATCTACTGGTGGCATATATGAGGAAAAAAAAACAAACTAAGCAACGAAGACCTCCTAGGGACTATGTAAATGGGCAGTGCCCCCTCTATCCTTGCCTCCTGTAAAAAGATGGCCCCAGATCATAATTCAAGTAAATGCACTAACATTAGAATATGGTCTTAGAGCCGCGAATGGCAGAACTCCATCAGATATTCGGGGACTAAATACTTTTAACAAATTTACATGCCCGTCTCGTATTGATTATATCCTGGTGGACTTACGCCTTTGGGCCGATGTCATAGATATGGAAGTGGACCGCTTTTGATTTAGTCCCACGTGAAATGCTATGGTCTGTTCTCCAAGAAAAGGGTATACCCTCCTATATTTTAAATCTTTTAATACGTCTCCATGATGATAATTATGCCCGAGTTAGATGGGGGAACAGGGGCAAACCACAGAGAGGATACCGGTCAACCGGGGGGTCCGCCAGGGTTGTGTGTTGGCTCCTACCCTCTTTTCACTTTATATGAATGAAGTGGTTAGTTTTTTAAGAGAAAATCCAGCAGATGCCCCAACTCTGGCGGGAGAAAAAATACCAACCCTCCTGTTTGCAGACGACACTCTCCTAATTTCGAAAACCCCGATAGGACTCCAGAAACTTCTCACCCGCTTTCAATTGTTTTGTACATTAAGGGGCCTAACAATAAACATCTCAAAGACAAAGTTTATGGCCTTTAATACAGGGAAACATTTTAGAAGCAAACTCACCCTCAATAGTTCTCCTTTAGAGCGAGTCCATTCATTTGATTATCTGGGCATTAGGTTATCCATTAAAATGCAATGGGGGTCGCACCTGGACAAAATGTTACTTAACCATAAGCGGGTGGTGGGTGCTATTGGCAGGGACCAACATTCATCTTCAACTAGACTGGTTGCCCTAGCCGTAGCAGTTTATGAAGGAAAGGCTGTGAGTTCAGGAATGTACGGTGCAGAACTCTGGGGATTGGTAGATCAGAGAATACATTTTTTAGAGATCTGGTATCCCTGCCTATTAGCACACCACATAGGCCTTTATTCTCTGACATGGGCAAACGACCCTTTAGGGATACTGCTAGACTTTGTCCCCTTTTATTTTGGGTAAGATTAAGGCGCACCCCAGAACTTCACAACTATGCGATTGTTCTTTCTGAGCTTATTACCTTGGATACAAATAAATGGGTCAAATGGCTCAGGGATCTAAGTGACATGCTAGCAAAATTGGGTTTAGATGAATGCTGGGATAACCCGGTCCCTCCGACTAAGACCTAGATCAAAAAGATCTATTGGAGCTGGGTTAACCAACAGGATTTACATAACCCAAAGCTCGGGAGATTAACCGATGAGTTTCTGCAGCACAGACTGGCTGGATCCTTTGAATTATACTTAGATCTTATCAGGACACCTAGAGACAGGGCATTGTACATGCAGTTTAGATATGGGTCTCTAGTGCTAAACACCACACTGGCCAAATGGGATCCATCAAAACGCACTTTAGCTAACTGCCCTTGCTGGGTTGCTCAGCAAGAAACTGTAGCCCATTTATTTTTTGTTTGCCCAGCCTATAAACAGGCTCGGACCAAATGGCTCAAGCCTGTATGTACTCAACTGGGCCCTAGAAACCATCTTGTTGCTCTACGTATTCTGAGAACGGACTCATCTGGGTCTTTGTTTGTATGTGGTGTTGCCAAGTATCTGGGCTGTGCTTGGATTGTTCGCATAAAAGCACAAAACAAGAAAGAAAGTTTAAACAAGTAGCATCTAACTTAGGGCTAGCGGAGAAAGTTTAGATACAGGATTGAGTTGTAATGCATGGTTGACTAATTAATAAGCGTGAGCTATATGTATTAGCAACCATATATATTTTTAATTCCAATCTCTGTCTAGTAAATAGGAAAAGATGTTTAATTTTAGAGTGGTTTGTATAGAAAGATTTTAAATGTTTTAACCATATAAAAATTGTAAATACATACCTTTATCTTCCCGCCTTTTATCAGAATGATGGGCAGCTGACCAAAAGGTCCCCAGGGAGTTTCCCACAAATTTTGGTGATGCATTCTTAATGCCTAGGAATATGAGGACATCTCCACCAAACAAAGAAGCACTTACTTCATATAGTTAAGAGGAGGGACTCTTTTCTTGTTTGGTGGAGATTTACCTCTTTGTAGTCTTGTTGTCTTCTGTATAGAAGGATTCATAATAATATAGATTTCTGGATGAAGACACATGAGAAACAATCACAGTGACAAAATGTAGAAAAGGTCACTGGAGAAATTCCGACCCGGCCCATTATGCAGCCGTAGCGTAGAATATAGAATAGATATTTACCCAATAAAATAGCACTCACTAATTAAATAGTAGACAACACTCCAGTTGGGTAGACATTTTGTGAAAGCTATGGACTCTTGTTGGATAAAGGGACAGATGAGGGTCTGTTCTGGTGCAGTCACTCGCATAGCTACTGATACTCCCATACAGACACTCAGACACCCACTCAAACACCCATTCTGCCACTCCACAACTACTCACAGACCCAAAGGCACTTACTCACTGACCCATACAGCCACTCACACCCCCACAACCCATACAGCCATTTACACACCCACTCTAAAAGACTACAGGTTACAGTTAGGAAATAAAATTTAAAAAAACCTTAGAAGATCGGTCCAAAATCCAAAGGTTACCGGGTTCGTTATAGTTAGGAAATAACATTCAAAAATAGAAATTCACTGAAAAAAACAGAGTTTACAGGGATGTTACAGTTAGGCTCTGATTTCCCTCATACAAAACCAGTGAAATTTAGCAGTTTTAGTTACTTTATCTATCTGTAACTTACACCCCGCAATGCACTTCTTATGTCCTCATATATTACATCACTCATAATATGGTCAGTGACATAACTGATGACATCACTTATGACATCTCAAATGAGATTACTGATGGCATCATCCACAGAATCACTCACACCCCCACTGACACCTCCATTCATTCAATCACTCACACACCCACCCACTCACTGAACCATAGAACCGCTCACACAGCCACTCAGTCACCTATGCAAGCACTCACAAAACCACTCAATCACCCACACAGTTGCTCACATAACCCCTCACGCACCCATATAGCAACTCAAACTGCCACACACCTGTTCAGCTACTCACTCACCTACTTATTCAACCATACAACCACTTACAGAGCCATTCTCTAATACCTACAACGTCTGAACACAGCAATACATTCACCCATGCAGACACTCACACAAACAACACTCTCCAGTAGAGCCACTTAAACAGCAACTCACTTAACCAAACACCCACTGTAAGATAACAGCCTCTCTGTACAGTGTACTAAAATGGAGTACACTATGTAGAGAGTGCACGATATCCCTGGAGGAAGATAGAGGTGACACATAGATAATACTAACTATCTTTTTGTTGTCGTGTGGGTGAGCAGTTATGCTTATCAATAAATCAATCAATGCATTTGTAGAGCATGCTACTCACCCGTGAGGGTCTCAAGGCGCTATGTGAGTGGGGGAACCAGCTACTGGTTGAACAGCCAGGTCTTGAGGAGTCTCCTCAAGGTCAGCAGGTCCTGTGTTTGGCGCAGGTGGGTGGGGAGGGTGTTCCTTGTCTTGTCTGCGAGGTGGGAGAATGATCTGTTGCCGGTGGTCATTCAGCAGATGCGTAGGACGGTGGCGAGGGCAAGGTCTGCGGAGCGCAGCTGGCGGTTTGGGGTGTAGAAGGACAGTCATTCGTTTAGGTATGCTGGTCCGGCATTGTGGAGTGCTTTGTGAGTGTGGGTGAGTAGCTTGAAGGTGATCTTCTTGTTGACCAGGAGCCAATGCAGATCTCTCAGGTGGGTGGTGATGTGGCTGTGGTGAGGGAGTCTGAGGATGAGGCGTGCGGATGCGTTTTGTATGCGTTGGAGTCTCTTCTGGAGTGTGGCCATAGTTCCTGCATAGAAGGCGTTGCCGTATTCCAGCCTGCTGCTGACGAGGGCCTGAGTGACCGTTCATCTGGTTTCAGTGGAGTTCCATCTGTAGATCTTGCGGAGCATGCAGAGGGTGTTAAAGGAGGAGGGGGAAACAATGTTGACTTGCTGGGTCATAGAGATCATTGAGTACAAGATGAACCCAGTTTGCGTGTGTGGTGAGTGGGTGTCGGGGCAACTCCCAGCGTGGTCGGCCACCAGGAGTCATCCCATGCGGAGCGGGTGAGCCGAGGATGAGGATCTCCGTCTTGTCTGAGTTCAGTTTCAGCCGGCTGGTCATTATCCATTCTGCATTGGCCTTCATTCCCTCGTGTAGGCTTGATTTGCTGGTGTCAGGGTCTTTGGTGAGGGAGAGGATCAGTTGGGTGTCGTCGGCATACGAGACGATGTTGAGGTGGTGTGCTCGGATGAGCGGTGCCATGTAGATGTTGAAAAGGGTCAGGCTGAGGGATGATCCTTGGGGTACGCCGCAGGTTATCGTGGTGGCTTCTGATCGAAAGGGGGGAGGCGGACTCTCTGGGTTCTTCCAGTGAGGAAAAACGTGATCCAGTTCAGGGTTTTGTCTCGGATCCCTGCGTCGTAGAGGCGTGTGCACATGGTGCGGTGGCAGATGGTGTCAAAGGCGGCCGAGAGGTCCAGGAGGATGAGGGCTGCGGTTTTGCCATTGTCCAGTATGGTCCTGATGTCGTCGGTGGCAGCGATGAGGGCGGTTTTGGTGCTGTGATTGCTATGAAATCCAGATTGGGAGGGGTCCAGGACTTTGTTCTCCTCCAGGAAATGGGTCAGTTGTTTGTTGGCGGTCTTCTCGATGACTTTCGCCCGGAACGAGAGCAGGGAGATGGGTTGGAAGTTCTTTAGGTCTTTAGGGTACGCCTTGGGTTTCGTGAGAAGGGCGTTGATCTCGGCGTGTTTCCAGCTGTCTGGGAAGGTGGCGGACTCGAAGGAGCTGTTGATGATCTTTCGGAGTTGGGGTGCGATGATGGGGCTTACCTTGGGGCAAGGGTCGGAAGGTGAGCCGGAATGGATGGTGTTCATGATTTTGATGGTGTCTTCGTTGTTGACGTTGTGCCAGGAGAGAAGAAGGTAGGTGTGTTTGGTGGTGTTGAGTCGGGGCTGTTAGTGTCTGCCGTTGGTGTCTGGGTGTCGAAGCTGTTGTGGATGTCTGCGATCTTGCGGTGGAAGAAGGCAACCAGGGAATCGCAGAGTTCTTGTGATGGTGGAACGTCATTGGAGCAGGAGCTGGGGGTGACGAGTTCTTTCACAATGTTGAAGGGCTCTTTGCTGTGGTGTGCGTTGTTGTCAATGCGTTCCTTGAAGAAGACAGTGTTTAGTATTTGTTGTACTCACAGAGGCAATAAATGAGACACACACTCAAGACTAAATCTAATGACGTGGGGGAGGGACATGGCGGGGGGCTAACGCCGGTCAGGAAGCTCCGGTAGCAGCACAGCTCTTGCTATGGAATACGGACATGCGGCGTTATAAAAATACAGCTGAATGTAGCGAAATTACCCGGTAAGGATGTGGCACTCTTTCAAATTCAGCACAGACTATTCTCCTGAAACACCTTTTTTCTTCTATTTCCCCTGACGGAGCCTTGCTTTCACCGTGGCAGCCAAGGCAGAGGGCGGCGGCGGCAGGACGCTAAGGTTTGGAGGCTTGAATGAGTCAGAAGGCGGAGCCTACAGTTTATCACGGATTTGGAGGTCGCAAAGCCAGGCTCTGAACTCGGATTCAAGCCGTGGCTGCGAGAGTCAGCTTTCGGGGGCATGCTGGCATTTTGCAGCATTTGATCTGCGTGGCAGATGCCTCGATTCCCCAGCGTTTCCTCTCCCCCTGCCCAGTTCTCGTAAGGTGGTTGCCTGTTGGGAACGAGTTGGGTTGCATGGATTCGGACAGTGCTATTTCTGATCTGACATTGTCTTTGAGGGGTGGGGGGGGGGGGAAGGGGGGGATAATCCAAGGCCTCAGAGAGGAGGTTCATAACTCTGAAAAGTTGAGTTTTGTTGAGAGGATCAGAAGGAGAAAGGAGGTGCCCGCTCTGGGTCTCCAAAGGGGGTTAGCTTTCCCTGTAAAAAATAGATATCAGTTGCAGTCCCAGTCCGAGCCTAAAACCAAAAGCGCTCTGGACCCTACAGAGTGCTCAGGAGGAGTGGTTCCTACCACACCATGCAAAAGAAAAGCTGCCAAATCAGGGCGTAAGGTTACTCGCCCCTCCCTAAAAACTACTCCATCGCTTAAAACCTATTTTAAGATAATGGAGCAGACAGTGAGCTCTAAGGAGCCAGTTTCAGCCCCACGGCGGAGCCCCCCTTCAATTCTTCTGGAGAATCGCTTTTCCCCCCTCATAAAGATCTCGGACTCCGAGAAAGGTACAGGTGTTGCTGTTGGGGATAGTTCTGTAAACCAGTTAGAGTTTTCGTCTTGTGACACTTCTCTCCTTTCAAGTCATCTCGGTGGTTCACCTACTAATATTGTTACTACTGATACTATTACCGTTCTTACCCTTCCTATATCTGCCTTATCAGTCCCACAAGTATCAGCACCTATTGAAGTCAGTCGCCTAGATTCATCGGTCTCAAAGGCAGCCGATGAGGATCCCGCAATGCAGGCTTCAGGGGGTGAAAGAATGGACAGCATGGACAGAAGTGAGCTGCAGCTTGGCTCTTTGCTTAAAGCTCTAAGGGGACATTTGCTTTCTAAATTCGAGATATCTGAGGCAAATCAGAAAGGGATCCATGAAAAGTGTGAAGTCCTAGACTCAAAGCTGGACGATATTTGCACACGAACTGGGTCGCTTGAACACGAGGTTAAATCCCTTTCAGAATCTATTCAAGGGAATACGAAAGATATAGAAGCCTTAAAAGCCCAAAACAGATCATTACAGATGGACATGGAGAGGTTTGAAATGCAACCCCAAATAAATAATCTGAGGATCCTCAAGATACCAGAGGGGGCGGAGAAGGGGGACATCAAGGCGTTCGTATGTAAACTGTTAAGGGAGAGGGTATTGAAAGATCGAGAGGACATTGACCTTGAGTCAGAGATCCAGAGAGTGCACAGGGACCCTTTTAAGCTGCATCCTGATAGGAAAGCCCCTAGAAAAAGTTTAGTCAACTTTCAGACATATACAGTGAAAGAATTGATCCTGGGGAGATCCCTAACGGGGTCGGCACTGCATCATGAGGCTGGGCCCTATCAAATTTGCTCTGACATAGGGAGAAAAACAGCGCAAAGGCAGTGGGAGTTGGGCTCTAGAATTGAGGAGCCTGGGGGCACAGGTTCAAATGAAGTTCCCCGCATTGCTAAAAGTAATGTGGAAAAATAAGATGCACAACTTCAGCTCCCCCGAGGATGTAGATGGCCTTCTGGTCCAGATGAGGGGGTAGCTATAATATAGCAACAAGTAGGGGGAAGGATCTGTTACGATCCAGTGGGGCTAATGTTACCATTCGCTGGAAGAAGGAATGGAAGGTCCAGCCGCAGTCGTAGCCCAAAGGATCAGACAACAAAGTGATGACGGGGCTGTTCCTAAAAGAAATGGGGGGGGGGGGGAAGAGAGGTGTAGGTCACTAGGGGAGGGGTTGGTGTTCAATTGGACAGCCACCCCTGGGTATCCAATGTGTTGGATATAATGGCCTCACACACCCTTGCGAGTGTCATGCTTCATCATAGGCAATGCTCCTCGTTGGGTAGGCGGTGCAATGCCCAACGGGCTCACCTCAAAGAGGGGCTCTTTATCGGAGATCTTTTATCCAACTGCCTTATGGTGAAGTGCGGGTAAGGGGCCAGGAAAGAGTAGAAAGTGTGGGTGAGGGTAAAATGTGGCACGAGGTACCGGAAACAATTTAATTCTGGTGGTCCTCTGCCACAAGTAAAAATCAGGGATAGCCGGTACTCGTGGGAACTATTGTTTCCCAGGGTAAACCGGAGCTATAAGTGCAAAAGGTGTGGTCGACATGTTTCTCGCATATAGTTCGTTGACTGCGATTCTTCAGGACCTATTAGGGAACTACTATCTACTAAACATGATCTAGTAAGTATCAGTTTAAACAAAACACTTGGGTTGTACTACCTGTCTGACACTGTTCCTACCTAGTGGTTAGGGTCAATGGGTGTCAACAGTATCCGGCGAATCTAGCATCAGGCGTGAAACCAAAGAGTTTGGGTTCAAAGTGCCTGTGCCGTGGCGTGCTATGCCTACCCCTCGCACCGGGTCCGGATAGTGATAGCTATAATATCAGTGGGTTTGGCATGCTCCAAAGGCTGGATCTAGTATCAATTATGGCTCATAGATGTTATCTAGATGTAATCTAGCTTAAAAAAAAGAGGAGAAAAGGGGAAAGAAAATAAATAAATAAAATAAAAAACATTTTAAAAAGGGGGTCACGTATGAAGATTCTGTGTGTCACGGTTACGGGGTATTAACGGATATTAAGTTGTGTTATTTTTTTTTCTTTTTCTCTTTGGAATAAGTAAGATGTTTTGTTGCTCCAGGGAGGGGTCCCAAATAGGTGGTTTCTAATGCCAAGGGATGAAAGGTGGGTTCCTCAGGGGAGGGCAAGGGTGGGAGGCACAGGGGGGGGGAGTACGGGGGGTAAAATAGAAAAAATGTCCTCATTCGATTAAAAGTAGGTTTTGCTAGCTCAAGATGGGTAGTTTCATGGGTAGAGTATGAGTAGGTTGTATGAGATTAAACTCCTCTCCTGGAACGTGAACAGTCTAAGAAGCAGCATAATATTCCGGGTATCTGAGTTTAAAAAACATAATGAGGCTCATATCTACTTGCTACAGGAAACCCACTTAGAAGCTCAGGAATGTAAACAGGGTTTTAGCAAGTTTAGTTGGGTTCAAGAGGTGGTATGCTCTAAAACAAAGGGGCTGCACGAGAGGGTAGCAATGATTATAAGAGGTAATATGGGGATTAAGGTTGAGAAATTGGATACTGATCTGTCTGAGAGGTGGCTGGTGGCAACCTTGTCAATCTGCAGCTCACTAATAGTTTGTGCTGTCTACTATGGGCCTAACAAAGATAATTTGGGCCCTATTTTAAATCTTGAGGCCAGCCTGTTAAATACATCTGCCCCAGTTATACTCTGCGGTGATTTTTAATTTAGTATTCGATAAGCAATTAGACCAGACTTCCAAAGTAAAATGTCATGTTCTGCCTAGAACATTCTCTATACTTAAGAATGTTATAAAGGAGTTTAACCTGCTGGACATCTGGAGAGTTAGCAATGGCAATGCTAGAGTATTTTAATTTTATAGTAAAAAATATAAACAACATTCAAGAATAGACTACTTCTTGGTGGATCAGAGTATGCTATCAGATCTTAAGTCCATAGCTTATATCCCAGCGATTATATCAGACCATACCGCCGTCGAGCTGGCACTTAATTTCAAGCTTAAAGAGCGCCAGAAGAGATGGACTCTGGACAGGATCTTGTTACTTGTTGAGAGTGTGAGGGTTGAGCTTGATGTAAAAATAGAAGATTTTCTTACGTTCAGCATAGATTCCACTCATGATCAGATAGTCTGGGAGACCCTTAAAGCTTATTTGAGGGGACTTATGAGCTCCTTAATGATTGACCAAAAAATCTATTAGAGAGCAGAAGTAGATAGCCTCAAAAAGATTAAGGAAAAGGAGATAGAGCTGCAGCAGGCAGCCCTGACCTCCTGGAATCTTATGCCGTAGTTGGAAACGGAGTTGGTGACTCTACAAGCAGAATTTCATGCCAAGATCAATCGGATTCTGAAGGATAGATGGGATGCTAGCAAATTACAACATTTTGCCTACGGCGAAAAATGCGGCTCCCTGTTGGCATGGAAATCTAGAGTAGAAAGGGTAAGAAATCTTATTAAGATCTTGGTGCAAAGAGGGTCAGGTGCCCTGCTGCAGGAGGATGAGATAATTAGGGAGGAGGCAAGATCTTTTATGTCTAACCTTTATGAGGAGGATATTGAGTATAGACAGGACAAAGTTAGGGCCTGGTTAAATTTGAGGGATCTCCCTCACCTGTCCGAAGCAGATAGGCTATATCTATCAACTAGTATTTCTGAGGGTGAAATCAGAGAACAACTAAAAAAAATGAGTAAGGGCAAAGCTGCCGGTCCTGATGGACTTTCTGTTGAGGTCTATCTTGGTCTATCTGACAGGGTGGTGCCGGTTTTAAAAACCCTGTTTAATAAAATATACTTACAGGGATAAGGCATCCCCCGTCATGGTCCGAAGCAACTGTGTCCTTGATCCTTAAACAGAATAAGGACCCCCCGAAAATTGAGGCATATAGACCCATCTCATTGTGAAACTCGGATATTAAGATCTTTTCTGGGATATTGGCTACCAGGATGGCAAAAATTATTAAAACCATCATACATCCTGATCAGAGGGGGTTTACACCCGAAAGACAGCTCAATGAGCTCACCTTTCAGGCTATGGGGGCAATAGATGTTCCAAAAGATAAAAAGTTGCCACTTACTATTGTTGCAATTGATGCTGCTAAGGCGTTTGACCAGGTGAACTGGGGCTATCTTTGGGAGAACATGCAAAACTTTTGTTTTTCTTACTAATTTTGTTGAGGCTGTTAAATCTCTTTATTTGAACACCCGAGCAAAAGTTTTAGTCAACGGTGCTTTAACTGAATGGTTCAGTATCTCAAGAGGCACCAGGCAAGGCTGTTCCTTGTCAACTCTATTATTTAATTTATATATTGAACCTTTTGTGTGCTCCCTTAGAGCAGATCCCCTCATTAGGCCTTTTAAAATTGCAGATTTGGAACTTAAGTTTGCTGTCTATGCCGATAACCTCCTTATGTATACTTCCAATCATGCGGAAGCAATACCCAGGCTGTTTGAATTGGCTGAGGAATTTGGCAAAATTTCGGGCTATCAAATTAACAGGGAAAAAAACGAAATAATGGGATGGAATTGCGCAAATACAATACGAGGGGCAAAGAGTCAGATGAGATATCTGGAGATATACCTTGCGCAGAAGCTGACAGATACCTCAAAGATCAGCTAGGAGAAGGTTTCTAAGGAGGTTGGCAGCCTATTACTACGCTGGGCGAACCTGCCATTGAATATCTATGAGAGGGTCAACCTCGTAAAAATGATAATTTTGCCCAAATTAACCTTCTTGTTTAACTCAATGGGGACGCTTTTGCCACTGACCTCTGTGCTTCTCCTCGCCTGCCTGCTTTTCTCCCCGGTGGGACTGGAGTCCCGGGGTTCCTTTGCCGAACTTGTGCCTCTAGCGCCCTGGGACTCGAGACTACTTGTCCCAGGCGCCCCAGTGTGGTGACAGCTGCTAGGAGTGAGGGGGAGGCGTGTCCACCACGCTATATAGCGCTGCCTCTACCCCGCAGCGCGGGGCGCTTTTGCCACTGACCTCTGTGCTTCTCCTCACCTGCCTGCTTTTATCCCAGGTGGGACTGGAGTCCAGGGGTTCCTTGCCGAACTTGTGCCTCTGGCGCTGTGAGACTCGAGACTACATGTCCCAGGTGTACCGGTGGGGTGACAGCTGCTGCGAGTGAGGGGGAGGCGTGTGCACCGCGCCATATAGCGCTGCCTCTTCTCCCGCAGTGCGGGACGCGAGCGGGTGGCGCCAAGGGCGGGCCCATCAGAGCCCGTCTGAGCCAGGGAGAGGCAGGGCAGGGCCTGGTCTCTTTTATTCACCCTGGAGTACTGACTATAAAGTATTGACTATTTGTTAAACCATCAGACTGCTTCAAGTATCCTTGCTGTCCCCCATATTTGATCTGAGTTATTAGCATTTTATTTCTGCTGCAGCGATCTGGATACATTGCTCTTAGTAAATAGAGCCTTAGTCAGACATCTATAGAGTCCGCATAGATCGAATAATGGGGAAAAGAAAAGTAATGGAGGGTGTTGGGGGAAGCAATGGGCCACCAAAAGAGCCAAGGAAGAGAAAGAGGCTGAGGATCTGTCACGTTCGTGGGTGCCGCTCTATCATTAGTCAGTATATAATCAGAGCAAGAAGATGGACAATGCCTAATTCATCACTAGATAATATCGAATTGACTCTGGCTAATTCCAGTTTGGATGGAAATCTTATAGCATTAGAGTTTCGAATATCTTCCCCGGACTCGTCCCTTATACAATTAAGGCGCTTTCCTATTGTAAATCTACGTGGTGGGGGGAAGGATCCTGCTCTGGTAACTAAAGGGACCGGGTCAAGCTTGGATATAAATGATTGACTTCACCAAAAACCCTCCAAAGAAGGGAAGAGGAGCCGTAATTCTATCTGTAGCAGCTCCCTTGTTCCGACTAATCCTGAGCAATTGTTAGCGCATCTCGACACCAGTAAATGCTATACAAAATGAAATATTAGGTTTAATTCCTGAAGATCAAACTCATTTAAAAATTCTCTCCTGGAATATAGCAGGACTAAAGACAAATCTGTCCATACCCTTGTCAAAACATTTGACATATGCTTATTCCAGGAGACTTGGAGTGTAACTCCGTTGCACAAATCTGGATATAGTACATTTCATGTTCCGGCAGTATCCATAGGAAAGGGCCGGCCATCAGGAGGACTGATAGCATGGATTAGATTAGACCTGGGTTGGACAGTCCTCCTACGTAACACCGCACTTACTGACATTATGTGGCTAACAATAAAAGGGAGGAGAAACACTGGAGCTAGTCAATGTTTATATTAGAGGGACAGTGAACGGCATGTCTTCGACCATTCTAACAAAGCTGGAAGAACAACTAAATATGTGCCCCCCTTCTGCTAAAGTTATTGTGGCTGGCGATTTTAATTGTACAAACGAGCCACTAAGCAACGAAGACCTCCTAGGGACTATGTAATGGGCAGTGCCCCCTCTATCCTTGCCTCCTGTAAAAAGATGGCCCCAGATCATAATTCAAGTAAATGCACTAACATTAGAATATGGTCTTAGAGCCGCAAATGGCAGAACTCCATCAGATATTCGGGGGCTAAATACTTTTAACAAATTTACATGCCCGTCCTGTATTGATTATATCCTGGTGGACTTACGCCTTTGGGCCGATGTCATAGATATGGAAGTGGGCCAAACCGTCGATAGCGATCATAATCCCCAAATGCTTAAAATAAAGAACCGATGGTCCTTACCTACAATAAATAAAGTTGTGACCCATTCCCCTTTTACCAAGGACTTAATTCTCTCAAACTGTGGTAGGTGCCTAAGGTGGTCGAAGGTTGCAGGGGAGGATTTAAAACTCAAGAGTATCTCTTCTATCTTATTGTCAAAGATAGCCGAACTTGAGGTAGCCACTGCTGAAGTGCAGGGGAGGGAAATGATGCCTACAATATACCAAGAAATAATTGGCCAGATTGGTGCCCATTTTCTTAGAGGACCAAGCAATGGTCATAAAAAGAGGCAGATAAAAAGTCCCCATTCATGGTATACTAAGTTATGCAGAAAAAAAGATATGCACTAGTTTTTGCAGTAAAGGGGATAAATTCCTCCGAGGTTCAAATAGCGAGGAAGGAGTATAATCAATCTTTGAAGCAGGCAAAACATGATTGGGACGAGGCACACTGGCAGGATCTAAAAGATGCATGCAATAGAAGGGACTCCACTTCCTTTTGGGCTCTAATTAAAAAGGGAGAAAGGAGAGACATCATTCCAATTCCGAATCATATTAGCAGCCTGGTTTGGCAGGACCATTTTTCTCAATTGTATACGGAGGAAGATGATGGGTCCTCCATGATCCAATCACAGCCAACACAGGTCCCGTTAGCTTTTGAAGCTACTAATCTCTTCCAACTGAAGGAGATTGAGACTGCAATTAATTGTATTACTCCTGCAAAGGCAGAAGGACCAGATGGCATCCCAGGCGATTTGATTCTTCTAGAACCGCCGAAGTGGGCCCATTATATCCTGCTTTTAATCAATGCTATATTAAAAGGAGCGGAAGTTCCCAAGTCTTGGAAAGGGGCAGAGGTTGTACCTATATATAAAAAGGGAGACTGCCAGGACCCTGCTAATTATAGGCCTATTGGCCTATTCGATGTCATGCAGAAAGTGGTTGGTAGAGCCAGATCCAGAACTGGATGGAGGAGGAGGGTATTCTTTCCAACTACCAAGCGGGCTTTAGGAAAGCTATTAGCACAGTGGACCAGGTATTTAGACTACTTCTTCTCCACTGGAAGGTGGTCGTAATTGGTAAGGGAAGCCTCTACCTTGCGTTTATTGACCTCAAGACCGCTTTTGATTTAGTCCCATGTGAAATGCTATGGTCTGTTCTCCAAGAAATTGGTATACCCTCCTATATTTTAAATCTTTTAATACGTCTCCATGATGATAATTATGCCCGAGTTTGATGGGGGAACAGGGGCAAACCACAGAGAGGATACCGGTCAACTGGGGGGTCCGCCAGGGTTGTTTGTTGGCTCCTACCCTCTTTTCACTTTATGTGAATGAAGTGGTTAGTTTTTTAAGAGAACATCCAGCAGATGCCCCAACTCTGCCGGGAGAAAAAATACAAACCCTCCTGTTTGCAGACGACACTCTCCTAATTTAGAAAACCCCGATAGGACTCCAGAAACTTCTCACCCGCTTTCAATTGTTTTGTACATTAAGGGGACTAACAATAAACATCTCAAAGATAAAGTTTATGGCCTTTAATCCAGGGAAACATTTTAGAAGCAAACTCACCCTCAATGGTTCTCCTTTAGAGAGAGTCCATTCATTTGATTATCTGGGCTTTAGGCTATCCATTCAAATGCAATGGGGGTCGCAGCTGGACAAAATGTTACTTAACCATAAGCGGGTGGTGGGTGCTATTGGCAGGGACCAACGTTCATCTTCAACTAGACTGGTTGCCCCAGCCGTAGCAGTTTATGAAGGAAAGGCTGTGAGTTCAGCAATGTACGGTGCAGAACTCTGGGGATTGGTAGATCAGAGAACACATTTTTTAGAGATCTGGTATCCCTGCCTATTAGCACACCACATAGGCCTTTATTCTCTGACATGGGCAAACGATCCTTTAGGGTTACTGCTAGACTTTGTCCCCTTTTATTTTGGGTAAGATTAAGGCGCACCCCAGAACTTCACAACTATGCGATTGGTCTTTCTGAGCTTATTACCTTGGGTACAAATAAAAGGGTCAAATGGCTCAGGGATCTAAGGGACATGCTAACAAAATTGGGTTTAGATGAATGCTGGGCTAACCCGGTCCCTCCGACTAAGACCGAGATCAAAAAGATCTATTGGAGCTGGGTTTACCAACAGGATTTACATAACCCAAAGCTCGGGAGATTAACCGATGAGTTTCTGCAGCACAGACTGGTTGGATCCTTTGAATTATACATAGATCTTATCAGGACACCTAGAGACAGGGCATTGTACATGCAGTTTAGATTTGGGTCTCTAGTGCTAAACACCACACTGGCCAAATGGGATCCATCAAAACGCACTTTAGCTAACTGCCCTTGCTGGGTTGCTCAGCAAGAAACTGTAGCCCATTTATTTTTTGTTTGCCCAGCCTATAAACAGGCTCGGACCAAATGGCTCAAGCCTGTATGTACTCAACTGGGCCCTAGAAACCATCTTGTTGCTCTACGTATTCTGAGAACGGACTCATCTGGGTCTTTGTTTGTATGTGGTGTTGCCAAGTATCTGGGCTGTGCTTGGATTGTTCGCATAAAAGCACAAAACAAGAAAGAAAGTTTAAACAAGTAGCATCTAACTTAGGGCTAGCGGAGCAAGTTTAGATACAGGATTGAGTTGTAATGCATGGTTGACTAATTAATAAGCGTGAGCTATATGTATTAGCAACCATATATATTTTTAATTCCAATCTCTGTCTAGTAAATAGGAAAAGATGTTTAATTTTAGAGTGGTTTGTATAGAAAGATTTTAAATGTTTTAACCATATAAAAATTGTAAATACATACCTTTTTTATTATACGATTGCAGAATGCTTTTATGATACTTGCTATCGAATAAAGCCAATTTGAATTGAATTGAATTAACTCAATCCCATTATCCTTTAGTACTAAGGATCTTGCTATCCTTCAAGGTAAAATTGGTTCTTTTATATGAGCCACAAAAACCCCGAGAATAGCCTGGAAAAAGCTCAGGAGAGGGTTAAAGATAGGGTGATTGGCCTTACCCGACCTACTTTCTTATTGTCATGCCTTTCACTTTAAAAACTTTAGAATTTTGGCTAATAAAATGGACTCTTCCTCTTTAGGCCTCCTATTTTAGGAAATGCTACATGACGTTCCGCAGGGACAGGAGTTTTTTCTCAACAAATTTGGTGACCCCAAGTTCTACAAAAAAGTCTGACTTAAGACCTTGCTAGCTGCACTCAATACCTGGGGGTATATCAGGAGAGTTTTGAAAATACCATACTATACAGCACAGGCCCCAATCTGGAGTTCCCCAGGCACCCCTGAATGCCTTCAGGATCATCTGTGCCAGCCACTTAGATTAGCAGGTATTAGTCTGTGAGGAGATCTCCGGAATGATTCACAACTTATTAGCTGGGAGTCAATTTCAAAGTTGACAAGTGGGACACTAATGAGATTTAAGTTCTATCAGTTATCCGCATGGTGGGCAACGCAGTCGTGGGGCAACGAGGACGCCAGTATGATTAACGGGTCTATGGAAATGTGAAGTATCATTCTGGTAGGGGGCGTCGTGGATGCAGGGGATCACCTGGATTCAGAGGTGGCGAAACTCTGGGGCAGTGCCTTCTCAGGAGACTGGGACGGGATACGGAAACTTTGGTGTGATTCTTTTACTATGTTACAGACAGTGGTTAAACCAGCTACCCTCAGTAGGAATCATCTGTACACTGCCTATTGAGTGTATTGAACTCCTGGGAAACTGTCTAAGGTGACCGCGAGGATCTACAACTGCCACAGATGTAAGTACCTAGCCGCAGGCCACCTGCATATGTTCATGGACTGCCTGAAGATCAGCTCTTTCTGGACTGAGGTATGTGGCTTCCTGGAGGATGTGCTGCTCGAGCGGATTGAAGTAAGCTCAAGGTTAATCTTTGACCTTTTGGTGAAGAGAGCTCCCAATCAGGAGATGCATCCAGGCCACTGGCCTCCTGCAGAAACTCAAATTCCTGATCAGGGTCAACAATCTTAGCCCCCTCAGCCTCCTCATGCTGTTCTTGTTACTCCTCCTCTTTGATCAACCTTTGCGCTCTCTTCCAGACCTTATTCTCTCGGGTGGCGGCATCGGCACCAGATGTTGCACTGGTGACTTCGGGATCCGCGTCGAAGGGAGGTATACCAGGATAGTAGAAGACTCTGGACGAGGTTGTGTCGGCATCAGAGAAGATGTGTCCATTAGCACTCTCCCATCCAGGGACTGTACCGGCATCAAGAACCTCAGCATTGGGAGAGGCCAACTCCCCAGGGTCATTGGCATGAAAGGCATCAGAGGTGCCTGAGGGAAGTGAGGTAATTAAGAAAAAGGGATGCCAACGGTATTTTCTTGAGGGAGGTTATTTGTCAAGACAAATGATTATTGTTGCCCTTTGTCCTGATGAGGCCTGAAACGCGTCAACAGTTACCATTTATTTCGACACCTTCTTTTGATTCGAAAATCACTTGGATATAATCCCTAGGAGCATTATTTTGACTAGAAGCCACAAAGACATTGTTTTTTGCTTCGGATGCCCTTTGTTTGTTTGGGTGTTCGAAAAGGAAATAAGGCCAAGAATAGACATTGCCAGATTTTCCTTGTACATAAACTATTGGGCTTCTCACACAACTCTTGGATTAAAGATTCACAACAATAAGATATTTGAGTTCTTGGATTCCTAACAAGATATATTGCTTTTGAATCTTGAAACGTATTTTCACACAAGACTAAATACTGTGTGAATTGTATGTATTATGTTAAAAATATGAAAAAGGATTTCTAAAAGAAAACTTTAAATCATCTTTTGTTGTATGTTTTTTCTTTTTATTGTTGGTAATGATCAGTACATGAACGTTGTATTAGATGAGATAGATACTATACAATGTACAATGTGATGAGACAGATAATTAGTAGTATTTGTCTTGACAAATAACCTCCCTCAAGAAAATACCGTTGGCATCCCTTTTTCTTAATTAGCTATAATCAACCAGATGCCTCACGGTTTACCGGGTACCCCCTGTTGTTAATAATGAGGGCAGTGAGGTGGCAAGCCTCACAGAAGTATGCTAGCTGACCCATGGGGCCAACCGGAGCACCAGCAGGGTTAGCCGCTCTGGAAAACAAGGCAAACATTGATGTGAGAAAATGCGAAGGATCCGTACTGGAGTCAAGAAGGCAGGATACCCTGGAGCCGGTGCTGTGGGTTCTGAGATCGCTTGAGGAGGCAGCACAAGACCCTGGAGCCAGGGGAGGAGTATCCAACAGCAGAGGCCTAGTTTCTCTCGGCATCAGTGAATTCTCCGCTCTTGGAGACGGGACTGGAGTCACCTCAGGAGAAGGAGAATGATAGACTTTGTCCTTGCGATGACACCGGCGAGCCGGAGACACAGACCCTGTGTTCCATCCTTTGGTGAACGATGCCGAGATCTATGGCGCCGCTTCATTTTATGGTTCCTCAACGACTTTGAGGTATAGGGAGTCGACGACTTGGAGCGGGACGTCTATCTCCTTCAACCTCTCTTCTGCTATTTTGCTTTAGCCATAACAAGTTTGGCCTCCCTCTCCTTTAAAGCCTTGGGGTTCATGCGCCTGCATGACGAACAATCGCGGACGTCGTGGTTGGATAAAAGACACCATGAACAATCTTCATGGGGGTCATTAATCGACATCTGACCCCCACATTCTCTGCATGGCTTGAATCTGGACTTCCTATGGGTAGCCATGGTTGCTGCTAAAAAAGACCCGTAGACTTGCAACAAAGAAACTACCAGAAATGGAGATCCCTGGAAACAAAATATTACAGGTCGATGGCACTCAGGAAAAAAGGGAACTGACGCCAACATGCCAACAAGGTCTCCTTATGGCTCCGACGATGTCACGCGGAGTCACGTGCGGAGCCATTACTACATTGTGGCAGCCTCGTCTATGTTAGAAAGCTATTGAGAAATGCTTCCGTGTAATCCTGCTCATTGAGGTAATTCAAAAGGTGAGGAATCCACAGGCAGGTGTATCTATCAGAATTAAATGCCCGGGAGAAAAATGGAGGAAAATGGAGAAGGCAACAGAGGAAGAGTTCAGGTATGAACCTATTGGTTTTATGTGGTCCTTAAGTTAATGTTTTCAGCAACAAATCGTAAAAGATTGTTGAATTAAAATTGAGATTGGATACGCTTTTATGTGAATGGTGGTGGTTTGGTGGAATGTTAAATTACCCCATAACATACAAAAAATTTAGTGTCACTGATTAGAGATGGAGGAGGATAAATAAAATGTGCTAAGGATATATTATATTATATTATATTATATTATATTATATTATAAAATATTATATTATATTATATTATATTATAATATATTATATTATATTTCTAGGTAGATTTATTGCCTATAGGCATTCACTTTGCAGATCTCTAGCCAGAACCTGCCACAGGATGGTAGTATAGAAGATTGGCTGTGATGAAACAGTAGGCCATGTAGATGGTTAATTCATATAGTAGGTGTGGAGGCGGGAAATGTTTTGAGAGAGATAACAGTGATGGTAAAGGCAAAGAAAGGTCACCGCCCTGGAGAGGTAAAGTGTGAAAGAATAGCAAGCAACTCTTAGCGTGAGGTCGATGAGGAGTCCTTAGGGACTGTACAAGCATAAACCTGTAACTTAGCTTTCCTAAGCCTCTGGAACCTGTAGACTGATTCTGTAGACAGACCTCTCGAACATGGTGTGGTTATCAGGATTGCCTATAGATGGTAGACAGTTGCTGTATATCAAGGGACTGTGACTGAATTGTTTTATGTTACCTATTTGACATATATTTCTTTAAGATGCGTTGCTATTGATTGAATCAGGAGTTTAGATTTGGTTGTTCTGTAGTGTTTCCTCAATGCAACAAAAATATTCCGGCAAACTGTTTAAATCTCTTGTGGTTGCAGTCTTTGGGTTTTAAAAAAACAAGGATCTTAGGATTTGGTTGGGAAATGCATGGACACCATTGTATTGGCTAATTCTGAGACCAGTTGACATATCTGGACCAAGATGTGCTATAGCCAAGCACTCCTAAGTACTTTATAGAAACAAAGGTGACATAATGTAAGCGTGTTCTATTGAGAAGTTGTCTCACAAAGTAGGACAGTCACGTTAAAGAGAATTCTGTAAGTAGCAACACAATTAACTGTGCATATATACGTAAAATGATTGCTTGCTTCTTTCTTCTAGGACTGAATAAACTTCCACCACTTGAAAAATGTATGGAAGACCTTGCTAAGAAGAGCAATGTGTTAACTCAAAGGTATGAATTGTTGAGAGTAAATGTCCAAGTTTCTATCAACGAATGTTCTGCCCTTTAATCACATGACAACTGTTTGGGTCTCACAAAGAGTTCTTCTTAGCCTAAGGCCAGTTTCTTGTAGATCAGACTGTAGTGTTGTATTTGGCTGATTCCCTGTTCTTCTAAGGAACTAGACTGGCCTTTATGACTACCATCCTTCATTCCCTTTTTCTTCCAGGCATGTGCTCTAAAGTAGCTTCAAGTTTGTTAAAATCTATTAGATAATAGAGAATGTCCTAGGTTCCTTCAAGCACTACATATTTTATGTTTACCTCTTTCGTTATGCAAATACATTTGAAGGACTAATATGCCTATATAAAGTAGTGTGGTGCCTGACTGCAGCTATTAATACCATAAAATAGCTAAGTATTCAATGGAATAAGACATGTCAGTATTCATAACTCGGGCAGAATTATCAAAATGTCATGCAGCGCATCTTAACACCTTGATGCACTTCGCGGAGTGACAAGGAGAGGACAGGAATGCGCCAAATTTAATATTATATGGCGCATTCCTGTCCTCTCCTTGTGCTCGCTCACTATGTGCTGTCTAGCTCCAATGCTGGCACCCTTCCACCTGGGTGCAAGGGAGCCTGCATTGAAGGCAGGATTGCTTTTTTGCAGGGAGGGGCACTTTTTGGCACACAAAATTCCCCTGAGGCTTTTTCTCTCTCTATGTGTGCTGCAGAGTGCAACACATGTAAAAAGAGGGGAAAAAGAGGTGAAAAAACCTATATTTCCTCTTATTACACCTCCCCAGGAAAGGCGTAGTATTTTGTCTTATCCCCAGATCTCCCACTCATGGCAAATATGGGAATGTGCCAAAATCCATGGGCGCATGTGTGGGAACACGTATGCTCCACCAATAGAACGAATCCCTGTAGCAGTGTAACACAAGACAGGTACTTGTGCTGCCTTGCATTATACCAGATTTACCAAGCCACCCGGCACCATGCCAGGTAGCCTTACGTGACTTGGTAAATCTTGGTAAATTATTTTGTGTTGCACTTGGCCCCCTTATATGGCGCATGGGCAACAGAAAACCTTTGGTAAATCTGGCCCATAACTAGTGTTTAGTATCCCATAGGCCTCAGGATTCCCTATGACTTTGTGCTGGTTCAAGTGTTTTGTGCCATTGTGTCTCTGTGTTCTTACAAGTGCCATATTTCTACATGCAGTGTTCTAATTTCAAGTTGCCAGCATCCCATGCCATTCTTACATTCTCTAGTGATATTCCCATTTTTATTTGCTAAGTCTGTGTTTGCCCTATTCCTTAGTTATTATTTCGGTGTTCAATTATAATTTTTTATCTCTATTCGTCAACAGTTCATAATTCCCAATTTGTAATGCTAGTTCTAGGTGTTGCCAGCTATTTCAGGTACACACCTTCAAGTGTCCTATTCCTTCTGGATTTTATCTTGCATCATGGGGCATCCTTCGCCCCTTTATTTGTTGACTTCCCTTGTGACTCATTTCCTTGTCATATATATTCCATCATCTAAATATTTTTCTCCAAGTCTTAATTGTTTCATTTTCCACATATTACTCATATAAACCAATGAGTGTTACACAGCAAGGAAGACAGGAGACGCTAGCGGAAGTCTTTAGATAGTTTTCCAGTATCCAGTAATGTATATCCATCTTTAGTGTAAAGTCTTCTGGTCAACTTTCTGATCTGGTCCTCAGCAATCCCCGTTCGATCCATGATGTCCATAATATCCTCACAAGCATATATACATTCCATCTTACCATTCATCAATGACATTCTACCAAAAAAGCATAATTCCACTATTCAGCACCATTCATCTGAAGCCACATTGAGGAGCGCGGGAAAAATCTCCCAAAGTATCCTATGTCACAGGTGCCTAGCCACGACTCCCAATTAACATTCATATAATGCATCGACCTCAAAGCATTCAGCCTGAAATTACTGTAATATCACTACAATGTTGCATACTATGGTCAGCCACTCAACCTGTGCTTTTACTACTAAATCAAAAATGGTTCCCCTGGTACCAAAAAACTTCTCCTGACCAGCAGTGTCACCTTGAGAGGCTAATAATGTAGATAAGACCAGCACCCCTTCCATCATCACTACAAGAATCATTGGGGATGTAAGATTTATATTTCAGCAACCATGAGAACCAATCAACTTTTGAGGAAGTCTCCCAAATAACTTACTTATTTAAACTCCAAAGACAACTTTTCCATCCTATAGCATACCAATATGTACACAAGCATCTTTTGATTCTATCCTACCATCAATTAGTGATGACAAAACTATAAGCTATAACTCTATGCACAAATCACGAGACACAGAACACAACAACCCTATTTCATTTAATCCCGGATTTGTTGCCACAAGTGTGCTTTCCTACCATCTCAGTACTTGTGCTTTCAACATTGCTTGCCAATAACATCTGCAGCAAGACCAGTTTATCATTCTATTTCAAATGGCTAGGTTCACTGGATGTGAAACGCCATCCATTTCCATTATGAAAGGTTGCCCAATATTTTGTTGCATTTCATAGTCATCTCTGTAGGTATTGACATTTCAGTGAAGTGCACAATATGCTGCAGAGGATATGTTTATGGCAGTAGATCATTCAAATGTACTTTCTTCCTTTAATCGGGGGTTTTCTTGCCATTAGGAATGGGATTTAACAAAAATTATAATTTAATTTAATAGATGTTGCTCTTTGCTAAGCAAGTGAGTAGAAATGGGCCTTTTTTAAAACATAAACTTTAAAATTGTTGGCAGTTGAAATAGATCACCAATTGGGTAAGCATGTCATTTGGGGGGATATTATGATGGCGGACGGACCTGCGTCCGTCCGCCACCCCAGAGGTGGAGGGACCGTCCGCAGGGGCAGCGGCGGTATCTCTGTGCGAATTAGGATGTGACCGCCACCCTGGCGGTCACATCCTGTATTTTTAACATTGCGGCGGGTGCTGCTTAAAGCAGCACCCGCCGCAATGTTAAAACTGCATGCAGTGCATTTGCATGCACAAAGCGGCAGGCACCGCGCGGTGCCTGCCGCTATGTGCAAGCAAATGCAGGGGGGTACCATAGGTACCCCCCATGTGCAACCCCACCCCCCTTCAACCTGTGGGCCCACAACGGGCCCCCAAAGATAAGACCGTATGCCTTTTCGTGGCGGCATTGCCGCCGCGGAAAGGCATGTCCCAAGGGTAATCCTAATATGGCTGGCGGTGTCTGACAGACACCTCCACCATATTAGAGCTGCGGACGGTCTTCCCGACCCCCCTGCCACCCTAATCTGGCGGGGGGTCTTTTCTGACACCGCAGCAGTGAATCCGCATCCTCCGGGCCGGCGGTGGCTTCCGCCGGCCCGGAGGATGCGGATTCACCGCAATCCTAATCGGCCCCTAAGTATTATTGAGATTTTGCTCTTAAATTTTGGAGATGAAGCTGACCATTGGATGTATAGAGAACACCTTAATATGTTTCAGATTGAGTGGAGAGAACATACGGAAATGAACAAATGGAGGGGAGACTTCAGTATGTAGATTTTTTGAGGAGAGTTGGATGATAGTTTTGAGACTTCTGAGACTTTTGAGACTTCTGCAAAGAGAATCAGCCCAATGAGGAAGATCAAATAGGAGATGATACAAAGAGACAATTTTGATTTTTAGTAACAGGACTTACATAAAGTTGTAGTGATTCATAGGGCCTTCTCTGGTGGTGACAAAATAATATGAAGGGTGCAACTTATCTAAAGATGATCAAAATATATTCCCTCCACACCTACAGAATAATAGAAGTTTACCACCAGTCTCTTCAGCTACCATACAGTAGCTTAGATTTTTAAGAATATAAATGGTTGGTCTGCTTGCATCCTAAATGTCATTACCCATCCAAATGTATTGCCCATTACAAGCCAATCAGTAGATTCTCTGTTTTGAATTTCAAATACCGTTGAATAAAACCAATTTGCATGGTATGCAATAACCGGCACCTCCTATTGCTAGAGTAGTGACTCTAAAGGAGTTGCTTCTTTCTTGCAAAATTTATCAATTTATCTAAGAAACTTGGCTATCTGTATTTATCAACGTATGGGCTATCTGAGCATGGAATCATTTTTAAACTTGATATCCCACAGTCCTCGGAAGCAAATCCTCCAGAAATCTGAACGTACGCATCTAACTTTCTCACCATCCCATTGCTATCTAAAACCAATGTTGAGACCTGAAATCAGTAGAGAGGGCCTAAACAACTGAGGGGCATATTATCAAGCAGGGCGTTAAAATTATCACTGTTTTAGCAGCAGAAAACTGCAGCTAAAGCAGCGATAATGGGCTTAATAATATGCCCTGGAGAATTCTAATAGGAGCCCATGTTCACACCAGAACATGGGTTTCTATTGGAATTCACAAGGCCAGTGGTAGACACAGCTGCTGTGGGCTGGTGCGGAAGTAGCATCCTCTTTTTCCCCCAGCCTGCAAGCAGCACCAGGTAGAGACTGTGCAGCTGGGTGGAAACATAGGCACAGGAAGTAGGAACGTTCTAGAAGCCAGACGTCCCTGGCCAAGGGTGCAACATTATAACTCTACCCTTGACCCAAGCCTCCTGCACAGCACTCTGGGACATTTTGACATGGCAACCTCAAGTGGTCTAGGGAAAGACCTTCCATGGGAGCCTTACCTACAACTGATACAGTTGCCTGAACCCTTCCACCAAAATATCAAACGGGAGCCCCTCCTCTGTGTGGCTCCACTGTTCTGGCCTGTCTCCTTTGTTTCTGTGAGCTTGCCCAGGTCAGATGCTGTTTAAGGAGTTAATTGCCACTTGCAGACTTCCCCTGCATCCCTTTCTTTCCCTGGCTATCTATGCCCACATACTGGATGATCTAGACAATAGTCTCACGCACTGAGTCAACACATGTGTTCACACACTTATGCTCATGTGTTTGCTTTGTAGTCAACTCAGCGCCTCTTCTGTGCAAGGGCAGCCTTATCACGAAAGATAGACACTGGCACGGGATTAGAACTCTCAGTCTATTTCCACAGACTTTACTATGAGTGAAACACTGGTAGTGAGATGCTCACAGTAAAAGTAAAAACATGTGCAATCAAAAAGCAAACAATCCATGGGAATTAAATGGGTGGAACCCATTTGCTGCACTTGGGCTCTGCTTCAGAAATATCTGGTACCGACATTTATTTTGGAAGAACCACACCCTTTATCCTTTTTTTAAATTCCTCAGGACTTAGCATATCATTATATATTTGACATTATCTACATGGATCTAGCCCACCATTACTTTTGATCTTGTTTAACCTTTTCTATGTTGCACTCTTGCCTCTATCCTTATTTGTGTGGCTGTACCCTGAGGGCCCCTGCTTGGGGACCTTCATTGGCTAGCATGGTTTCCCACATCTCCAATGAGAACCTAAGCAAGTAGCATCATCTGGATTGTTTGCTCTGCCTAGGCCTAACTTTTCTTCTGTTTCTGTCTAAGTCTGATTTTTACAACTTGAAGTTGGCTTACAGATCTATTATGTATTTAGGTATGTGCTTCTACTTGTCTGACTCTAATTGCTTAAATGTCTTGTTCTGACAGTCTATGCAATACTCATCTGCCTACTGTACACAATATTATTACTCACTTTTGTATCCCACCGCCACTACTTTACAATTACACACTGTCTCTTAATGTTACTTCCTACATGCATGGCCCTATCTTTACATCTTGATATTTCCTGTCTATTAACCTTGTTATAATGTGCCTCTCACATTTGTACTTTCTTTATGTCGGGTCCTTTAATGTACAGAACACTTACACCCTTTTAGTTCTTAGCTTACACATTAAAAAATCATGGAACAGGAAGAGACCTCAGTTCTTTAGTTATATTTCCTGTGAGACTTAAGAGAGTGATCTACGTCAATTATTTTCTTTCAGCTGGCCACTATACTATTTTCTCCTAAATGGAGTAGTGCATAGAAACTCACCAGCTTAAAAAGATGTACATTTTTGAAAAATGATTATATGTGAGATAATAGTCCTCAAACTCATTGACAAAGTAGTTGGCCTCAAAGGACTGACCACTGTATGATAACTATGAGGACATCAGGGGTCTATCGGAAGGGAATGAGCAAAATATTTCAATTATATGTGTAGGCATCAATATGGGGAATCACAGTCTTAAACCAAAGGCTATCAAAAAGAGAGTGAAGAGCAAGACTCAGCTTGACTGACTTTACTACAGTGAACAACAATGGTAACATACCTAACAAAAGTGAATGTGTCTGTCTGTAACGTAACTGGCGCTCAGGTAAAGCGCTCTGATACCTTCGGACCTAGTTTGGCTAAAGAAAACTCTACAGAACAAACATAAAAGTGACATTTGTACCCCTTAGTCGACCGGGTTGTAGACCATTTCTCATAATTAGAATTACCCACAAACGTCCACAAATAAATTAATCTGCCTCGTAACATATACCATTTTTTTTCATTAAGGTATGGAACCCTCCAGGGAAACGCCTTTCAGATTGAGTTCATCGAATATCTTGACGAGATTGCTTCAGAGATCGGTGTCAAGCCCAATGTCTTCCGTCTCCTGCTCTGTGATCCCAGACTGGGGCTAGAGGTTTTCTTTAGTGCTTGCACATCACCACAGTACCGCCTGACTGGACCGGGGAAGTGGGACGGAGCCAGAAATGCTATCCTGACTAAGTGGGATCGAGTACTAAAACCCATGAAGACGCGAGTGGTGAAGAACAAGGCCAATGGATCTCCACTGTTGAGCATGCTTGGGCTTCTCAGCCTCCTTGTTTTGGTTGCTACCATTTTTATGTGTACTTAAACAATATACACCAAATAATTTCTTGCATCCAATCCTTTCCACAAATAGGTAGTGCATGATTTCTGATGTTGACCTAAAATCTTCACGAATTAACTCATAAAGCTGTTATCTCACATGTTTACAATGTAGTAGCTAACCCAACCACAGGATATTCTTTGCTGGATCACATTCACATAATTTCATACATCGTCATGAAGAGGAGTCAGTGGCTCTAGATCCTTTGCACTTTCTGACTTGCAGCTTTCCCTATTATAAGGCATGTTAATAGTGTCCACGATATTGCCAATACTGAGCGATATGACTTTATCATTAATAGCCTACTGTGAGTTTGGATACTTGCAATAAGAAATGGCATGCTGGATTGGTGTTTTCTCTAAATGCTGTCCCTTTTTCCCCACACATATTTACATCCTTTTTTCAGGTTTATTTGTTCCTGGAAACACCAAGCTAGTGGTAACGGTAGGTGAATCCCATGCTCTATACAATTTACAGCATGGTTTCATAGAGAAACATGGGTCAGCTGCAGAGAAGTCTTAGCCTTCACAAGAACATCTCAAAACTTGTTGAAAAATCAGTATATGGCTAAATTCAAAAAGACCACGTTACCTCACTAAAGTGTTTATCTGTGAGAGTTTTATTCTAGATGCCTCTCCAGATACCCTCAAATTTCTCATATTGTTGATTAATGTTGGCTTATTATTTTAGCTGTTAGAACATGTCTAATTAATATACCTGTCTTGAGTTGATCTGTAGGGTTTACTGGAGCTGTTCTAAAACAAAAATATAAACTTTATCTTTAAAGAAGAAGGCTCATATATGAAAGTCTTATATACTTCATAATTAAAGCAAAGTGTTTATCTCTTATGTGACCTTCATTCGTTTAGTTTAATGATTTTTGGGAGATACACAATGTCACAATCTTACAAACAATTGGAGACAGTAAGTCTAATGTTACTTATGAAATGTGTTTGGTTGAGTAACTAATGGTCAATTAATCCACGGTTGCCAAGTGGCTGTTTTCTAAATACCTTTTGGAGACCCACCTGCTTTTGGAAGATGGGTGGTGTTTTCTGCTGTAAGTACTCTCACAGCACTACCTACATTTTCTAACCAATGAGGTTAATAATTGGATCAGCATGAACTGTAAAATGCCTTGATGTCCTGGCCAAATGATCATCTGTTTTGTTGGTGTGGCACATTGACAACATGTTGACTACAGAGTACAGATGGGAGAAGTGCATATGTACATTTGATGTTCCTACTACATGGATTCATAAACCGCCTAGGTTAGAATTCGCCGATTTTTCTAGCTTGTTAAACCCACTTGTTTTCACTTCTGATGGGTCCAAGTACCTGCTACTCAAACCTCAGACTCTTTATGCTTTATGGAAGATGGCAATTTTGTTCCTACGCACAGTGAATGACAGCCAGACTCTCATTACTTTCAGTCAGGATAGCTAGCTGCCAAGGAGAATTGTAAAGTATTAACAGCATATCCAAAACGAGATGCCAAGAGGACTCTCCTGTCAAATTGCATATTGACCAGTGTGTCACTTTATACATTTGCTAAGCATGCCTTTGTTAGCTAGCTGTCCTGGAACAGCTTCTCTATCTCAAGATAAGCAAGAAACACAACCTTAAATCAGGAACGGGGATTGGTTGACAGTGAATTCGAAAGATCCAGGTAAACTGGCCTGGTGCAACCAAATCTTTACTCATATTGGGCTTGTTATATTGTAGTCTCACTACTCCAGCTGTCTAGCTCACTCAGCAATGTACATAATACTACACAGAGTCAGCCAGTGCTCATAATTTGATGGCTTTCTTGTCAATCTCAGTTCCCCTCCCTTTAGTCGTGCTTTTCCTCCCTTTATGCGATTGTTCCTTCTCGGGACATAGGTTGTTAACCCTTGCTTTTGATTGGCTCCACTGTTCAACCGCTTCTTTTTTCAATTAGATTAGTGGTTCAGACCCTTGGTCCACAGTGCAGACTCAGGGGGTTTGTGACTGTTTAGAATAATAATTAAATAATAGCAGATTAGTTAAGTTTCTATGTAGAAATATGAAAAGTAATTCTTAATTCTCTATAAATATGAAGGAATTTTAATTTGGGGCTAACAATGATGTGTTACTCGTAGCATAATACAAGGGAGCAGCTCAAGTGCAAGAAACATAATCTAGTATGAACAATTGGTAGCCTCAAATGAAACACTGGTCTGCTCGGACAAAAAGAGAGCATGAATTTAAAGCAGAAACAGATCAAGTGAAATGTTAGAGTCTACCTTATTGCCTTATCTTTTAGAAAAGAAAGCGCGTTTGTAAAAGCTTTACCCTTCCTGTTAACATTACGGTTTCCACGTTTGTATTTTTCCTGTTCATGAATGAAAGAAATATTTTATAATGTGTGTATTCTTTTGAGAAATTCTTGTTTCTATGTTGTTTTTGTGCATTGTTTGAGGTTTAAGTGAAAGAAATTGCTTAGTCTTTATGCGTTCTTACATCCGCGGGAATGACAAGAGTCATGCAGGGGGACAAACACCACCCCGGAGAAGCTGAAGAACTAGGGGCCTACGACGTTCTTAACTCTATAGATTGATCAGGACTGCCTGGGAGTGCAAGGAACCCTGCATTGCCCAGAACCTCTGGATGATGAAGGGGTCTTGCTTTTAAATTGTCTAGAGATGAGCCAATCACAGGGGAAAACTGTAAGCTGCTGGAGTTGTCTCAATCAACTGGTGTGTTGAAAGTGTTTTGTGTCTAGGAAGAGAACCTAATTGAAACTTTATGCCACTAATCTGGGGTTTTGGGAACCAAAAACACCAGAAAATAGGTAGCAGGAATACATCAGTAAGAACACATTTGCTCATAGGTAGTTTGCAAGTATTGAAAACTGACTCCCTCCAGCTACATCAGCCTATGTGAGGACTGTGGCCTCTTAGAGACGTTTCTGAGCATATTTGGTTCACTTTTGCCTTATGGTGTTGGCTTTTCATAAGCAGAGTTAGGGGCGCATTTAGACTTTGGTGGAGTGGCACGGAACAGCTGATTGAAGGATTATATATTTGATGTGATATTAATAATGATTACAATATGGTTATATAATAATCGAATGTACATTTTTCCAAACTTCTTAGCATCCCAAATACGCATTTTAGAGGGATGTAGTTAATCACTCAAAGGGATATTTACATATCCATTAATATACAATTAATACAGCAGTGTTAAGATACTTGGATCCTAAGACCTCTACTTCTATAAACCATAAATTATCTAGTTATCTAAGACACTTTAGTAGCAACACAATATCATGTGTGTGCCCCTGAAAGTTCACTGTTAGACCGCTGGATAAGTGAACAAAATGATCACAGCTTTGTGGAGCATGAGCTATTTTTTGAGGAAGCACAGAACCTCTACCCAAACAAAACATGTACTCCTGGCTCCCAACAAGTGGGAGGGACAAAATCCACTCTCCTGGTGGTTTTCACATAAATGTCTTGTGGCAGATGCCACATCAAGCCAGGCCCTAAAAAAAAAAAAAAAGGCCCTGTAATCAGAGATTCTTTCAGCTAACTTGGGGGCATATTAGCAAGAACCTCGTTAAAATTATCGCTTTTTTAAATAATGGGATTGCTAATATGCGTTATAGAATTCCAATAGAAGTCCAGGTTAGATGCCCTGCACATCTAACCTGGGCTTCTATTGAAATTCTATAACACATGTTATCAGCCCCATTATCGCCGTTTTTTCCTGCCGCTAAAACGGCGATGATTTTACTGAGATTCTTGGTAATATGCCCCTTGATATGTACTGACAAATCAAACAGGTCTGGCATTTGCAGACAATAGTAATATGAGTTTGTAAAAGAGGTAAAGGCATATTATCAAGCAGGGCGTTAAAAATTATCACAGTTTTAGTAGCAGAAAACTGCTGCCGATAATGGGCTTGATTATATGGCCTTGTGAATTCCAATAGAAACCCATGTTCTGGTGTGAACATGGGCTTCTATTGGAATTCTCCAGGGCATATTATCAAGCCCATTATCACCGCTTTTGCAGCAGTTTTCTGCCGCTAAAACAGCGATAATTTTAATGCCCTGCTTGATAATATGCCCCGTAGAGTGTTGCATATTTCATGTTTGTAAGTATGTTAATTACACCAACCTACATATACATATATATGTACATTGCAGTTCTGGAAAAGGTAGTATGGTCTTTTGATCTAATAAAGGAAACATTGGCTATTCGATCTCCATTTTTGTCAAACCTTCCGGTATTAGGGTTTCACCAGTGCATCCAGGCCAATAGCACGCAATCTAATATGATATGTGGGCCAATGAAAATAGTTCTAATATTTATGAATATATTTGAAAATATCCGATTTGAAATCACTATAGTGTGGGGCATGTAAGTTTGTTTGGTGTGCAAAGATTATATGAAATAATGCGAAATTACTCAAAATGCAAATCTGGAAATTGTGATGGAAGGATGCACTATGCACGTCACTCTAAAACACATGTGACGCAAACAAGAGCCGCTGGGGTCCTATCTTATAGCATTGCTTCTGTGCTCCTGCAACAGGATGTTTTTACCTGAGTGACCCCCAAGTACGCCATGTGGCATAATGCCTGAATTTCACATAGAAACTGTATCACAAAACTGAGGACATTTTACGAATTATGCCGGTGTAATTGAAATGTTGTCCTGGCCTGAATTTAAACCAGGGTGTAGCTAGAAAGGGCAAACATTAGCTGCCACTGTGGTCAGACTGCATAGTTCTGTGTGTTCGGCTTTGCTTTCAGTAAGCCCCTGCTTTGCCTCAAGGGTAAATGTTAAACTAAGTATTTTAAATTGCCATGCATCAGGTAATATTGTTCCCTTGATCATGACATCATATACCTGAACTGCAAAAGGAAAGTTTTCGTGATTGTCCCTTTGATACAGGGTATTTTGGTAAGATAGTCTCCCTGGTGAGCAGTGCAGTGTGTATGGAATTCAGTTCACTGTGGGGTAAGTTAGTGATCTTTGGATGCTGTGGCTTCAGGTGGGTTTGTGCCCTTATGGTGCAGTGTGGTAGGTTATTATTGTCTTTATGAATCCGTGCAATATGGTATGGTGTATTTGTAATGCGGGAGATACGGGTCATTTGGATGCAATATACTTTAATCGGTGTCCCTTGCATGAAGTGCATTATGGTTAGTTACTATCTCCTCGATGCCATACGGTGTCAGGGGCTAGTGTTCCTAGAATTCAACAGAGTAGTACCCGTAGAATGCACTGCAGTGTGGTGGGTTAGTTTCCTTAACAAGCATTGTTTTGGGATACTGTCTCCTGGTTGTTATTTTTAAGATTGGGATTGATTCCTTTCTCAATGACCCAGTGCATTGTGCTGGTTTAGCATTTGTAAGCTGCAGACTAGCAAGGGGTTATTGTCTCCAGAGTCAAGTGTAGTGCCATGGCTTCCCCACAGCACAGTGCTGATTGGCGGATTAGTCTCTTCAGGATGTGGTGAGGAGTGATGGGTATGCCTTGAGGATGCCATGTTGTAGGGTGATCTGGTGTCCCTATGGTGAAGCGGCATAGGTTAGTTTCCTATGATGCAGTGTAGAGCACTGTGATTGATTTCTTTGGGTGTAGTGGAGTGTGGTGCATGTGTGCCACCTTACAGCTGAGTTGTAATTTAGAATTAGATGCAGTATGGCGATTACTTCTCCAAGCAGGCAGCGCAGTGTGATCTTAGTGCCCCTGTGAAGCAGTGAAGTTTGGTGTTCTATCATCCTAAGGGGCATTGCAATGGGTTACTATCCCATGGAAGCAGTAGAAGGACGTGATGGGCGATCTGTAGGAGACAGTATTCTGTCACTAGGGTGCAGTGGGACAGTGAAAATAAAATAAGAGAGTGAGTTTAGGAAAAAATAGAAAAACAGGAAGATGTTAAGAAATGTGTGGATGAAAAGAAGAAACACCGAAAAATAAAAGAGGATTGAAAGACAGGTAAATATTAAATGTAGAAATACACCAGAAAAAGAAAGAAGAAGGTAAGAATGATCAAGCAGATTGAAAGTCAAATTAAACATTTCTTTACAAGAGTGAAAAAAAGAAAGGAATAATGGACTGAATGAAAGAAACAAGAGAAAATGAAAGGAATAAGGACGAAAGAGATACCAGAGAAAGAAGTAAAGTAGGAGGAGGGTTAAATAACAAAGCACCGTGTAACAGAAAGCCAATCCAGATACACTTAAAGGCAGTCAATGGGGTGTACATGGTGACATTGAGAAACTATTGGGGAGTGGAACACACGGTGGAGACCGGTGAAAAGAAGCTTAAGAAAAAGAAACGCAAAAAGACTCTTACCGGAGAGCAGTGAAAAGCATGCAAAGTAGCATTAGATCTGGAGTAGAAACAGTAGTTTGGGAGCAATAAAATAGCAACAGAAAGACTGAGTGATGAGAGAGATAGGCAGAGAATCAGATGAGAGCCAGGTTATGTAAATGGAGGTTAGAGAAACAGAAATAGAGGTGTTTAAATAAGGGAAGGGCGATATTGGAGAGAAACTCTAAAGTTGATAGGAAAGTGATCCAAGGAGAATGTGACATTGGCATTCTATGCACTTAGGGAGCATGTGTTATCAATCGGCCGAAGACTTAGGTGCATATTTACAAGCCCCTATCTCCACCGGCGCGTCATTTTTTTTGATGCTCCAGTGGCGTAGCTCCCTTTTCAATATTTACACTGTGTGGCTTAATGCTACCTTGTAAATATGGCCCTTTCTACCGCAGTCCTCTGTGGCAAAGGGGCGTGCAATGGGCATTGCAGTGGGTGTTCCACTGCAACACCCATTGTTTTTCAACACTGTCCCAGATTTACAAGGAGGTGTGAATCTGCGGCAGCGCCAAAAACGAATGCCATGTAAGAGCATGCGTTAGTGCCTGCCTACGACATGATAGTTGTATGCCTAGGAAAACATGGCGGCCGCGAGCTAGAGCGGTGCGCTCGTCATTGACGAAGCTCCTGCCGACATGCCGACATGCACCAGTAGTTGAGGTAGCTGCATCGGTCACCTCGGACCGCGGGAGTTGGAAATGCAGAGACGCTAATTGCCACGGAAAGATATCGAGCTAGAGTGGTGGTTTGGTGGTTTGGAGCAGGCTTACGAGCCGAGTACAGGCGAGAAAGACAGGTGGAGTTCCGTAGACCGCAGGGCGTTGAGTTCAGCTGCCGCTGCCGTTCGGAGAGCGGTGTGCGCCGATCAGGTGTGCAGGCGTGCAGGCTCAGGATCAGCAGGGAGGAGAGAGAGTGAGTGAACCAGCAGGGCGTTGAGTTCAGCTGCCGCTGCCGCTGAGCCGTTCTGAGAGCGGCAGGCGGAATCCCGGGAGCCCGCGGCACTTCGTGGTCGCGCTAAAACCCGTTTTCAGGAAACAGAAGAACTTGGGACACGGAGCTCCTGAGGCTCGCGGGCAGAGTGCAGGTTAGTGTGGCAGATATATTTTGCTTTCTCTTTTGAGATACTGAGACCTGCCTGGAGAGTGTGAAGAGGGGAGTAGGCTCAGACACGGGCCAGGTCGGGCTCTGCATGCGGGATTGAGACGTGTTGCTCTCTTGCTGGACCTAGAAAGAGACTGAGAAAGAGACTGAAAGGACAGTGATAGCAGTGGCCCGCCATTTGGCCAGCCTGGGTTCTTCGAAAGTAACAGAACAATACCAGCGCTGCATTGAAAATATAAGTGAATACAAGTGGATAGAACTGCCAATGTGTTGGGGGCAGCTTCTTATCTCTGCACCCTATCGTTGGGGCGACGCAGCCGTGGAGCTCCGAAAAAGCAGAAGGGCAGCAGCATACAGCGTCTCTACAAAAAGAGCGGCAACAAATACCTGGTGCGGTAAGGGGGTTCAGCAGAGGGGGAGTGCTTTGAGAGGTGAGGTTCAGTTTACTGATAACCAGGACCCTATAGATATACAGGGGTGCCTCTCCTTGCAGAGGT
Source organism: Lissotriton vulgaris (assembly GCF_964263255.1). NCBI lineage: Eukaryota > Metazoa > Chordata > Amphibia > Caudata > Salamandridae > Lissotriton > Lissotriton vulgaris. Next base: position 765,307,737 of record NC_141685.1, on the reverse strand, counting down.
TAGACTCAACACCTAGAGTCTATAGATTTAATGCACAATCTCAAACCTCTAGCCAGACATTGAGCGAGTCCTCATATATAACAACCGCCAGAACCCTGGGGAAGCGGAAAGCTAAAGGGAAAGGAAAAGGCAGCAATAAAGATAAAGAATCAGTCGCCCCTACAGGTCCTAGAGATACAGGCCAGACGCAAGTAACAGAAAGAGGCCCAGGAGAGCAGCCCCCTACAGACTCAGAGCCGGAATCTGAGCACGAGGCTGTACTTGATACATTACAACCCCCTGTCTTAAGGATATCGAAAAGGGGTAAGCAACATCAGTTACGGTACACCGCTCCGAAAGAGCTACCGCATAAAGCTAGTCTGAGTAAAGGGGGTCCTAAAACAAAAGCTTGTAAAATCTCCCGAATCACACCCTCACTGAAGTCTTACATTAAGGTCCTCCCCCAGGTCTTAAATATAAATCAAGAGTCCCAGAAATCTTCTTGCACACAAATTGAAGAGATTGGACTTACAATTACTTCTACATCTCCTACATCTTCTACAACTATTCTTAGTAATCTGAGAGATAAGGAAGGAGAAGTATTAGAGGTGGGAGAGCCAGCTAAAGGAGCAGAGATGGGGGACCCAGTAGAACGAGTCGTAAATGCAACTTCCCTCCCAGACCAGCAAGCTCTCACCGAAGGAGCGGGAAGCGAGAAAAAAGACTCAGAACAATGCAGTGGGGGTTGCGAAGATAATGGCAGCGACGATACTATCCAAGCCATACTTCTCAGTATGAGGGAGGAGATAAGAAATGGGTTTGAGGAGTCAAAGAGATGTTTTGAGGAGTCCAGACACACTCAATCAGAGATCCGCACAATGTGTGAAAACCTAGAGTCTAAAGTAGACGGTCTCTCATTGAGAACCGGAGGCCTAGAGAATAGTGTTGAAACCCTCAAGGCAAAACTGGAGTTTGCTGAGGGGAAGATTCAGACATTACGACGGGAGGGTGATATAGTCAAAGAGAGGGTCGAGACCCTCGAAAATTTCTCTAGAAGGAACAACCTGAGGCTCCTAAAAATACCAGAGGGAAAAGAAGGAGGAGATTTAAAGAATTTTGTTGCAACCACACTAAAAGACTCTTTAAAACTGGATGAACCCCTGTCCGAAATAGAAACAGATATTCAGAGGGTACACCAGGATCCTTTCTGCCTTAAACCGGGCAGAGATAAACCAAGGAAGATTCTGGTAAATGTCTTAACATTCTTTGAAAGAGAAGATCTTGACTACAGCCTTGAAAGTCAAAACTCTGAAAGCCTTAGATTTCTCTTTTGATGTGAGATCAGACCTGTCCAAAACCACACTGGACAGGCAGTGGGAACTAGGTCAACGGATGGAAAAGTTCAGAAGCCTAGGAGCTACTGTTCAAATGAGATTTCCCGCCTTTCTAAGGATAATGTACAATAATAAAATGTACAATGTCAAGTCCCCCCTTGAAGCTGACGAGTTACTTGTTACTATTAGTGAAAACGCAAACCCCCCGGATTGCGTATAAATTTTTTATTTTTTTTTTTTAAATATGTATATGTGTATATATATATATATATATATATATATATATATATATATATATATATATATATAAATATAGAGTAATCTGTTAACTAAGTTAAATGAGTTAAGGAAGGAAAAAGGGAAAAAAAAAAAAAAAAGGGGGGGAAATAATGCGGGAAAATAAATAAAAGAGGGATAGGGAGAATGGAAAAGGGAAAAAAAGGAAAGGAAAGGAAAGGAAAAAAGAAAAAAAAAGGGGTGTTAAGAGAAAATAATAAAGGGAAAGATAGAAGGAAAAAAAAAGGAGAGGAAGAAGAGGGAAAGGAAAGAAAAAAAAAGAGGAAAAAAGAAGGGAGAAGGGTAAGGGGAAAAAAAGAAAAAAAAAAGATATAATTAAAAGAAAAATGGGAAGGGAAAGGGGGAAAGAAAAGAAAAAAAAAGAAGAAAAAAATAAAAATAATAAATAAATACATAAAAAGAGGGGAAAAAGGAAGGGAAAGAAGGAAAAAAAAACACATAACTATTAACACTTGGGTGAGGGAACATAATTTAGGTGATAAATAATTAATTACGTATTAACTTGGGAAGCTTACTATAGTTTTTAATCCCCAGTATATTCATTCTCAAAAATTTGGGTTTTTTCTTTGTGAGCTACTAGGCTGCAATGGCGCCTATCTTTAATTCCCACACCATCGCCTAAATCCTATCCTTGGTTATTTGAGGATCATCAATAGCAATAGTATGTAATAATAAAACTACTACATAAGGGATTTAAAATACGGCTCATGAACCACCACTGCTCATATTTTAAGCATAATGACCGATAAGATAGATATCAGGGCATGGTGCAGGAATACGTCAGAGACGACAAGCTGGCAATACATCACGCCAGAGTAAGTTGGGGGGGGGTTTCCACGCCAGAGTAAGTTGGGGGGGGGGGTTTCCACGGGAGGGAGGGGTGGGAAGGGAAAGGCAAAAAATAAAAGTCCTCATAAACCGAATTCTACAATCACGAAGAATATGGATCCAACAGTGTTTCAAAGTGTCTGTTTGGCCAAAATAGAAAGAGATATAGTTAATGACAGGTACTCCTGCAAAAAAAGTATTTGGGTTGAGGGTCTGGAATCCATGTTAAAAATTAATGTCAGATATTAAATTCCTATCCTGGAATGTAAATGGTCTGCGTGTTAGGGCTAGGAGAAATAGAATTCTACAATATTTACGAGATTCACCCGCGCAGATCATTGCAATCCAGGAAACACATTTGAATAAACAGGAAACCACAGATATACTTAAAAAGCTCAATTGGGTTGATAAATTTATAACTACGGACCATAACACCAGTATTCGTGGCATTGCCATAATTTTCAAAAAAGCAGCAAGGGCCCAGATTACCAGTTGGAAAACAGATGCGAGCAGCAGATGGTTGATAGTCAATGCTCAATTACACTCGAAGGGGGTTACCATTATCAGCTACTATGGTCCTAACCAGGACGACCCTTCCTATTTAAACATCCTGCAGAACCATCTGATTACCTGTTCAGATCCCATAATATGGGTTGGGGATTTCAACCTTGTTCTAGATCCAAAATTAGACAAATCTCCTACCTCCAGGGCTGTTGCCCATAGTAATATGAGGGATACACTGCTTAGATGTATGTTGAATCTTGGCTTAATAGATCTATGGAGACAAAGGGCTGGCAAGGTTATGGGAGTCTCCTACCACAATTACAAATATAGACATAAATCACGAATTGATTATGCTCTATTCAGCCACTCTATTAAAGATCAGGTCAGAAGTATAACATATCTACCTCTACACCTGTCAGATCATTCTGCTATCTTCTTCTCGATAAAATTAGAGCAGAAACTCACTCATTCATCTTGGTCCTTTGACCGAACAATTCTATTGGAGGAAGAGGAGAAAGATTATTTGACACAGGAAACTGTCTCCTTTCTAGAACAAAATATAGGCTCTGCCTCTCCGGTCATGGTATGGGAGGCTTGGAAGGCCTTCATCAGGGGCTGTATTACAGGTAGGGCCTCATATAGGAGAAAGAAATATGAAGAGGCAATCCGTCACATAGAGCAAGAACTGACTCACCTAGAATCATCAGACCAGCTCCCCTCAGACAATCAAGAGGAGAAAATAGAACTAAAAGCTAAGCTAGACACATTACTGCAGGAGAGGATAAACAAACGATGGCAGGCAAGCAAACTTGCGCATTATGAATATGGTGAATCTGCAGGAAAACTGCTTGCCTGGAAAATTAAAACAGACCAGTCTAGAAACTTCATTAAAGAGGTGAGGGTCGCTGGGGAAGCCAATAGTAGGTCAAAGGATACGGCCATTGGGGAGGCCTTTAGTAAGTTCTTCCAGAATATATATACAGAGGAACTTAAAGTCAATATTGATGAAAGGAACGAATGGTTGAACAACATAATTCTTCCGGAATTGGAAAGCTCCCAAACTGAAAATATTGACAAAGATATAACGGAATTAGAGGTCTCTAATACTATCAAGCAACTATCACAGGGCAAAGCCGCAGGACTGGATGGTCTCCCAGGAGAATGATATAAGGTACTTAACTCTACTCTTACCCCAGTCCTTACGAGCCTCTTTAATGACATAATGATTAGAGGGGTGGCACCACCAAGCTCCTGGGGCGAAGCTAATATAGCCTTAATATTAAAAACAGGCAAGGACCCAGCTGAGTGTGGATCATATCGCCCAATTTCGCTCCTCAATAATGATTATAAGATTTTTACCTCTATTTTGGCTGCGAGATTGGGAACCGAGATTGGGTCAATTATCCACCCTGACCAAAAGGGGTTTCTCAGAGGCCGGCAATTGGCCGACTTAACTTATGACTTGGTGGGAGCCGCGGATATTGCCTCAACCTTTGGCCTACCCCTGGCCATCATGACCCTCGACGCTACAAAAGCGTTCGACAGGGTAAATTGGGAATACTTGAATCTAATAATGAATAAATTCCACCTGGGCCCAAACTTCTGTAGGACCATAGGTTTATTATACAACAACCCTAGAGCATCCTTACTAATAAATGGCACGTGAACAAGCCCTTTTAAAATTAGCCGAGGAACAAGGCAGGGCTGTCCATTATCCCCACTTCTTTTTAATTTATATGTAGAACCATTTGCACAATGTATCAGGGAGGATACCAACATTCCACACTTTACTTTCTCGGGCTGGGAAAAGAAGATTGGCCTTTATGCCGATGATATACTCATCTATACAATTGATCCCGTGATGGCATTCCCCACGATTATTAAAAAAGCAGAGGATTTTGGAAAATTTTCGGGATACAAAATAAATGCAGGGAAAACAGAAATTATGGTCTGGAATATTTACAACCTCCAACTCCCGGTAAAATCCTCAATAAGGTATTTGGGAATCACAATAACTAAAGATCTAGAACACTTGGCCCAAAACAACTTAGCCCGTATCTCCCGAGAATCCCAAATCTTGATGAAAGCCTGGTCCTTCCTCCCGCTTACCATCTACGGGAGAACTAGCTTGATAAAAATGAGTATTCTCCCGAAATTCACTTTTATCTTTAATTCCATCCCGTTAGTATTTGATACTAAACAGCTTGCAAAATGTCAGCAAAACATTAATTCATTTATTTGGGGATACAAATCCAGTATATTAGCCTGGAAAAAACTGAGAAGGAGAAGAGAAAAAGGGGGGCTTGCATTGCCAGACCTGGAATACTACGCCTGGGCATTTCATTTGTCCCACTCCAGGATGTTACTAAAGGCCCCCTGGGAAAATGCAAATGGGCTTATGTACAAGGCTATGTTATTGGGTTCGGAACTTCCAGTGAACGGCTTTCTCTTCAAGTTCGGCCATCAGAAGTTTTTCAAAAAAATTAGATTGAAGACATTGCTGGGCATTTTAAAAGAATGGTCTCAAATAAAAGCCAAGGCCGGGATAGGATACCTATCTGAACATGCCCCGATCTGGGACTTACCTGGGCTAGCATCACAAGAAGCCAACACAGCTAAAAGAGTCCTTTTAGACGCAGGTATCACAAAGTGGGGCGATTTGTTGGTGGAAAGAGCAATCATGGACTGGGATATATTCAAGTTCAAGGTAACATCATCACTCTCCTGGATAGTATATTTACAATTAGGTAGCTGGATTCGGGCCCAAGCTAAGAAGAAAGGAATGATGGGAGAGGAGAGTTCATTAGAAAATATCCTAGTTGAAAGACCTGCGGGAAAAAAGGAAGTCGCACTTTTTTACTGGCATATCATAGAGGATGGAGAGCAAGATCTTAACCTCCCGAAAAAACTTTGGGGAGTGGAGGAGGAACTACATATAGAGGACATCTGGGAGGAATCTTTTACCCTCCTCTACAAAATCATTAAGCCAGCATGGCTGAGGCGCAATCATTTTTTCACACTTCACAGAGCGTATTACTCTCCTAAACGCTTGTCGAAATTTCAACCCGGGAAGTGTTGTGGCAAATGCTCTTTTCCAGCAGCCTCAGATCTACATATGTTTTGTGAATGCCCGAACATTGTCACCTTTTGGCACGAAGTCAGAACTACACTTGAATCTATTCTCGGATTATCTATCCCGTGTTCATGGTCTTTAATCATTTTCGGACTAAATGAAAACATCAAGGGATTAGAAAGGGATTTTCTGTTTTATGCCATCTTACTGGCAAGAAGAGAGATCTGCAAAAACTGGGTTAACATAAACCCCCCATCGCATGTAGAGTGGCTATCTTCATTATATGCAACATCAAAACTGGATTTATCTAGAACATGCAGTTCTCGATCTCTGATATTTTGGGACTTTCTGATCAATTGGAGAAGGGATAGTTAGCCAACTCGGGGGTTTTTTTTTTCCCCGGGTCCGATGATTAGGCCTAAAATCTCTCTGTCCAAAAGGGTGGTACCGTAAAGATATTGGGCAACTGGCCGAACTGGTCTGAAGGGAGAACATCTGTCCAAGCTCAGCCGGCGACATTGAGGCGGTCCCTCTGGGCACCTGGAGCTTAGTATTGGGCTTCCAAGGGGCTACGGGGGGTCGGACCTCGTGCCTGTGCGGAGTGGAGCGCAGTTGGATCGAGTCTATGGCTAATGAGGACAAAAAAAAAAAAAGAGCATGCGTTAGAATGGCACACTAGGAGAAATGCTTTTATTTCTCCTCATTTTTGATTTTTCTATGTTTGCTGCATTCTGCAGCACATATAGAAAGAGCAAAAATAAATTAATGGTTGTTTATGTGCAGGAAGGTGTCCCTTCCTGCACATAAACAATTGTTAAATAATTATGATTTGATACTTCCATGTGTGCTGCAGAATGCAGCACTCATAGAAGTAACAAATAGCCATTATGGATTGTTTATGTGCAGGAAGAGACACCTTATCAGGAATATGTTCTGCTCTAGCATAAATAAATGCGAGTTTGATTGCCTAGGCTCAATACTTACGGCTCCATTGGAGATAAACTCTTGGCCTGGAGATTAGTCACTCGTGTCTGCACTTATATACTCATGCACGTAACGTGCTTGTGTGGACCATGTACCTCGTGATGGGTCTGTTGTCCTAGCAACCATAACAAGGGGGTGGGGCTAAGCAATAGGATTACAGGTCGCCTTTGCAAGGGATGAAAACTGAAATAAAATAAAGTCAGTACGTGGCTGTGCTTGTGTAGGTCTGAACGGAACGGGGGTTTCTGAAAAAAGAAGGACACCATATGTCACTGAACAGGAGATGCACTTATGAGACTATGCACATTTTCGGTGGCAAGAGGATCGTGCAGGGTGGGGCCCGTGTGGGGCCACATTGTAACCATGCTCTGATGTAATAATACGAAAGGCCATGTGTAGTGTGGGCTACAACCGCCCTAGCCTCGCATGTGGTAAAATGTGTTGTAGAAGTGAAATAATGTCTACGTTGAAAGTCAATCACAAAACTAGGAATAAGATAAACTTGTATTGAGTAAAGGCAAAGTGTTACATTGAGACATGAGAAATATCAGGCTGTCATCATTACCCAAGTAATAGCAAATGCGTGTAGCAACAATCTCGGTGTGTATATAAGGCTAGACACCATATGGTGCTGGTTAAAACCAAAGATTCTTTAAGATGTAGTTCAAAGCCAGAAAGTAGTATGAGGTTAGAGTCAAAGAGTAATTGCTTGACACCAGTTCTCAAGGCTATTAAGTCCATGAGTGACTCAGTCCACACAATCAATTCATCTCAGTTCATTGACCATTAGCTGGCATGTTAGATTTCTTCCCCTCGGGTCAGGTGTCAATTGCTCATTCCTTTGCCATATGATCTCTTCAGTGGTGTGCTGTTGTTGGAAATGCTCTTCCATTGGAGCACCTGTTATGCTGCAGTTAATGTGGCTTCTATGGTGTAGGATCTGGTTCTTGACCTTTTGTGTGGTATGCCGGACATAGTTCTTAATACAGGGATACCAAGGGGCCGATTCCGATCCGGAAAAAAAATCCGCCGTACGATTCGTATTTGTAGCCAAATCCGTACGAATGGGAAACTACCGTGCGACCTGCGTAGTACGATCCATTTTCGCCGTTTTCCGTACGAATCTCAGCGAACCGTACAAACCACAGTCGAACACCCGTACGAATTAGCATCGGAAATCCTACTGTACGATTTGTAAACATGCCGTACAACCACACTAGTACGATCCAGTTCGGAAAGCCTGTACGCGATTTGTACGGCCCTAAGTAGTCGCGCATAAAGAATGATTCGTACGGAAATCATCGCCTCACAGCAAGCGGCATCAACACATACCACCGGTCTACCCCTCGATGAAGCGAACGCGACCCCCCCACCCGCCATTGGCCCGTACAAGTCACCCGCACGCACAAATACGACACGCACACACCCCGATCAAGCCTACACGAACCTCCCCACACCTCCAACGGCCCGTACAAGTCACCCGCATGCACAAAAATGACATGCACACCCCCCCTCAAGCGACCGCGAACCCCTACACCCCCAACGGCCCCTACAAGTCACCTGCACGCACAAATACGACACGCACACACCCCGATCAAGCCTACATGAAGCCCCCCACAGCACCAACGGCCCGTACAAGTCACCCGCACGCACAAAAACGACATGCACACCCCACCTCAAGCGACCGCGAACCCCTACACCCCCAACGGCCCATACAAGTCACCCGCACGCACAAATACCACACGCACACACCCCGATCAAGCCTACACGAACCCCCCCACATCCCCAACGGGCCATACAAGTCACCCGCACGCACAAAAATGACACGCTCACCCCCGCTTAAGCGACCGCAAAACCCTACACCCCCAACGGCCCGTACAAGTCACCCGCACGCACAAATACGACATGCACACACCCCGATCAAGCCTATGCGAACCCCCCCACACCCCCAATGGCCTGTACAAGTCACCCGCACGCACAAAAACGACATGCACACCCCTCTCAAGCGACCGCGAACCCCCCCACACCCCCAACGGGCCGTACAAGTCACCCGCATGCACAAAAATGACATGCACACCCCCCCTCAAGCGACCGCGAACCCCTACACCCCCAACGGCCCCTACAAGTCACCTGCACGCACAAATACGAAACGCACACACCCCGATCAAGCCTACATGAAGCCCCCCACACCACCAACGGCCCGTACAAGTCACCCGCACGCACAAAAACGACATGCACACCCCACCTCAAGCGACCGCGAACCCCTACACCCCCAACGGCCCATACAAGTCACCCGCACGCACAAATACCACACGCACACACCCCGATCAAGCCTACGCGAACCCCCCCACACCCCCAACGGGCCATACAAGTCACCCGCACGCACAAAAATGACACGCACCCCCCCGCTTAAGCGACCGCAAACCCCTACACCCCCAATGGCCCGTACAAGTCACCCGCACGCACAAATACGACATGCACACACCCCGATCAAGCCTATGCGAACCCCCCCACACCCGCAATGGCCTGTACAAGTCACCCGCACGCACAAAAACGACATGCACACCCCACCTCAAGCGACCGCGAACCCCTACACCCCCAACGGCCCATACAAGTCACCCGCACGCACAAATACCACATGCACACACCCCGATCAAGCCTACGCGAACCCCCCCACACCCCCAACGGGCCGTACAAGTCACCCGCACGCACAAAAATGACACGCACACCCCCGCTTAAGTGACCGCAAACCCCTACACCCCCAACGGCCCATACAAGTCACCCGCACGCACAAATACGACATGCACACACCCCGATCAAGCCTATGCGAACCCCCCCCACACCCCCAATGGCCTGTACAAGTCACCCGCACGCACAAAAACAACACGCACACCCCCCTCAAGCGACCGCGAACCCCTACACCCCCAACGGCTCGTACAAGTCACCCGCACGCACAAATACGACACACACATACCCCGATTAAGCCTATGCGAACCCCCAACACCCCCAAAGGCCCGTACAAGTCACCCGCACGCACAAAAACAACAAGCACACCCCCCTTAAGCAACTGCAAACCCCTACACCCCTCAACGGCCCGTACAAGTCACCCGCACGCACAAATACGACACTCACATACCCCGATCAAGCCTACGTGAACCCCCCCACACCCTCAACGGCCCATACAAGTCACCCGCACGCACAAATACGACATGCACACACCCCGATCAAGCCTACGCGAAGCCCCCCACAACCCAACGGCCCGTACAAGTCACCAGCACGCAAAAAAACGACACGCACACCCCACCTCTAGCGCCCGTGAACCCCTACACCCCCATCGGCCCGTACAAGTCACCCGCACGCACAAAAACGACAAGCACACCCCCCTTAAGCAACTGCGAACCCCTACACCCCCAACGGCCCCTACAAGTCACCCGCACGCACAAATACGACATGCACACACCCTGATCAAGCCTACGCGAACCCCCCCACACCCCCAATGGCCCGTACAAGTCACCCGCATGCAGAAAAACGACACGCACACCCCCCTCAAGCGACCGCGAACCCCTACACCCCCAACGGCCTGTACAAGTCACCCGCACGCACAAATACCACACGTACACACCCCGATCAAGCCTACGCGAATCCCCCCACACCCCCAACGGGCCGTACAAGTCACCTGCACGCACAAAAACGACACGCACACCCCCCTCAAGCGACTGCAAACCCCTACACCCCCAACGGCCCCTACAAGTCACCCGCACGCACAAATACGACACGCACACACCCCGATCAAGCCAACACGCACACCCCACCTCAAGCGACCACCAACCCCTACACCCCCAACGGCCCCTACAAGTCACCCGCACGCACAAATACGACATGCACACACCCCGATCAAGCCTACGCGAACCCCCCCACACCCCCAACGGCCCGTACAAGTCACCCGCACGCACAAAAACAACACGCACACCCCCCTCAAGCGACCGTGAACCCCTACACCCCCAACGGCCCCTACAAGTCACCCGCACGCACAAATACGACACGCACACACCCCGATCAAGCCTACGCAAACCCCCCCACACCCCCAACGGCCCGTACAAGTCACCCGCACGTGCAAAAACGACACGCACACCCCCCTCAAGCGACCACAAACCCCAACACCCCCAACAGCCCCTACAAGTCACCCACACGCACAAATTACAACACGCACACACCCCGATCAAGCCTACGCAAACCCCCCCACACCCCCAACGGCCCATACAAGTCACCCGCACGCACAAAAACGACACGCACACCCCCCTGAAGCGACCGCGAACCCCTACACCCCCAACGACCCGTACAAGTCACCCGCACGCACAAATACGACGCACACACCCCGATCAAGCCTATGCGAACCCCCCCACACCCCCAACGGCCCGCACAAGTCACCCGCACGCACAAAAACGACACGCACACCCCCCCTCAAGCGACCGCAAACCCCTACACCCCCAACGGCCCGTACAAATCACCCGCACACACAAAAACGACACGCACACATAACGCGAACCCCTAAACAAGCACAAGGACTTTGCAAACCAGTCGCACAACAACAATAAACATGTCTCCTGTGTACACACCATTGAGAAACAATGTCCTGGCCACATACAAGCAGCCAAACAGAGGGAAAAAGTCACCCCCCCCATATAACACACACACCACCAATTTAAACTAAGCCACACCCACAAATGGACCAATAAAAGGGTCCACACATACAACCCAACATCCTTTGCAACATACCTTTTTGCAAAAGGAAGAGCCTGCCAGCACATCACCTACTGCACCCATTAACCTGCACACATTCAACCTATCACATCTACACCCACACCACCCCCTTCACAATCAGACACACATACCCTCTTCCATACACACCATCACCCTCTCAATCACAAACACCCCACACCATGACCACACCAAAGAATCCAAAGTTCACTAACCCGGAAAATGAGATCCTTACAGATGAAGTCATCAGAGTGGAGCCGCAGCTGTTTGGCGCATTGGTCAGACAGACCAGCATAGCTGAAAAAACTCGCAGGTGGGTGAAGATCGCTGACAAGGTCAATGCTGTTGCACCCATCAGGCGCACCAGGCAGGAATGCCAGTCCAGGTGGTATGATCTGCGGAGGATGGTCAAGAAGAAGATGGACCAGGACTACGCCTCTGCACACCACACTGGAGGTGGTGGTCCCCGCAGACCTCCAGTAAACCAGCCCTGGGAGGAGAAAGTCATGGCCCTGCTGCCACCGGTGGGAGTACATGGAATAGAAAGAGCCGCTGAGCCTGATGAGTATACAAAAAAAACATGTAATATGGGTGGACTTACAACAGTGAACAGCAGTATGGGGGTGGGTGGCCATGAGTCCCAGCAGTGCCCAACAGTATGGGTGTGGGTGGCCATGAGTCCCAGCAGTACACAACAGTATGGGGGTAGTTGCAAGGGGGAGGCTGAAAGGGTGGAAGGTGTAGGGCAGGAGGCTGCTCTCATCCCATATGTCCAAGGTTCACACCCAAGCACCATGCTCAATGCACAGGGAGTGTGAAGTTACAGACAAGATAGTAGACCACAGCTTACCCTAACTTCTCATGTGGTTGACTCACGTTTTGGAGATGCATCAATTGTTGCAACAGTACGGCAGTTAAGCAAGCAAGCGAGCCCAAACCACCTGTCTCTATCCCTCTGTTGCCCTCCTCCCTCTGTCTCTCTCCCTCCCTCTGACTGTCTACCTCTGTCTGTCACCCTCTATCTCCGTCCCCCTCTATCTCCGTCCCCCTCTATCTCCGTCCCCCTCTATCTCCGTCCCCCTCTATCTCCGTCCCCCTCTGTCTCCGTCCCCCTCTATCTCCGTCCCCCTCTGTCTCCCTCTGTCAGTCTCCCTCCCTATGTCTGGCTCCCTCCTCCTGCCACCCTCCTCCCTCTGTATCCCACCCTCAGTTTTCCTCCCTCTGTCACGTCACCCCAGCTCCCTGGGCACACACACAGCTGCACCCGAGCACTTCACAGGTCTATTAAAGACTATAGAGCAGAGTGTCTATGGATGTCTCTTAATTACCAGCAGCAATGTGCTAAGTGCCTGCGACACACCCAGCATTTGCAGGTGACACAGTACTGTCTCAGGACACACAGTTTGTAAAGCTCTGTAGTAGACAATGGGCCCTGGTGTAGGCAGAACAAGGCCCTCCTGTGATCATTGCAAACACAATCACCAGGACAAGGTCAGACATCCTGTGCAGGAACCCACAACCATGATCATGGCAGCATGCTTCATGAGGGCACAGCCAAACCACGAAGGATGGAAGTTTGCAAATCACACTCAAACTACTAGCATGGCCTGTCACACCACCCCTTACAGAAACGTATCCCCTGGGGACATGCAATGGAGTGCTACACTGTCACAATTGTCATGTACCACAACTAAACACTCACTCATATGAATATACATACAACTACAACATGCACAGTGCAGATGCTCTAGTCCATTGTGCCTCTTACACAATGCACTTGCCCCATCTTATGAACGTTGTGGATGCACTTAAGTACCAACATGGACATGGGTATTGCCAAGGTGATGCGTCTCGGACAAGTGCCACTTCCTAAAGCCATGATCTAGAAGTGGGTGTACAGGTCCAGGGGGGTTGTCATTGCTTGACCATCACGGAGCAGCAACAACTATCCAAAGTTGATGAAATTATCCTTCAAAATTTAACTCTCTCTCTCTGACATGAACATGCTGCATCTAAACTCTGTGCATGCTTGACGCAGGCATAAGGATTGACACTGTATCCTGAATGTTGCGTGAAACAGAGCACTGCTGTACATGTGTTGTGCCAGCAAGACAAGAAACAGCAATGGCTGTGTCACTCATTGTCAAGAGAATGGAAGAAGGAAAAAACCCCAGAGTACATGTCAAGTTGCTACCAGTACATACACAACTGAACAATGATAACAATGTTAAGCTTGTGGAACTGTGATGCTGATAATGGATAACAAATTAAGAGGTTTCTGGATAGTGCATTAACTGTGTCTCTCTCTCACACACACACACAGGGCAACGTGTGGAAACCACCCCCAACCAGGGGGGTGAAGGGTCCCAGTCCCAGGCTCAGCAGGACCCTTACCCCACCGACACTCAACTCACTGTGGATGACCCCAACCAACCTGGCTCCTCTGGATCCCAAACCCCTGCAGCAACTGCACCAGCTACATCTGTGCCAACCACTGGACCCATTCCCACCACATCCCAGCAGACAGGTCAGAACCCTGCCCATGATCCACCAGAGAGCCGGTCTGAAAATGAGGGACACCCTTTGGCGGGCACCCTTGAGGTAGCAGACAACATCCACCCTGCCAGCACTCGGGGGTCCCGTCGATCGGATGTGCCCACAAGCGCAGGCCGTGCTCGTGTGAGTCAGGGTGGTGGTAGTGGTGCAAGGCGGAGGCAAGATTCTGGCCAGTCAGCTGCAGGGCCCTGTATGACTGACCCGAGTACCATCCTGGAGGCATACCGGCGGGACACCAGGGAGGTAAGCCAGGTAGTGGAGGCCCTCAACAAGATGAAACAACAGCAGGCTGAGCAACATGCCAGGCAAGAACGACATTATGGACAGGTGGAGGCAACACTGGCTGAGCTCTTGACGGTGCATCGGGATATGAGCCAATCACCACGTCAGATTCCTGGCAACATGCAGCACCCTCACTGTGTGACCAGGCCAGAAACATCAAGGCAAAGTTCAACACCAGCCACAGGGAGGGAGGAGGAGGAGGAACTGTCTGACGTAGCGTCCCATGCATCGGCCATGCCTGCACGTGCGGGTCCCCCAAGGAAGAAGGGTCGTCCACGGCAAAGACGTTGAGAGGCAGTGGGTCATGCACAACTCTCAGGACACCTGACCTGGCATTTTGCCCTTGGGTGCAACAGCATCACCTATCAGACTCTCCCACATGGACTTGCTGGTCACAGTCTGCCCAATGATGCCAAGCACTGTGGCCTGGACTCTGTTGACTGAAACTGTAAGGCATATCATCTCCAGCAGTGAACTTTGGATTCCCCCCCTTTCTGTACAGCACCTGCTCACGTTTCCTGCACAAGATCACCCAATAAATATAAGAAACATCATACGCATTTGTGTACTCATCTTGTACCCACAGTATAAAAAATATGTGTGTGCAAATGTATGAAATGCAAGAGTACGTAACAAACTGCATCCATCCACACACTTGGATCAGAGTCCGGGTGAGGACACACATAGGTCACTATATTCTAACAACAAGATACATGGATGGAAATACACACCTGTGATGGTTAGTAAATGCTGGAGGGGTGTTTGGCTCACAAAATTGCAATTAATGACAGGCACAGGAGAGTCACTTGGAGGTGTATAGAGCAGGGTTAAACAGCTAGGTGTCCACGTTGTGAGTACCTACATCTGTGTCCTCAGGTATGTGAACTATCACCAGCATGCTGCTGTACTGTGGATGTGATGAATGGCGCACAGGCAAAGGGTGGCAGGACAGACTGTGGGCAATGGGCTGTAGCACTCTACACAAGCTCACCTGATTATGTGACCTCCACCTATGGAGCTACAAGTACACAACTGATGTGATGGCTGCAACGCATCCAGAACACCTAGCCACGTCTGACAATTCTCTTCACCAGAACCGCCACATCACACCACACCCAAGAGACGTGGTTATGGTGTGTGTCCCCGGTGGCTACTTCACTGGCTGTGACGGATATGTTGAATAGGTGTGCCAAGGTTGTGTACTGCCACGTTACTGTAGAGAAGGCAAGGTGTGCTGCTGTGGTGTTGACAAGGTAACACTGTACAATATTGTGCTTATGGAAGGTGTGTGTGTGCTGTACGAGGCACATGACCTGGTGGAACGTAGACACACTGTCATGTGGCTCAGCATAGTCTTGCCAGTATGTGTTGCACACACAGGCAGAGAAGATGTGATGGGTGAGTGTGAGGTATTGTGATACCAGGTGGATCATTGTCTGGTGTTCTCTGTGTGTAGGGTGGCTGGAGCATGCTCTACTAATGGATGGAAGGAGGGGTATCCTGTAGGCGTGTGTGGTCCTGGATCTGGCTAGTCTGCGCTGCATTGTGGCTGTGTATGCAGCAGCAGGAATGAGTGAAGATATTACGGCAGAAGGGGTGTGACAACTTGCAAAACAAGCAGATACCACAAGGGCATTGGCAAGCCACTAACTTACATGTGTATGTGAATGCAGGAGTGTCGGCTTCACACTGGGTCACAGCAAATGAAACGACACAGTAATCACCAAAGATCACAGTCACAGGATCAGGCCCCTTAGGGACAAGTGGGGCACAGGACACACAGCAACAGCAGGTGTAGTCTACACGTACTGTGTCCCAAGCTAAACAGCAGCTACACAGCCATCTACCTCATGCACAATATAGTACTTTAGCCTTAACCAACACCATCCATGTTGGCACTGTACACGTAAACACCTATCAACAATGATCTTACATTAGGCCATATATAATACATGCACATAAGAAGGACATGTGCGTCGAGATCAAGGAAGCACCATATTCGGTGGGAATCACACGTCATGCCCAACATGATGATTTAGCTTGGGAGGCCATGGAGCATTATCAAACATACATGGTCAGTGGCATTGGCCAGAAGACAAAAAAAGTCATAGAATGATGTCACCTGTAATGCAGCAGAAACATTCGCCACAAGACTGCCAGGGACTGGCCGCACTTTCCTACATCAGAGTGGTGTGATGCTCAAAGGGTTCCACCTCCAAATAGCCCCTTGGTCTGTGTACAAATAACAGACACAAAAGGGTGATCAGGCGAGGGAAGGAGAGGATGGGAACTGCAGGGAGGGAGACCTGAAACAGAGGCAAACAAGCGTTAGGAGTACTATCTCATGTGACAGACACTACAAATACCCCATGAGATACACTGTACCAGTCACACCTGTGAAGTGTGACGACTGTAGCCAATTTGAAATCACGGATTATGCTATCACATAAGATCAGATGTTGTAACACGGACACATAAAATCTAGGACAGTCTGTTACCCATTTGAATCTTGTGTAACGCTCACAAGCCTGCTACTACACAATGAGATCTATGTGGTAAAAAACGAATTCACAGTGTATGATGATGTCTCCCCTACTCACCTCCCTCTACGTCAGAACCCAGACCATCTGCCTCCCCCCTTTCTGATCCGAAGCCAACGAGATAATCTGCCGGGTACCCCAAGGATCATCCCTCAGCCCGACATTGCTTAACATCTGTAGGAAGGTAGATACCTGACTATGGTTACCCCCAATTTTTTTTCCTGGTGTTTTGCTGGTTTTCTGACTTAGTTGACCTGGGGCCCTGCTATTCAGGGCCCCAGGCCCACTGCGCTCTCTCTCAAATGGATTCCATGTACCTTAGGTACATATCTAATTGGTACTGGGCCACCTTATCAGACCCTGTAACTCAGGGCATAGGTGTTCCCAGGGCCTACTTGGGGCTGCAGCATGTATTATGCCACCCCTGGCTGGCCATCTAAATCTGACACAACTGGCTGCACGACAGCTGGGGCAAGGCGGTGTAATCACCCTTTGCTTTAGATATAGTATACCTATATCTAACCCTAAAATGGACACATAGATTCCTATCAGTCACTCCTACGGCAGGCCTTAACAATCCTGAAGGCAGAGTGCTTGGAATCATGTGAAATGGTGCTCTGGCATGAGCGGAGCCCGTTTGCAGCTTGCAGAACCAAGTCCTAATAGCTGTTCCATGATAACGCATACCATATACTCTTAAGTGCATTATAATCCTCGCGGTTATATGCTAACTCTGGTATGGCTTTATCAAAACATGTCGAGTAAGGTGTCATACGAATTGGAATACTAACCCCTCGCCAATTCTGGCGACGGGGTTAGCATTCCACCCTTCTAGAGGGACACGACATGCATGTAACTGTGAACCCCGGTTAAAGTTAACTCGAGCCTCAGCTCCACAAAATGGATGCTGCCACCACAGACACGAGTCTGACCCTCTACAGCTGGGAGTCCTTCCAGCGAGGGGAGCCTGGACCAAGGGTTTCCTGTCAGGGGCGGTGCTAGCACCATCCAAGACAGGGTTTTGTGTATCCTGGGTAGGCAGGGCTTTACAGGAAGGTGACTGCAAGTGGCACCCCGGTGCTCACTATGCATAGACCACCTAGAACCAGTTCCAGGGGCACACCAGCCCCTGGCCTGGGGAAAGTATGGCATGGGAGAGGGGTGTAACCACCCCCCTTCCTGGTCCCACCCCTAGGGCAGGACCTAGTCGCGTACCCACCCTTTTCTTTAGGATAAAGGCAGGAGCGGGGACCCTTCCAAATTAGATCATCTTTGAATCAAGAAACTACTTTCTACGAAAGGAACTCTCGACTTCTTCTCAAGATTTCTCCCTTGTGGCTAAGGAGTAGTCACCCTGCACCCGCAGGCACCATCTAAGAACACTGCGGTTTGCTGCACGTCCTTCCTCCGGAATCCGACCGACCAGCATGACGAGACCCGGCTTCCCTGGCACCTCTGACCTCTACCTACCTCTACAGCTAAGCTGAGAACCGTAGGTGCGACGAGACCTCGAGGGACTGGCCATCATCAGAACTGCACGACTTCTATCCAGCACGACCGCCGAGGGATCCTCTGCTGAGTGCTTTGGAGTCCGAGAAGCCCCGACCCTGAGCAGCTCCAGCACCGAAGCCCAGCCCCCCAGCATCCACGAGATCTGCGTGGGGCCCTTCTGCTTTTTGCTGCTCACCGCGTTGTCTGGCTACTAGCCCGCTGGCTTGTGGCCTTCCCGACGACGCCCGACGACATCACCACTGCTAGTCTGGTTGCTCCAGACTGGCCCTTGCTCCCTTCCAAAAGAGGAGCACCCCGGACCCTTCTGGTCCACTCCAGACGCCATTTTAGGTCCACCGCGTGGGCTTGAATTTGCCAAGACTTGTTGCCCCAATCCTGGGTCCAGCGACGTCGACAGCATCAACCATCGGGGGACAGCTCGCACCTCCATCCTGGTCGTCGACAACGCCTCCTGGTCCGTGAGACTGCAGAGCCCAGCGTCGCCCACTCACCTTGTTGTGGTGACTTCGCCCGGTGCCATCCTGGTGCCCACACAATCACTGGCTAGTGATTAAGAACTTGGTCCCCTCTGCTTTCAGGTGTCATCCATCTTCGATCCAGGCTTGGATCCATCGAACAATCTTCACTGGTCGCCTGCCAGCAACTCCTTTCAGGCTCCTGGTTCGTCAACGAGGATTCCCGACGTCTTTTCAGACCTATGCAGCCGCAGCCCCTGGGCTAGGTAACTTCGCCATTTCGGTGCCCCAGCATAGCCTCACTATCCAAGGGTCCAGATCCACTTTCGTTTTCAACCTACCTAGTCGGGTTCGCCCGAGAACACTAACTTTTGCTTTTACTAGCCTCCATAGACGTTGTCTCGCATCCCGCGTGAGAGTGCACACTCTGCACCCGAGTCCCCTAGGCCTCCTATTAGTAATCTGAAGGTTCAGTAGTCAAGTCCTAGCGATTCCAAAGCCTATTAGTCAAGTACTTACCTGCTAGTAATTTCGCATTCCACTTTCATAGTATATGGTTTTTCGTGCCCCTCGGGCATTTGTGTAAATTTTGCAACTTAAAGTATTTTCGTAAGAGTTTTGTTGTGTGCGTAGTACCGTGTCCTCATAAAGAGTACAGGGCTGTTGTGATCTAAATAAATACACTGTTTATTTTCATAACACTTGTGTGGTGTCCTTTCACTTGGTGTTCAAGGGGTATATGTGATGGTATAACAGCTGGCTTAACACGCCCTCTACAGTTTAGCCCGAAGACTGCTCGTATCCACGCTACTAGGATAGCTGGTCTATAAGGTTGACTTACAACCAATCACAATAAGGGTTGTTTGGACTGATACAAAGTGCTCACTAGAATAGTGAACATTATATATCAGGCCAACTTCTCACATTGGTGGCAGCGGTTGGGATTTGAGCTTGCTGTTGTTTTACCACACGTATCCTAAGAATATCATTGTGAAAGATCACATAAGTATTGAGGTACATATAACTTAGCTTAGAATACTCTGAGTTCTACTGAACCAGCTGTTGTAGTTCAACAAGGCTTAGCACACCTTGACTACAACTCTTAGCAAGGGATCAGTAGGCAAACAAATAGTGTAGGTAGGTGCATCACTTACACCACACTAGAAGCATGTCTAACCACGGAGAGTCTTCAGAGACCCCTCTTGTGGTTGTGGACCTTCCACAGGTCCCTTCCAGATATGCTGCTCCTAGCTTCCAGGAGATGAGACAAATCTGTACATCCAGGAAGCTAAAACAGGGTTCTAACCCTACCATTCCTTTTCTGATTGGTCTCTTAGAGACTTATGATGCTAGGAGGGCTGTTAACACAGATCCTTCTCATCCAGATGGGAATCTGCCCCCCTTAGAGGGACCCTTTAGTGACCCTGACCCCCACCTCCAGGCAGCAGATGATGCTGAGGAGGAGGAGGAAGATGAGTTATCAGAGGATGAGGCAGACAAAGGTCAGGTAGAAGTCAGTAGACTCACTAGGACCAACTTAAGTAGGCATGAGAATGGATTTGGGGGACCCTCAGGACCACTCTCAGGCAGACTTAACATGGGGAATGGACGAGTTAGGTCTCTATCTAGAGGCTCTAACAGATCCATTCGAACCAATGGCTCTCAGATCTCTTCTCATAGAGGGATGTCATCCCCTAAGAGAAGGGAGCATGAAGCTAAGATGAGGGAAGCCAATCTGAGGATTGAAAGGGAAGAACTTGCCCTGGCCAAAGAGAGGCTTGCCTTTGCTAGAGAGCAAAAGTTATGTGGACTAGATTCCACTGGTGGCAGCATTCTCCCAAGAGAAAAAGACAGGAGTTTAGACACTAGACACCCGAGTAAGATAGTGCCCCCCTTAAAACAAGGGGATGATATCCACAAATGGATAACTTGTTTGGAGAGGGCTTGCACTGTACAGTGTGTCCTCCAGAGTCAGTGGGCAGCTATCTTGTGGCTCTCCTTTGAAGGCAAAGGTAGAGATAAGCTCCTCACTACTAGAGTTGAGGATGCTAACAATTACCAAGTCCTAATAATAATAATAATAATATCGAGTTTATAGAGCGCTCAGTAACGCCATCACGGCGTGTCCCCGCGCTAACACTGTCCAAGAAATCAGCATACAGATGGCCCGGATTAAGAGGAGTAAAGATGAGTTTTGAGCAGGGCCCTAAACCGCGTTTCATTGCTCTCCAGTCTCAGTGCACAGGGGAGTTTATTCCACTGTTGGGCTGCTTGGAGTGCAAATGAGCGTCCACCCATTCTAGCCTTCTTAGTTCTAGGCACTTTCAGCAGTCCGGCGCCCTCTGATCGAAGGGACCTGGTAGGTTCATATCTGCTGATTAAGTCCCTGAGATAAGTCGGTGATCTGTCCCAGACGATACGGTGACAGAAGAGGAGACACTTGTAGCGCACCCGTTTCTTTACAGGTAACCAATGAAGCGCATCCAGTGCTTTTTTTGAGTTGGCTCTCCTGGGTCTTCTTAGCACCAGTCTGGCAGCGGAGTTTTGTATGACTTGTAGGCGACCTATGCTGCCTTCGGTGGCCCCTAGGAACAAGACGTTGCCATAGTCTAAACGTGCGGTTACTAGTGCTTGCGTTAATGTTCTTCTGGCCGATAGAGGGAGGAGGTCTAACGTTTTGTTTAGAGTCTGTAGTACTCCAAAACATTTGCCTACAAGACGCCTAATGTGGCCATCATAAGAGAGAGCCGGGTTCATCCAGATCCCTAGATTCTTTGCCTCCTGACATGGTATGGGGGTAGGACCCAGACATGTAGGCCACCATTCATCCGACCAGTCTTCCCTTTTTCCCCCAACCACCAACACCTCCGTTTTTGAGCCATTAAGTTTTAAGCAGTGGGCGTCCATCCATTCAGCTAGGGCCTGCATACATGCTTTGAAGTTGTGGGGGGTGTTGGAGGTGTTTTGTGATAGGGAGATGAGCAGTTGGGTGTCGTCAGCGTACGACACCAATTCCACCCCATAGGACTGTACCACTTTTGCTAGTGAGGCCATATATAGATTAAAAAGAGTAGGGCTAAGAGCCGAGCCCTGAGGCACTCCCTGGTCTAGTGACACCTCCGCTGATCGGCAAGTCCCTTGCTGTACTTGGAAGCATCTTTCCGTCAGAAACGATTGCAGCCAGCCCAGCGCAGGACCAACGACCCCGGCTTCTTGTAGACACCGTAGCAAGATGGAGTGTGCTACGGTGTCAAATGCTGCGCTAAGGTCAAGCATAATCAAGGCCATAGTGTGACCTGCGTCTGCCCCTGCTCTTAAGGTCTCAGTAGCTCTAAGGAGGGCTGTCTCCGTGGAGTAGCCCGCCCTGAAACCTGATTGAGAAGAATGGAGTACATTCCATTTTTCCAGGTGTTCAGTGAGCTGAGCGTTGACCACCTTCTCAGCCACCTTGGCCACGTATGGAAGTAGGGAAATGGGTCTGAGGTTTTCCAGAACCTCCAGGCTTATTGTTGGTTTTTTTCTAATAGGCAGTACTATGGCCTTCTTCCATTCCATCGGTACCCGTTGAGTGGAGAAGGAGGTTTGTAGGACGTGTCTAATGTGAGGTTCCAGGGCTGTTAGGCCCTCTGAAAATACCCAGGCCGGGGCCGGATCATTAGGGGAACCAGACTTCACACTTCGACAAATCTTTGTTAGTTTGTCAGCTGTGGGGACGTTAAAATCTCGCAGTGTGGACTCAAGGGCTGTCGATGGACTGTCTGCTATGAAGTCTAGACCCTTTCCTGGTTGTTTTGAGAAGGAGGTGTAGATCTTTTTAACTTTATTGGAGAAAAAGTCTGCGATTTTATTGCAACCTTCTGTGGAGGTATTCGTAGGGGTATTGGAGCTGGAAACTATAGAGATTTCTTTGTAGATCCTGAACAGTTCTCGTGAGGAACATTCAGAGTCCTCGATCCGTGTCTGAAAGTATTTAGCTTTTGCTCTACGTACCGCGTACTGGTAGCTACGGTGGGATGAGCTATAGCTGGTTTTGTTTTGTGCACTTGGGTTCCTTCTCCAGGTCCTTTCTAGCTTTTTACAGTTCGATTTTAGTTGCTGTAGTTCTATAGTGAACCATGGGGCAGTACGCTGTCTGCCCTCTTTGGTTTTACCATTGCACATTGGGGCTATCTCGTCTAAGGTGGAGGTAACAAGTAGATTAAAGTCCTTGTTCGCCTGTTCACTATCCGTGGGCAGGGTAAATTGTGCTTTCTGAATTACGTTTATAAATTTTTCTTTGGAGTATAGTCTCCATTTGCGTTTCTTAGTGTTTCCTTTCCCATGTTCAATGTTCTTCGTAGTGTGGTAGAAACATTGAAAAGGGACCAGGAAGTGATCGGTCCATGGAAGCTGACATGGAGTGAGAACTGTAATCATATCCCAGCTTGCAAAAATGGGGTCCAAACAGTGCCCTTTTTGATGGGTGGCTGCGACACTTAGAAGTTTAAATTGTAGTTCTTGTAGGACCAGACGCACGTCTTCTGCCTCCTTGTGTCCTTGATCCTCTAGGTGTAGGTTTAAGTCGCCCAATACCAGAACTTTTTTATGTTTAATCGCGGTCTGAGCAACCCCCTCTAGTAGGCTACTGCGGAAGTTGCCCAGGGACCCAGGGGGTCTGTAAATTAGGATGCCCGAGATGTTCTCATGTTGAGTCATTTTTATGCTGAATTCGCCTGCTTCGCTATCATCAACTTCTGCTGGTTTTAAAACACACTCAAATGGGTGTTTAACGATGATGGCGATACCGCCTCCCCTACCTTTTGTCCTGTCAAGTCTGTGGAGGGTATAGCCTGGAGGGATGGAGTCTACTATATCTGGATCTGAGTTTTCTCCCAACCAGGTCTCCGTCAAGAACAATATGTGTAGGTCCTCCTCCAGTAAGAGATCCCATAGCTGAAGAGTGTGTTTGCTAATGGACCTGCAGTTAAGAAGACCCCCCTTGACCAGAGTCGCTTCCGGGTTTTTGGTAGGTAGCGCTAAGCTACTACCTCTAAATGAGCAGTGTGGGCAAGGACCTAGGTTCTGTGGCTCCATTGTATTATGGCAGAGGGTAGGTGTGATGGGACACAGGTCTCTCAGTTTACTGCTAGAATAGCACTGTCGGTGGCGTATGGGAGATGTAGGGGTTCGGGTCCCTGGTCCCGGCTGGTCGCGGACGGGCGCAGACGGGCTTGCCTTAGGCGCGCCTTCGGCGCGCAAACGGCGCTCCCGCTGCGCTCGTCCGCTGCGCTTCCTCTGGCTGCACATAATATAGTCAGCCCAGGGGGCGTGGCCTGTGGGGGGCGTGGCCGGAATGCTCGCCAGCAGTGGCGTCGGGGATCGTTGCAGCCGTCGTGTTCTCGGGAACACACTCGACTGTTTTAGGTGAGTTAGGCTTTTTTTAAAAATACAGAGTAATCAAATTCAAACAATATTAAAAAATCAGGTGAGACGGCTCCCGGCGTGTGCCTGCGGAAAATCTTGTCAGTGTCCTGAAGAATACACTGGTTGATGGGTTTTGTTTACCCACTGAACAGTACAGGTTGATGTTCAGAGACACCCAGAAAACTCAGTCTCAGGATTGGACTGACTTTGTTGATTGTGCCACTAAGGCTTTTGAAGGCTGGCTACTGGGAAGTAAGGTTACTGATTTCAAAGGATTGTATAATCTAATTATGAGGGAGCAAATCTTAAGTAATTGTCAGAACCAGTTATTACACCAGCACCTGGTAGACTCTGATCTGACCTCTCCACAGGAATTGGGTAAGAGGGCAGACAATTGGGTCAGAACCAGGGTCAGGCCTAAGAACCAGGGTGGTGACCAAAAGAAGGAATCAACCAAGCCTCAAGAGAAGGGTGGGAATAAATCTTCTGATCAAACCACAGGGCCCCAAAATTCCTCTGAAAAGGGTGGGTCCCAAACTTCTCCCAAAACCCAAAAGAAACCTTATTGTCATACCTGCAAACAGGTAGGCCATTACAAAAGTGACAACAGTTGTCCCAAGCCCAACAACAATAAGGAGAACATTCCCCCAGGTACTACTCCCAGACCTCCTGTTACCACTAGTGGTAATCCCCCAGGTGGTGGGAGTGCCCCCAAGAATGTGGTGGGCATTACCTTGGGAAGCCAGGTGGACTATGGCCTAGCCAGGTCCCCTAACACCACTCTTGTCTGTGAGACTGGCATGGGGTTTGCCAACTTCACTACTGGTTCCCACATTTTGGGAAAGTATAGACAAGAGCCCCTTATCAATGGTCAGAAAGTTGAGGCATACAGAGACACAGGGGCCAGCATCACCATGGTGATTGACCATCTGGTCCCCTCTGCTCAACTGACCCCTGGTTTCACTTATCAGGTGACAGACGTTCATGGAGTGAAAAGAAGGCATCCCATGGCAGTAGTCGAGCTCAGCTGGGGTAATGTCACAGGGCCCATGAGAGTGGCAGTGACAGACAACCTACCTGTAGATTGCTTACTGGGGAATGACCTGGAACTCTCAGCATGGGCTGAGGTGGAGCAAGAAACTCACTCCAGAATGATAGACCTACCCAGAAAGGTTAGTGGGGCAGTAATGGCTACAGCCCTAGTCCAAGCACCATTCCTCTCTGAAAAGGTTGGAAGGGCAGTGGTAGCCACTGCCCAGGCCCAGACAGACTTTCCAGAACAGGATAGGAGGGCTGTGACAGTCACAGCCCAAACACAAACCGAGTGCCCTCCTGAAAAGGTTGGCAAGGCTGTAATGGTCTCAGCCTCTACTCAAACAGATAGTGAGGTTGTGAAGCCTGAAACAATGGATCACTCCACTCAGACAGAGAGCATTGAGGAGGAAGAGAAATCTCCCTCCCCACAGACTCTAGGAAAGGATCAGCCTCCTCAGGGAACTGATCTGACCCCTTGTGAAGGAACTGCCCCAGAGGTAGTCAGGCCTAGCCTGGCAGAGCCCCTGATGTCAGTGGACCCTTCCAAGGTGGGACCCAGTCTGGAGCAGGTAACCTGCCCCTCTCTACCCTGCCTCAGTCAGCCCAGGGCTGTAGAGGTCAGGGAGGCCAGTGGTGGACCCCAAGGGGCCCCCTGTCCAACAGAACTTCCCAATCAGCAGATTAGGATCACTGAAGCTAGTAGTCCTAGCCAAGTGAAAATAAAACAGACTCCTGAGGGATTCCCCTTAAACTTAGTTAATGAACTCCCACAGCTGGACACTGCTGGGCACAGCCAAACCTGGGGCCTAAAAACCCCAAACCTGACCTGTCCCTCCAGTGAGCCAAACAGAGGGACTCAGCCTCCAGCTTTAGGTAGCCAGAGGTTGACCCTGAGGGCTCACAGCAACTCAGTTATGGGAAGAAAGGCATATAGGGTGAATAGTGATTGGAGGAAGATGAGCCCAACAGTAGTGGAGCCTCACTTCAGTACTCCACCCCAGCACCTGCCTTTTTCTTTGCCAAAACACACCACAGGTAGTGATTCCCTATGGTGGAGACCCTCAGATACCCTTAGGGTGAGGGATAGCTTAGTGGACCATGATACAGGGGGTAACCATGCCAGTGCATGTACCACCTCATATGGCCACTCAGGCAATATAGGCTTACCTGGTCAAGGATAGCCTTATCTCCTTTTGTTTGGGGGGGGGGGAGTTGTGTAGGAAGGTAGATACCTGACTATGGTTACCCCCAATTTTCTTTCCTGGTGTTTTGCTGGTTTTCTGACTTAGTTGACCTGGGGCCCTGCTATTCAGGACCCCAGGCCCACTGCTCTCTCTCTAAAATGGATTCCATGTACCTTAGGTACATATCTAATTGGTACTGGGCCACCTTATCGGACCCTGTAACTCAGGGCATAGGTGTACCCAGGGCCTACCAGGGGCTGCAGCATGTATTATGCCACCCCTGGCTGGCCATCTAAATCTGACACAACTGGCTGCACGACAGCTGGGGCAAGGCGGTGTAATCACCCTTTGCTTTAGATATAGTATACCTATATCTAACCCTAAAATGGACACATAGATTCCTATCAGTCACTCCTATGGCAGGCCTTAACAATCCTGAAGGCAGAGTGCTTGGAATCATGTGAAATGGTGCTCTGGCATGAGCTGAGCCCGTTTGCAGCTTGCGGAACCAAGTCCTAATAGCTGTTCCATGATAACGCATACCATATACTCTTAAGTGCATTATAATCCTCGCGGTTATATGCTAACTCTGGTATGGCTTTATCAAACATGTCGAGTAAGGTGTCATACGAATTGGAATACTAACCCCTCGCCAATTCTGGCGACGGGGTTAGCATTCCACCCTTCTAGAGGGACACGACATGCATGTAACTGTGAACCCCGGTTAAAGTTAACTCGAGCCTCAGCTCCACAAAATGGATGCTGCCACCACAGACACGAGTCTGACCCCCTACAGCTGGGAGTCCTTCCAGCGAGGGGAGCCTGGACCAAGGGTTTCCTGTCAGGGGCGGTGCTAGCACCATCCCAGACAGGGTTTTGTGTATCCTGGGTAGGCAGGGCTTTACAGGAAGGTGACTGCAAGTGGCACCCCGGTGCTCACTATGCATAGGCCGGCTAGAACCAGTTCCAGGGGCACACCAGCCCCTGGCCTGGGGAAAGTCCGGCATGGGAGAGGGGTGTAACTACCCCCCTTCCTGGTCCCACCCCTAGGGCAGGACCTAGTCGCGTACCCACCCCTTTCTTTAGGATAAAGGCAGGAGCGGGGACCCTTCCAAATTAGATCATCTTTGAATCAAGAAACTACTTTCTACGAAAGGAACTCTCGACTTCTTCTCAAGATTTGTCCCTTGTGGCTAAGGAGTAGTCACCCTGCACCCGCAGGCACCATCTAAGAACACTGCGGTTTGCTGCACGTCCTTCCTCCAGAATCCGACCGACCAGCACAACGAGACCCGGCTTCCCTGGCACCTCTGACTTCTACCTACCTCTACAGCTAAGCTGAGAACCGTAGGTGCGACGAGACCTCGAGGGACCAGCCATCATCAGAACTGCATGACTTCTATCCAGCACGACCCCCGAGGGATCCTCTGGTGAGTGCTTTGGGGTCCGAGAAGCCCCGACCCTGAGCAGCTCCAGCACCGAAGCCCAGCCCCCCAGCATCCACGAGATCTGCGTGGGGCCCTTCTGCTTTTTGCTGCTCACTGCGTTGTCTGGCTACTAGCCCGCTGGCTTGTGGCCTTCCCGACGACGCCCGATGACATCACCACTGCTAGTCTGGTTGCTCCAGACTGGCCCTTGCTCCCTTGCAAAAGAGGAGCACCCCGGACCCTCCTGGTCCACTCCAGATGCCATTTTAGGTCCACCGCGTGGGCTTGAATTTGCCAAGACTTGTTGCCCCAATCCTGGGTCCAGTGACGTCGACAGCATCAACCATCGGGGGACTGCTCGCACCTCCATCCTGTCGCCGACAACGCCTCCTGGTCCGTGAGACTGCAGAGCCCAGCGTCGCCCACTCACCTTGTCGAGGTGACTTCGCCCGGTGCCATCCTGGGGCCCACACAATCACTGGCTAGTGATTAAGAACTTGGTCCCCTCTGCTTTCAGGTGTCATCCATCTTCGATCCAGGCTTGGATCCATCGAACAATCTTCACTGTCCCCTGCCAGCAACTCCTTCTTTCAGGCTCCTGGTTCGTCAACGAGGATTCCAGAAGTCTTTTCAGACCTATGCAGCCGCAGCCCCTGGGCTAGGTAACTTCGGCATTTCGGTGCCCCAGCATCGCCTCACTATCCAAGGGTCCAGATCCACTTTCGTTTTCAACCTACCTAGTCGGGTTCGCCCGAGAACACTAACTTTTGCTTTTACTAGCCTCCATAGACTTTGTCCCGCATCCCGCGTGAGAGTGCACACTCTGCACCCGAGACGCCTAGGCCTCCTATTAGTAATCTGAAGGTTCAGTAGTCAAGTCCTAGCGATTCCAAAGCCTATTAGTCAAGTACTTACCTGCTAGTAATTTCGCATTCCACTTTCATAGTATATGGTTTTTCGTGCCCCTCGGGCATTTGTGTAAATTGTGCAACTTAAAGTATTTTCGTAAAAGTTTTGTTGTGTGCTTAGTACCCTGTCCTCATAAGGAGTACAGGGCTGTTGTGATCTAAATAAATACACTGTTTATTTTCATAACACTTGTGTGGTGTCCTTTCACTTGGTGTTCAAGGGGTATATGTGATGGTATAACAGCTGGCTTAACACGCCCTCTAGAGTTTAGCCCGAAGACTGCTCGTATCCACGCTACTAGGATAGCTGGTCTATAAGGTTGACTTGCAACCAATCACCATAAGGGTTGTTTGGACTGATACAAAGTGCTCACTAGAATAGTGAACATTATATATCAGGCCAACTTCTCACAACATCTACATGGCACCACTCGCTCACGTCGCCCGACTGCACGACCTCAACATCATCTCCAACACCAGCGACACCCAGCTGATCCTCTCCCTCACCAAAGACCCCCTCACCGCTAAAACCAACCTCCACGAAGGAATGAAAGCCGTCGCCGAGTGGATGAGGAACAGCCATCTGAAGCTCATCCTCGGCTCCACCTCCTCAGCCTGGGACGACTCCTGGTAGCCGACCACACTGGGAGCAGCACCGACTAAGCATACAACCTGGGGTTCATCCTCGACTCAAGACTCTCCATGACCAAGCAAGTCAACGCTGTCTTGTTCTCCTGCTTCAACACCCTCCGCATGCCTAAGACGATCTAAAGGTGGATCCCCACTGAAACTAGACGAACAGTCACCCATGCCCTCGTCAGTAGCAGGTTGGGCTACGAAAACGCCCTCTACGCAGGAGCCTCGGCCAAACTCCTGAAATTACTACAACTCATACAGAACGCCTCTGCACGCCTGATAGTCAACATCCCTCGCCACAGCCACATAACACCCCACCTGAGAGACCTGCACTGGCTTCCCGTCAACAAGAGGATCACCTTCAAGCTCCTCACCCGCGCACACAAGGCACTCCACAATACCAGACCAGCATACCTAAACGGACAACTCACCTTCTACACCCCGAACCGCCAGCTCCGCTCCGCCGACCTCTCTCTCACCACCATCCCCTGCATCCAAAGAGCAACCACCGGCGGCAGATCATTCTCCCACATCGTCACAAAGACCTGGAACACCCTCCCCATCCTCCTACGGCAGACACAGAATTTACTAACCATCAGGAGGCTACTCATGACTTGGCTATTCGATCAGTAGCAGCACCCTCTTCCCCCCCCCCCCAGCCCCTTGAGACCATCACAGGTGAGTAGTGCACTTTACAAATATTCTGATTGTCCATAATAAAGTACCCAGAAAATCTGAAAAGTAATGCTAAAAAGAACCCAAAGTCCAGTACCTTAAAACAGCACCCAGAAACACTTATAGTAAACAACTACCACACCGTGACTAATGGCAAAATGAAAACTAACTTCATCTTTTACACAAATCGCCTGACTAAGTGGAAAAACACCTTCCTTCTTCACTTTCAAGTCACCAAATCAGTAAATATTCCCTATGGCAAAATAATCTCCACAGCAGTACAGTCACCCCTACCTTTAAAGGGGAACTCACAATTTCCATCTTCGTAACAGGAAACATTCTCATACAGGCCACTGACCCGCACCTCACCATTTTTGATCAGCACTTCCCAACACTTCTCTCCTCTCTAACTCATCAGTACCATCATACCCAATCCCCCACCACCCAGACAAGAAATCTGGAACCAGCACAATCCCCCTCCACAGACGACCCATGCTACAACTTATGGACGTCCACCATCACTAATTATAATCTCAATACCCCTATCATCACATTACGCCACCAAACACCCTCTTTAATGGCTTCAACCGACCCCACCAGGGCCAACAAATGCACTGTTTATAAACACCACAAGGTTGATCCTGAGCAAGGTCAATCATATTCAAATGACAGTCCTTCCGTTGCGGAACCCACTACAGGCAACCCCCTCGATTTCTGGAGACCCGACTTTACCCTCACAAACGATCCTCAACTCCACAACTGTCCCGACTCCCCCTGACCAAACCATCTCCATACCCAACATCAGTGATAATCCCTCGGACAATGACTTCCCTCAAACCACTGCACACTCTTTCCCCCCCCCCCGACCCTCCACCACATGCCCAACCCACCCCTACCTCTAATCACTCTGCCAATCCCCTGGACAAGGACTTCTTCCATAGCATTACTTGCTCCCCTTCCTTGGACCAAAGACCCACAACACCTCCTCCTAACCTCTGGACCAGAAACAACAACGACCCAACTCCTCATGTCCAATCTCCCTTACTCAATCAATCAACCATTTATAGAGCGCGCTACATACCCGTGAAGGTTTCAAGGCGCTGGGGAGTGGAGGGGGGCCTCTACTGATTGAACAGCCAGGTCTTGAGAAGTCTCCTGAAGGTCAGCAGGTCTTGGGTCTGTCTTAGGCTCAGTGGGAGGGTATTCCAGGTCTTGGCGGCAAGGTGGGAGAAGGATCTCCCGCCAGTGATTGTTCTTCGGATGAGAGGGACGGTGGTGAGTGCGAGGTTGGCGGAGCGGAGCTGGCAGTTAGGGATGTAGAAGGAAAGTCATCTGTTGAGGTAGGCTGGGCCGGTCTCGTGGAGTGCCTTGTGTGCGTGGATGAGAAGCTTGAAGGATATCCTCTTGTTGACGGGCAGCCAGTTCAGGTTCCCCAGGTGGGGGGTGATGTGGCCGTGGCGTGGGACATCAAGGATCAGTCGTGCCGAGGCATTTTGGATGCGTTGCAGTCATTTGATGAGCTTGGTCTGGGCTCCTGCATAGAGGGCGTTTCCGTAGTCGAGTCTGCTGCTGACGAGGGCCTGGGTGACTGTTCTTGTATCTGTCGGGATCCACCTGTAGATCTTGCGGAGCATGCGGAGGGTGTTGAAGCCGGAGGAGGAGACTGCGTTAACTTGCTTGGTCATGGAGAGCATTGAGTCGAGGATGATTCCCAGGTTTCAGGGCTGCCTCCAGTGCCGTCGGCCACCAGGAGTCATCCCGGGATAATGGGTTGGAGCAGAGGATGAGGACCTCCATTTTATCCAAGTTCAGCTTCAGTCGGCTGATCTTCATCCAGTCGGCGACGGCCTTCATTCCTTCGTGGAGGTTGGCTTCGGCAGTAATGGGGTCCTTGGTGAGGGAGAGGATCAGTTGAGTGTCGTCGGCGTAGGAGATTATGTTGAGGTCATGCTGTCGGGCGACGTGTGCGAGCAGGGCCATGTAAATGTTGAACAGTGTCAGGCTGAGAGGATCCCTTGGGTACGCCGCAGATGATCTTGGAGGCTTTGGATCGGAAAGGGGAGAGGTGGACGCTCTGGGCTCTGCCGGACAGGAAGGAGGTGGTCCATTCCAGGGCTTCATCTTGGATCCCTATGGCGTGGAGGCGTGCGCATAATGTACGGTGGCAGACAGTGTCGAAGGCGGGGTAGAGGTCCAGGAGGATGAGGGCTGCGGTCTCACCATTGTCCAGCATGGTCGGATGTCGTCAGTGGCGGCGATGAGGGCGGTTTCGGTGCTCCAAATCTCAATGATGCCACTCAATCCCACAACCTTGTACCCTCTCCTTCCTCAGACCCTAGTCAAAAACCACTCCAGACCAAGGCAATATGCCCTTTCAGCACACTTACCTCGCTACTGAACCGAAGGGAGCAGAACATTTACTCCCTAGTGGCACATATCCACACCGACAGCTAGATCTTCCCAACCGGATAAAGCCACCTTGCTCACACAATCCTGGCAACTACACAACTTCCCCCTTACAGCTTCTTCCTTAGGACCCACCTAGCACCCCATGGCCCACAAACCCTGTGAGGAAGCAGGTACATCAACCTAGCCGAGCTCTCCGCCCCACCTCAGAACGAGAAGAAGATATCAACGACTCTTACCTCAAAATTAGCCAGAACTCGGCCCCGTTGGCAATTCCAGTTTTTGTGAGCACTAATAGAATCCCTAGACCGGTCCTCTCGCCCAGACCCCCTGCTCAGTACACTCCTATACATACAGTACACACCAACTCTGAGGCACCCTATATCGTGCATTTTCCTCAATTGGAGATCAGCAGTACAAAACGCCACAGATATTGCTGAAGTTATACTCGCAGAAGAAATAGACATCGCATTCCTCACCGAATCCTGGCTCAATGACCATTCTTCCCCCATCCTAGACCTTCTCACCCCACCAGGCTACATAATCATCTGACATGACAGACCAGTCAAAACTGGTGGCGACCTAGCTATCATTCATAAAAAAGGAATACAGCTTACCAGATTAAAACACACAGAATACCTGACTCTTGAGTACCTAGGTGTTGAACTTACAGTCAAAGGTACCACACCCATCAAATTTCACACCATCTACCATCCTCCTGGTGAACATACCCTCTTCGCTGAAGAACTAACCGACCTAATAACTCATTTCTCCCTAGCAGACACAGAAGACATATTCCGGGGGGGCTTCAATATCCACTGGAACAACCCAGAAGACACTACAATCCAGAACCTCTAACCTGCTTGAAATTACCAACCTCAAACAACTCTGCAATGAACCAATACACAAAGGAGCAACTCTGGACACAATCATCACCAAAAACGAGCTGGTCTCCTTGAGATCGATTTCTCCCACTGACTGGTCCGACCACCACCTCATAATGATTAATATTGACTCACACGTCAGAAACCATCCTATACGACCAGACAACCCTAAGCACTGGACCAGGAACATCAAAGGAGTCCCCATAACTGAACTGAAATCCAGGATTCAGGCTCATCTACTACCCCAGCCCTCCAATATGACAACTGATGACCTCACAACCCATTTTAATGCCACAATGACAGAGGTATTAGATTAAGTAGCACCACTCAAACATTTGAGATCTACCAAATCCAAATCTTGGTTCAACGTGGATCTTAATAACGAAAGAAGACAACTCAGACAATCAGAAAGGACTTGGAGAGTTAACCCTTCGAGTCTTAACCTAGCGCAACTTAGATCAACCCGGTTGGCATAGAAAAAAAAAATCACATTTTTAGAGGAAAGGACACTTTCTTACGCAGCCAACAAGACCAGGCGAAGAACAGACCTAGAGAACTCTTCAACATTGTCAAAGGTCAAACAAACGGCACACCCCCACAAGAAATAAAAGACACCCTAGACCATTGCGAAGAAATCGCCAGCTTCTTCACAGATAAAGTCTAAAAAATTGAGCAATCCTTCATCCAAACCTCAAATCCTCCCTCCCTCACTACTTGCCCCACTTTAGCCACCCTTGACCAAGCAGAGCGTAACCATACCACAGGCAACCAGGCACACTTCCAACTGAAAAACAAGCATTGGCATAGCCAATAGGTCTCGCGTTTGGGACCTTATGTGTTTAGCAAGATCTTTTGATGTTTGTTGTAGAGCATTGTGGCTGCTGTGCCTTATGTTGAACAGTTATATTAAAAAGTGTTAAGCATTGTTGTTACCTTTATACAAACGAAGACGACATTATATACAACTGAAAAACCGGATAAAAAAAAAATTGATTTTAACATAAATGTCTTTTACTTTTTTTGTACTTGCACTGCTGGAAACTTCTTTCTGCCTGTTCTCATGCTTGTTTGTTGTTGGACTTGGCCCTTCTGGCAGGTTCACCCCTAAACTTTTTGCTTTGATATGTGACTTGCTGTTGGTTGTTTTTGGCTTCTGAGCACTTTCACTGTGTCCCAGTGTAAAGTGCATGCGCACTCTGAGTGCATGTGGTGAGATTGGCCTGCCCTCCCATAGGAATGCATGGGGAATGTGTGTGTCCATGTTAGTTCCTGATGTGTGGGGAGTGCAGGGTCGAGTTTGGTACGTTCGAACTCGTGAGATTAAATGTTGTGCGATGATGTGTGAGGCGTTAATGTGTCTAGTGTGGAAGTGCCACTTCTAGAAGTTAGCATGTCTGTGTAATAAATGTGAATTGGCTGTCTGGCTTGTGATTGGCTGGAGCTGGCTGGTGTGCCTGGCTTCAGGAGTCAGGATGGGTCTGACCCTGTGGTGAGTGGAGAGATCTGCATATTGATGGCAGGTAGGAGTGCACCTGGGACCTGAATAGGGCTGGGCTTTCCCTACACAATGCTGGCTCTGCCCCCTGTGGTGCGACTGATGACCCTAGCCTGCCAGTGAATGGGGAGAGGGGCTGAGCACAACAGAGTGCTCCAAAACCAGCTGAGTCTGGTTTTTCCCTTAACCCTGCAGCCTAGACAAAGGATTTGTGTGTATAAAAGGGGGCTGCGACCCCTTGCAAAATGTTCTGCTGATACTAGCTTGAGGGGGGCCTGGTGCTGCTGGACGCCAGGAGGACCGCCACTGTGGACTGCCTCCCTGCCCTGGAGGGCCCTGTGAGCTGGCCCCTGGGCCCAGCATTTGCCCCCCCCCCCCTGCACTCGGACAGACTTTGCCTGGACTTAGCCACCTCTAGTGCCTTGGGAGCACTTGGCTTTATTGTAAATAGCACTGGGTTTGTAATTTAGAGGAGCGCTATTCCATCCTATCCTAGAGGGCTCTTCACTTTTATTTAAAAAGAGCACTGGGGC
Organism: Lissotriton vulgaris; assembly: GCF_964263255.1. Taxonomy (NCBI): domain Eukaryota; kingdom Metazoa; phylum Chordata; class Amphibia; order Caudata; family Salamandridae; genus Lissotriton; species Lissotriton vulgaris. Next base: position 765,272,049 of record NC_141685.1, on the reverse strand, counting down.
CACAGCACGAAGCTGCAGCGTGTGGGGACCCCCCCACGCTGTCCCGGTAAATTGCGGCGTTTCTGCAGCCTTGGCTGATTGTGTATGTAAATCGCGGGTGTCTACCCTGTGACTTTGCCCCCATTTCCGCATTAAGTTTCACGGGTGCCCACCCTGTTTCATATCTAGAAGTAGAGGGAGCCTACCCCTCGTCTACCTCAAGAAATTCACCGCCGCGGCTCGGGGAGCGCGAGAAACCGGAAGTCAGGCATCCTTTCGCCTGGCGGGACTTCCAGTTTGCTGGAGGAAGTCTTGCACATGCTGCTGTTGCTGGAGGAGAGCCCGAGTGAGGAGAACGGAGGCAGACGGGAGCCCACCCCGCCTGCGTGACTGGTGCTGAGTGCAGCCAGAGCCCCAGAGAGGAGCAAGTGCGGTCCGGAGAGAAAAGCAGCCCGGTGAGTGTCACAGCCTGGGGGAGCTCTGGGCCGATTCGAAGTGCCGGAGAGAGGCACAGTGTCCTGCTGTGTGTCGAGCAGCCCCATCTAGTCAGCGGGCCGCTCCACCAGGACGCACCTTTGCCTCACGAGTCCCCTGAGCGGGACTCCAATGTATGGGAGCATTCTTTGTCAAAATAGAGCCCACAAGGCTCCCATCAGCTGCATAATTTCGAGCCTGTAGGCTCCAATGTTTCGGGGGTATTTCGGGAGGTAGAGCGGCCCCGGCTGGCAGTGGGCCGCTCCCCCCAGTTGGCAGCAGTGTCATTGCGAGCCCACGAGGCTCCAGGGGGCATTTTCTTTCTCGAGCCCACGAGGCTCCAACGTATGGCCGCATTGTGGTAATCAGAGCCTTGGAGGCTCCCACGTGACTTGGGGCACAGCTGTGTCAGAGCCCACGAGGCTCCCACGTCATGTTTGGCCGCATTCCTATATTCAGAGCCCCAGAATAGAGCCAGGAGGCACACTGGTGCCAGGCCCAGTTCCTACAGCAGCGCAGCACTTAGTGGGCATCTGCTTCGTTTAGGCCTTGCACATTCTTCTTTGGCTGCCTGCGCAGCCAGCCCAGACATTGGGCCTGTGAGCCCCTGAGAGGCCAGGTTGGCCTGGGATCAGTTATGTGATTTTTGGCGCAAATGTGATGACCTACCTAATGTGATTTCTGCAGAATATGCAATGCCTTTTTGCCTATACCCCTAAATGTATTTTTATGCTTAGGAGGGTGTTTGCCTAGTATAGGTGATGCTAGTGAATTCATGGTTTCCTGCGTGATATTTGCCTAAGGTGTTTAGGATTGCGTAGTGTGTTCCTACCTTCTACCAGTGGTTACTGGTTGTGTGCTACATTAGCTATTTGGGGCTACAATTATTCTATGTTATAAGTGCTATTTCTACCAAGTGCTAGTTATACTACGTGCTTATTCCTGACAGTGGTTCATGTGGCCCTGTCCTATGTATATAATCCCCTGTAAATTCCGTCCGTGCCAGTGGCACAGTGTAAATTGTGTGTTTATTATCTAATGTGTTTGGTATAATACAAAGGCTATTTTTATATATATAACCTTGTGTGGATTTTTCTTTGTGGTGGGCCTTGGGTGTTGTTGCTGGGTGCGCACGCAAACGCTTCACACATCGCCTCCGGGATAAGCCGGACTGCTCGTGCCAAGCTACCAATGGACTGAGCACGGGTTATCTTGGCGGGTGACTTCCTTGCCCTGACTAGAGTGGTGGTCTCTGCCTGGCTTTGGCGCAAGCCTCAGCTAACCAGAAATCGCCATTTCTAACATTTGTTATAATTGTTTTTGTTATGGGGGAGCGGAACATCAATAACGGGGGAGTGGAGGTTGGAAACCAGTAATATAATGAGAACACAAGCAGCGAACAGACACTAGGGGAGAAACAGATGCCAGAACCCAAGGGCAGACTGACGTGATGCTTAGGTGGTGCACTGATACAAAATGGTGGTGGTGAATGATGTTTGGTGCTCAGGTGGTGACACTACATGGTGTGGATGGGAGGTATGTTGTAGATTGTGTGAGTTGAAATATGTTGTTTGGTGTGTCATTATGCGGTGTGTTTTGGAAATGTGTGGAGTTGATTTGTGTGGCCTGGAACTGTGGTGTTGAGTGAAATTATGCATAGTGAAATTGGTATGTGGCACTGAATGGTATTATGTGGAGTATATCTATGTTGCATTGAGTAGAGTGTAATTATGTGGGATGTAATTATGTGGCACTGAGTGGTAATATGTGGAGTGTATTTATTTTACATTGAGTAGAGTAATTATGTGGCTTGTAATTATGTGGTACTGTGTGGTATTATGTGGAGTGTATTTGTTGCATTGAGTAGAGTAATTATGTGGGATGTAATTATGTGGCACTGAGTGGTAATATGTGGAGTGTATTTATTTTACATTGAGTAGAGTAATTATTAAGCATGGGCGAATTTTGCGGATTCGCGATACGCGAATTTGCGAATTCGCGATCCGCGAATTTTTTTATTTTTGAGTGTTCACGGGGCGCTATGCGTGTTCGCAGGGTTTTTTTTGTGCGAGAACACGATGCGCCCTCTGGCTCATCACTGCCACCCGCTCATTTTTTGTGCCCTTCTGCCCTCTGTACCACTAGTTTTTGTGCCTTTCTGCCCTCTACCCCACTCGTGTTTGTGCCCTTCTGCCCTCTGCCCCACTTTTTTGTACCTTTCTGCCCCACTCGTTTTTGTTCCCTTCTGCCCTCTACCCCACTCGTGTTTGTGCCCTTCTGCCCTCTGCCCCACTTTTTTTGTACCTTTCTGCCCCACTCATTTTTTTTCCCTTCTGCCCTCTGCCCCACTCGTTGTTGTGCCCTTTCTGCCCTCTGCCCCACTCATTTTTGTGCCATTCTGCCCTCTGCCCCACTCATTTGTGCCCTTCTGCCCCTTGCCCCACTCATTTTTGTGCCATTCTGCCCTCTGTCCCACTCATTTTTGTGCCATTCTGCCCTCTGCCCCACTCGTTGTGCCCTTCTGCCCTCTGCTCCACTCGTTGTTGTGCCATTCTGCCCTCTGTCCGACTCGTTGTTGTGCCCTTCTGCCCCTTGCCCCACTCATTCAGCCCTTTCTGCCCGCTGCCCCACTCGTTGTGCCCTTCTGCCCCTTGCCCCACTTGTTGTGCCCTTCTGCCCTCTGCCCCACTCGCTGTGCCCTTCTGCCCTCTGCCCCACTCGCTGTGCCCTTCTGCCCTCTGCCCCACTCGTTGTGGCCTTCTGCCCTCTGCCCCACTCGTTGTGGCCTTCTGCCCTCTGCCCCACTCATTGTGGCCTTCTGCCTTCTGCCCAACTCGTTGTGGCCTTCTGCCCTCTGCCCCACTCGTTGTGGCCTTCTGCCCTCTGCCCCACTCGTTGTGGCCTTCTGCCTTCTGCCCCACTCGTTGTGGCCTTCTGCCCTCTGCCCCACTCGTTGTGGCCTTCTGCCCTCTGCCCCACTCGTTGTGGCCTTCTGCCCTCTGCCCCACTCCTGTTTTATTTTAGAATGGCGCCGGCAAGCTGCCAGCGCCATTCTAAAATAGTTACTAAGTTAGCTTCATCAGGAAGCACTAATAGATAAAATAAAGCAGGTGCTCGAGTTGAAGCTCGAATTCAGTTAAACTCTAGCACCTGCTTCATTTTATCTATTAGTGCTTCCTGTTGAAGGTAACTTAGTAACTATTTTAGAATGGCTATGGCAGCTTGAAGCTTGAACTTTTTCCCCCCAGGATCCGTTCCGCTCGCGGATTTTCGGCAAATTCGCGGATTGCGAATTTGCCGAAAATCCGCGAGCGGAACGGATTTTGTGCCCATGCTTAGTAATTATGTGGCTTGTAATTATGTGGTACTGAGTGGTATTATGTGGAGTGTAATTGTGACGTGATTATGTGGAGTGTGTTGCATTGAGTGCAGTGTAAAGCACAGGGCACATCCTGAGTCTAGCGCCACATCTAACCCTTACGTGGGTGATTAAAATCCAGGCGCTGCAACACTCATCTTGCCACAGCCGGTCCTGAACACTTTCGTGGGAGCTTATAACTCCAGGCTGCTACAACCTTGACTTCCTGCCACAGTGTGTCCGGCAGTCTCTGGACCCTAAGCCCACCAGCTTCAATCGACACTCACCCTGGTGGGATTTCCAGTTCCAGGGTGCACGCGGCGTTCTCCCGCCTTCTGCATCGCGTCACCGCTGCCACAGGTGAGGGGGAGGCGGTACCAGCGCGCTACAAAGCGCAGCCTTACCCCCTCGGTGCGGGACGCACCCGGGCCAAGGGCGGGCCCGTTCGTGCCCGGAGACCGGATGAGGCCGGGCCGGGCCACTCCTCTAAACCACCTGCAAACACAAGGGACGCGCTCTTAATGGAACCCCATGGGTGAGGGCAACGCTCATCTATATAGTCACCAGGATCTGCTTGAGTCGTTAAGGGAGCGGTGTCCTGAGGTCAGGATCATAAGACCTAGCAGCAGTTGCCTTTGATCCAGAACAGCACAACAGACGGCAGTACTCGAGGGACTTTGTCGCCCGAACGGATCTCAGTGCAAGTACCATCAGTCTTGGAATCCACTTGACATTTTTGAGTCAGCGACAGGGCCTAGGTGCGTTTGACTATCTGGTTATTCCTGGACTTGCTGGCCTTAAAGATTTAACAAACTCATAAAAGTAAGGACGATATCGTTGGTGTAACTAGAACCTACTTTTTTTTAGCATATGTGTACCTTAGTGCTCTTGATGGGTTTGATTGCCCAGCTGAACTGTTAGTTGAAATACCAATCATTTACAGTATAACTTTGTAATATAGTCCTGAGGAATATTTCATCATTGTGGCTTGTATTGATTCATGCAACTCCCTTTTATCCTTTACTGTATATAATTTTATATTGCACTAGTCACCTTATTCTCTCTAGCGATTTTGCACAGTACAAGGGAACTGACTATTGAAGTTGGATATTCTGTTATGAGTAGGCGGAAATTAATTCCAGGGAAAAGCGTGGTATGAACTTTAGACGCCTTCTTAACGAGGGCTGAATCTGTTCTTAATAATGAAATTTTACTACCAGAATGCAGGCTATCATTGGAGCGCCTTACTTCGCATGGCAGGCTCTCTTACTTCTGCTTTTCCCGAAGCTCTGCCAACCCTAAACCAGGATATGCCGCTAGACCGGTTGAGTCAAGCTTTAGTTGGTGATCCTGTAACAGTGAATATTTCAGTTTCCTCTATGTCCATGGAGCAGGAACCCAGCCCAGTTAAACCTAAACTGAGAACTAGAGGACAGAAAGCAAAAATGAAAACTAACCGCCCGAATAACTCACCTGCTGTAGTGAGGAAGACTCGGGGAGCCTTGAAGCTTAAAAAAAAAATGTTGACGAGCACAACTAGGAGAACTGAGGATGCTGTCCCCTCTGCTGGTGTTAGTAGCGAGGTCGATGCTTCTATTCAGAATCAGAACAGGGCAGAGTCACCAGCAGACTGGAGGGAGATTTTTGGGGTAGGCTATTAACTATAATGACTACCCGAATAGACCCCATAATGCAGAAAATAAGTTCTGTTGAAGATAGACTGTCTAAATGGGAGAAGCTGATGGTATATGTCCCCCAGAGGAATTAACAGCAACTTGTAATAAGCCTAAAGTCCCTGCAACTATGAAGGTGGAAGAGCTGAGCGAGACAGAGAAGGGGGAACCTCCGGTGTCAGGCAATCTTATATCGGAAGCGGTGCCCGATAACTGTCCCACTAGTCCAAGGACGGCGAGTATAGATCCTGCAGTTCGCAGACAGCAGTCCTCAACAGCAACAGGGCCCCCTACCCTGCAGAGAGATAAGAGACAAGAAGATGAGACTCCTCAGGTGACAACCCTTCCTACCATTGATCTTCCTGTGGAATCCACCCCGTATGTAGTGATCTTGGGGAGTGTTCCTGCTCTATTAGGGAAAGCAAAGAATATGATCAGCTCCTCAATAAAATAAACCACTGGTTCACACAACACTACCGTTGGCCCGCATATACTTAATATGCTTATGGCTCGTAGAGTTAACTAGATCGGGGGCTCACGTTAACAAGGGACTGATAACTATTATCATACATTTTGATAACCCCTACTCTGCTGGTCGGATACTTTCTAGGAATTACAGTCTGGCCCCCTTAAAGGGCTCTGCCATTAAGATACTACCCTTGGGATATTTTTACAGGCCGTTTAACAGTAGGGACAGGACAGCAGATGGCAAGGGGGAACCATCAGTCGAAGGTGGCCAATTAAGATCATATCCAAGCCATCACTCTATTCCCCCAGTTCAACCGTTGTTAATTGGGGATAGGCGGTTTGTCCATGACCATAGATTGGTGCTAAACAGATTTGATACCCTGACTGGTGTGGAAGAATGTGATTGACTGTGGGCCCTGAATTTGCAGGGTCTGAGCAGGCCCAGGATCCCAGGATCTCAGGGAGGCAGCAGAAAGGTCTTCAAGGCCGTCTTCGAATAACTTTTTATCCTGGATTATAGCGGGGTTAGCAGCTAAGTTACAGGCTCCTAGATGGGTAGCTTATGTTAAACAATCTTTGGTAATAAGCCTAAGGAAACTTGGTCGATAGATTGCGACCTTTTCCTGGAAGGCTACAAAGCCTATTTTGTCCCAGCTAGACCATCTTTGAGTGGGAGACCCAGGGTGGTTTAGTCACGTATATTTCTGTGGCTATTAACAGCAAATTACAGGTAATGCCCATCATACACCCAGGTATCCTGGCGATAATGGCCCACAAGGTGGGGGAGGGGGGGGGGCGGTACAAGAGGGGGGCATGAGCTGGGAAATTGGTAACTTTTATAATTCATTTTCTTCCCCGTCTGAATCTAGTAACTTAATTGCCCTGGGAGAGGCTATAAAACAATCCATGAGTCAAAGCCTACACAGCCTCCTGGTAGCTGGTGACTTTAATATACACCCCTGTGGTGAGCCACTTACGGTTTGCATTTCTGAATTAGGCTGCCCACGTATGTACGGTTTCCATATCGAACATTCTGTTTTAGGAGGGCAGTTAAACGCCATGATTAACGAATTAGATCTGGTGGCTACGATGTCTTTACACGACCCGCGCACTAACTTTCCGGTGCCCACATTTAAAGGACACGGTAAGGGGTCTTTTATGGACTTTATTTTAATTTCGTCCTCTCTACAATCTTTAGTGAACAACTTCAAATTTATAGAGAGTGAATTTAGGGACCATAATCCCCTAACGCTCCGTCAGGTCCACTGGCAGAAAAGGGTGGAGATTTATTAAATCAGGGCCTATTGCGGCCAACTGACGGTAGGGGCAGATTAAAATGGTCTCAAGTAACCCCAGAAATATTTTAGGACAAATTTAAAATAGCATGCGTCGATGAACTGTCTGTTTAATGGAGCGGTCCTCACCAACAGAGATCTCAGATGCTTATAAGTCTATTTCATACAAGGTGCCTGCGCTTTTATCTGTCCCAGCAAGAGCACAAGGTCCCAGATGGTTCGACTCCCACTGCCCTAAAGCAGCGAAGAGGCTGAGGGAAGCCTTGTCAATTGAATCCAGAATCCAATCTGCTGTTCTAAATTGTCGCAGGGAATATAAAGCGGCCCTTGCTTTTCGAAAGGGAGCACTAAAGGATGAAGCAAGGAGGGAGCTGCTGGAATCCAGCACCTTCAGAAATAGCTCGAAGTTTTGGAGCATTGTGAATAGACCCCTGTTTTCTCAGGAAGGGGAGGCCTTGCATCCCACATAACTGAGGGGGAGTGAGTACTACATTTTGAGACCATGTTTGATTGTCTGCCTAGGCATAGTGACAGGGAGCCTTATGATACTCAGAAGGTTGTAATAAAATTTGAGAGGGGTGAAATCATGGGTGGTATAACCGGTTTAACTGTTGGAAAAGCACCTGGCCCTGATGGGATCCCTCCAGATCTATTTAAGTCCGATCCCCCTTCTGGGCCCCGATACTGGAGTCTGTATTCAATGCAGTAGCACAGTATAGTTGTCCTCAGTCATGGGCAACATCTACTATAGTTCCTGTTTTTCAAAAAGGCGACATAAATAGTACCCACTGTTATAGGCCCATCTCACTAATAGAGTCGGTGGTAAAGGTGGTAGGTAGGGTCCTTCTTGAGAGATCATCCTGGGGGGGGAGGATGACACGATTCTGTCGGAAGTCCAGTATGGTTTTCAAAGGGGACGGTCTACTGTAGCTCAAAGTCTTAATTTATTTCTGACTTTGAGCAAGTATACTGTTGCACGACCTGGGACCATTCACCTTGCCTTCATGGATTTGTCATCGGCATTTGATTGTGTCAATAGGAATAGGCTCTGGCAGTCCATGAGCGAAATGGGAGTGGAGACCAGTGTTTATTTTCTGGAGGACATGCACAAGTCCACTAAAGCCAATGTCAGGTTCTCACAGGATCTGCGTGTTACGAGGGATTTTAATATTAAGTGGGGTGTTCGGGCAAGAAGAACTTCCAATTTAGAGTGGGAGATTCTAAGAATCCCCGTACGAATGTGTTTTCCTACTTAGGGGTCCTCTTTGATGACAAGCTTATCTGGGGCCCTTTACTACAGAAAACAAAAGGGGACCTGGTTAGAACAAATTCAGCAATCTTCAATTTTGCATCCAAATTAGGGAATAAGCCCACAGGAGCTATGCTACAAGTGTACCAGGCGTAAAGTCTGGCCATAGATTTGTATGGTAGCGAAATATGGAGATCTAATGCTGGTCATACCCTCCAGGTATCGGAAAATGACTCTTAAACGCTTATTATGTGTCCCACGGGGTACATCCTATTTAGTGGTCCATGAAGAATAGGGGTCCCTTGTGAGGACGATGTACTCTTTGCCACCCTTGACCTGTTGCTAAAAGGTTGTTTGAATACAGACCTCCCTCTCACCCACCTGATCATAAGAGATTGCATGGCTCTTGATAACTCTGCTCACGTTCCGTGGCTGAGCTATGTGAAGAAAAGCTTTGGAAGCAGTGACGGCTGGTGACATTTGAAAGTGGTGAGGCGTAAAAAGATAATCACACTGCACCGTAGCGAGTGACCCCGAACCCCCTAAGGAGGATTCGGGGGGAATTCCCCCCGAGAAAATTTTGAAAAAAGAGTGGGCAAATGGTGCATTTTCAAGCAAATTTGTGAAAGCAGGAAGGTTAATAAAGCAATTGTGAAAGTGCAGTTATTACATTAATAAAGTGGTGTCATATAACATAGGTAGCTGCTTATTCATCTTCATCATAACCACAGAGCTTCATAACAGACTTTGAAACACAATGCATTGCTGAGTACCTCACAGATGCAACAAATACAAATTCAAAGGAAGACTGAAAACTGGTATTTTGTTGTTTTTGTCATTGCATCCAGATATATGATACAACAAGTAACATCATACTTAAAAGAAGTCAGGACTACTGGCTTTGTCGATGGTTGTTAGTTGCAAAAGAAAAATAAGCAGCAACTGTGGCTTGTATATAACAATGAAAAAGCTTCCACATAAAGCCCTGGTGACGGTTATTTTACAATTTCTAGAAGAAGCTAGTCTTACACTCCAAGTGTGGAAAAGGAATGGAGTAAGCAGTGAAAACAGCCAGTCCCACAAGTCACAGAAGGGGTCTGAGAGGTAAGGAGTAAACAAGAGGGCAAAATAGTCAGGAAGGAAAGAAGAGCAGCGTGAGAAATGAGGGGGTGAAACCAGTATTAGGAGGCATTACCGAGGAGGAGGGAAGACACTTTCCTTGGCATGACGGTGGGGGAAGGTATATGATATTACTCTTTTTGAATGCGATCATTAAAGTTATTATTGTCTAATCATGGGTGTTTTGCACATATGCTTTTCCTTTCCTGCTGACAACTGAGACTTCACTGGCCATTATCGGCAGATAATATTTAAAGTGAGCTACAAATCTGGGTCTACCATTTTTACCAAGCTCGAAAATCTGAATTTGTTTCAGTGAGAAGACATGGAGAGTCACGGTCTCATTTATATCGGGTCAAGAAAAAGGTACATAAAGATAATGTCTGGTGTAATCAAAAAAATAGCTTTCACCTTGAAAAACAAACAATACTTCCAGGGATATTATATCACATCACTTCCTGTGATATTTGGCACCGTAAAGCTTCATGTTCATGGCATGTTACTACAACTTTCATAGGCAGAGATACAAATATGTACCTTTGCTTCCTTTAGATTATCAATTATATAACTGAGTAAGGTCAGGGAATTCATAAACCAGATGATCCTTTAAAAAAAACTCAGTGACCCCCCAGGGTGCATCCCGTAAATTGTAAAATGAAAAAGAAAAAGGGAATCTAGTTGCAAAATAAAAAGCATTATTGCATGCAAATTCCACTGGGGCAATAACACCTTCCAATTACAGAGACAATTTAACATAACACTAGGGGTTCTGTTCCGAAATGTTGGTTTGCCCTTGGTCTGTGAGTTTAACCCCGATGAAAGTGCTTGTTCAATTGCCAGGCAAAAGGAATCTCCAAACACTAGAAACATTGTTCGTCATGATCAGAAAAGATCATAGTGGGAATATCATGCAAACAAACAATATAATGTAAAAAACTTGTGTTTTCAAGTACTGTTTGAGAGAACCAGGTGAAATGAACCTTATTACTCAAGTATCAGCAGTTCTCTAATAACTGAACAACCTTCAGAACAAGGTAAATTGGTGACAAAATCAGTAGAAATGGCTTGCCAATGGTGAATGGCTATATTCTAGCATGTGGCAACATACATGAGGGACAGTGAGATCTGGTGGGAGGAGGCAAAGAACAATGGACAGCGGAAGGAAGGTAGAGGGAGGCAAGCAGCATTACAGACAGGCAGTGAAAGCGCGAGCAGTGTAAGGATACTGAGCAAAAAAGTCAATGGTTTGCAATAAGCAGACTCCACTCCACCCCTCCCCTCCTCCCATATAGGTCAACAAAATATCTTGCTATGCACATCTGATCCGATATCTAAAAAAATTGTATTCCAGCAATCAGAATAAATATTTCTGTCTAAGGTAAAACTGCTTTTCACAGAGGTATCTTAGTTATATCTCCGTTTTGATTACTGAAACAGAACTAGTTTGCATGCTGATTTGATTTGTTGTAACGGGGGCCTTCTGCCACTTAATTCCCAGAACAATTTGATTGTTCAAAATAACACTCGCCCAATGTGCCCACAGTTTTCCTGAGCCCAGACTTACGGAAAGGGGATTCATTTTATACAATAAGATACGAGAAAGCGATTAAGTGTCAGTGGTTTTAGCATCAGAAAATAGCTGCTCTTCTTATTTCCGGTTATTTTTTATGCGCTGATCCCTACAGGATATTAATTGACATTTCCAGTGCGTGAAACACATGGTAATGGTCCGGCATCTCTGCAGCGTGATGCATTACAGTCCATTAGTTGGTGCAGTTGTGGTTTGTCTTACACTATTACACATCAATGTACTGAATTGTGTGAAACAAGAGACTTAACAAGCTATCCAAAACCTCATCTCAATACGGTGAGCCGAGAATACCTGCTGAGCCATGAATATTATAGTGCGGCCGTTTTCATTTGTGCGCGCCTATTGCAAAGCATAATATTTCCACCTGGACCCGAACCACTGCGGTTTGCACGAAAAAGTCCGAAAAATATCAATTTCAGGAACAGCAGGTGCAGGGTTGTCGTTAACTTTGCCTGGAGAGCCGGTGACTGGATGTTGGCTCTTCGCATCTGACATGTTATAGTATATGACTAAACACGCCGTCCCACAGCGATTTGAGTACATTATTTGCATTTAACATAATGCTGTCATCGGAATGGTTTTCCGTGCTTGGGGGAATGAGAGACCTTTTATCAAACTACTGGTGCTGTTTTGTGTCAGTTTCAGAAATGAAAGCCGCTTTTCAGACGCGAAATAGGCCTCGATTGAGACATTGTGTTCTAAGCATATTATTAAAAAGACTTGTGTTTGTATTTTTCAGGTCCATACCTGCACACAGGTCCGGTAGGATTAGAATTTCACAACTGACCTGAACGCAATGACAGACTTGACGGCGACTAGGTGAAGTGAGGCCTCAGACCAGACAGTCTCTGTCCCTCATGCGCACGAGTCGACCACGAGGAGACCACAAGGAGGAAGGGAAGGTGTAGGGTGACACTGACTGGCCGTGGGCCGGCCCGATATGCCCAGCAACTAGAAATGCCCAATCCCTGAATGGCTTTACACTAAGCCACTAGTGATTGGGCATTGCTTGCTCACCATGTGTTAGATGCTCCCACTCCCGCGGTGAGACACTAGACCTGAACAGTCAGTACTACTGTTACAGGACACTACAGTACAGTAGTAGCCAATCCTGACGCTGCTCTCTTTAGAGGAGAACTGCTCTCTAAAGAGAGCAGCATCAGGATTCGACTGAGCACGAAAAAAACGCCACTCCTTTTTTAAGCACTGGGGTATGTTGCATGAGCAAACCCCGTACTCTGCAGTGCTTGCTTTTCCAAAACCATTTAGTTTGCTAGCTGCACAAAGGCAGTCGGGCAAACACCACATGTGCAGTGCACACTGTGCCGGCACTCCTGCGCCACCCAGTGTCAGACCGTGCATACTACATGACAGTGAAGCTTCAGCAATCAGGTTGACACCACGGCCGCAGGCGCAGGGCAATAATTATCGGGTAATTTATTCGAGTGGCGCGTTAATTTATAAAACTTCTATTAACGCGCCAGTCGAATAAATTGCCCGATAATTATTAGTGGGGCAACGCCCCACCGCCCAAATGGTAAAACCGCCACTGTTTGGAAGGCTAGGTCGGGGGGAACTATTTACCAATCCCGAATGCATTATTAAGAGGGATATGGAGGTAATCAAGATAGCCTTTTTGTCAGTATGGACCATGGAAAGGGAAGCCAAGGAGGTACAGAAACCTAGCGTGCGGACAACCATTATGCTTAAAACAACCCCTAGGGCAGAGCCATACCTCATGGGGTCTTTGTCCTCACATAAAATTTGTTTATTAACTAGGTTTCAGCTGATCCCTTTTCACCTTCAGCTTGCCAGACCCACATGTTTTTACTAGAGGCAAAGAGGCAGCTCCCTGCGGCTGCAACAGACAGTCTCAGAAGGATATGCTGCATTTTATGTTCTTATGTAAATTTTATGATTTCCCTCGTAAACGCTATTTTGTTCCTATTTTAAAAAGAAGGAATTTTAGACAGGTTCGTCCTGCATTGGTGTATTTGCAATTATTGAAAAAGGACAGTTTATTTTTTATAGTGGGTTTTTTAAAAGCTATTTTTTAACTCCAGGAACTACATGGATCAGTAATGAGTTTCTCAGGTTTTAAATTTATTAATTTTCTATTGCCGTTTTTGTTGTCATCATAATATAAGTACTGTCATTTAAACTGTTTATGTTGTGCTACTTTTATGGTTTGAACAAACCGAATAACGTTTTTTTAACTGAACTGAGTGCAGTGAAATTATGTAGCATATAATTATGTGGCACTGAGTGGTATTGTGTGGAGTGTATGTTTTATGGAGTCAAGTGTAATTAAGTGGCATGTAATTGTGGCGCTAAGTGCTATTATTTGGAGTGTATGTTGCATTGAGTGCAGTGTAATTATGTAGCATATAATAATGTGGTAATTGTGATACCCCAAAGCGCACTCCATCAATGCATGCACCAAGGATCTGGGGACTACACCCTTAATTCTGCTCGAGTTTAGCATAGTGTTGAACACGTCACCTTCAAAAATGACTACATCACAACGCAGTAACAATAGAAATCTGTTCCCTGAAGCCAGACAACCCTCCTTTGCCCGTGTATAGTGCTCGGCTGCCTTTAGGGTACGTTTGCGATCTACAGATACCCCATATGTACATAAATATTGTACCAAAGCCATGAGGGAGGTGGAGTGCTAGGCATGTCATACACACGTGCACTGAGTGCATTTCACTTGTGCAAGCATTGTGCGCAGCCTCTCGTCTGGAGGATGCGGTGACTACGTCACTGTTGCTGAGTTTTTCATTTACTAAACGGACTGCCTGTTCCTACAGAATACTAACCCTGGTGTGGGACTCCTTCTGCGGCACAGAATGACTGAATTGATTCTTTTGACTCTATTTACAGTGAATTCAAACCAAATGCATCCAATTAGTAAATGTGTGAACTTGAGAGAGAGGAGGGCTTAGTTCAAATAAAGGACAAGAGATGGGAAGAGATAATAGAAGATTATAAGGAACACAGAATAGCAAGTTTAAGGAACAGGGTGGAAGAAAGGGTAAAAGCAGGGTAAGAAAGGTCACCCCCGAGCATCAGTTTCAGGAGAAAACTCAGAACCTTTAGAAGCTGCAGCGTCCCGCGAGTGGTGCGCACGCTGTCGTGTGAAATCTGACAAATAGATGGCACACTGCACACCACTGCTTGTAACCGCAAGCCCTAGGCCTTTTCATAAAGGTGTGAAAAGTCCAGAGCGATGTCAAGAGGTTGTTTTGCTCTAGGCTCGACCTAATGGCGCTAATTGGTCGAACTTCGAACTCATGTCGGAAATTGAAGTCTTCAAAATAGTTGCAAGCTTAAAGCCTACTTCCCACACTATGGACCCCCCTCCCAATCACACTAGCAAAAAAAAAAAAACTCAACCACATGATTACCCCTTTCTGGACAAAAATCATCAACTCCTCTCCCACTTCAGGTTGTGTCCCAGACTCCATCAGCTAGGACAAATCACACCTATACTCAAGAAACCAGCGGCTGACGCTAACGAGATCAACAACCTCAGACCTATTTCCAACTTACCGTTCCTAGCTAAAACATTGGAGAAGTGCGTTCAACAACTTAAACATATGGATAACTTCAACCTCCTCAACACCTTTCAGTCGGGTTTCAGGAAAGGTTGTAGCACCGGAACAGCGATGCACAATATTGCAGATGACATCCACAGAGCCTCAAATGAAGGTGAAGCCTGCCTCCTCATCCTTATTGACTTATCAGCAGCATTTGACACAATCAATTACCGAGCTCTACTTGAGACTCTAAAGAGGCGCTAGCATTAATGGCACAGTATTAGAATGGTTCACTTCCTTCTTGCAGCACCGTCCGCACCAGATTAAAATCAACTCCTGCCACTCTGTACCAACATGAGTCAAACTTGTAGTCCCGCAAGGATCGATCCTCTCACCATCCCTCTTCAATATCTTCATTGCACCTCTTGCAATTATTCTGAAACAATCAGGGGATCAATACCACGTATATGCAGATGACACACAAATCTACTACAAAATCCATCACCCAGTGACGTCTGACACCTAAATGTCACCCTAACCAAGATGCAAACCCAGCCTAACGTCAACTAATTAAAACTGAACCCAGACAAAACAGAACTAATACTTTTCTCTTTCTGAAAAGTAGCCACCGACCAATTCAAGACTGGCTCGAGGAGCTTGATGCTCTAAACTGCTCCCTCGTCCTATCCGACTCGGTAAAGTCACTTGGCATTACCCTGGATGAGTTGTCAACGAAGGACCACAACAAGAACTCTGCAAAAAGTGCGCTTTACCTTTCATATCTCAAGACAATCTTCTAATCATTAGTCTTTTCTAAACTGGACTATGGGAACGCTGTTAGAGGGAGATTTATTATGGGAAAAAGGGCAAGGGGCTGAACTGCAGAACTGAGAGCCTGCAGAGAGTGACTGAGGGAGTGAGCTAGGGACAATAGGGGTACCTTAATTTGTACCAGGGTGTACAGGAACGCTTGCTCTAAAAATAGAGAAAACATATGTGAACCATGTAAACTGAAGCTGAAAGTTTAACAGATTTATTTAGAAGATGCAACTTCAAGAAACTTCAATATAAAGGTATAAAAATCACATTAGTTCTGAATCCAGGGCTCCGCATTCTCAGGTAGCCACTTGGATCAAATTGCATTTACTGAATAGTTGCTTTTGAACAGTTAGAGTCTAAACCTTAAAGACTTAGACACATTTATAAGTTGATGTAAAATACATTAAATAAGAAAAGCACATTTCATCTGGGAATACTCACATCTGCCTATAAGTGAGAAATCCTGAAAATACAATATAAACACTTTTAAATGTGATAAAGGGAAAAAGCAAGGTTACAGAGAACATAGTAAGTATAACATTTCATATTGCAGAGTATAAAATACATGAACAAAGGCTGTCAAAATAGCCCTTGGGAAAAACTCACTGACATTTATGTACAGACGAGGATTAGTTCAAAGATGTGTTTGTGGACCTCCTTTTTATATTCTTTAAGGCGGTGAGAAGTCTATGGTAACGTCATCTCACGCCACTTCTCCTACCTGCGTCACTTATGGGATTGTGCTGCTTACTTCTTTTTCCATACATCTGTGCAGCCCTTCCTGTAACTGTGGCACGTAAGCTGGGCTAAAGGTCATGCCTCTTAGACTGGAAGTCTGTCGTAAATTTGCATCGGACAGCAGAAAAATGTGTTATTAGGTAAAGGGATGTTATTTATATGTATATACCAAACTGTACGTCCTGTTGCCACCTCCATCACTCCAGCTTGACGTAGCTGCGGGGGGAAAGTTCCCCTTTTCTCATGCACAGTCTTAGGATGTGGTCCATTGTATGTCGAAAGAACAGGGGGGGGGGGGGATGTTGAACTTTAACGTTCGTGAACTTAGCACACGAGTAGGGTGGGGGCTCAAACAGGAGCGAGCAGCCTCACAGACAGTGGAGCTGAATAAAATCTTGATCAGACATGCCTTTAGTTTGCTAAACAGAAAGATGGCAGTACTCTGGCCAATCTAACCAAGGCCTACATTTTAAACAGAAGGGCCTACACAGGGGTTCATGCTGGCTAAGTGATAACAATGTCTCAGGATATCATGTGGCAAAATCAGTCCCTCACATTTCCCCCTTTTTGAACACCATTCGAACCGCATATTTAGCTGGCGCCGGGGGCAGTGGCCAAGGGGAGTAATGAAGAAGCGGCTCTACGGGGCTTTTGTTCAGGGCAGCTCCTAAGTCTTCAAGCGGTCCCCCTGATTGGTCACACATTGTCTCCTAAGGATGCACCAAGTCTCTACACAAGGGGAGTGGGGGCCACTATGCACCTGGGCTTGGTAGTGACTATCAAGAGGAACCTGCAATGTGCGAGAGTCAGGGATGGTGAATTCTACTCTATTTAACATTGCTAATTCGTCCCCATCCCGTGCGTATTCCTGTGTATACTCCCGAGTCTGCATAATTCATCCCAAGTACCTTAGCGCTGAATCTTTTAATACAGTACAGTATTATCTGTGTCCCGAAACACAACAGCAACACACAAAAGATAGGCATAATACATTTTTGTACAGCAGACAGCCATGAAGGCATCCAGTCCAAGTTGAACCAATTAGGTAAAGCGTCTGCTTCTGCACCTCCCTCCTCATGCATCTGTCTTCCCAGATTGTCCAAGTCTTCAATGGCCTTTGTAAGTGTGCCATTGTCCGTATCATTGGCCAAAACGAAAGTACGTTAAATACGAATGGGTACAGAAAGTACAGCAGAACCTCCCCACGTTGGCACATACACCACCATGCATCGCAGTTAACTGGTCTAGAACATATCTGTGCTCCAGAACCATAAGTCGCAAAGGTCGTAGTTCTTTCATGAAGTTGAACCCATAACAGGTGTTGTTGACGAGCTGCATTAGCTCATACCTAGTGACTTGAAGCCAGCGAGCATTGGCTTTGGTCTAGAACAGGGGGATAACGCCCCCGAAGAAAAGTTCAGCATCATTGAAAAGGCGGAATTCTTGTGGAATCTCTTGAAATGGGCCATCTGAGAAATACTTCTTGACTTCCCTTTTTCGGTGGAGTAGTAGGGTGACATCACCAGTCATTGGGTGGGTATGAATGTGGGAAAGGTTCGCTGCTGGAACAACCAGATGCAGTACATGCATGTGACGATGGAACAGAGTCCTTGCCAGTGGGGAGGCAGCTGCAGGTAGAGGTGCTCTCCGCAGGCCCAATAGATGTCCATGAGGCTGGAGGTGCCGTACTGAAGGTCCGAATTAAAAAGGGTTGCTGCAATTCGTGTTTCGAGCCACAGGAACTGTTCCATTACCTAGGAAGCAAAGGAGAGGAGACTTTAGCTTGTAAGCTCTTTTTGGTTTTTATGTTGTACCCTCATTGAAAGTGTACTTTCTAGTTTCCTGTGTCCATATCTCAGCACACTCCCTCCCAATATCCTCATTGACATAATGTTTGTGCTCTTGTCCTACAATTGGGCTCCTAAGGAGGCTGCCTTACATATCAAATCATGTGGGCCATTCCACTTGCTGTTGAAATAAATATTAGCCTTCAGGCGCAGAGTTGGTCTCCACTGACAAGGGCATGTGCCATGGGTATGGTTGGCTCGTTGATTGGCAGGTGAGTGGCATTTTGATGGGGGTGTTGGGAAGGTGAAGTAAGCTAGTATCGTAAAGATATTCCCAAACTTGCATTATGTTGGCAGGCACTTTCATATCACAGTAAGCCTCCATTCCCCTTTCAAATTCCAATGGATTAGTGATTACCGTAAATGTAATACACTTGTCAAAGAAACAGGTGTACGAGACATTGGGCGGTGGGTGGCGGAACTTCTTTGGGAAAGATCAATTTCTGTGCCTACAGCGTGAGGAATGTGTGAACACACAAAGCAGGACTCATTTGTGACCTTTCTTCCAACCTCCCTCATGTCTCTGTACCACATGTTGTCTAAAGGTGCGTAGTGAACCCCATTATCGTCTGCCGGCTTACTAGGGCGCTGGGAGTGGAAATCAGGCATAGAGTGCTGGTCAAAAGTATAAACAACTGTTTTGGAGATTACTGACCCAGTCTGAAATTTGCATAGCCTGTTTTTCCTTACATTGGGTACGCGATGTATCTGACTGGCACTCTCTTGCGACCCATTTTATTTCTGATACTTAGTTTATTTTGTCGGGAATGTTTAGGGGTACCTGGCACAGGGGGATTCAAGGTGAGAGAGTACCAGGTCCCATTCTGTGGGGTCGGCATGGGGTATGGAAGGTGTCAAGGTGGGCGGCATATGGGTGTCAGCTACTGCTGGTGCTTATCCCAGTTTGCTTGTTACCAGGAAGTGTCTTGGACATGGGGTGCCCTGTGGTGGTGGCAGTTCTAATATTGCTAGCAACACCTCTCTCCCTCTCTCTGCACTCACTGCAAACCATTAGAATACAGCTTTTGAAGCAACAAACATAACAAAGAAAATAATGGTGACTGTACATATCTTTCAGTGACATCTTGGTATGAGGGGTGGGTCTGTTACTGCGTCTCAGTCCATAGACCACCATACAATCTCCATGCTCATGTTCTTGGATAGTCCGTGGAAATACGATGCCCTCCTCTTGGTCAATATTCAGATCTCTGATGGTGCCGGGTGGATCCTCACGTGGCTTCGATGTATCCATTCCTATTTGGCTACTCAGACAGCTGTGGGTGAAGACTCCATGATTTGAAAGTGTCCATTGAATTTGGGGTCTTTCCACTTCCGGACTTCTTCCTTTACAAAGATGTGTGTCCCAAGGCAGATAGCCAGAAGTTAATCAGAAATGGGACCCTTGTTCTTTGTCTTGGATATCTGAATGGAAAGGAACTTTGAAGCATGCATTAGGGCACATAAATAATTAAACAATTTCAACTTTTAAAATCTCAGAAAACTTTTCAGTGTACTTTAGGTCTGGTGGAGAGAACAACCACACTCATTGATCTGTCAGTGACAAGCTGGTGAGGTGTGAGGTGATGATCAGAGCTGGGAGTGTTTGAGTGTAAACAGAGTGATGGTAAGGCAATAGAGTCATTTCTTTTCAATTGGGCACTTATCTTACTGATCATACCGTTGAGGCACTCACAAATACCATTGCTTTGGGGGTGATCAGAGTAAAACATAAGTTGCCGTCAGCCTAACATTGTGGCAATTGTGTCAAAAATGGAGTTTGAAAAATGGCTGCCATGGTCACTGCGAATGGCATCCGGTAATCCCCAGCGACATAGGACCTCACAAAGCAGGAAGGTAGCTGCGGCCTTTGCGTCACAATGGACACATGGTCCAGCTTCAATCCACCGTGATAAAGGACACACCACTATGAGGTATCGTTAGTTCTGGCACCTGTCAATCAGGTCTACATAGTCAATGTGGAGCTCTCTAAAAGGACCCTTGGTGTTGATGCAACTGGTTTCATAGCTGGATTAGGGGAATACTGTTGACAAATGAGGCATTGATGAACAAAGAGTTGTATCTGCTCATATGCATTGGGGATGAACCACTTGGTCTGCAAAGTGGTGGACATGATATCACGAGGAACAGGTGTAGGAAGGTGTAACTGAGTGAGTGCTATTTGCAATAGTGCCTGTGGCATGACAGGCTTTCCTGCCGTTGTCTGTAAATGAAATCTGAAGCATCCTGCTGTACTCCTCTTCTTCAGGTGGGGCACTCATGTATCTCTCGGAGGTGCAGTTGTGCAATGAGATCATATTGTATCATCGATGGTGTATGGAAGTGTTGGGTCAGGGGTATCTGAGAGTGGCGACGCACTTGTGTCAACTGTATTTTGTGTACCTTCCTGCACTGCTGAGGGTGCATCTTGGGCAAGCAGAATGGGGGCACAGACATTTTGTGCTGAGGATAGAGATGGTACAGGTTGGGCCCTCTTGCTGCTGCTTTTGCAGCTCAATCTGCCATGGTATTTCTTCTGGACACGAAATCTTGGCCATTTGTGTGTGCAGCACATGTTACTACAGCTACTTTGGCTGGCAATGTCACTGAATCTATTAGTTCTTCAAGTAACTGTGTGTGCATCACAGGTGTGCCGTCTGTTTTGAGAAATCCATACCTTTTTCATCTCAAGATGCTGGAATGTGTTGAGGTGACATATGCAGAATCAGAGTATACAGTAATTCTTACATCAGCTCCATGTTTGAGGGCTGCAATCAGTGCCACTGACTCTGCTGCCTGTGCCGAGTAATGTGATGGCAATGCTATCTGCTGTACAATGTCTAAAGAGTCAGGAGTTATTCTGCTGTGCTCCGACTACTGCAGCTCCTGTGTATCTTATCCCCGTCTCTTGATTAATGGTAGAAGAACCATCAACAAAGTAGACTGTACTGTCTGTAAGGGGAACTTTTGGGTGAGGACTGCTGTCATGACCTGTCCATTACAGTGATTGAACAAATAGAATTATTTTGTGTAGTCAGGAGAGCCTAACACTGGTGCGGTTGTAATCTCATCTTTCAATTGTACAAAGGTTGATGTCATTTCAGGTGTCCAGTCAATCTTGTTATGCCTGTCTTTAGCCATTTTGACAGCTTTCCGGAGTGGTGCAGTGACAGTAGAATAGTCAAAGACCCACTGTCTGACGTAGTTCACTAGTCCTTGGAACGTTTGCATGTCTTGGACTGGCTGAGGTTCTGGAGTGTTCCTCATTACCTCTACTCTCCCTGGGGTAACTATTCTCCCTGATGCTGAAATAATCTGATCTAGGTACTGCACTTGACAGTATTGCAGTTTGTCTACTTTGTATCCTCTCTGTGCTAGTGTTTTAAGCAGAGCAATTGTATCCTGTCGGCACTCTTGCTCTGTGGTGCTACAGTGGAGTATGTCATCAACATTGTAGCAGAGTGCGGTCACATTGGAAATCGACAAATCATCTTTGACAGCTGTTGATCACACTGAGGGACTCACAGTAGTCTTGAGGTAACCTTTGATATGTGAACTGCCTATTTCTGAATGAAAAGGCGAATAAATACTGGCTGTCAGCGTGCAATGGGACACTGAAGATGGCATTCTTCAGGCCTACGATCGAAAAATACTGTATATCTTGAGGAATTTGTTGGACAGCCATCATTCTGGTCGGTGGTGTATCAGGAATGGAGAAAGTCATTGTGCCGTTCTAACTGAAATGTATTCTCATTTAATTTGGCCATGAGGTCACGTCCCAAGAGATTTAATGGGGACTGTGTTGTGTAAAGTAGACGCTGCTGAAAACCTTTCCCTCCTATTTCTATTGGTACTGGCTCGGTGAAAGGGACCCTTGTTATTGCCCCAGAGAAATCCAGTGCGTTTGTGCTCTGGTTTGAGATGGGCAGTGCCCCCTCCCTGATACAGGAGAATGTAGCTCCTGTGTCAATCAAGAAACTATACGTGTTGTTAATCGTGACATGTACAACTGGGTCCTCCCTAATATTTGTGAAACACGACAACGTGGGACACACTAGAGTCGTCTGTGGGCTGTCCTAACTTGAATATCCTCCAGCCTGGTACTGCTGGATGGTGCCCTGTGAAGCCAAATTGATGGAGGGCAGTACTGTAGCTCCCTGTGGTACAAGGGCTGGAGTCTGGGGCACAATTTGGTACACAGGTATTTGTTGCGGAGGTAGCTGTGGCTGTATATGTTGTGCTGTTACCTGTGTGTTACCTCCTAGTTCCTTTAAGGCACTTTGTGAAAAATTAGTGGCAGCAGTCACTTGACTCACTGGTGAAGCTACCATAACTGCTTCAAGAGCCTCTTTTCTTTCGTTTTTGCTGTACTAATTTAGCAGATGCATTTAATTGATAATTGCCTTGTTTGTGACATTAGAGATCCGATGTCTGGGACATCGGAAAACTTCCGGAACAGTTCATTCCATAGCGATGATCTTATTTTATTGAAAGGATCACCATGGAATTCTGTATTAGTGGTGGAAAGCAGTGTCAATGCGTGTAAACATATCCTCTGCATCCTCTCTAATCAGGGAGGTGAGCACACTTATCACATCCTAAATAGCCAATGACACACCTGTAGTGTGCTCTTCAAAGGCTTGTATCCACTTTCCCGCACCCTCTGAGAGGTGGGAGTTCCTCCTTCAAATATTATTTGTCCATAAGGGACCAAGAGTCATAGATGGGGGGGGGGGGGTAATTTACATTTTTAAACAGCAAGGGCAGCTGGTGTGTTACCCCGTAGGTCTTGTGTGACCGTACCTTCGTGCGTATTTCTGCCAGACCCTTAGTCCTTGGCGCATGTAGTCATAGTTCCAATCATTATCTCCTGCCTCCTACAAGATACATTCTTCAGCAGTTGCCATTTCTTCTGCCTCAAAAGATCCTTCTCGGGGCCAGACATTCATTTGAGGTGCATTAGCTTCTGTACAGCCTGCCAAGTTATCGGAGAATGGATTGACATAGTAATACTTGGAGAAGGGTCTGACTACTATCTCATTTGGCGTCAGACCATTGGTCAATGGCGGTCTTGGCCTGTTAAGGGCCATGCGGTGCAGTTCTCTAGAGCTGGCGGTGCGCAGGCGTGCTGTACCTGATGCATCATATTCCTGTGGGATGTCAGACCGCTCATCGTTACCCAACACTAATATTTTCTATCTCTGTTCTTTCCCGCCTTCTCCATCTATTTTCTGCACGTTCAAGCACGTTTGACAGGTCCAAATTATCTAGGTCTAGCTGTGGTGTTTTTGGCCTGCGTGGTATAACTACTGGAAGTGATGCCTGAGGTACAGGCGTTGGTGTCTCCTGAGGGTTATAATTAATGACTGTAGGCAGAGCTTGCGGTACACTTAAGTTGGCTGTAAGAGAAGCTGCTATGTTGCTCTGTGGTGTGGCTACACTTTGGGCCTCCTGATGTAAGTCTATACGTGGCTCTTGCTGTGGCATGATAGTTGGGACCCCACCACTGTGTGACCCTGCTAGGCTTGCAGCACCCGCTAATTCATTGAGTGTTGGATGTTTCTTTTTACTAAATTGGCCCAAGCCACCCGTCAGTTCAGTCATTCTATCCTCTACCCTGCCTACTTGTAATGGCAGTCACTCGATGGTTGCTGTATTGCCAGTGGGATTTCTTGTGTACTGTTCTTGTGACATGTCCCCTGCTTCTCTACCCGTTCTTTGGTATGAGTCGTGCTCGGTCTGCCTCCTGCTAATATGTCCCTCAGTTACTACCTCGGGGGAATACTGCTCGCTGTCCCTATTTTCTTCATTAAACTGTAGCAGGTGCACTTCCTCTCGCTTGGGACCAGTGTTTAGGGGTTGACATCCTTTATAGTGTGTCTGTATTGTAATGCTGCTGGCTAGGGGACCGAAATGGGCCATAATGTCTAGTTCTTGTCCCCGAGGGATTATGATCCTCAGTGAGGGATGTTGGGGCTGGGTGGTTAGGTCTGGGGAGTGGCATGTGGGAACTGTGCTGTGAACCGCCATAGGCCCCATTGCTCTCTTGTTCCTGCAGAGTTGGATGCAGACGTCATCTCTATTGTAAATAACGCATCAATCTGACCGGTCATTCCTGATGTTGCACCCTGCATCCCAGGGTTTTGGGAGGTTAGGGATAGCTGGCCCTGTGCACTCTCTGGTCTACTGTCTCGTGAATCATCTGAGATGTCTGGGGCAGAGAGATCGTCATGGCCTATGGCTGCCTGGGCATTTGATGAGATCAGTTTTGGGTACATACCACCTGCGTCATAGGCTGGTGGAGGTGCGGTGGGTGTTGGGGCTGGTGTCTCACTGACCTTAAAGATGCTCCACATGCAAGGGTGTTTTGTTTTTTGAGTTTGCTACCAGAGTACTTTCCTTCCAGGAATGTTGCAGTGCAATCTAGCACCTTTTTATCGAATGTAACTTCTTTTGGCCAGGGGTGTAGCATATTTTGTGTGAGCTCGTGCAGCTCGCTACAATGTTTCATGATACTCTTTTCCTGAGCTGTGAAGTATAATCACGTGTTGCAGTGGTGTTGCCATTATTCCTCAGCGTTGTGTGTAGAAAGGGTCATGGGTGTAACTCTACTAGGTGTTATTGTCAGCCTCACCTGCTGCAGGTCTGTTGTGTCAATTCCCAGGGCTGAGATTAGTGTCAAGATGACTGTACACGTTAGTGGTGAGACCTGAACACAGGAAGGTGTTGTATCCTCAGAAAGGGCAACACAGCCGTTCTCCACGTGTACCGTGATCTGTAGTCTTGGGTATTGTGTGGGCTGTCTACTCATCCCCTAGAGTAATCTTTGAGGTGGCATTTGGTGGCAGTGAATTTGACACTATTCTCCTTTTAACTGGCGGTTTTGTAAATATGTCCACAATAATGGATAGTGCGTTCTGGAAGGGTGTCTTTGTAACCTCTCTAGGATACTTGGTGAGGGTTGCTGCTGCAGCTGCTCATGCAGTAGCTGGGCGTGAGGTTCACAAACCAGAGGCCAGTTGGGGTCGTGCAGTGCCTGCAGAAATAATGTGTGATGTTCACAGCCTAGTGGGGCGCGAGTATCTTGTAAATCTCCCTGCTTCTCCTGGCAGTTGATGCTTGAAGGAGATGATGTCAGTGAGTGTTGATGGGTGAGATCAGGGCTCTCGTTACTTACTACACTTCCCACTGACTGGATTGATTCTGTGGAGGACTCTTTAGTAGTATATGATGTTGATGGGGACACCAGTGGCAGTTGCAATGGTGTATCATGAGTGTCCTCCACAGAGGGGGAGCTCTGTAAATACTGTGGCCCCTCAAGTGTAGGGTGTGGGTTCAGGGTAGCGGGTCTACAGGCTGACACTGGGAGGCACAGTTGCACCAGATGCAGTGTAGATGATCTTACCTCAGTGCCCCGTGTGAGTGAGACTCCCAACAAGTTCCACGCTTTAGATATCAAGGCACTTTGGCGTTTGTCAATTTTTGTCAGAGTTTGTGCGCTAGTATTGTGTACTGCTATTATTCTGTTGTCTAATATGTGCAGAACTACTCCAGTGGTTGCTGCCCACTGTGGCTCATCTGTGTCTCCTAGCGAAGTGTATATATCACCGCTCCAAATGACTCACTTGTATCCTTTCAAGAAGTCAAAAGCACTCAAAAACGGGTAGCGTAGCGATTTATTTCACCAAAAGTACCTCAAGACAGACGCGTTTCATTTCCTTAGTCAGTGTCAGAAGTTAGTGTTGCGAGAAACGCCATTTAAACCAGTTCTCCCGCCATAGGAGCATAAAACTCGACGACGGCTCAGGGAGCATACAATGTTTAGTCGAAAATGGCGGCCATCTTAACACCATAAAATTATGCTGCTTTGTATAACAAAATACATTTCCAAATACCACTGTGTCAAATTGTGTCACAATAAATAATTACTCTCAAATAGGGCGTGGGAACAATTATCCACATACTGGCTGCATAACTGATCTCGTGGAATTTACGATAAACATTGTCCTACATTTCACAGCAACAAGAATACAATTGCAATCGATCTATATGTGAGGATAACCATATTTACAAAAGTCAATTTTCTGTCATTCATAATGCATATTTACAATTAGGACAGTCATGATCAGAAAATTACGCAGCGTCAGTGCCGAGAATACAAGGCACTGATAGGTTGAGAGATATATATCACGTGACTCCTCTGAATCTCTTGGCGTTTCCAGCCTAGCACGCCAGCAAGCAGAAGGAAGACGGACCACAGGACTTCAGCATCATTACGATTTTATTTCGGTACACAAAAAAGCAGCTACGCGTTTCTGGCAAGTTATGCCCTTGATCACGCTGCAACATGTACTCACAACATAATGCTTTTTAAATGCAAGTTTCATAGGGAACACCCCCTTACAGTGACGTGATGTGTCATGTGACAAATAAAAAGTGAAAACATACTGCATTGGTATTCGTTTTTACAGAAAACAAACTTCATAAGTGACAGGATAAATCCCGGATTTTTGCAAGTAAAATAAAGAAGGTAAGTATGCCTATCCTATATTACCGTTCAAGTATCAAGCATAATCTAACTGTATAAATACAACATGCTTGTATAACTTATAAACATTTATGCATCAAATGTCATACATATGAAGCTTATTGGATCATATATCCAAGGCAGCTAATAAAGTGCTGTGTGAGAGTGAAGATAAAGTGCAAAGAAAGGGAGAGGGAGCAAGGAAGTTCAGTGCAATACTATTCAATGAGCAAGAGACGGAGAATTTCATAACATATACAAGTTTCACAGGTTCCTGGAAACAAGTAAGAATTTAAAATTCATAAACATGATTCGTCACTTGGTAATAAATAGTATAAATAGTATGAAAAATATGTATATAATAAAATCCAATAAATACACCTAACCTAGTGATATGCATATCGACATATATACAAATAAATATATATCTGCACATATATATACACACACCCACAGACTGAAGAATAAAATCTCAAATTAATGAGACAATATATGTGAATAAAATTAGATCTCCATCAAAGTATGAAAGTAGAAAAGTAGAAAACGTCATAGAAAAATGGAAATGCATATAGATACACATATTAAAATGTAAATGTATATATACAAATATCTATATCAAGGAAAAAATACAGGAATGACATCAAATAGAATAATTACAATAACTCCATACTACCCCATCAATACTATGTCCCGAAATCCATCTGGGTGGGCAATGAGAGAATAACAGATCTCAGGCCCGACCTCAACCTCAAAATAGGGAACCTAACTAAGAGGGAGGGAACATAATGGACCGGGTCTGGAAGATGTATCATTTCTAATGACCAAAGAACAATATATTATAGAAAATGATGCATCTCATCGATATTGTTCAACCCATTTGGCCATCGTGTGTCTAGTTCCAGAATCATCTTGGTTTCCAGCTGTCTTAATAGTGATTCCCTATCACCTCCTCTTTTGAGGGGCGCTATAGCACCGATCACAAAATATTGCAAACAAGATAAATCATTGTTATGCATTCTTTTAAAGTGACGGGCTACCGGGTACGCTGGGTCGCTGTGTAATATGGCGCGTAGGTGCTGTAAGATCCGGACGTGCACCTGTAGCTTTGTGCTTCCAACATATCGTAATCCACAGGTACACGTCAGGACATACACGGCAAAATCTTACAGTTGAATTTGCCCATGATCTTTTTGGGTTCTGCATCAAAGGGAGTTGAGTAATGCAGAGTATTAATGCCGAACCTGCACGCGCGGCAGCTGGAAGATTTAAAAAAACCCTGGAGGGTTTCAACCAAGATGTTTTGGACTTCAATTCTGGGGCCGCTTTGTCCAAAGCGGAGCCCATACTTTTGGCCCTTCTGAAAGTGATAATGGGGTTGGCCGGCAACTTAGAGTTCAGAATATGGTCACTGAGTATTATAGGCCAGTTCTTTTTAAAAATAGCCTTTAGTTTTCTATCTTGGCTGCTGAAAGCAGTAATCATACGTGGACCATCTTCCTGAATATCAGGAATGTTATCTTGTTCTGACTCTACTCGGGATGTTGGAAATAGACTCTCTAGATCTTACTTGAGATTTTTCCACAGCTGTTTTTAAAATCCTATCAGAGTAACCCCTATTTTTTAATCGCACTAGCAATTCATCTAGGCACTGTTTATAGTCAGAAGGGGAACTGCAGATTCTCTTAAGTCTTAAGATCTCTCCATAAGGTATTCCCATGATAGTAGGTTTAGGGTGCATGCTGGTTGCATGCAAAGTCATGTTGCCAGCCGTAGATTTCCTATGGAGTGTAGTGTTGAGTTTGGAGTCAGCCACATAAATTTCCACATCTAGAAATTGCATTCTATATTGGTCGATATATATAGCTGCCCTTATGTGTCAGTTGTTAGGAAGGTAGGGTAGTCCAGTACAAGCTCGTCCCCTAATGCCCGTTTAATGACTAAATAAAATGCCTCTTTAATCTCTTGTTTATCTGGGCCATTATAAACACCTTCTGGAGAGAGATCAGGGAATTGTAGGGTACTAGGGTGTTCGCCCAAGCAAGCAACGAGGACCTTGCTTCGCAAGGAGTTGCGGGGCCAAGAGGTGATCACTACAGTGGGTATCTCTAATCCTGGTGTTACCATAGAAACCTGCACGTGTGTTCTGTAGCTATGTATTCTATTTGGGTGAAAAAAATGTTATTCAAAAGAAAAACATTTTTCTGCAGACCTGAGTGACACCCAGTTATTTTGAATGGCCCAGTGAATGTTCTCTGGCTTTTTCCTAGTGAAGTCTGCAGTGCTGATGGGGGCAATCCTGAATGACAAATATACACCCAGGAAAGTAGCAGCATTAAAATAATATATCCGTGACAATTGTGGCACTCTAGATGCTTTAACTGAAGAGATTCTGTAAGCTAATCAGTGGCAGATCAATACACATGGAGATACAAAAATGCATTTGAAACCTCCCTAGTTATTGGATCTCACTAATAAACCAGCCTTCTGCATTTGGCAGTGGTCTTCAATAATGTTCACAAAATATTTTGCAGCAGCATCCTACGTAGCGGGCCCTTACCCTTGAATGATAGGATTGGTATGGGGCCAGCCACACAAATATTTGTTTATCAATATACATGTGCTTATAATCAAACAAAGAATCAACAAAAAAACCAATCTATGTGCATCTACATATTATGGTCTCACTAAAGTCAGCCTCTGTACCAGCCAGTGACTTCCAATACAATGACCATGAAAAAACAATCACAAAAAAGTTCTGCTGCTATACCTAATAAAAACCCTCTATATACACCACTAAGCAATAACATACAGTCCTGAAAGTATCTAATAATTAGCGAGCATTTGGTACATGTGTTTTAAAAAAAGAAAGCAATGCAAACGGTACACACAAAAAGAGAAAATGCAAAAGGTACTTTTAACTGGCGAAAATACAATATTTACTCTAAAAAAAAAAAATTTAAAAACACTTATCATCCCGGGGAACCATTTAAATTGTCTTCACAGGCGACGTCCAAAATTCCGTTAGCTACGCGATTCTCAGATTTAGCCTCTTCTCTATTGACTATTGAAATAGAGGTTCTCTTATCTCCGAGAAGCCACAAAAATCACCAGACAAGCATTGAAAGATGCAAGGCGCAGTCTTTCCTTCCCTGTCTCTTTACGTCAGACAGAGGTTCTCCCTTGTTTAAAAGAAGCGCAGCAATTGATAATCATTGAAAGATCCTAGACCCAATCTTTCCTTCCCTGTCAATCTATTCTGAACAGAGGATCTCCTATTAAAAAAGCAAAAAGGAGCGCTGAAAGATGCCAGACGCAGTCTTTCCTTCTTTGTATTTACAAGAGACACGGTAACAACATGTGTCTATTTCTAGCAAGATAAGCACGTAAATCACATCAAGTTCCTAACTTCACTCTCTGGCTCAGAATTCCACTTCGCACACAATTTTCCCTCAGTTTGAGAATATTTATAGCGAGACCAGAAGACAGTAACAAGCCAATAACCTCGAAGGGATACAGCTGTGTCACAAACACCTCTCTACCGTAACCAAGAAAAGACAATCGCACCAGGCAGTCCGGTTATAAACTTACCAGTGCGTTGTGCTCCTCTTATGGCTCAGTCAGAAAAGAGGGCACGATTGTTTAGCAGACTGCATTTCCTCCTGGTCCAGCTGTTTCCGGTCTGTTGGTACTGCTACCAGAGTCCGCGGCACCAAATGTTATAGGGAGATTTAGTATGGGGCAAAAGGGCAAGGGGCTGAACTGCAGAACTCAGCCTGCAGAGAGTGACCGAGGGAGTGAGCTAGTGACAATAGGGGTACCTTAATTTGTACCGGGGTGTGCAGGAACGTTTGCTCTAAAAATAGAGAAAACAGATGTGAGCCATGGAAACTGAGGCTGAAAGTTTAACAGATTTAAGAAGATGCAACTTCAAGAAACTTCAATATCAAGGCATAAAAATCACATTAGTTCTGAATCCAGGGCTCCACATTCTCAGGATCAAATTGCTTTTACTGTATAGTTGCTTTTGAACAGTTAGAGAGAGTCTAAACCTTAAAGACTTGAAGACACATTTATAAGTTGAGGTAAAATACATTCAATAAGCAAAGCACATTTCATCTGGGAATACTCACATCTGCCTATAAGTGAGAAATCCTGAAAATACAATATAAACACTTTTAAATGTAATAAAGGGAAAAAGCAAGGTTACAGAGAACATAGCAAGTATAACAAGTCATATTGCAGAATATAAAATAGAGCAGCACATTTAAAATACATGAACAAAGGCTGTCAAAATTGCCCTTGGGAAAAACACTGACATTTATGTACAGACGGGGAGTAGTTAAAAGATGTGTTTGTGGACCTCCTTTTTATATTCTTTAAGGCAGTGAGAAGTCTGTGGTAACGTCATCTCACGCCACTTCTCCTACCTGCGTCACTTATGGGATTGTGCTTCTTACTTTCTTCCCCATACATCTGTGCAGCCCTTCCTGTAACTGTGGCACGCAAGCTGGGCTAAAGGTCATGCCTCTTAGACTGGAAGTCTGTCGTAAATTTGCATCGGACAGCAGAAAAATGTGTTATTGGGTAAAGGGATGTTATTTATATGTATATACCTAACTGTACGCCCTGTTGCCACCTCCATCCCTCCAGCTTGACGTAGCTGCGGTGGGAAAGTTCCCCTTTTCTCATGCACAGTCTTAGGATGTGGTCCATTGTATGTCGAAAGAACAGGGGGGATGTTGAACTTTAACATTTGTGAACTTAGCACACGAGTAGGGTGGGGGCTCAAACAGGAGCGAGCAGCCTCACAGACAGTGGAGCTAAATAAAATCTTGATCAGACATGCCTTTAGTTTGCTAAACAGAAAGATGGCAGTACTCTGGCCAATCTAACCAAGGCCTACATTTTAAACAGAAGGGCCTACACAGGGATTCATGCTGGCTAAGTGATAATGCTTCAGGATATGTGGCAAAATCAGTCCCTCTCAACGCCATCCTAACAGGGTCTCCAAAAGCTCACCTAGCCTCACTAAGGTCAGTCCTCAACATGGCAGCTCGAGTCATAACTGGTGTTAAAAGATTTGAACACATCTTACCAACCCTCAACTGGCTTCCCATAGAGGGTAGATGTATTTACAAACTGGCCTGCATCACTCACAAGTCCCTTCACGCCCAATCCCCCAACTACCTAAACAGCAAACTAGGAAAATCCAGAACTCTGAAAAGCACCAACTCACTTCTCATCCCTCTGAAACTGAAAAAGAAAATGACTCATTGCCGGCCCTTCTCTGGCAACCTTCAGGATGTGGAACGCACTGTGCCCCTATCGACCTCAGATGCAACCCTTCCTTGTCTTGCTTCAAAAAGGACCTGAAACTTCTCCTCAACCAATACTATACCAACCAAGGTCAACCATCCTAGACTCACCCCCCCCCCTCCTCATTTGGACCTTAAAGGATGGTGATTACCTGACGGTGCAAACTACCTGCGTCTCTTCCCTCACTGGATACATAAGTATTTTGCCTTTGCTTTTATCTCTAGGCACCCTCATGTGCTGCAATGTTAAGCAATTTTTCTTTTCCTTTTTGTATGTAAAGTGCTTTGATACCCACGGGCAGTGGCGGCTGGTGAAGTTTGATAGTGGTGTGGCTGAACTTTGGCATGGGGGTTAGTCGCCATTCCCCCCTTACCCCATAGGACAGAGCACTCAGGCCCTTTTGCTACCGTCAGACAAGAGAGAATGAGCAGGACAGCACAGATGCCGTGCACAAATACAGAGACAACACTGGTGGTAGGGTATGCACACTAGCCTTGCAGGGGGAATCAGCAGACCCTCCCCGAAACGGTCTCTGTTTCTCGTGCGATTCTCCAGTGCCTTCTGTGAGCCCTAGCTTTCTTCCCTACACACAATTCTCTAATAACCTCCGATACTCCAAGGCCCCAACCCCTCAGCCTTCTCCATGAACACAGGGCACCTGAATAGCCTGCATTGGGTTCCATCCCTGGGGAGGATCAGTCCTGGGACCAGTGGACACTGAGCTAAAGGGTTTGTTTACTGGGGCGGGTGGGCCACTTTAACGATGAAAGATGTACAGGGGGAGCTGGGGTGCTGTGAGGGTAGGATACGTGCATGGGAGCATGAGGCACTGTGAAGGCAGGCTGTATGTTGGTAGGGTTGGGGAACGGGAGGTGTGCACGAGAGGATGTGGAACTGTGAGGGCACAGGAAGTGCAGAATGGAAGGGGCACAGACAGCACACATGAAATGCATGGGACGAGGAAGAGGGGCTTCATGAGCAGAGCTGCTTTAACACATCTGCAAAATGAAGAATTACCCGGGGCCTCCACCTTCCAAGCAGCCCATGGTGAAGTGATCAGAACACACCCACTATAACAATGGAGTCCATAAAAAAAAAAAAAGATTAAGTGTAACAGATGGGCAGGCAGAAGTCACTGAATCCTAGCATGTTTACCCCGCCTGCTCACAAGTTACCCTTGCGTTAGGAGGCAGGTGAATTAAATTAAACAAATCATATTTGTCTGAAGTTTCTGCCCTTACTTCCGGTCATCTCTGCTCACCCTCTTGATTTCTCGCTCTCTCTCATCCTATCGCTACATCTGTACGTACCTGCCCCCTCTCGCTCGACCTCAGCTAGATCGAATTCAACTCCCTCTCAAAACACCTTTCTGTACCCGTTCTCTCTATACCACCCCAAGCCTACCACTACCTGCCTACCCGCTGCAGAGCGTAATGCAAACCCTGTCTGAAAGATGAGGTGAATTGTAAACCATGACGCATTGAGTGCGCATTCAAAAAGCATGGTTACTCCTGGCCATGAATGGGGATGCTAGAATTAATACACAAATCGGTTAACTCATTCAAATGTTAACTTCTTTCAGCTCTGTTGTCCTTTGTGATTGAAGAGCCCGTTACTCTTTAATATTTACACGAGCCCCTTAGCTAAATTAGTGGAGGGAACAGGACTTTTGATGTTCTCATACGCCAATGATTCTCAGTTGCTCTTTTCTCTCTCATCAGCGGATGCAATCACTCCCTCCGCTCTGCAACTTGGACTCAGAAACATCTCGAATTGGATAAATATTTTTTTTTTTAAATTAAACGGAGGAAAAACGGAGTTAATCCTGTTGGGAAAAAACAAAGAGTTATGGGGCCCCCAGCACTGGCCCTCTGAAATGGGTACTCCCAGATTGCGGGCATTTGTGACCGGTATAGGGGGGGGGGGGGGGGTGGGGGGAGGGGGAAGTCATTATTGATGACTCGCTCAACCTTCACCAACAAGCGATAAAAACCGCTGCCACTTGTTTTGCCATCTTAAAGTGGCTAAAAAAGATTTGCTGGATGCTACCGGAAAATTCTAAAAAACCGTAGTCAATGCTTTAGTGACATCAAGGCTAGACTACGGTAATGTCTTGTACCTGGGGGCAAATAAGGCCACTGTCCGCAGACTACAGACTGTACAGAATGCAGCAGCACGACTGTTATGTAAAATTCCATTCTCTACACCTACCACCAAATATATCAGGAAACTTCATTGGTTAAAGGTTGAGAACAGAGTCAAATTCAAAACGTTATGTTTTATGCATAGAATTTCCACTAACACTGCCCCTAAATACCTGCAGAACCTGGTGCGCCCCTATCGCCCCACCAGGACTCTGCGGTCCTCCACGGCCAATCATTTTGTAATTCCAAAATTCAAACTGGCGCGCATGGGTGGCAAGTCCTTCTCAGTTCTTGGACCATCTCTCTGGAACTCAATGCCACCGACATTGAGAACAGAGCTGAACTACGTAAAATTCAGGAAAGCCATAAAAACCTGGCTATTTAATATCTAGCATGCCATAGCTTATCATTTCGGGGTCTGTTGCGCCGGGAAACCCTTTGTTGGGTAGCTGTGCGCCCTATAAATGAAATAAATAATAATATAAATGATGGAACAACAAGTACAGAAACATGCTAAGAAGAGTGCATTACATGTGCCCTGACCAATCTGTAGTGAAATGTAACAGGAGGAAGAGAAATTGTGACATGGAGGATTTTAAATTTGTTTTGCGACATGGCAAGCCTCACAGTAAGATAAACAGAAGACAGAGAACACCATACGCACAATAATTTGAAGAGACGTTCCTAACTAAGAGGCACAGATAAACAGATTTCATGGGACTGTATGGCAAGAACCAGTGGAAAATACTAAGAGCCACAGATCTTGTACTGTTCTCCGAAGTGGAACATTCCCCTATAAGACCATCACGGCCCCTCTTGTTCTGCAGACAGCACTGTGGATAGTGTTCTGGATGGCGGAATGTAGAACTTCCCGAGTCCATAGGCTAAACCGAACAATTAGTTCAGAAAAGACCTGAACAGAACCTTCAAGCTCACTTCTAATTAAACTGTTTTCTGAGCTTCTCCTGATCAGGTCGTGAATAAAGAATATCGGACGGAGTTCACCACTTCGCCTGAATGAACTCAAACTAGCCGAAATTCTCCTCTGGGAAGGTTCTGTGAATGGAGTTTTAGACTTGGCACCCTTCTTGGTGAAACAATACTGAATCCTGCTACTGCGGACTGTGCTCTGCTGCAATATCGTAAGACATATGACTTTGATGAGGAGTATAATAGGATTCCCTATTTCACACTTATGAGGCAGCAAACAGCAGGCTGTCTCATGAACAAGAGGTAATGGCCCCGTTTGTGATAGGCAGAAGATAAGAAGCCCAATGCACATAACGCATAACGCATAACTTCAAACCCACACAATGCTTATAGGTTAGAAAATCTACTACTGGAAACAGCAAAATGACAACAGTGGTTATTCTCTAGTAGCCCAGGGCTATATACCCGTTCTGTGCCAATGTATGAGATGTTTTACAATAGCAATTCAGCCGCATGTGCACGGTTGCCTCATTTTATTTTTTAAAGTATTGCTTTCAATTAAACTGAAAGTAATATATTTGCTATCAGAGCGTGACACCAAACTGCAGCAGTGCTTGGTGATGGGGAACTTAGGCAGTGTATGGTCTACAGAAAATGACTAGGGCTCTAGTGGGGGTGTTAGGAGTAAGTCTCAGTCTCTCTCTCTCTCTCTCTCTCTCTCTCTCTCTCTCTCTCTCTCTCTCTCGAGAGAGAGAGAGAGAGAGAGAGAGACAGATTGAGAATCATTGCTGAACATGCGTACTCCCAGAGTGCTAAATCTAAAATGACGAGGAAAAAAACAAATACAGCAAAAACATGTTCCTTGACTTCAGCAGTGAAAGGATAGAACTCATCTAATCAGAACATTGTGAGACCGAAATGCTCCTGGGTGGGACAAGCAAGAAAAGAGGATAGTCATGAAAATCAAGAGGAGACTACCGAGACGGACAACAAAGCCATTCAATTATGACCGGGGAGCCAAAACACGCATACTCCAAGTATATGTTTTGTGTTCGAAACAATAGGTCTGCCTGCCAGTTAAAGCGGTCTTTAACCAACAACGAAAAAAGGAGAACTTGGAAAGACAATAAAAGTATAAGACATGGAAAAAACATGTTTACATAAAGATGCAACACAAAAGCATAAGCAAGCTTCCTAGCAAAATCAGATCTGAAAATGCAATTAAAAGACTTAATAGAGTCTAATAGGCTGTAAAAGGTGGCGAGCGTTTAGCTATGTTCACAAAGCTTTGCAGCCCCAATTGGAACATGGACCATTACATCTACGACTACATATGCATAGGTGTTGTGCTGGCAATTCCAGATACCATTTAAATAACTGAAGGGATACAAAATGCCAGATTTATTAGTCTGTCGGATGGGTCAACTGATGAAGGAATATTGCTACAAAAACTGATGTGTGTGATGCAACATCTACTACACATGGGAGACCGTGTAAACATGAAACGCTCCAGAGCACGAGAAGTCAAAGGTGCTTTACTAATCCTTTGCAACATGTGGGATTATCAGTGGAGATACCTGGTTAGACATGTTTTGCTCTGAATAAAGATGGCAGAGTAACGAACTTGGCAGCACATCAGAAAGTGGTAAGCAGCTACCTGATAACGCGTCTGCTTACTAGGCATGGGACAAACCCGGCTACATTGCAGCAGTGCACTATGTAGTTTATATAATGTAGAACTTGCTGTGTGCGATGCAAAAAAAAAAAAAAAGGAAAAACATCTATTTAGACAGTTTTGAAGAAGTACTTACATGATGCGTTAACCTGTATTATTTATTATTCACCTAAGCAAGGAAGGAATCTTCAGGAAATAGACAATCTTGAAGAGCAGTGAAAGCAATTGGTGGATCGTATCTAACAATTAGCATGTCAGCACACAGCACTGGTAGATCTCAAGATAAACTGGGAGTCTTTAGTATTCTAACTAGAGCCCCATTGTGCTTTAAAGGGTACTACTATTTCACCAAGGCGGCTGATTGACGGATATTTATTGTTGGAGGGGAGCAGCCTGCCAATTTCTGAATGTCCGGCCAGACAGGTAGGATGGGAGCCCTCGGGCCGCCTCATGTAGTTTGCCCTATTCGTGGAGCTGGAGGGCCTGCGCCGGGGCCGCATCCTGCCCCAGCTCCACCTGCAGCTGTACTTCCAGACGCAGCTGCCGGATGCCGCCGGCACCCTCAACCAGGAGCACGTCCACCTGGCACTGGGCCAGACCTCCAGCCGGGTGGGGCTCTACCTGTGCATCAGCCTTGACCCCCCAGAACGCGCAGAGTTGGCAGCCCTGCTACGCCCTCCACGCAGAGCTGGTGTGGGTTCTGTTTGACCCTGCCTCTGCTTGTGCTCCAGCCCCCCCACCCAATGGCCGCAGCCATGCCCCCGCCAACCCCTGGGCCGTGCGGGTCTTCCTCCGCAACACCCTGGAGGAGGCCTGCCGGCGACTGCTCCACCTCACCGAGGCCACGCCGCTGATCCCGGGGGCCGAGGAGATCCTGCACCACACCGCACAGGAGCTGCTGGTGGCAGTCCGCGGCCTGCCCACCCCCCACCAGCCCCAGGCCATAGCCCCGCTGCTGGTCGAGGCCTGCGGCTGCGGCCTGCTGCCCCAGGACACCCAGCAGGCCCTGGCTGGGAGGGCGAGGAGGCGCTACGCCACAATGCACAGGAGCTGCTTGAGGCCATCCGCCGCCTGCCCGCCCCCCCTCCAGCCCCAGGCCGTAGATCCGCTGCTGGTGGAGGCCTGCGACTGCGGCCTGCTGCCCCCCTCCGCCCTGCAGGCCCTGGCCAGGAGGCTGCTCCAGCGGCTGGACCTGGCGCACTTCAGGCAGGTGGTGTGGGCTGCCAACCAGGCGGTGGTGAAGGAGCGGCGGCTGCAGGCACTGGCCACCGAGGGTGCCCTTACCTTGCCCTGTACGAGCAGCCGGAGGACCTGCTCAGGGGCCTCTACGTGCCCCAGCTCCGCCTGCACCTACACGCTACCAGGCCACGCTGACGGACGCCGCCGTCACCCAGGAGCAGGTGGACACGGCATTCGGGGAGCGCAGGACCAGGGTAGGGGTGTACCCGAGCAGCCTCCTGAACCCGCGAGCCCTGCAGACCGGGCAGGCCCCACTGGAGGCCATCATGGGGGCCCATCAGGCCAGCGCCCCCGGAGGGGTGACCACCAGGAAGCCGAACCGGGCCTGCGTGCTAGTGATGGTGCAGAGCCAGGAGGTGCCACAGGCACCCAGCACGCTACTGGAGGGCCACATCAGCTGGGGCTCCACAAAGGACCTCTACGACTAGGCCTGGGGGCTGCCCCCCGGGCGGTGAGGGCCTCCATCTTGGAAATCCACCCACACTGACTTTCACATGGACTAGACGCACTGCACTTTGTAAATATATGTAAATAAATCATTGTGTGCACAGCACCCAGAGTCCGTGGTAGTCTGGAACTAGAGCGCCTGCCCACCGCTGTGAACAATCCTAAAGCCTCTCCGTCCTTTCTCTGCCACCACAATCCTCCAATCCTGCTCTCTTCCTCCTTGTGCCTCTCCGTCCTTTCTATTCCACCACAATCCTCCAATCCTGCTCTCTTCCTCCTCCTTGTGCCTCTCCGTCCTTTCTCTGCTACCACAATCCTCCAATCCTGCTCTCTTCCTCCTCCTTGTGCCTCTCCGTCCTTTCTATTCCACCACAATCCTCCAATCCTGCTCTCTTCCTCCTCCTTGTGCCTCAGTCCTTTCTATTCCACCACAATCCTCCAATCCTGCGCTCTTCCTCCTCCTTGTGCCCGTCCGTCCTTTCTCTGCCACCACAATCCTCCAATCCTGCGCTCTTCCTCCTCCTTGTGCCTCTCCGTCCTTTCTCTGCCATCACAATCCTCCAATCCTGCTCTCTTCCTCCTCCTTGTGCCTCTCCGTCCTTTCTATTCCACCACAATCCTATCCTGCTCTCCTCCTCCTCGTGCCTCTCCGTCCTTTCTATTCCACCACAATCCTCGAATCCTGCTCTCTTCCTCCTCCTCGTGCCTCTCCGTCCTTTCTATTCCACCACAATCCTCCAATCCTGCTCTCTTCCTCCTCTCTCTCCGTCCTCTCTCTACCACCAAAATCCTCCAATCCTGATCCAGGCCTGCGAGTGCGGCCTGCTGCCCCCAGCCGTGCTGCAGGCGCTGCCGGCCCCCCTGGGCGGCTTCAGCCAGGCGCTCTTCCAGGAGCTGGAGGGCCTGCTCCGGGGCCGCCACTGCCCCCACCTGCACCTGGAGCTGGACTACCAGGCCCGGCTGACCTCCCCCGCCGCTGAACCGGAGCAGGCCGAGCTGCGCACCGTGGACCTGGTCCTGGCCGAGCCCCCCAGCCGCGTCTGTTTCTACCTCCGCATCTGCCTCAACCCGCCAGATGAGCCACCCGAGCCCCGCTCCGCGCCCTCCTGGAGGCCCAGAGGACCAGCGCCCCCGGAGCCATCACCATCGGGCAGGAGGACCGCGTCTGCGAGCTCCTGGTGCTGCACACAGGCGACGCCGAGGCGCTGCTGAGGGGGCAGCGCAGGTGAAGCGAGACATGGTAGTACCAGGAGGCCTGGGGGCTGCCCCGCCGGCAGGTGATGGTCTCCTTCCTACCCATCTACCTGGAGTGGAGACGCCATGGCTAGAGCGTGCTTGTAAATAAATAATAACTGTTAACTGCACCTCGAGTCCATGGCACTCTGCACAAAACGGCCGGCGATCTAGTTAGAAGACGAAAGACTGTCCGTCCTTTCTATTCCACCACAATCCTCCAGCTCTCTCCCCTGGCTGCGCCCCAATGCTGCTCTCTTCTGTCTCCGGTCAACCCTCTTTTCAACGCCCCACCCCAATCCTCCAGCTCTCTCCCCTGGCTGCGCTCCAATCCTGTTCTCTTCCTTCTCCTGTCAACCCTCTTTTCAACGCCCGCCACAATCCTCCAGCTCTCTCCCCTGGCTGCGCTCCAATCCGGCTCTCTTCCTTCTCCTGTCAACCCTCTTTTCAACGCCCCACCACAATCCCCCACCTCTCTCCCCTGGCTGCGCTCCAATCCTGCTCTCTTCCTTCTCCTGTCAGCCCTCTTTTCAACGCCCCACCACAATCCTCCAGCTCCCTCCCCTGGCTGCGCTCCAATCCTGCTCTCTTCCTTCTCCTGTCAACCCTCTTTTCAACGCCCCACCACAATCCTCCAGCTCTCTCCGCTGGCTGCGCCCAAATCCTGCTCTCTTCGGCCTCCTTGTGCCTCTCCGTCTTTTCTCTGCCTCCACAATCCTCCAGCTCTCTCCCCTGGCTGCGCTCGCAACCTGCTCTCTTCCTTCTCAACCCTCTTTTCAACGCCCGCCACAATCCTCCAGCTCTCTCCCCTGCTGAGCTCCAATCCTGCTCTCTTCCTTCTCCTGTCAACCCTCTTTTCTCTTCCCACCACAATCCTCCAGCTCTCTCCCCTGGCTGCGCTCCAATCCTGCTCTCTTCCTTCTCCTGTCAACCCTCTTTTCAACGCCCCACCACAATCCTCCAGCTCTCTCCCCTGGCTGTGCTCCAATGCTGCTCTCTTCCTTCTCCTGTCAACCCTGTTTTCAACGCCCCACCACAATCCTCCAGCTCTCTCCGCTGGCTGCGCTCCAATCCTGCTCTCTTCTGCCTCCTTGTGCCTCTCCGTCTTTTCTCTGCCACCACAATCCTCCAGCTCTCTCCCCTGGCTGCGCTACAATCCTGCTTTCTTCCTTCTCATGTCAACCCTCTTTTCAACGCCCCACCACAATCCTCCAGCTCTCTCCGCTGGCTGCGCTCCAATCCTGCTCTCTTCCTTCTCCTGTCAACCCTCTTTTCTCTTTCCACCACAATCCTCCAGCTCTCTCCCCTGGCTGCGCTCCAATCCTGCTCTCTTCCTTCTCAACCCTCTTTTCAACGCTCCACCACAATCCTCCAGCTCTCTCCCCTGGCTGCGCTCCAATGCTGCTCTCTTTCTTCTCCTGTCAACCCTCTTTTCAACGCCTCACCACAATCCTCCAGCTCTCTCCGCTGGCTGCGCTCCAATCCTGCTCTCTTCCTTCTCCTGTCAACCCTCTTTTCAACGCCCCACCACAATCCTCCAGCTCTCTCCCCTGGCTGCGCTCCAATGCTGCTCTCATCCATCTCCTCTCAACCCTCTTTTCAACGCCCGCCACAATCCTCCAGCTCTCTCCCCTGGCTGCGCTGCAATGCTGCTCTCTTCCTTCTCCTGTCAACCCTCTTTTCTCTTCCCACCACAATCCTCCAGCTCTCTCCCCTGGCTGCGCTCCAATCCTGCTCTCTTCCTTCTCAACCCTCTTTTCAACGCTCCACCACAATCCTCCAGCTCTCTCCCCTGGCTGCGCTCCAATGCTGCTCTCTTTCTTCTCCTGTCAACCCTCTTTTCAACGCCTCACCACAATCCTCCAGCTCTCTCCGCTGGCTGCGCTCCAATCCTGCTCTCTTCCTTCT
Organism: Lissotriton vulgaris; assembly: GCF_964263255.1. Taxonomy (NCBI): domain Eukaryota; kingdom Metazoa; phylum Chordata; class Amphibia; order Caudata; family Salamandridae; genus Lissotriton; species Lissotriton vulgaris. Next base: position 765,230,481 of record NC_141685.1, on the reverse strand, counting down.
CCTGTCAACCCTCTTTTCAACGCCCCACCACAATCCTCCAGCTCTCTCCCCTGGCTGCGCTCCAATGCTGCTCTCATCCATCTCCTCTCAACCCTCTTTTCAACGCCCGCCACAATCCTCCAGCTCTCTCCCCTGGCTGCGCTCCAATCCTGCTCTCTTCCTTCTCAACCCTCTTTTCAACGCTCCACCACAATCCTCCAGCTCTCTCCCCTGGCTGCGCTCCAATGCTGCTCTCTTCCTTCTCCTCTCAACCCTCTTTTCAACGCCCGCCACAATCCTCCAGCTCTCTCCTCTGGCTGCGCTCCAATGCTGCTCTCTTCCTTCTCCTGTCAACCCTCTTTTCAACGCCCCACCACAATCCTCCAGCTCTCTCGCCTGGCTGCGCTCCAATCCTGCTCTCTTCCTTCTCCTGTCCACCCTCTTTTCAACGCCCCACCACAATCCTCCACTTCTCTCCCCTGGCTGCGCCCCAATCCTGCTCTCTTCCTTCTCCTGTCAACCCTCTTTTCAACGCCCCGCCACAATCCTCCAGCTCTCTCCCCTGGCTGCGCTCCAATGCTGCCCTCTTCCTTCTCCTGTCAACCCTCTTTTCAACGCCCCGCCACAATCCTCCAGCTCTCTCCCCTGGCTGCACTCCAATGCTGCTCTCTTCCTTCTCCTGTCCTGCTGAAGCCCTGTGAGCCCCATGGGTGTGGCGGCCTGGCTTCACCTTCACTGCAGGTACAGGATCTGAGCTCACTCACGCCCTCTGTGGAAGATACAAGACACAAAGCACAGCAGGCAGCGCTGCTTGATGGCAGAGGCGAGAGAGCGCCTAGAAGCACCCGGCCTCCCTCCCTGAGAGCCACCCGCAGCTGGGAGGGCTCTAGGGGGTATAAAGGCCTGGCCCAGCTGACCCCGATTGAGGCTCCGCGTTGGTTTCTGGTTGTCCTTGTTTGCGTGTGGACCCAGACTCTGCTTCCTCTCGGACCCTGCTACCTGTGCTCGGACCCGGCTTCCTCTCAGACCCTGCTGCCCGTGCTCGGACCCGGCTTCCTCTCAGACCCTGCTGCCCGTGCTCGGACCCTGCTGCCCGTGCTCGGACCCTGCTGCCCGTGCTCGGACCCGGCTTCCTCTCAGACCCTGCTGCCCGTGCTCGGACCCTGCTGCCCGTGCTAGGACTCTGCTTCCTCTCAGACCCTGCTGCCCGTGCTCGGACCCCGGCTTCCTCTCGGACCCTGCTGCCCGTGCTCGGACCCGGCTTCCTCCCAGACCCAGCTGCCGGGGCTCGGACCCTGCTGCCCGTGCTCGGACCCTGCTGCCCGTGCTCGGACCCTGCTTCCTCTCGGACCCTGCTGCCCATGCTCGGACCCGGCTTCCTCTCAGACCCTGCTGCCCGTGCTCGGACCCTGCTGCCCGTGCTCGGACCCTGCTTCCTCTCGGCCCCTGCTGCCCGTGTTCGGACCAGGCTTCCTCTCAGACCCTGCGGCCCGTGCTCGGACCCTGCTGCCCGTGCTCGGACCCTGCTGCCCATGCTCGGACCCTGCTGCCCATGCTCGGACCCTGCTGCCCATGCTCCTCCCACCTCTGACCTGCCCGAGATGGCTGCAGCCGACCTTGGGACGTGAAGGCCTTCCTCGAGGGGCTCCTGCAGGAGGTCTGCCGGCGGCTGCTGCTCCACCTGACCAAGGAGGCGCCCCTGACCCCGGGGGCCCAGGAGCTCCTGCGCCAGAACGCCGCTCACCTGCTGGAGGCCGTCTGCCCACGCCCGCCAGCTACCGGCCGTCATCCCGCTGCTGGCGGAGGCCTGCGGCGTCGACCTGCTGCCCCAGGACACCCAGGAGGCCCTGGCCGCGAGGCTGGCTGCTGCAGCGCCTGGAGCTGCGTCACTTCAGGCAGGTGCTGTGGGCCGCCTACCAGGCAGTGCTGAGGGAGCGGCGGCTGCAGGCCCTGGGGGGCCTCATCAACACCTTGAACCAGCAGTTGGAAGACCTGCTCAAGGGCCTCTATGTGCCCCAGCTCGAGCTCCACCTGCAATACGAGGCTGAGCTAATGGACGCCGCCGGAACTGTCACCGAGCAGCAGGTGGACCTGGTCTTTGGGGAGCGCAGGACCAGGGTCGGGGTCTACCGGACCAGCCACCTCAACCTGCAGGCCCTGCAGACCGGGCAGGCCCCACTGGAGGCCATCATGGCAGCCCAGCAGGCCACCGCCCCCAGAGGGGTGACCACCGGGCCTGCGTAACAGTGGTGGTGCAGAGCCAGGAGGTGCCACAGGCACTCGGCACGATGCTGGTGCTCCGCAGCAACTGGAGCTCTAGAAGCAGGCCTGGGAGCTGCCCCCCCGGGAGCTGAGCGCCTCCATCGTGGAAGTCCACCCACACTAACGTTCACATGATTCCACGTTGTAAATAAATGATAAATATGCACAGCACCCCAAGTCTGTGGTAGTCTGTTCACAGCAGCGGGCGGGTGGGCAGGCGGGCACTCTACTTTCAATCCTAAATACTCTCCGTCCTTTCTATTCCACCACAATCCTCCTATCCTGCTCTCTTCCTCCTCCTTTTGTCTGTTCACAGAGGCTGGCGGGTGGGCGGGCGATCTACTTTCAATCCTAAAGACTCTCCGTCCTTTCTATTCCACCACAATCCTCCTATCCTGCTCTCTTCCTTCTCCTGTTAACCCTCTTTTCAACGCTCCACCACAATCCTCCAGCTCTCTCCCCTGGCTGCGCTCCAATCCTGCTCTCTTCCTTCTCCTGTCCACCCTCTTTTCAACGCTCCACCACAATCCTCCAGCACTCTCCGCTGGCTGCGCTCCAATCCTGCTCTCTTCCTCCTCCTAGTGCCTCTCCGTCTTTTCTCTGCCACCACAATCCTCCAGCTCTCTCCCCTGGCTGCGCTCCAATGCTGCTCTTCCTTCTCCTGTCAACCCTCTTTTCAACGCCCCACCACAATCCTCCAGCTCTCTCCCCTGGCTGCGCTCCAATGCTACTCTCTTCCTTCTCCTCTCAACCCTCTTTTCTCTTCCCACCACAATCCTCCAGCTCTCTCCCCTGGCTGTGCTCCAATCCTGCTCTCTTCCTTCTCCTGTCAACCCTCTTTTCAACGCCCCGCCACAATCCTCCAGCTCTCTCCCCTGGCTGCGCTCCAATCCTGCTCTCTTCCTTCTCCTGTCAACCCTCTTTTCAACGCCCGCCACAATCCTCCAGCTCTCTCCCCTGGCTGCGCTCCAATGCTGCTCTCTTCCTTCTCCTGTCAGCCCTCTTTTCAAAGCCCGCCACAATCCTCCAGCTCTCTCCCCTGGCTGCGCTCCAATCCTTCTCTCTTCCTTCTCCTGTCAACCCTCTTTTCTCTTCCCACCACAATCCTCCAGCTCTCTCCCCTGGCTGCGCTCCAATCCTGCTCTCTTCCTTCTCCTGTCAACCCTCTTTTCAACACCCCGCCACAATCCTCCAGCTCTCTCCCCTGGCTGCGCTCCAATGCTGCTCTCTTCCTTCTCCTGTCAGCCCTCTTTTCAACGCCCGCCACAATCCTCCAGCTCTCTCCCCTGGCTGCGCTCCAATCCTACTCTCTTCCTTCTCCTGTCATCCCTCTTTTCTCTTCCCACCACAATCCTCCAGCTCTCTCCCCTGGCTGCGCTCCAATGCTGCTCTCTTCCTTCTCCTGTCAGCCCACTTTTTCAAAGCCCCACCACACTGGTAACCTGCTTTTCCGGACTGCATAGACCTGGTGAGTTTCACCCAGAGGCGCAACCAGAGCCACGTGTGTGTGGGGCTGAAACTTGAAGCAGCAGGCAGAGTGGAGCTGTGGGGGTCTTAGGAGGGGTGAAACAGCTAGGCCTTATTCACAGGCAAACGGTCCTTTAAAGACCTGTGAAGTGCTCGGGCGGCTGTGTGTGTGTGGGGGTTGTCGTGACCCGACAGCGGGGCACTAGGACCCACATGGTCAAGTGACCTCAAGAGATGGGACACCGGACACCACATCCGGTCAGGGGGCGGAGGGCAGAACACAGGGAGCGGGGAACCATTATGGACGCATGTATGCCGAGCTGCAGTAAGATACAATAAACGTAATCTTTCACCATACCGGATCTGCGACTCGTTCCTTGGGGGGGGGCTCTTGGCGGATATAACAAGGGGGGGGAAGGAGGGGGGGGCTGAAGCCCTGTGAGCCCCATGGGTGTGGCGGCCTGGCTTCACCTTCACTGCAGGAACAGGATCTGAGCTCACTCACGCCCTCCGTGGAAGATACAAGACACAAAGCACCGCAGGCAGCGCTGCTTGATGGCAGAGGCGAGAGAGCGCCTAGAAGCACCCGGCCTCCCTCCCTGAGAGCCACCCGCAGCTGGGAGGGCTCTAGGGCGTATAAAGGCCCGGCCCAGCTGACCCCGATTGAGGCTCCGCGTTGGTTTCCGGTTGTGCTTGTTTGCGTGTGGACCCAGACTCTGCTTCCTCTCGGGCCCTGCTGCCTGTGCTCGGACCCGGCTTCCTCTCGGACCCGGCTTCCTCTCGGACCTTGCTGCCCGTGCTCGGACCCGGCTTCCTCTCAGACCCTGCTGCCCGTGCTCAGACCCTGCTGCCCGTGCTCGGACCCTGCTGCCCGTGCTCGGACCCTGCTGCCTCTCAGACCCTGCTGCCCGTGCTCGGACCCAGCTTCCTCTCAGACCCTGCTGCCTGTGCTCGGACCCTGCTGCCCGTGCTCAGACACTGCTTCCTCTCAGACCCTGCTGCCTGTGCTCGGACCCTGCTGCCCGTGCTCAGACACTGCTTCCTCTCAGACCCTGCTGCACGTGCTCGAACCCGGCTTCCTCCCAGACCCTGCTGCCCGTGCTCAGACCCTGCTGCCCGTGCTCGGACCCTGCTGCCCGTGCTCGGACCCTGCTGCCCGTGCTCGGACCCGGCTTCCTCTCGGACCCTGCTGCCCGTGCTCGGACCCTGCTGCCCGTGCTCGGACCCTGCTTCCTCTCGGACCCTGCTGCCCGTGCTCGGACCCGGCTTCCTCTCAGACCCTGCGGCCCGTGCTCGGACCCTGCTGCCCATGCTCGGACCCTGCTGCCCATGCTCCTCCCGCCTTTGACCTGCCCGAGATGGCTGCAGCCGACCCCTGGGACGTGAAGGCCTTCCTCCAGGGGCTCCTGCAGGAGGTCTGCCGGCGGCTGCTCCTCCACCTGACCAAGGAGGCGCCCCTGACCCCGGGGGCCCAGGAGCTCCTGCGCCAGAATGCCGCTCACCTGCTGGAGGCCGTCCGCCGCCTGCCCGCGCCCCGCCAGCTACCGGCCGCCATCCCGCTGCTGGTGGAGGCCTGCGGCGTCGTCCTGCTGCCCCAGGACACCCAGGAGGCCCTGGCCGCGAGGCTACTGCAGCGCCTGAAGCTGCGTCACTACAGGCAGGTGCTGTGGGCCGCCTACCAGGCAGTGCTGAGGGAGCGGCGGCAGCGGGCCCTGGCTGGCCTGGGGGGCCTCATCAACACCTTGAACCAGCAGTTGGAGGACCTGCTCAAGGGCCTCTATGTGCCCCAGCTCGAGCTCCACCTGCAATACGAGGCTGAGCTGATGGACGCCGCCGGAACTGTCACCAAGCAGCAGGTGGACCTGGCCTTTGGGGAGCGCAGGACCAGGGTCGGGGTCTACCTGACCAGCCACCTCAACCTGCAGGCCCTGCAGACCGGGCAGGCCCCACTGGAGGCCATCATGGCAGCCTAGCAGGCCACCGCCCCCGGAGGGGTGACCACCGGGCAGCTGCACCGGGCCTGCATAATAGTGGTGGTGCAGAGCCAGGAGGTGCCACAGGCACTCGGCACGATGCTGGCGCTCCGCAGCAGCTGGAGCTCTACAAGCAGGCCTGGGAGCTGCCCCCCCGGAAGCTGAGCACCTCCATCGTGGAAGTCCACCCACACTAACGTTCACATGATTCCACGTTGTAAATAAATGATAAATATGCACAGCACCCCAGGTCTGTGGTAGTCTGTTCACAGCGGCGGGCTTAGGGCCGGCACTTTACTTTCAATCCTAAAGACTCTCCGTCCTTTCTATTCCACCACAATCCTTCAATCCTGCTCTCTTCCTTCTCCTGTCAGCGCTCTTCAAAGCCCCGCCACAATCCTCCAGCTCTCTCCCCTGGCTGCGTTCCAATCATGCTCTCTTCCTTCTCCTGTCAAACCTCTTTTCAACGCCCCACCACAATCCTCCAGCTCTCTCCGCTGGCTGCGCTCCAATCCTGCTCTCTTCCTTCTCCTGTCAACCCTCTTTTCAACGCCCCACCGCAATCCTCCAGCTCTCTCCCCTGGCTGCGCTCCAATGCTGCTCTCTTCCTTCTCCGGTCAGCCCTCTTTTCAACGCCCCACCTCACTGGTAACCTGCTTTTCCGGACTGCATAGACCTGGTGAGTTTCACCCAGAGGGGCAACTAGAGCCACGTGTGTGTGTAGGGCTGAAACTTGAAGCAGCAGGCAGAGTGGAGCTGCGGGGGTCTTAGGAGGGGTGAAACAACAGCTATGCCTTATTCACAGGCAAACGGTCCTTTAAAGACCTGTGAAGTGCGCGGGCGGCTGTGTGTGTGTGTGGGGTGTCGTGACCCGACAGCGGGGCACTAGGACCCACATGGTCAAGTGACCTCAAGAGATGGGACACCGGACACCACATCCGGTCAGCGGGCGGAGGGCAGAACACAGGGAGCGGGGAACCATTATGGACGCATGTATGCCGAGCTGCAGTAAGATACAATAAACGTAATCTTTCACCATACCGGATCTGCGACTCGTTCCTTGGGGGGACTCTTAGCGGATATCACAGGGGGGGTGGAGGGGGGGGGCTGAAGCCCTGTGAGCCCCATGGGTGTGGTGGCCTGGCTTCACCTTCACTGCAGGAACAGGATCTGAGCTCACTCACGCCCTCCGTGGAAGATACAAGACACAAAGCACCGCAGGCAGCGCTGCTTGATGGCAGAGGCGAGAGAGCGCCTAGAAGCACACGGCCTCCCTCCCTGAGAGCCACCCGCAGCTGGGAGGGCTCTAGGGGGTATAAAGGCCCGGCCCAGCTGACCCCGATTAAGGCTCCGCGTTGGTTTCCGGTTGTGCTTGTTTGCGTGTGGACCCAGACTGCTTCCTCTCGGACCCTGCTGCCTGTGCTCAGACCTGGCTTCCTCTCGGACCTTGCTGCCCGTGCTCGGACCCGGCTTCCTCTCAGACCCTGCTGCCCGTGCTCGGACCCTGCTGCCCGTGCTCGGACCCTGCTGCCCGTGCTCGGACCCTGCTGCCCGTGCTCGGACACGGCTTCCTCTCAGACCCTGCTGCCTGTGCTCGGACCCTGCTGCCCGTGCTCGGACCCTGCTGCCCGTGCTCAGACCCTGCTGCCCGTGCTCAGACCCTGCTGCCCGTGCTCAGACCCTGCTTCCTCTCGGACCCTGCTGCCCGTGCTCGGACCCCGGCTTCCTCTCAGACCCTGCTGCCCATGCTCGGGCCCCGGCTTCCTCTCAGACCCTGCTGCCCATGCTCGGACCTTGCTGCCCGTGCTCGGACCCTGCTGCCCGGGCTCGGACCCGGCTTCCTCTTGGACCCTGCTGCCCGTGCTCGGACCCGGCTTCCTCTCAGACCCTGCTGCCCGTGCTCGGACCCTGCTGCCCGTGCTCGGACCCTGCTTCCTCTCGGACCCTGCTGCCCGTGCTCGGACCTGGCTTCCTCTTAGACCCTGCTGCCCGTGCTCGGACCCTGCTGCCCATGCTCCTCCCACCTCTGACCTGCCCGAGATGGCCGCAGCCGACCCCTGGGACGTGAAGGCCTTCCTCCAGGGGCTCCTGCAGGAGGTCTGCCGGCGGCTGCTCCTCCACCTGACCAAGGAGGCGCCCCTGACCCCAGGGGCCCAGGAGCTCCTGCGCCAGAACGCCGCTCACCTGCTGGAGGCCGTCTGCCCACGCCCGCCAGCTACCGGCCATCATCCCGCTGCTGGCGGAGGCCTGCGGCGTCGACCTGCTGCCCCAGGACACCCAGGAGGCCCTGGCCGCGAGGCTGCTGCAGCGCCTGGAGCTGCGTCACTTCAGGCAGGTGCTGTGGGCCGCCTACCAGGCAGTGCTGAGGGAGCTGCAGCTGCAGGCCCTGGCTGGCCTGGGGGGCCTCATCAACACCTTGAACCAGCAGTTGGAAGACCTGCTCAAGGGCCTCTATGTGCCCCAGCTCGAGCTCCACCTGCAATACGAGGCTGAGCTAATGGACGCCGCCGGAACTGTCACCGAGCAGCAGGTGGACCTGGTCTTTGGGGAGCGCAGGACCAGGGTCGGGGTCTACCTGACCAGCCACCTCAACCTGCAGGCCCTGCAGACCGGGCAGGCCCCACTGGAGGCCATCATGGCAGCCCAGCAGGCCACCGCCCCCAGAGGGGTGACCACCGGGCCTGCGTAACAGTGGTGGTGCAGAGCCAGGAGGTGCCACAGGCACTCGGCACGATGCTGGTGCTCCGCAGCAGCTGGAGCTCTAGAAGCAGGCCTGGGAGCTGCCCCCCCGGGAGCTGAGCGCCTCCATCGTGGAAGTCCACCCACACTAACGTTCACATGATTCCACGTTGTAAATAAATGATAAATATGCACAGCACCCCAAGTCTGTAGTAGTCTGTTCACAGCAGCGGGCGGGTGGGCAGGCGGGCACTCTACTTTCAATCCTAAAGACTCTCCGTCCTTTCTATTCCACCACAATCCTCCGATCCTGCTCTCTTCCTCCTCCTTGTGTCTGTTCACAGCGGCGGGCGGGCGGGTGGGTGGGCGCTCTACTTTCAATCCTAAAGACTCTCCGTCCTTTCTATTCCACCACAATCCTCCAATCCTGCTCTCTTCCTTCTCCTGTTAACCCTCTTTTCAACGCCCCACCACAATCCTCCAGCTCTCTCCCCTGCTGAGCTCCAATACTGCTCTCTTCCTTCTCCTGTCAGCCCTCTTTTTTCTTCCCACCACAATCCTCCAGCTCTCTCCCCTGGCTGCGCTCCAATCCTGCTCTCTTCCTTCTCAACCCTCTTTTCAACGCTCCACCACAATCCTCCAGCTCTCTCCGCTGGCTGCGCTCCAATCCTGCTCTCTTCCTCCTCCTAGTGCCTCTCCTTTTCTCTGCCACCACAATCCTCCAGCTCTCTCCCCTGGCTGGGCTCCAATCCTGCTCTCTTCCTTCTCCTGTCAACCCTATTTTCAACACCCCGCCACAATCCTCCAGCTCTCTCCCCTGGCTGCGCTCCAATGCTGCTCTCTTCCTTCTCCTGTCAGCCCTCTTTTCAACGCCCGCCACAATCCTCCAGCTCTCTCCCCTGGCTGCGCTCCAATCCTACTCTCTTCCTTCTCCTGTCAACCCTCTTTTCTCTTCCCACCACAATCCTCCAGCTCTCTCCCCTGGCTGCGCTCCAATGCTGCTCTCTTCCTTCTCCTGTCAGCCCACTTTTCAAAGCCCCACCACACTGGTAACCTGCTTTTCCGGACTGCATAGACCTGGTGAGTTTCACCCAGAGGCGCAACCAGAGCCACGTGTGTGTGGGGCTGAAACTTGAAGCAGCAGGCAGAGTGGAGCTGCGGGGGTCTTAGGAGGGGTGAAACAGCTAGGCCTTATTCACAGGCAAACGGTCCTTTAAAGACCTGTGAAGTGCTCGGGCGGCTGTGTGTGTGTGGGGGTTGTCGTGACCCGACAGCGGGGCACTAGGACCCACAGGGTCAAATGACCTCAAGAGATGGGACACCGGACACCACATCCGTTCAGGGGGCGGAGGGCAGAACACAGGGAGCGGGGAACCATTATGGACGCATGTATGCCGAGCTGCAGTAAGATACAATAAACGTAATCTTTCACCATACCGGATCTGCGACTCGTTCCTTGGGGGGGGGGGGGGAACTCTTGGCGGATATAACAAGGGGGGGAAGAGGGGGGTGCTGAAGCCCTGTGAGCCCCATGGGTGTGGCGGCCTGGCTTCACCTTCACTGCAGGTACAGGATCGGAGCTCACTCACGCCCTCCGTGGAAGATACAAGACACAAAGCACCGCAGGCAGAGCTGCTTGATGGCAGAGGCGAGAGAGCGCCTAGAAGCACCCGGCCTCCCTCCCTGAGAGCCACCCGCAGCTGGGAGGGCTCTAGGGCGTATAAAGGCCCGGCCCAGCTGACCCCGATTGAGGCTACGCTTTGGTTTTCGGTTGTGCTTGTTTGCGTGTGGACCCAGACTCTGCTTCCTCTCGGACCCTGCTGCCTGTGCTCGGACCCGGCTTCCTCTCGGACCCGGCTTCCTCTCGGACCTTGCTGCCCGTGCTCGGACCCGGCTTCCTCTCAGACCCTGCTGCCCGTGCTCGGACCCTGCTGCCCGTGCTCGGACCCTGCTGCCCGTGCTCGGACCCTGCTTCCTCTCAGACCCTGCTGCCCGTGCTCGGACCCAGCTTCCTCTCAGACCCTGCTGCCTGTGCTCGGACCCTGCTGCCCGTGCTCGGACCCTGCTGCCTCTCAGACCCTGCTGCCCGTGCTCGAACCCGGCTTCCTCCCAGACCCTGCTGCCCGTGCTCAGACCCTGCTGCCCGTGCTCGGACCCTGATTCCTCTCGGACCCTGCTGCCCGTGCTCGGACCCGGCTTCCTCTCGGACCCTGCTGCCCATGCTCGGACCCTGCTGCCCGTGCTTGGACCCTGCTTCCTCTCGGACCCTGCTGCCCGTGCTCGGACCCGGCTTCCTCTCAGACCCTGCGGCCCGTGCTCGGACCATGCTGCCCGTGCTCGGACCCTGCTGCCCATGCTCGGACCCTGCTGCCCATGCTCCTCCCGCCTCTGACCTGCCCGAGATGGCTGCAGCCGACCCCTGGGACGTGAAGGCCTTCCTCCAGGGGCTCCTGCAGGAGGTCTGCCGGCGGCTGCTCCTCCACCTGACCAAGGAGGCGCCCCTGACCCCGGGGGCCCAGGAGCTCCTGCGCCAGAACGCCGCTCACCTGCTGGAGGCCGTCCGCCGCCTGCCCGCGCCCCGCCAGCTACCGGCCATCATCCCGCTGCTGGCGGAGGCCTGCGGCGTCGACCTGCTGCCCCAGGACACCCAGGAGGCCCTGGCCGCGAGGCTACTGCAGCGCCTGAAGCTGCGTCACTACAGGCAGGTGCTGTGGGCCGCCTACCAGGCAGTGCTGAGGGAGCGGCGGCTGCGGGCCCTGGCTGGCCTGGGGGGCCTCATCAACACCTTGAACCAGCAGTTGGAGGACCTGCTCAAGGGCCTCTATGTGCCCCAGCTCGAGCTCCACCTGCAATACGAGGCTGAGCTGATGGACGCCGCCGGAACTGTCACCAAGCAGCAGGTGGACCTGGCCTTTGGGGAGCGCAGGACCAGGGTCGGGGTCTACCTGACCAGCCACCTCAACCTGCAGGCCCTGCAGACCGGGCAGGCCCCACTGGAGGCCATCATGGCAGCCCAGCAGGCCACCGCCCCCGGAGGGGTGACCACCGGGCAGCTGCACCGGGCCTGCATAATAGTGGTGGTGCAGAGCCAGGAGGTGCCACAGGCACTCGGCACAAAGCTGGCGCTCCGCAGCAGCTGGAGCTCTACAAGCAGGCCTGGGAGCTGCCCCCCCGGGAGCTGAGCGCCTCCATCGTGGAAGTCCACCCACACTAACGTTCACATGATTCCACGTTGTAAATAAATGATAAATATGCACAGCACCCCAGGTCTGTGGTAGTCTGTTCACAGCGGCGGGCGGGTGGGCGGGCTGGCACTCTACTTTCAATCCTAAAGACTCTCCGTCCTTTCTATTCCACCACAATCCTTCAATCCTGCGCTCTTCCTTCTCCTGTCAGCCCTCTTCAATGCCTCGCCACAATCCTCCAGCTCTCTCCCCTGGCTGCGCTCCAATCCTGCTCTCTTCCTTCTCCTGTCAACCCTCTTTTCAACGCCCCACCGCAATCCTCCAGCTCTCTCCCCTGGCTGCGCTCCAATGCTGCTCTCTTCCTTCTCCTGTCAGCCCTCTTTTCAACGCCCCACCTCACTGGTAACCTGCTTTTCCGGACTGCATAGACCTGGTGAGTTTCACCCAGAGGCGCAACTAGAGCCACGTGTGTGTGTAGGGCTGAAACTTGAAGCAGCAGGCAGAGTGGAGCTGCGGGGGTCTTAGGAGGGGTGAAACAACAGCTATGCCTTATTCACAGGCAAACGGTCCTTTAAAGACCTGTGAAGTGCGCGGGCGGCTGTGTGTGTGTGGGGGGGGGGTGTCGTGACCCGACAGCGGGGCACTAGGACCCACATGGTCAAGTGACCTCAAGAGATGGGACACCGGACACCACATCCGGTCAGGGGGCGGAGGGCAGAACACAGAGAGCGGGGAACCATTATGGACGCATGTATGCCGAGCTGCAGTAAGATACAATAAACGTAATCTTTCACCATACCGGATCTGCGACTCGTTCCTTGGGGGGGACTCTTAGCGGATATCACAGGGGGGGTGGAGGGGGGGGGGGGCTGAAGCCCTGTGAGCCCCATGGGTGTGGTGGCCTGGCTTCACCTTCACTGCAGGAACAGGATCTGAGCTCACTCACGCCCTCCGTGGAAGATACAAGACACAAAGCACCGCAGGCAGCGCTGCTTGATGGCAGAGGTGAGAGAGCGCCTAGAAGCACACGGCCTCCCTCCCTGAGAGCCACCGCAGCTGGGAGGGCTCTAGGGGGTATAAAGGCCCCGCCCAGCTGACCCCGATTAGGCTCCGCGTTGGTTTCCGGTTGTGCTTGTTTGCGTGTGGACCCAGACTGCTTCCTCTCGGCCCTGCTGCCTGTGCTCAGACCCGGCTTCCTCTCGGACCCTGCTGCCCGTGCTCAGACCCGGATTCCTCTCAGACCCTGCTGCCCGTGCTCGGACCCTGCTGCCCGTGCTCGGACCCTGCTGCCCGTGCTCGGACCCTGCTGCCCGTGCTCGGACCCTGCTTCCTCTCGAACCCTGCTGCCCGTGCTCGGACCCCGGCTTCCTCTCAGACCCTGCTGCCCGTGCTCAGACCCCGGCTTCCTCTCAGACCCTGCTGCCCATGCTCAGACCTTGCTGCCCGTGCTCGGACCCTGCTGCCCGTGCTCGGACCCGGCTTCCTCTTGGACCCTGCTGCCCGTGCTCGGACCCGGCTTCCTCTCGGACCCTGCTGCCCGTGCTCGGACCCTGCTTCCTCTCGGACCCTGCTGCCCGTGCTCGGACCCGGCTTCCTCTCAGACCCTGCGGCACGTGCTCGGACCCTGCTGCCCATGCTCGGACCCTGCTGCCCATGCTCCTCCCGCCTCGGACCTGCCCGAGATGGCTGCAGCCGACCCCTGGGACGTGAAGGCATTCCTCCAGGGGCTCCTGCAGGAGGTCTGCCAGCGGCTGCTCCTCCACCTGACCAAGGAGGCGCCCCTGACCCCGGGGGCCTAGGAGCTCCTGCGCCAGAACGCCTCTCACCTGCTGGAGGCCGTCCGCCGCCTGCCCGTGCCGCGCCAGCTACCTGCCGTCATCCCGCTGCTGGCGGAGGACTGCGGCGTTGACCTGCTGCCCCAGGACACGCAGGAGGCCCTGGCCGCGAGGCTGCTGCAGCGCCTGGAGCTGCGTCACTTCAGGCAGGTGCTGTGGGCCGCCTACCAGGCAGTGCTGAGGGAGCGGCGGCTGCGGGCCCTGGCTGGCCTGGGGGGCCTCATCAACACCTTGAACCAGCAGTTGGAGGACCTGCTCAAGGTCCTCTATGTGCCCCAGCTCGAGCTCCACCTGCAATACGAGGCTGAGCTGATGGACGCCGCCGGAACGGTCACCGAGCAGCAGGTGGACCTGGCCTTTGGGGAGCGCAGGACCAGGGTCGGGGTCTCCCGGACCAGCCACCTCAACCTGCAGGCCCTGCAGACCGGGCAGGCCCCACTGGAGGCCATCATGGCAGCCCAGCAGGCCACCGCCCCCAGAGGGGTGACCACCGGGCAGCTGAACCGGGCCTGCGTAATAGTGGTGGTGCAGAGCCAGGAGGTGCCACAGGCACTCGGCACGATGCTGGCGCTCCGCAGCAGCTGGAGCTCTACAAGCATATTTACAACAAGGGGTGGTGAGGGACAGAGTCTCTGAATTAAGCAGAAAGCTCTCACCCAGTCAAGAGATCAGGGCTAGATCCAACACCGTTTTTTAGCTCACTGCACCATCCCAGTTTCAGAACCGGGCTGTATGCAAATTAGTCTGTTCCTGTCCCAGTGCATGATGGGAACAGGGCAAACCAAACTACAAAAGCCAATTCTTACACTGGGAAGGAAACAAGCTCCCGGGGACCGGTTTCTGGCATTACAGCCGTCTTCGGCCCGGTTTGCTTGAATCCTGATGGTGCAATGAGCAAGGGTCTCACATCTGAGAATACCCTTCCACGCTTAGGGTGGACAAAAATATTTACAACAAGGGGTGGTGAGGGACAGAGTCTCTGAATTAAGCAGAAAGCTCTCACCCAGTCAAGAGATCAGGGTTAGATCCAAGCAAGCAAGCCGGGCCGAAGAAGGCTGAAATGCCAGAAACCGGTCCCCGGTAGCTTGTCTCCTTTCTGGTGAAGAATTGGCTTGGTAGTTTAGTCTGCCCTGTTCCCATGATGCACTGGGCCAGGGACAGACTGATTTGCATATAGCCAGGTTCTGAGCTGGGATGGGGCAGTGAGATAAATAACGGTGATGGATCAAGCCCTGATCTTTGGACTGGGTAAGAGTGGTCTGTTTAACTCAGACACTCTGTTCATCACCACCCCCTTTTTCAAGCTCTACAAGCAGGCCTGGAAGCTGCCCCCCCGGGAGCTGAGCGCCTCCATCGTGGAAGTCCACCCACACTAACGTTCACATGATTCCACGTTGTAAATAAATGATAAATATGCACAGCACCCCAAGTCTGTGGTAGTCTGTTCACAGCGGCGGGCGGGTGGGCAGGCAGGCACTCTATTTTCAATCCTAAAGACTCTCCGTCCTTTCTATTACACCACAATCCTCCAATCCTGCTCTTCCTCCTCCTTGTGTCTGTTCACAGCGGCAGGCGGGTGGGCGGGCGGGCGCTCTACTTTCAATCCTAAAGACTCTCCGTCCTTTCTATTACACCACAATCCTCCAATCCTGCTCTTCCTCCTCCTTGTGTCTGTTCACAGCGGCAGGCGGGCGGGCGGGCGCTCTACTTTCAATCCTAAAGACTCTCCGTCCTTTTTATTCCACCAGAATCCTCCAATCCTGCTCTCTTCCTTCTCCTGTCAACCCTCTTTTCTCTTCCCGCCACAATCCTCCAGCTCTCTCCCCTGGCTGCGCTCCAATGCTGCTCTCTTCCTTCTCCTGTCAACCCTCTTTTCTCTTCCCACCACAATCCTCCAGCTCTCTACCCTGGCTGCGCTCCAATTCTGCTCTCTTCCTTCTCAACCCTCTTTTCAACGCTCCACCACAATCCTCCAGCTCTCTCCCCTGGCTGCTCTCTTCCTTCTCCTGTCAACCATCTTTTCAACGCCCCACCACAATCCTCCAGCTCTCTCCCCTGGCTGCGCTCCAATCCTGCTCTCTTCCTTCTCCTGTTAACCCTCTTTTCAACACCCCGCCACAATCCTCCAGCTCTCTCCTCTGGCTGCGCTCCAATGCTGCTCTTCCTTCTCCCGTCAACCCTCTTTTCAACGCCCCACCACAATCCTCCAGCTCTCTCCCCTGGCTGCGCTCCAATGCGGCTCTCTTCCTTCTCCTTTCAACCCTCTTTTAAACGCCCCACCACAATCCTCCAGCTCTCTCCCCTGGCTGCGCTCCAATGCTGCTCTCTTCCTTCTCCTGTCAACCCTCTTTTCAACGCCCCACCACAATCCTCCAGCTCTCTCCCCTGGCTGCGCTCCAATGCGCTCTCTTCCTTCTCCTTTCAACCCTCTTTTCTCTTCCCGCCAAAATCCTCCAGCTCTCTCCCCTGGCTGCGCTCCAATGCTCCTCTCTTCCTTCTCCTGTCAACCCTCTTATCAACGCCCCGCCACAATCCTCCAGCTCTCCCCTGGCTGCGCTCCAATGCTGCTCTCTTCCTTCTCCTGTCAACCCTCTTTTCAACGCCCCACCACAATCCTCCAGCTCTCTCCCCTGGCTGCGCTCCAATCCTGCTCTCTTCCTTCTCCGGTCAGCCCTCTTTTGAACACCCCAGCACAATCCTCCAGCTCTCTCCCCTGGCTGCGCTCCAATGCTGCTCTCTTCCTTCTCCTGTCAACCCTCTTTTCAACGCCCCACCACAATCCTCCAGCTCTCTCCCCTGGCTGCGCTCCAATCCTGCTCTCTTCCTTCTCATCCCTCTTTTCAACGCTCCACCACAATCCTCCACTTCTCTCCCCTGGCTGCGCTCCAATCCTGCTCTCTTCCTTCTCCTGTCAACCCTCTTTTCATCATCCCACCACAATCCTCCAGCTCTCTCCCCTGGCTGCGCTCCAATGCTGCTCTCTCCCTTCTCCTGTCAACCCTCTATTCAACGCCCCGCCACAATCCTCCAACTCTCTCCCCTGGCTGCGCTCAATGCTGCTCTCTTCCTTCTCTCAACCCTCTTTTCAACGCCCCACTCTAATCCTCCAGCTCTCTCCCCTGGCTGCGCTCCAATGCTGCTCTCTTCCTTCTCCTATCAACCCTCTTTTCAACGCCCCGCCACAATCCTCCAGTTCTCTCCCCTGGCTGCGCTCCAGTGCTGCTCTCTTCCTTCTCCTCTCAACCCTCTTTTCAACGCCCCACCACAATCCTCCAGCTCTCTCCCCTGGCTGCGCTCCAATGCTGCTCTCTTCCTTCTCCTGTCAGCCCTCTTTTCAATGCCTCGCCACAATCCTCCAGCTCTCCCCTGGCTGCGCTCCAATCCTGCTCTCTTCCTTCTCCTGTCAACCCTCTTTACAACGCTCCACAACAATTCTCCAGCTCTCTCCTCTGGCTGTGCTCCAATCCTGCTCTCTTCCTTCTCTCAACCCTCTTTTCAACGATCCACCACAATCCTCCAGCTCTCTCCCCTGCCTGCGCTCCAATCCTGCTCTCTTCCTTCTCCTGTCAACGCTCTTTTCAACGTCCCAGCACAATCTTCCAGCTCTCTCCCCTGGCTGCGCTCCAATCCTGCTCTCTTCCTTCTCGTGTCAGCCCTCTTTTCAATGCCTCGCCACAATCCTCCAGCTCTCTCCCCTGGCTGCGCTCCAATCCTGCTCTCTTCCTTCTCCTGTCAACCCTCTTTTCAACGCCCCACCACAATCCTCCAGCTCTCTCCCCTGCAGAGCTCCAATCTGCGCTCTTCCTTCTCCTCTCAACCCTCTTTTCAACGCTCCACCACAATCCTCCAGCTGTCTCCCCTGGCTGCGCTCCAATGCTGCTCTCTTCCAATGCTGCTCTCTTCCTTCTCCTGTCAACCCTCTTTTCAACCCTTCTTTTCAACGCCCCAGCACAATCCTCCAGCTCTCTCCCCTGGCTGCGCTCCAATGCTGCTCTCTTCCTTCTTTCAACCCTCTTTTATCTTCCCGCCACAATCCTCCAGCTCTCTCCCCTGGCTGCGCTCCAATTCTGCTCTCTTCCTTCTTTCAACCTTCTTTTCTCTTCCCGCCACAATCCTACAGCTCTCTCCCCTGGCTGGGCTCCAATCCTGCTCTCTTCCTTCTCCTGTCAACCCTCTTTTCAACGCTCCACAACAATCCTCCAGCTCTCTCCCCTGGCTGCGCTCCAATCCTGCTCTTCCTTCTCCTCTCAACCCTCTTTTCAACGCCCGCCACAATTCTCCAGCTCTCTCCTCTGGCTGCGCTCCAATGCTGCTCTCTTCCTTCTTTCAACCTTCTTTTCTCTTCCCGCCACAATCCTACAGCTCTCTCCCCTGGCTGGGCTCCAATCCTGCTCTCTTCCTTCTCCTGTCAACCCTCTTTTCAACGCTCCACAACAATCCTCCAGCTCTCTCCCCTGGCTGCGCTCCAATC
This sequence comes from Lissotriton vulgaris, assembly GCF_964263255.1. Classification (NCBI taxonomy): domain Eukaryota; kingdom Metazoa; phylum Chordata; class Amphibia; order Caudata; family Salamandridae; genus Lissotriton; species Lissotriton vulgaris. Next base: position 765,212,630 of record NC_141685.1, on the reverse strand, counting down.
CTGCTCTTCCTTCTCCTGTCAACCCTCTTTTCAACGCTCCACAACAATCCTCCAGCTCTCTCCCCTGCTGAGCTCCAATGCTGCTCTCTTCCTTCTCCTGTCAGCCCTCTTTTCTCTTCCCACCACAATCCTCCAGCTCTCTACCCTGGCTGCGCTCCAATCCTGCTCTCTTCCTTCTCCTGTCAACCCTCTTTTCAACACCCCACCACAATCCTCCAGCTCTCTCCCCTGGCTGCGCTCCAATCCTGCTCTCTTCCTTCTCCTGTCAACCCTCTTTTCAACACCCCAACACAATCCTCCAGCTCTCCCCTGGCTGCGCTCCAATGCTGCTCTCTTCCTTCTCCTGTCAACCCTCTTTTCATCGCCCCACCACAATCCTCCAGCTCTCTCCCCTGGCTGCGCTCCTATGCTGCTCTCCTTCTTCTCCTCTCAACCCTCTTTTCAACGCCCCACCACAATCCTCCAGCTCTCCCCCCTGGCTGCGCTCCAATCCTGCTCTCTTCCTTCTCAACCCTCTTTTCAACGCTCCACCACAATCCTCCACTTCTCTCCCCTGGCTGCGCTCCAATCCTGCTCTCTTCCTTCTCCTGTCAACCCTCTATTCAACGCCCGCCACTATCCTCCAGCTCTCTCCCCTGGCTACTCTCCAATGCTGCTCTCTCCCTTCTCCTGTCAACCCTCTATTCAACGCCCCGCCACAATCCTCAAACTCTCTCCCCTGGCTGCGCTCCAATGCTGCTCTCTTCCTTCTCTCAACCCTCTTTTCAACGCCCCACTCTAATCCTCCAGCTCTCTCCCCTGGCTGCGCTCAAATGCTGCTCTCTTCCTTCTCCTATCAACCCTCTTTTCAACGCCCCACCACAATCCTCCAGCTCTCTCCCCTGGCTGCGCTCCAATCCTGCTCTCTTCCTTCTCCTCTCAACCCTCTTTTCAACGCCCCACCACAATCCTCCAGCTCTCTCCCCTGGCTGCGCTCCAATGCTGCTCTCTTCCTTCTCCTCTCAACCCTCTTTTCAACGCCCTGCCACAATCCTCCAGCTCTCTCCGCTGGCTGCGCTCCAATCCTGCTCTCTTCCTTCTTCTGTCAGCCCTCTTTTCAATGCTCCACCACAATCCTCTAGCTCTCTCCCCTGGCTGAGCTCCAATGCTGCTCTCTTCCTTCTCTTGTCAACCCTCTTTTCAACGCCTGCCACAATCCTCCAGCTCTCCCCTGGCTGCGCTCCAATGCTGCTCTCTTCCTTCTCCTCTCAACCCACTTTTTAACGCCCGCCACAATCCTCCAGCTCTCTCCCCTGGCCGTGCTCCAATGCTGCTCTCTTCCTTCTCCTGTCAGCCCTCTTTGCAATGCCCCACCACAATCCTCCAGCTCTCTCCCCTGGCTGCGCTCCAATCCTGCTCTCTTCCTTCTCCTGTCAGCCCTCTTTTCAATGCCTCGCCACAATCCTCCAGCTCTCTCCCCTGGCTGCGCTCCAATGCTGCTCTCTTCCTTCTCCTCTCAACCCTCTTTTCAACACCCCACCACAATCCTCCAGCTCTCTCCCCTGGCTGCGCTCCAATGCTGCTCTCTTCCTTCTCCTGTCAGCCCTCTTTTCAATGCCTCGCCACAATCCTCCAGCTCTCCCCTGGCTGCGCTCCAATCCTGCTCTCTTCCTTCTCCTGTCAACCCTCTTTACAACGCTCCACAACAATTCTCCAGCTCTCTCCTCTGGCTGTGCTCCAATCCTGCTCTCTTCCTTCTCTCAACCCTCTTTTCAACGATCCACCACAATCCTCCAGCTCTCTCCCCTGCCTGCGCTCCAATCCTGCTCTCTTCCTTCTCCTGTCAACGCTCTTTTCAACGTCCCAGCACAATCTTCCAGCTCTCTCCCCTGGCTGCGCTCCAATCCTGCTCTCTTCCTTCTCGTGTCAGCCCTCTTTTCAATGCCTCGCCACAATCCTCCAGCTCTCTCCCCTGGCTGCGCTCCAATCCTGCTCTCTTCCTTCTCCTGTCAACCCTCTTTTCAACGCCCCACCACAATCCTCCAGCTCTCTCCCCTGCAGAGCTCCAATCTGCGCTCTTCCTTCTCCTCTCAACCCTCTTTTCAACGCTCCACCACAATCCTCCAGCTGTCTCCCCTGGCTGCGCTCCAATGCTGCTCTCTTCCAATGCTGCTCTCTTCCTTCTCCTGTCAACCCTCTTTTCAACCCTTCTTTTCAACGCCCCAGCACAATCCTCCAGCTCTCTCCCCTGGCTGCGCTCCAATGCTGCTCTCTTCCTTCTTTCAACCCTCTTTTATCTTCCCGCCACAATCCTCCAGCTCTCTCCCCTGGCTGCGCTCCAATTCTGCTCTCTTCCTTCTTTCAACCTTCTTTTCTCTTCCCGCCACAATCCTACAGCTCTCTCCCCTGGCTGGGCTCCAATCCTGCTCTCTTCCTTCTCCTGTCAACCCTCTTTTCAACGCTCCACAACAATCCTCCAGCTCTCTCCCCTGGCTGCGCTCCAATCCTGCTCTTCCTTCTCCTGTCAACCCTCTTTTCAACGCTCCACAACAATCCTCCAGCTCTCTCCCCTGCTGAGCTCCAATGCTGCTCTCTTCCTTCTCCTGTCAGCCCTCTTTTCTCTTCCCACCACAATCCTCCAGCTCTCTCCCCTGGCTGCGCTCCAATCCTGCTCTCTTCCTTCTCCTGTCAACCCTCTTTTCAACACCCCACCACAATCCTCCAGCTCTCTCCCCTGGCTGCGCTCCAATCCTGCTCTCTTCCTTCTCCTGTCAACCCTCTTTTCAACACCCCAACACAATCCTCCAGCTCTCCCCTGGCTGCGCTCCAATGCTGCTCTCTTCCTTCTCCTGTCAACCCTCTTTTCATCGCCCCACCACAATCCTCCAGCTCTCTCCCCTGGCTGCGCTCCTATGCTGCTCTCCTTCTCCTCTCAACCCTCTTTTCAACGCCCCACCACAATCCTCCAGCTCTCCCCCCTGGCTGCGCTCCAATCCTGCTCTCTTCCTTCTCAACCCTCTTTTCAACGCTCCACCACAATCCTCCACTTCTCTCCCCTGGCTGCGCTCCAATCCTGCTCTCTTCCTTCTCCTGTCAACCCTCTATTCAACGCCCGCCACTATCCTCCAGCTCTCTCCCCTGGCTACTCTCCAATGCTGCTCTCTCCCTTCTCCTGTCAACCCTCTATTCAACGCCCCGCCACAATCCTCAAACTCTCTCCCCTGGCTGCGCTCCAATGCTGCTCTCTTCCTTCTCTCAACCCTCTTTTCAACGCCCCACTCTAATCCTCCAGCTCTCTCCCCTGGCTGCGCTCAAATGCTGCTCTCTTCCTTCTCCTATCAACCCTCTTTTCAACGCCCCACCACAATCCTCCAGCTCTCTCCCCTGGCTGCGCTCCAATCCTGCTCTCTTCCTTCTCCTCTCAACCCTCTTTTCAACGCCCCACCACAATCCTCCAGCTCTCTCCCCTTGCTGCGCTCCAATGCTGCTCTCTTCCTTCTCCTCTCAACCCTCTTTTCAACGCCCTGCCACAATCCTCCAGCTCTCTCCGCTGGCTGCGCTCCAATCCTGCTCTCTTCCTTCTCCTGTCAGCCCTCTTTTCAATGCTCCACCACAATCCTCTAGCTCTCTCCCCTGGCTGAGCTCCAATGCTGCTCTCTTCCTTCTCTTGTCAACCCTCTTTTCAACGCCTGCCACAATCCTCCAGCTCTCCCCTGGCTGCGCTCCAATGCTGCTCTCTTCCTTCTCCTCTCAACCCACTTTTTAACGCCCGCCACAATCCTCCAGCTCTCTCCCCTGGCCGTGCTCCAATGCTGCTCTCTTCCTTCTCCTGTCAGCCCTCTTTGCAATGCCCCACCACAATCCTCCAGCTCTCTCCCCTGGCTGCGCTCCAATGCTGCTCTTCCTTCTCCTGTCAACCCTCTTTTCAACGCCCCACTCTAATCCTCCAGGTCTCTCCCCTGGCTGCGCTCCAATGCTGCTCTCTACCTTCTCAACCCTCTTTTCAACGCCCCACCACAATCCTCCAGCTCTCTCCCCTGGCTGCGCTCCAATGCTGCTCTCTTCCTTCTCCTGTCAACCCTCTTTTCAACGCCCCACTCTAATCCTCCAGGTCTCTCCCCTGGCTGCGCTCCAATGCTGCTCTCTACCTTCTCAACCCTCTTTTCAACGCCCCACCACAATCCTCCAGCTCTCTCCCCTGGCTGCGCTCCAATGCTGCTCTCTTCCTTCTCCTGTCAACCCTCTTTTCAACGCCCCACTCTAATCCTCCAGGTCTCTCCCCTGGCTGCGCTCCAATGCTGCTCTCTTCCTTCTCAACCCTCTTTTCAATGCCTCGCCACAATCCTCCAGCTCTCTCCCCTGGCTGCGCTCCAATCCTGCTCTCTTCCTTCTCCTGTCAGCCCTCTTTTCAATGCCTCGCCACAATCCTCCAGCTCTCTCCCCTGGCTGCGCTCCAATGCTGCTCTCTTCCTTCTCCTCTCAACCCTCTTTTCAACACCCCACCACAATCCTCCAGCTCTCTCCCCTGGCTGCGCTCCAATGCTGCTGTCTTCCTTCTCCTGTCAGCCCTCTTTTCAATGCCTCGCCACAATCCTCCAGCTCTCCCCTGGCTGCGCTCCAATCCTGCTCTCTTCCTTCTCCTGTCAACCCTCTTTACAACGCTCCACAACAATTCTCCAGCTCTCTCCTCTGGCTGTGCTCAAATCCTGCTCTCTTCCTTCTCTCAACCCTCTTTTCAACGATCCACCACAATCCTCCAGCTCTCTCCCCTGGCTGCGCTCCAATCCTGCTCTCTTCCTTCTCCTGTCAACCCTCTTTTCAACGTCCCAGCACAATCTTCCAGCTCTCTCCCCTGGCTGCGCTCCAATCCTGCTCTCTTCCTTCTCCTGTCAGCCCTCTTTTCAATGCCTCGCCACAATCCTCCAGCTCTCTCCCCTGGCTGCGCTCCAATCCTGCTCTCTTCCTTCTCCTGTCAACCCTCTTTTCAACGCCCGCCACAATCCTCGAGTCTCTCCCGTGGCTGCGCTCCAATGCTGCTCTCTTCCTTCTCCTCTCACCCCTCTTTTCAACGCCCGCCACAATTCTCCAGCTCTCTCCTCTGGCTGCGCTCCAATGCTGCTCTCTTCCTTCTTTCAACCTTCTTTTCTCTTCCCGCCACAATCCTCCAGCTCTCTCCCCTGGCTGCGCTCCAATCCTGCTCTCTTCCTTCTCCTGTCAACCCTCTTTTCAACGCCCCACCACAATCCTCCAGCTCTCTCCCCCTGGCTGCGCTCCAATGCTGCTCTCTTCCTTCTCCTGTCAACCCTCTTTTCAACGCCCGCCACAATCCTCCAGCTCTCTCCCCTGCTGAGCTCCAATGCTGCTCTCTTCCTTCTCCTGTCAGCCCTCTTCTCTTCCCACCACAATCCTCCAGCTCTCTCCCCTGGCTGCGCTCCAATCCTGCTCTCTTCCTTCTCCTGTCAACCCTCTTTTCAACACCCCACCACAATCCTCCAGCTCTCTCCCCTGGCTGCGCTCCAATCCTGCTCTCTTCCTTCTCCTGTCAGCCCTCTTTTCAATGCCCCACCACAATCCTCCAGCTCTCTCCCCTGGCTGCGCGCCAATGCTGCTCTCTTCCTTCTCCTGTCAACCCTCTTTTCAACGCCCCACTCTAATCCTCCAGGTCTCTCCCCTGGCTGCGCTACAATGCTGCTCTCTTCCTTCTCAACCCTCTTTTCAACGCCCCACCACAATCCTCCAGCTCTCTTCCCTGGCTGCGCTGCTCCAATCCTGCTCTCTTCCTTCTCCTGTCAACCCTCTTTTCAACACCCCACCACAATCCTCCAGCTCTCCCCTGGCTGCGCTCCAATCCTGCTCTCTTCCTTCTCCTGTTAACCCTCTTTTCAATGCCTCGCCACAATCCTCCAGCTCTCTCCCCTGGCTGCGCTCCAATGCTGCTCTCTCCCTTCTCCTGTCAACCCTCTATTCAACGCCCCACTCTAATCCTCCAGCTCTCTCCCCTGGCTGCGCTCCAATCCTGCTCTCTTCCTTCTCCTGTCAACCCTCTTTTCAACGCCCCACCACAATCCTCCAGCTCTCCCCTGGCTGTGCTCCAATGCTGCTCTCTTCCTTCTCCTGTCAACCCTCTTTTCAACCCTTCTTTTCAACGCCCCAGCACAATCCTCCAGCTCTCTCCCCTGGCTGCGCTCCAATGCTGCTCTCTTCCTTCTCCTGTCAACCCTCTTTTCATCGCCCCACCACAATCCTCCAGCTCTCTCCCCTGCTGAGCTCCAATGCTGCTCTCTTCCTTCTCCTGTCAACCCTCTTTTCAACCCTTCTTTTCAACGCCCCAGCACAATCCTCCAGCTCTCTCCCCTGGCTGCGCTCCAATTCTGCTCTCTTCCTTCTCCTCTCAACCCTCTTTTCAACGCCCGCCACAATTCTCCAGCTCTCTCCTCTGGCTGCGCTCCAATCCTGCTCTCTTCCTTCTCCTGTCAACCCTCTTTTCAACGCTCCACAACAATCCTCCAGCTCTCTCCCCTGCTGAGCTCCAATGCTGCTCTCTTCCTTCTCCTGTCAACCCTCTTTTCAACACCCCACCACAATCCTCCAGCTCTCTCCCCTGGCTGCGCTCCAATCCTGCTCTCTTCCTTCTCCTGTCAGCCCTCTTTTCAATGCCCCACCACAATCCTCCAGCTCTCTCCCCTGGCTGCGCGCCAATGCTGCTCTCTTCCTTCTCCTGTCAACCCTCTTTTCAACGCCCCACTCTAATCCTCCAGGTCTCTCCCCTGGCTGCGCTACAATGCTGCTCTCTTCCTTCTCAACCCTCTTTTCAACGCCCCACCACAATCCTCCAGCTCTCTTCCCTGGCTGCGCTGCTCCAATCCTGCTCTTCCTTCTCCTGTCAACCCTCTTTTCAACACCCCACCACAATCCTCCAGCTCTCCCCTGGCTGCGCTCCAATCCTGCTCTCTTCCTTCTCCTGTTAACCCTCTTTTCAATGCCTCGCCACAATCCTCCAGCTCTCTCCCCTGGCTGCGCTCCAATGCTGCTCTCTCCCTTCTCCTGTCAACCCTCTATTCAACGCCCCACTCTAATCCTCCAGCTCTCTCCCCTGTCTGTGCTCCAATCCTGCTCTCTTCCTTCTCCTGCCAGCCCTCTTTTCAATGCCTCGCCACAATCCTCCAGCTCTCTCCCCTGGCTGCGCTCCAATCCTGCTCTCTTCCTTCTCCTGTCAACCCTCTTTTCAACGCCCCACCACAATCCTCCAGCTCTCCCCTGGCTGTGCTCCAATGCTGCTCTCTTCCTTCTCCTGTCAACCCTCTTTTCAACCCTTCTTTTCAACGCCCCAGCACAATCCTCCAGCTCTCTCCCCTGGCTGCGCTCCAATGCTGCTCTCTTCCTTCTCCTGTCAACCCTCTTTTCATCGCCCCACCACAATCCTCCAGCTCTCTCCCCTGCTGAGCTCCAATGCTGCTCTCTTCCTTCTCCTGTCAACCCTCTTTTCAACCCTTCTTTTCAACGCCCCAGCACAATCCTCCAGCTCTCTCCCCTGGCTGCGCTCCAATTCTGCTCTCTTCCTTCTCCTCTCAACCCTCTTTTCAACGCCCGCCACAATTCTCCAGCTCTCTCCTCTGGCTGCGCTCCAATCCTGCTCTCTTCCTTCTCCTGTCAACCCTCTTTTCAACGCTCCACAATAATCCTCCAGCTCTCTCCCCTGCTGAGCTCCAATGCTGCTCTCTTCCTTCTCCTGTCAGCCCTCTTTTCTCTTCCCACCACAATCCTCCAGCTCTCTCCCCTGGCTGCGCTCCAATCCTGCTCTCTTCCTTCTCCTGTCAACCCTCTTTTCAACACCCCACCACAATCCTCCAGCTCTCTCCCCTGGCTGTGCTCCAATCCTGCTCTCTTCCTTCTCCTGTCAGCCCTCTTTTCAATGCCCCACCACAATCCTCCAGCTCTCTCCCCTGGCTGCGCTCCAATCCTGCTCTCTTCCTTCTCCCGTCAACCCTCTTTTCAACGCCCCACTCTAATCCTCCAGGTCTCTCCCCTGGCTGCGCTCCAATGCTGCTCTCTTCCTTCTCAACCCTCTTTTCAACGCCCCACCACAATCCTCCAGCTCTCTCCCCTGGCTGCGCTCCAATCCTGCTCTCTTCCTTCTCCTGTCAACCCTCTTTTCAACGCCCGCCACAATTCTCCAGCTCTCTCCTCTGGCTGCGCTCCAATCCTGCTCTCTTCCTTCTCCTGTCAACCCTCTTTTCAACGCTCCACAACAATCCTCCAGCTCTCTCCCCTGCTGAGCTCCAATGCTGCTCTCTTCCTTCTCCTGTCAACCCTCTTTTCAACACCCCACCACAATCCTCCAGCTCTCTCCCCTGGCTGCGCTCCAATCCTGCTCTCTTCCTTCTCCTGTCAGCCCTCTTTTCAATGCCCCACCACAATCCTCCAGCTCTCTCCCCTGGCTGCGCGCCAATGCTGCTCTCTTCCTTCTCCTGTCAACCCTCTTTTCAACGCCCCACTCTAATCCTCCAGGTCTCTCCCCTGGCTGCGCTCCAATGCTGCTCTCTTCCTTCTCAACCCTCTTTTCAACGCCCCACCACAATCCTCCAGCTCTCTTCCCTGGCTGCGCTGCTCCAATCCTGCTCTTCCTTCTCCTGTCAACCCTCTTTTCAACACCCCACCACAATCCTCCAGCTCTCCCCTGGCTGCGCTCCAATCCTGCTCTCTTCCTTCTCCTGTTAACCCTCTTTTCAATGCCTCGCCACAATCCTCCAGCTCTCTCCCCTGGCTGCGCTCCAATGCTGCTCTCTCCCTTCTCCTGTCAACCCTCTATTCAACGCCCCACTCTAATCCTCCAGCTCTCTCCCCTGTCTGTGCTCCAATCCTGCTCTCTTCCTTCTCCTGCCAGCCCTCTTTTTAATGCCTCGCCACAATCCTCCAGCTCTCTCCCCTGGCTGCGCTCCAATCCTGCTCTCTTCCTTCTCCTGTCAACCCTCTTTTCAACGCCCCACCACAATCCTCCAGCTCTCCCCTGGCTGTGCTCCAATGCTGCTCTCTTCCTTCTCCTGTCAACCCTCTTTTCAACCCTTCTTTTCAACGCCCCAGCACAATCCTCCAGCTCTCTCCCCTGGCTGCGCTCCAATGCTGCTCTCTTCCTTCTCCTGTCAACCCTCTTTTCATCGCCCCACCACAATCCTCCAGCTCTCTCCCCTGCTGAGCTCCAATGCTGCTCTCTTCCTTCTCCTGTCAACCCTCTTTTCAACCCTTCTTTTCAACGCCCCAGCACAATCCTCCAGCTCTCTCCCCTGGCTGCGCTCCAATTCTGCTCTCTTCCTTCTCCTCTCAACCCTCTTTTCAACGCCCGCCACAATTCTCCAGCTCTCTCCTCTGGCTGCGCTCCAATCCTGCTCTCTTCCTTCTCCTGTCAACCCTCTTTTCAACGCTCCACAATAATCCTCCAGCTCTCTCCCCTGCTGAGCTCCAATGCTGCTCTCTTCCTTCTCCTGTCAGCCCTCTTTTCTCTTCCCACCACAATCCTCCAGCTCTCTCCCCTGGCTGCGCTCCAATCCTGCTCTCTTCCTTCTCCTGTCAACCCTCTTTTCAACACCCCACCACAATCCTCCAGCTCTCTCCCCTGGCTGTGCTCCAATCCTGCTCTCTTCCTTCTCCTGTCAGCCCTCTTTTCAATGCCCCACCACAATCCTCCAGCTCTCTCCCCTGGCTGCGCTCCAATCCTGCTCTCTTCCTTCTCCCGTCAACCCTCTTTTCAACGCCCCACTCTAATCCTCCAGGTCTCTCCCCTGGCTGCGCTCCAATGCTGCTCTCTTCCTTCTCAACCCTCTTTTCAACGCCCCACCACAATCCTCCAGCTCTCTCTCCTGGCTGCGCTCCAATGCTGCTCTCTTCCTTCTCCTCTCAACCCTCTTTTCATCGCCCCACCACAATCCTCCAGCTCTCTCCCCTGGCTGCGCTCCTATGCTGCTCTCTTCCTTCTCCTCTCAACCCTCTTTTCAACGCCCCACCACAATCCTCCAGCTCTCCCCCCTGGCTGCGCTCCAATCCTGCTCTCTTCCTTCTCAACCCTCTTTTCAACGCTCCACCACAATCCTCCACTTCTCTCCCCTGGCTGCGCTCCAATCCTGCTCTCTTCCTTCTCCTGTCAACCCTCTATTCAACGCCCGCCACTATCCTCCAGCTCTCTCCCCTGGCTACGCTCCAATGCTGCTCTCTCCCTTCTCCTGTCAACCCTCTATTCAACGCCCCGCCACAATCCTCAAACTCTCTCCCCTGGCTGCGCTCCAATGCTGCTCTCTTCCTTCTCTCAACCCTCTTTTCAACGCCCCACTCTAATCCTCCAGCTCTCTCCCCTGGCTGCGCTCAAATGCTGCTCTCTTCCTTCTCCTATCAACCCTCTTTTCAACGCCCCGCCACAATCCTCCAGCTCTCTCCCCTGGCTGCGCTCCAATCCTGCTCTCTTCCTTCTCCTCTCAACCCTCTTTTCAACGCCCCACCATAATCCTCCAGCTCTCTCCCCTGGCTGCGCTCCAATGCTGCTCTCTTCCTTCTCCTCTCAACCCTCTTTTCAACGCCCCGCCACAATCCTCCAGCTCTCTCCCCTGGCTGCGCTCCAATCCTGCTCTCTTCCTTCTACTGTCAGCCCTCTTTTCAATGCCTCGCCACAATCCTCCAGCTCTCCCCTGGCTGCGCTCCAATCCTGCTCTCTTCCTTCTCCTGTAAGCCCTCTTTTCAATGCTCCACCACAATCCTCTAGCTCTCTCCCCTGGCTGAGCTCCAATGCTGCTCTCTTCCTCCTCTTGTCAACCCTCTTTTCAACGCCTGCCACAATCCTCCAGCTCTCTCCTCTGGCTGCGCTCCAATGCTGCTCTCTTCCTTCTTTCAACCCTCTTTTATCTTCCCGCCACAATCCTCCAGCTCTCTCCCCTGGCTGCGCTCCAATTCTGCTCTCTTCCTTCTCCTGTCAACCCTCTTTTCAACGCCCCACCACAATCCTCCAGCTCTCTCCCCTAGCTGCGCTCCAATGCTGCTCTCTTCCTTCTCCTGTCAACCCTCTTTTCAACGCCCGCCACAATCCTCCAGCTCTCTCCCCTAGCTGCGCTCCAATGCTGCTCTCTTCCTTCTCCTGTCAACCCTCTTTTCAACGCCCGCCACAATCCTCCAGCTCTCTCCCCTGCTGAGCTCGAATGCTGCTCTCTTCCTTCTCCTGTCAACCCTCTTTTCAACGCCCCACCAAAATCCTCCAGCTCTCTCCCCTGGCTGCGCTCCAATGCTGCTCTCTTCCTTCTCCTGTCAACCCTCTTTTCAACGCCCGCCACAATCCTCCAGCTCTCTCCCCTGCTGAGCTCCAATGCTGCTCTCTTCCTTCTCCTGTCAGCCCTCTTTTCTCTTCCCACCACAATCCTCCAGCTCTCTCCCCTGCTGAGCTCCAATGCTGCTCTCTTCCTTCTTCTGTCAGCCCTCTTTGCAATGCCCCACCACAATCCTCCAGCTCTCTCCCCTGGCTGCGCTCCAATGCTGCTCTTCCTTCTCCTGTCAACCCTCTTTTCAACGCCCCACTCTAATCCTCCAGCTCTCTCCCCTGGCTGCGCTCCAATGCTGCTCTCTTCCTTCTCAACCCTCTTTTCAACGCCCCACCACAATCCTCCAGCTCTCTCCCCTGGCTGCGCTCCAATGCTGCTCTCTTCCTTCTCCTGTCAACCCTCTTTTCAACGCTCCACAACAATCCTCCAGCTCTCTCCCCTGGCTGCGCTGCAATCCTGCTCTGTTCCTTCTCCTGTCAACCCTCTTTTCAACACCCCACCACAATCCTCCAGCTCTCCCCTGGCTGCGCTCCAATCCTGCTCTCTTCCTTCTCCTGTTAACCCTCTTTTCAACACCCCGCCACAATCCTCCAGCTCTCTCCCCTGGCTGTGCTCCAATCCTACTCTCTTCCTTCTCCTGTCAGCCCTCTTTTCAATGCCTCGCCACAATCCTCTAGCTCTCTCCCCTGGCTGCGCTCCAATCCTGCTCTCTTCCTTCTCCTGTCAGCCCTCTTTTCAATGCCTCGCCACAATCCTCCAGCTCTCTCCCCTGGCTGCGCTCCAATGCTGCTCTCTCCCTTCTCCTGTCAACCCTCTATTCAACGCCCCGCCACAATCCTTCAACTCTCTCCCCTGGCTGCGCTCCAATGCTGCTCTCTTCCTTCTCTCAACCCTCTTTTCAACGCCCCACTCTAATCCTCCAGCTCTCTCCCCTGGCTGCACTCCAATCCTGCTCTCTTCCTTTTCCTGTCAACCCTCTTTTCTCTTCCCTCCACAATCCTCCAGCTCTCCCCTGGCTGCGCTCCAATGCTGCTCTCTTCCTTCTCCTGTCAACCCTCTTTTCAATGCCCCACCACAATCCTCCAACTCTCTCCCCTGGCTGCGCTCCAATCCTGCTCTCTTCCTTCTCCTGTCAACCCTCTTTTCAACGCCCCGCCACAATCCTCCAGCTCTCTCCCCTGACTGCGCTCCAATCCTGCTCTCTTCCTTCTCCTGTCAACCCTCTTTTCATCGCCCCACCACAATCTTCCAGCTCTCTCCCCTGGCTGCGCTACAATCCTGCTTTCTTCCTTCTCCTGTCAACCCTCTTTTCAATGCCTCGCCACAATCCTCCAGCTCTCTCCCTTGGCTGCGCTCCAATCCTGCTCTCTTCCTTCTCCTGTCAACCCTCTTTTCAACGCCCCGCCACAATCCTCCAGCTCTCTCCCCTGGCTGTGCTCCAATGCTGCTCTCTTCCTTCTCCTGTCAACCCTCTTTTCAATGCCTCACCACAATCCTCCAGCTCTCTCCCCTGGCTGCGCTCCAATCCTGCTCTCTTCCTTCTCCTGTCAACCCTCTTTTCAACGCCCCGCCACAATCCTCCAGCTCTCTCCCCTGGCTGCGCTCCAATCCTGCTCTCTTCCTTCTCCTGTCAACCCTCTTTTCAACGCCCCGCCACAATCCTCCAGCTCTCTCCCCTGGCTGTGCTCCAATCCTGCTCTCTTCCTTCTCCGGTCAGCCCTCTTTTCAACGCTCCACAACAATCCTCCAGCTCTCTCCCCTGGCTGCGCTCCAATGCTGCTCTCTTCCTTCTCCTGTCAACCCTCTTCATCGCCCCACCACAATCCTCCAGCTCTCCCCTGGCTGTGCTCCAATGCTGCTCTCTTCCTTCTCCTGTCAACCCTCTTTTCAACGCCGCACCACAATCCTCCAGCTCTCTCCCCTGGCTGTGCTCCAATGCTGCCCTCTTCCTTCCTGGAGACCATCATGGGGGCTCATCAGGCCAGCGCCCCCGAGGCGCGCCTCCGCAGCTGGGCTTTCGTTCTAGAACTGTACGAGCAGGCCTGGGGGCTGTGCCGCCCCCCGCCCCCCCCAGGTGGGGGCCTCCATTGTGCCCGGCAGGGGAGCCTGGTGACTTGACTCCATAGAGATGAAAATAAATAGAGTCTTTTGTTCCCTCGAGCCTCCACCCTCATTCCTTCCTTTCAATTGTAAAGTAATGTTATTTCCAGGGGCGTCACTGGAGAGCCAGACTGCCAGGGGCCCCCTCGCTCTGTATGGCCCACGGGCAGGTCCTCTGGGAGGGCGCCGGGGTCATGGGCCTGGGGGGGGGGGGGGGTGGGGAGCACCAGCCATCCCGGCTCCAGCAGCACGACGCAGGGCCCCTGGAACAGCCCGACGTGGGGCCCCTGGAACAGCGGGTCAATGGGGCCCTGGAGAAGAACGACGCGGGGCCCCTGGAGCAGCAGGTCAGCAGGGGCCCCTGGAGCAGCGGGGGCCCTGGACCAGCGGGTCAGCGGGGCCCCTGAAGCAGCACGACGCGGGGCCCCTGGAGCAGCACAATGCGGGGCCCCTGGAGCAGCGAGTATCACTAGAAGGGTCCACGGGGGAGGCCGGGAGCACAGGCGGGGCCCGCAGTCCCGAAAGAGCATCAGCACAGGGCGAAGCCTTAATCAGTGTCAGCTGGGCTCAGGGGGGAGCAGCACACGGCAGATCACCAGCAGCAGCACACGACGATTCACCAGCAGCAGCAGCACACGGCGGCGGATCAGCAGCAATAGCACAGGGCGGATCAGCAGCAACAGCAGCACACGGCGGATCAGCAGCAGCAGCAGCAGCACACGGCGGATCAGCAGCAGCAGCAGCAGCACACGGCGGATCAGCAGCAGCAGCAGCAGCAGCACACGGCGGATCAGCAGCAGCAGCAGCACACGGCGGATCAGCGGATCAGCAGCAGCAGCAGCACACGGCAGATCAGCAGCAGCAGCAGCAGCACACGGCGGATCAGCGGATCAGCAGCAGCAGCACACGGCAGATCAGCGGATCAGCAGCAGCAGCACACGGCAGATCAGCGGATCAGCAGCAGCAGCACACGGCAGATCAGCGGATCAGCAGCACACGGCAGATCAGCGGATCAGCAGCAGCAGCACACGGCAGATCAGCGGATCAGCAGCACACGGCAGATCAGCGGATCAGCAGCAGCAGCACACGGCGGATCAGCAGCAGCAGCACACGGCGGATCAGCAGCAGCACACGGCGGATCAGCAGCAGCAGCACACGGCGGATCAGCAGCAGCAGCACACGGCGGATCAGCAGCAGCAGCACACGGCGGATCAGCAGCACACGGCGGATCAGCAGCAGCACACGGCCTCAATTAGTGTCAGCTGGGCGGGGCCTTTATACCCCGTAGAGCCCTCCCAGCTGCGGGTGGTTGTTGGGTCCGCTCCGCCTCCGAGCCTTTAAGGCCCCGACCCTGGCGCCCCCTCCCCCCAGGCGAGCTTTACCTGCATCGTCCTCACTCCATCGCTGGAAGCTCCGGCAGACACAATGTCCCTCTCGCTGCCCCGGAGGGAGAGTGGGAGGGCGGGTGCTTCTAGGCGCTCTCTCTGCTGCCAGCAATGCTTTGTGTCTTGTTTCTGCTCGGTCTTCAGTGCCTGCAGTGAGGGTCAGGCCAGGCCGCCACACCCCTGGGGCTCACAGGGCTTCCTTCTTGTTTCACCCCTGCTAATACCCCCGCCGCTCCACTCAGCCTGTTCCTTCAAGTTTCAGCCCCCCGCCCCCCCCCCCCCTCCCCCCTCCCCCCTCCCCACATGTGGCTCTAGTTCCGCCTCTGGAAGAAGCTCACCCAGGTCTTTGCAGTCAGGAAAAGCAGGTTAGCAGTCCTGCGTTTTGGCTTTATCGCCAAGTGTCTTCTGGGAGTTGTAGTTCGTGTATATTTCCCTCGGCTTTGTAACTGAAAAGCCCAGCATTGAAACACTGGTGCCCTGCACCAGGAGCCGCGGTGCAAACCCCCTCTCGTTTCTTTCCGTCGCGTAAGCGCTCCTACATTACACCTTTATGTATTGCATGCGAAGTGTTCTTCTGCCTTCAGAGCAGGCCTGCGCCATAGACCTCTTAAGGAGAAGCAAGGCCTGGCTGGCCCCCTGACCCTTTCACACACGTGGGTGCCGCTGCGCTGCCCTCCCTTGATGGGGTCGGGTTCAGGCTGTGCCCGCCTCCCGGGCCCGACCTATGCTGGAAACAAATGTGCAATTCATTCCAGAACTGGAAAGGGTCCACCGTGACCTGGAACAAGCAATGCCGTGGAGTGCGGAGAACGGGAACACACATCCAAACATTACTGGCAATACTTTGACATTTTCCAAATCAAATAGCCAAACCGGAACGGATTGGCATTTAACGTGGAGTTCCATTTGTTGCGCTATAATATACCAATATGCAACGTGCCGGTTTCCTTACATGACCTTTTGGAACCAGTCTGTAAGATGACATTCGATGGGACATCAGCATACTAGCAAACTAGGGTGACCAACTGGCATTGGTGCAAATTCAGGACGGTGAGTGTAAAAATTCAGGACAAAGGGTCAAAATTCAGGACACAAATTCAGGACAGGAGGGCAAAATTCAGGACAAAACTTTAGGACAATTGGATAAGTTTTACAGACACATCAGAGGTCGCGCAATAGTATATAAGTAAGCCCAGCCATATCCAAACATTCAACCAGTTGCAAACTTAGCCATCATGTATCCTTCCATCTATCATTTCACTCATCCATCCCTTCATTCATCCTTTCACTCATCAATCCATTATCTATCCATCCACCCTTTCACCTTATACATCTGTACTCATCCATCCACCCATTCACTCATCCATTCAGCCATTTACCCTTTCACCCATCCAGCCATCCTTTCACTTATTCATCCATCCACCCAGTCACTCATCCTTCCACCCATCCACCCTTTCAGTTATCCATCCATCCTTTCAGTCATCCATCCATCCTCCCTTTCTCTCTCCATTGACCCTTTCACTTAGCAATCCGTCCTTCCATCATCCATCTATCCATCCATCCACCCTCCCATCCATCCACTCATCCACTCATCCACTCATGAATCCATCCATTGACCCTATCACTCATCCATCCTTCCTCTCATCCATTTATCCTTTCACTCCTTCACTCATCTATTCATCCTTTTGTCCATCTACCCTTCCTTTCACTCACTCATCCATCCTTACATCCACCCTTTCACTCGTCCGTTCATCCATTCACCCTTGCACTTATCAATTCATCAACCCAACCATCATTTCACTCATCCATCCACCCTTTTACCCATCCAGCTAACCTTCCACCCATACATCCAGCTATTTACCTTTTCTCTCCTCCATCAAAGCAGAGACAGATCCACCACATGGGGGGACAGGAGCCATCACAGGCGCGGGGGGGGGGGGGGGCAGGAGCCACCACATGGGGGGACAGGAGCCATCACTGGGGGGTAGGGGGGGAGCAGGAGCTATCCCAGGAGGGGGAACAGGATCCACCAGGGTGGGCACCGGAGTGGGCATGCAGTATTCTAGTATCATGTTGGTCTCTTCCAGGGTGGGGTAGGGCTTTTCACCCACTCCTGGACAAGACAACGAGAAGACCGGCTCTCTTTCCAAAATGTTACTTTTGCCATCTCCAACTGTGATGTACAGTACTTAAAGGAGATACTCCGAGAGAACTGATTTAACTCATTGTCCTCCATACTTTGTTAATCAGTGTGGGTGCGATTGTGCCACTTCTTTATTTCATTACATTATAGACTGCATGTTTGCAGAACCGAGGTTTGTTGAAACCACGTGCTGTCTCGGTGTTATGGGGCCGGTTCTAGGATGTTTGGGGCCCTGGGATGTGTGAGGCCCCTCTAAATTGCAGAGACATGACGCATTCAGGGCTGTTTGCATGTGAATGGATGCCCCTGCTCCTGAAGCTGCAGCCCCTCCCTCTGTCACCTTCGAGCACCTCTTAACAGCTCATCAAGGGCTGGAGGTGTGAGGGTTGCCATCCCGCTGTGCCTCTATAATGCTGCTAGGTATCCCAGCTTGCATCAGTCTGTTAAAAACCAGACCCCAACAGCATCAGTCAAGAAGGGAGGTGGGTGGTTAAAATTACGGACAAATGGCGTCCGTTAAAGAATCTTTCACGGACAACGGACAGACGGCTGAAATTACGGACTGTCCGTGAAATTTACGGACGGTTGGTCACCCTATAAAGAAACACAAGTGTTCGCGTTATTCAGATGCGATTGCCCTAAACGTTTGCCACGAATGGCGCTTAATTGTGGTTCTTAGTGAGGTAGGTAATGTTATGTACTTAGCATGACACGTGCAACTTTAAATTACGCGAACTAGAAGTGTCATCAAATCAGGTACGGAAGTCTTGCCCTTCATTCTTCTGAAGTCGATAACTGAGCCTCGCGCTCAGTGATATTAGCACTTGACCTGCACCTATACATACCTCATTCTGTTGTGTGCGCTTTATGAATGTGCATTATTCACCTGCACTAGCAAGGACACCAGGAGGATGAAAGGCTGAGCCGATCCGCCGGAAGTCTGTCTCCTTTTGGAAATATTGAGCATTGGTCCGGTCTTCGGTGAGGTTTATGTTCACTGCCCTTTCGGCAGCGCGAAGTGGCCGTGATGGCTGTGGGAGAGCGCTCAACTAAAGCCCTGAGAGTCCCGGGTTCGACCCCGGGTTCCGGCGGCAGATTATGATGCCCTAGAAGTCACCGTCACAGCTTAGAATGGGGATTTCACATCGATAATCTCTTCGCATTGACTTGCATCTGGCCCGGAAGTGACGACTGGAGCTTGGAGCTAGGACAGTTGTGTGCATCTTCTCATGGTTTTCCTCCTTCGTGTTTCCTTTCGTTTGGCTGACACACGGATGAGAGGCCAATCCCTGCAGCAGCCGCAATGTCTGTGTGAGCTTGCGCAGGGCGGCGTGGGCCGTTCATCCTCAGGCGATCCGAGCACTCGTTGCTATTACATGGCACATCGAGCGCCTCTTAGATTCTTCCTTAAGCTGCCACCGGATGGGACTGTGTAGTAAGGTTCTCGTAAGCAAGGATTCATGAAAGCCAAGTCTTAGTTGTATATTTAGAGATTTAATTCCAGTAAAGTTAACCCACGACCAGCGATCAAAGGAAGCATGCAAGAAAAATCTGAATTCTGTTTAGCAGAAATAATTTTGGCCTGTTGGTCAGAGATTTTAATAAGGGCATTCTTGTTCCACCAACCTCTTTCAAACAACAGAGCTGCTGTACGAGAAACCTTAACAACTTTCACAGGAGCAGAAAATTTGGATTGACCTTTAGAAATCTTCACAGGTTTTTTTATGATCACCCAATCTCCAGTAACAAGAGATTTTTCTGCCACATGCATAGGTTTGTCATAATGATCTTTGTAACGTTTTTGTTTCTCTTTAACATGTTCACGAATTTTGGGTAAATCAATGTTTACATGAGAATTTCTCATTAACCAAGAGGGATTCAACTTAGAAGTCGGAACACGACCTCGAAGTAAAACGAAAGGAGAAACTCCAGTGGTACTGTGAGGGGTACAATTATAGTTCCAGATTTTTTCACAAAGAAAATCAGAGATATTTAATCTGTTGGCACAAGCAGTTTGAACAGCATCTTTCAGTAAACGGTTTGCTCTTTCAACCAAACCATTCGATGAAGGGCTATACAGTGGAACAAGAGTATGTTTTACATCCAGTTTGTTTAAAAACGAATTCAATTCATTTGAAACCAAGTGTGAACCATTGTCAGAAACAATTTCCAGAGGAGTACCATCGATGACAAATAAAGATTTCAAGAATGAAATAACCGAAAAAGAATCTGGATTTTTAACAAAAGAAAAATAAATCCATTTTGAAAAATAATCAATAGCAACTATTAAAAACTTTTTTTCAGAATTAAAAATAGAAAATGGACCAGAGAAATCCAAGGCAATTTTTTCCCAAGGACCTTCAGGCCATTCTATGGGAATGAGAGGAGAATTGGACAATTTCCAATGTTTGTCAGAGCATAAACACTGAGGGCATTGATTGACAAACAACTTGACTTGATTATCGATACCAGGCCACCAATAAATGGATTTAATTTGATTAGTAGTGCCCGTGATACCTGGATGACCCTCATGAGCTAAGGAAATAATAGATTGTCTGATACCGGAAGGAGGAACAAACTTGTCTTGTCTGAATAAAATATCACCAGAAACAGACAACTCAGATGCAACTTGTGCATAATGTTTCTCCTCCATGGACATACTCCTATCCATAGGCCAACCCTTAATTAAAAAACGTTTAACATTTTGTAGGCAAGAATCATTTTCCATACCCTGCAACCAATCATGTTTAGTAATTTTGAAATCTTGAAGGGCATCATCAATTGAAAAAACACATTCCTGATCAGGACTGACGGATTCATGAGTAGGTAAAGGAATGCGTGACAAACAATCTGCCCGGATGTTTTTTCCACCAGGCAAATATTTAATTTCAAAATTGAATTCCTGGAGACGTGCCAATAATCTAACTAAACGAGAGGAGGCCCTATTAGACGAGCTTTCCCCAAGCATGTAAATTAAGGGTTTATGGTCTGTGTACAATTGAAATTTTGTTCCCCAAATATACATTCTAAATTTCTCTACAGACCACGAACATGCTAATGCCTCTCGCTCGATGGTACTATAGTTGACCTCAGCAGAAGTTAAAGAACGTGAGGCGAAGGCAATAGTACACTCTTCTCCTTTAATCATTTGACTAAGGACAGCTCCCAAACCTCGGGAACTGGCATCAACTGTAATGATACTCTGTACTCCATGAGAAAAGGGTTTGATGGCTGGGGCAGAGAGAATCATATCTTTGATTGAATCAAAAGCCATTTGTGAATCAGTGGACCAAACATATTTTGCATGTTTCTTTAAAAGATCTCTAAGAGGTTGAACGACCAAAGCATAACCTCTGACAAAACGAGCGTAATACTCGCTTAATCCTAGAAACGCCCGTAAAGAATCTTTATCTAATGGACAAGGAGCATTCTTAATAGCTTCTAACAGGGAAGACTTAGGTTTAATACCATCTTTGGAAAGATTGTGGCCTAAATAGTCAACTTCATCTGCTAGAAATTTGCATTTCTTTTTGTTAACTGTGAGACCATAATTAAGTAAAGTTTTTAGGACATATTCCATTAGAATGTAGTGTTGATCTAGAGATTCAGAATGTACCAAGATATCATCTTGGAACGCTTGAATTCCAGGACAATTATTAAAAATGGTGTCCATTAACCTTTGAAAAATACTAGCTGCGGAAGCAAGCCCAAAGGGAAGTCTTTTATACATGTAAACACCAAAAGGTGTTACAAAAGTTGTCAAAGGTTGAGACTCTTTAGAAAGGGGAATCTGGTGATACGCTGAGCGCAAATCAATAGTAGAAAAATATTTGCTACTACCAATATTTGCCAGCATATCATGAATTTTAGGCAGGGGATGCACATCAACTACAATGTTGCGGTTAAGAACCCGAAGGTCTGCACACAAACGAATATCACCATTAGGTTTTTGTGCGACTACAGCAGCAGAAACCCATTCTGAGGAATCAACAGGGCAGATGATATCTTGAGCCACTAAAGATTCAATATGTTTCCTCAAATCATGTTTAACTGATAGGGGAACAGGACGCACTTTTTGAATAACAGGACAAACCCTCTCTTTCAATTTTATGGTATGTTCAAAATCTTTTACCAAACCAATCTTGTCCTCGAAAACCCCTTTGTACCTTTCTAAAACATTGCACAAAATAGGATCATTGCAATTATCAAGAATGGCGAAAATAGGAATATCCCCCAAATCAACAGGTTCAGGGTGACCAGGCTTTAAAATAATGCCAAGCCTGGCTTGATCCTGCCAACCCAAAATGTCTCTTCCGTTAAGAGCAACATAGATTTTAGTAAAAATTATTCTTCCTTTGAAGTCAATGTTATCAGAGAAATAACCACGCATAGTTATATCAAACCCCCCAAAAGCTTTGGGATTTACATCAGTGGGAAATAATTTTGTGTTATACCAGGAACATTGAAAAGTATGTTCATCTAAGATGGTAATCGGTGATCCCGAATCCGCCATAACTTGTATGGTTTGCACACCAATTGAAATTTTACAAATGGGACCTTTAACATTCAAGTCAACCAACGCATTAATTTGAATATACGATAAGGAAGAAACATTTAGAGCATCACAAATTTCTTCTTCAGAATACACCATATTAACTTTTGTCTTATCTTTGGGTAAACGACATAACGCAAAAAAGTGACCAATACGTTTACAATTTGAACACCTTTTACCTTGTGCTGGACACTTAGGGTTGTTTCCAATATGAAATTTTGAACCGCACCTGTAACAAAATGTGTTAGATTTTTGTTCAAAATTTTTTTTACCACCAGTACGATTAGAAACAACATTAACATTACAACTATCATTAGATGCTTGTGATACATTGCAAACCGCTGAAGAAGCACTATTTTCAGCTAAAATTTTGGATGAAACAGAACATTCGATGCTTTTCGCAATAACAATAACCTCATCCAGTGTTGGATTTTTGCATGTTAAGATTCGCTCCTGAATCTTTTTGTTGAAGCAATTAAAAACTAATTGGTCACGTAAAGCAGTTTCAATATAAGTACCAAAATCACATTTAGAGGCAAGAACACGCAAAGTTGCTAAGTAATCTTCTATGGATTCTTCTTGAGACTGTTTCCTTTTAACAAAAACATGACGTTCGACCATGACAGATGGATCATCTTTGAATTGTTTACCAAGACGAGTTAAGGCTTCAGTATATACATTCCAAGTGTCATCATCAGCTGGAGCTTGAACAACAGTCAAATTGTCGAATAATTGTTGTCCTGCATCACCCAGGTGATTAAAAAGAATAGCCCTTTTCCTTGAAGGAGGATAATCTAAAGCATCTATTGCCTCCAAGTAATTTGTAAATACACGTAACCATTTGTGCCAGGGCGTAGGAGGTTTGCCAGGAGTAACTAAAAATGATGGTGGAGCAACAATTCCATTGTTGTTATTGTTGTTAGCAGAAGCCATTAAGAATAATAAATATCTTACTTGTTTGACGAATCAGTATTTAAATCCAAAGAAAGTGAATAGTTAGATCTGCGTTAAATAAATAACGAGTTGAAAATATCCTCCGTACAATTATATGAAGTAAACACCAAAGCGCACAAACTTTTCCGGTTACGCAAAATGGCCACCGACGTAATTGACGTGATGATGTTGCACGCACCTAGCGTAGAACAACTTGGTACGTGATGAAGACACACGCTAGTGCGTGTTGTGGCGTAGTTGACGCAAGGCTGAGCTGACGCGAGGCAGACAAAATGGATAGCGTCGCGAGCATAGAATGCAGCCAGAGTTCAAACAATAACCAGTAAGTGACTGACCGTTGATGTATTAATTTCCGGATGAAAATGAATAAAATAAACTTACAGTTCCGGATAGCCAACGTGAGAAGAAAAAAATATAAATTTGTTTTCTCTTTAGTCCACGTTGTTTCGCCGTAGTCACCGTGGTGTTTGAGAGCGTCGAAAGCAGTTAAGACGTTATTGTCGGTGGGTCTGAATTTCTTGATGAAGAAGAACCTTTGTAAATCGTCGCCAATATATGTAGTAAGGTTCTCGTAAGCAAGGATTCATGAAAGCCAAGTCTTAGTTGTATATTTAGAGATTTAATTCCAGTAAAGTTAACCCACGACCAGCGATCAAAGGAAGCAGGCTCGTAATGAACAAACATTCATGAGTCAATATTCTAAGAACATAGAATAGAACATTAGTAAAACATTCCTTAAAGTAACACAGTACTAATAGGAGCAATACAATACATACTACAGACTGGAACCATCTTTCTCATCAGAGGAAGAGAAGAGTTTGTGCCTTCAAAAGACCTTGATATTTAAAACCTCGCACTACTAAAGAGACTTATACCACGGATGAATCAGTACAGTGGATCCCGAGACAGGAATCCGGCTCTGCGCACTGCACAGAAAGGTGTTCGTGTTGGGAGCAGGCCTCCCAGCGGAAGGCAGCTGTCCCTGGGATTTGTCCTTCACAGGGTTTGGCTGCGGCAGGAAACGGGTTAACAGAAGCCATAGTTCCCCCCCCCCCCCAAAAAGGTGCATCAACTGCGCGACGTGGAAAGAAAAGCGCGATTTGCTGGGATTTTTGAGTGGATGCGGTCTGTCAGCATAAACGCTAGTGCTGGACAGCATACTCACACAGGCAGACAGCACAAACACTCACGCTGGCAGACAGCACACTCATGCTGGCAGACAGCACAAACACTCATGCTGGCAGACAGCACAAACACTCACGCTGGCAGACAGCCCACTCACGCTGGCAGACAGCCCACTCACGCTGGCAGACAGCCCACTCACACACGCTGGCAGACAGCCCACTCACACACGCTGGCAGACAGCCCACTCACACACGCTGGCAGACAGCCCACTCACACACGCTGGCAGACAGCCCACTCACACACGCTGGCAGACAGCCCACTCACACACGCTGGCAGACAGCCCACTCACACACGCTAGCAGACAGCCCACTCACACACGCTGGCAGACAGCTCACTCACACGCTGGCAGACAGCCCACTCACACACGCTGGCAGACAGCCCACTCACACACGCTGGCAGACAGCCCACTCACACACGCTGGCAGACAGCCCACTCACACACGCTGGCAGACTGCCCACTCACACAGGCAGACAGCTCACACACACACGCTGGCAGACTGCCCACTCACACAGGCAGACAGCTCACACACAGGCACACAGCTCACACACAGGCAGACAGCTCACACACGCTGGCAGACAGTACACCCATGCTGGCAGACTGCGGGGTGACCGACTCGTCCCCACAGGGGACCCTCATAAGAGGGCGGCCCCCTTAGTGCCCCCAAGATGGCACGCAGGACAGCCCATAGTGCCAACATCAGCCCATACCCCAGACCGCTCACAACAACTTCCCAAAACACAGACACCACACAATGTTTTGTTGGAGAAAGTTGTTGCAGCTTTATTTGCATAAACAATAGGCCAACATGGTGGGTTCTCTTACGGGCAATCCAGAGTCAGGCCTCCCCTCGCGACCTGCCCACCTGATGAGCCATCAACCCCCTGTGGTGTTAACCGCGGGGGTGTTGTCAATGTGGGGGAAGGGTTAGCCCCTCCCCCCGGTGGACCTCCAGTCCACCCCTTACTCACGCCCCTCCCCCTACGGGGGCTGAGCGTTGCAGGCAACCCCCGGTTGCTCAGGTCCACAACCGCCCGTAGGACTAACGGGGTGCCATCACTCCTTCAGGATCCCACGAGGATCTCCCTCGGGATAATTGGCTCTCGCACCCTTACTGTGCTCCTGTAGAGGGTACCCTTCTGTACCTTCCAGCGTTGGATCGCCCTGTAACTCCGCCATGGCTCTGGGTGTGGCCGCCGCCTCCCCAGAGCCCCCCCACCTTCTAGCGTTCTTTCATTTGCAACCTGCTGCTACCATGGCTTTCGCTAAATCTAGGGCCATCCCTACCCCTGATAAGTGTATGCCATCTTCATCAAAGCACCCAGTGCATTTAGCATGTAACAAACCATGTCTTACAAAACCAAATCCCTGTTGCTCAGTGAATTTGCGCATTGCGCTGTTGACCCGCCGGCGTGAGGTCTCCATCGCCTCCCCTGACCTTGCGCCCCGCCAATAAAGCCTTGGGGTAATTTCGGACCCCCATAACTCACAGGTCCACAGCAAGTTGCTCAATTCGCACAACGTGCCCCTCATCAAGTGCAGCAGGCCCCTGCGACCCAGGTAAACCAACTCATCGTCTCCTAGGTGTATTATTAGCAAGTCAGGTGGTGTCTCCCCCCCCCCCCCCTTTCAGTTTTAGAATAATTTTATGCTTCAAGTTATTTCAGTGCGTGTCAGGAGTTCCTAGCCACCGTATCCTTGTCACTGTGAAGCCGTGCTTCCAGTTTCCGCTATCCGCCCACTGGGCTACCCTTTGGACTCCCGCTTGTCCCGTCACCCAGACCGTTTTACCTGGTAAATAAAGATGCAGATGGTTTACACATTGTTTATTAAGCACACCAACCAAAATTATTTACAAACACAGCACACATTCTTACACCACTCAAGGTCGCACAACAAGTCACAACGGAAATCTGAGTCCGTGCCTGCCCTGCCTTCCTAGGAACGTATGTATCTTTTGTAGCAACTTGACTCCCAGCGCCCCACTTGTTTTATGTGTTCCACTGGCAATCCTGCCTGGAACGCCGTTGTTGCCACCCCTATCCTAAAGGAGTGGCTACAAAAACGTTTGCCCCGCACCTTATTGCCAGATAATTCCAAACAAACATCCATGATGCGCTGTACTTGGTATTTTGTCAAAGGTGTCCCATCAATGTGCATCAGGAGGTAACCTCGCCAGGGGGGCGCAGTGCAAGGTATCTCTCCCGCAAGCGCACCGGGCAGTATCTGGCCACATCCAACCTGTTCAACAATATAACTTTGCCTGCCCCTTCCTGGTCAGTTTTAGATCTCCTCAACCTTAGAGTGAGGCCTTCGCCTGTCATGACCACATCTTGTCTGCCCAAGGCTGCTCCTGATGTGTCCTGTTTGGACTTAGCCACTAGCTCACCCATTCTAAATGCACCAAAGAAAGCCAGCGCAAAAGTAGCAAAAAAGAGTACTGATTCAAAAACGGAGTGTGTGGCCCTATCAACCCACTCCAGCATCCCTTTCAGGGTCGCAAAGTCTATCGCTGACCTGTTGTTTGGAGCGAGAGGCTCAGTTCTGGCCCAGCCCTTGAGCGCTGACCTAATCAGGAAAGACTTGGAGGGATCTACCTGCCCCCTCAACTTAGCGTGGTGGCTGATCGCTGACAAATGACCCGCAACATAAGATTGGGACTTCCCCTGATCTTTAGCCCACAAGATGAAATCTTGATTCCGGGACTCCAGAGGGAGCCTCTCCTGTTCCCACGCCCTGGTGACTGCGCAGAACTTCTCCACGCCTGCCCGGTACCGCTTAATTGTCCATGGAGCCAAGGCCAGTGCTCCTAGACCCCTCAAACGTCTTTCAGATTCAGTAGGAACCACAGATGTGCTGGGAATGGGGTCATCTCCTCCCTCGCTCGCGGCCATGCCTCCCGAAACCTGTGCCACTGAAAGCGAGAAAGAGCGTCAGCCGCTGTTCTGCACCCCCTGAATATGCTGCGCTCTACATTCAACATTGTTCACCAGACACACCCTCACCAATTCCCTGAGTAGGCACAAGACCAGCGGGCAGGACGCAGATTGGGAGTTGATGGCCTGTACTACTGCCAAATTGTCAGACCAGAACCAGACCCTCCTTGCGGCCAGCGCCGCCGGCCAAAGGTGAAAAGCAACTACTATGGGAAACGGCTTTAGCACCGTGACGTTTGCCGTTACCTTTTTCTTTCGCCACACATTCGGCCAACCCTGCGCGCACCACTCTGTGTCCAAGATGACACCAAAGCCCTCTCTCCCAGATGCATCTCTGAACATTGCGAGTTCAGGAGACCCCGCCCAAGGTGCCCTCCAAAACACAGAGCCGTTGAAGTCTAACAGGAAGTTTGCCCACATCTTCAGGTCCTCCTTCATGCCCCTACTAAGTCTCACTAGGTGGTAGCTTCTGCTGACTTTCGCCGAGGCCTTAGCCTGCCTGCGAGCAAAGACCCTTCCTGCTGGTATGATTCTGGCTGCAAAGTTACGTTTGCCCAGCAGACCTTGTAAGAAGCTTCGCGTCACTTTCTCCTGCTCCAAAGCAGCCTGAATGTTCTGCGCCAAGTCCCGCACCTTGTCTGCTGGTAGCCTAGACAAGCCCTCCACAGTGTTGATTTCAATACCTAAAAAGGTAAAAACTTGCGCCGGCCCCACTGTCTTACCAGGAGCTAAGGGAACCCCTAAGAGCGTGGTCAGTGCCTCAAAATCCCGAAGGGCTTCGCTACACTTTTGGGACTTATCTTTCCCTATGAAGAGGAAGTCATCCAAGTAATGCGACACTCCACTGACCCCATAGCTAGTCTGATGAGCCCACTGCAGGAAGCTGCTGAATGCCTCAAAATATGCGCATGACGCTGCACACCCCATCGGCATGCATCGATCGTAGAAGTACATGCCCGCCAGATTAAAACCTAGAAGATGTTGGCTGCTGGGATGCACCGGTAGTTACCCGAAAGCTGACTCAATGTCTGCTTTGGCCAACCATGCCCCCTTGCCCGCCCTCCGGACTAAATCCAATGCCACGTCCAGCGTGCAGTACGAGATGGAGCAAGTGCCCTCCTCCAAACCATGGTTGACCGAGGTACCCTCAAGGTGAGAGAGGTTGTGTATTAATCTGTAAGACCCAGGTTCTTTCTTAGGTACCACACCTAGTGGGGACGCTACAAAGTTGTCTAGTGGTGGCATAGCAAATGGGCCCGCCACTCTCCCTAACAATCTCTCCTTCTCCACTTTGGCTCTGACTATAGCTGGCAACTCTCTAGCTGACCTGAGATTGTCCGCCTCCCTGGGCCCTTCTTGTCCCACATATGGTTTTACGAAGCCCTCGCTAAAACCGGACAGCCTGTCCCGCGAGAGCAGGTAATTTCTTAAGAGAGGCAGCATGTTAGACAAGATCACAGGGGAGGGTGAAGGATTCCTTCAGTGCGCCTGCATCACAAGTAACAGGGAGGGGGGGAGGTGGCAAGTGAGAGAGGGGGGCCTTCTAAGTCCTTATTGATTTCCTGCTTCCTTAGTACTCTTGTGGGTCCCCCCTTGCTGAGAGGAGCAGGAAGTCGCTGCATGTGAGGCCCCACATTTGCTGCAGGAATGGGCAAATCTGCAGACCTTTCCCCAGGAGCAAGACCCAGCATTGAACAATCAACAGGTTTCCGGGGACGACCTCCTGAACGTGCCTCTGTTACCCCCTCTCCCGCCACCCCGAAAGGACTGCCTATCCCACTTTGTGACGATGCGCGAGGCGCTGCCGCCGGAATCCTTGTTCCATCGACTCTTATCTTGTGTCCCTGTACTATGGAGCAAATGCGAACCCATGTGATTCATCCAAAGCAGCACCTCCTTCTGGTCCCACCTCATTTCTGGACACAAGGACATTCTGCGCCTAAACTCCAGGTCGTAGCTCACCCAACCCTGCCCGCCTCATCTTGCGGCCTCTTTCCTAATAGGCGCGCTATATTGAACCAGCGCCTGAGCCTGCTCTGGGTGCTTCTCCAAGATGACTGCCTGTAGAATAGCAAAGGCGTCCAGACAGTTCTCAGACTTCTCTGGCCATTGCTGATATTTAGTTTTCTTATCTTCCTCCTTCACGCCAGCTTTCCTTACATCTGTCCCTTCCTGACCCAATAAAAGCGAGAAAATGTCTATCAGCTCTCTCCTCCAGATCATCTCCTTGGCCGCTAGGGGTACCTGCCAGGCCAAGTGACAGTGACCGGATAACAACGGTGCAGCCGTAACCGCCCGCTCAAGCGCCGGGGCGTTTAGCAGCGCTACGGAAGGAACTACACTAGGTGCAACGCAAGCGGACACAGGAAGTAGCACTGCACCACTGCCCGGAACGGGTGAAGGAGATGTACCGGTAGATGAAGCTGAGCTTGGCCACCCCTGCGGCTGCGGAGTCCAAAGCATCGCGACTGCTGCTGACTGTGATAGCTGAAGAAGGAGCGGGTGCCAAAGTAGGGGGTGCAGCAGCTGCTCCCCCAGTGTGACCACTAGGCAACAATGTTGCAGAAACCCCCAATGGCAAACTTGTGCTGGGGATGGGAGGATGAGCCAAAAGGGCGGGCAGCGGTACCGGTGCCTGGCTGACCCACACAGAAGCCGCCGCCCTGGCACCTACCTCTCCCCCAGCTGGAACACTGGTCGCCAGGGCCAGAGAAGGAGTGGCCCGACCCCCCCCCCCCCTCATCTCTGCCATGAAGTCTTTCATAGTGTCAGAGAATTTTCCTAGGTCTTCCCGTGTGGCATACACCGCCACATTCTGAACAGTTTCTTGGGGAGCCACAGTTAACAAGGGTGGGGGGTCGGCCGGCAGTGGCAAAACCTCTTTCTGGGCTTGCACAGCCCTGACCTTGGCTGGCAGAGGATCAGGTGATGCCGGAATCATCTCCCTCACTGTCCTTCAGGATTCCAGTTGCCCAGGACAGACCTTTCCCTTTGGCCATCCGTATAAACGCCGCCCACTGAGCCTCTTGAGTCGCATACAGTAATGAATCGTCCACCTGCGACGTCTGAGTAAATAGGGATGGGGAGCCCTGGCTTTCCATGGCGAGTCGTCGGGTATGCGTCTCTCAATCTACGGGGGGGGATAAAGTGAGAATCAGCAGTGCCCTTTAACAATCAAGTAGCTAGGCCAGCCTCACTGCCTGTCCTGCTGCGTCCGCATCCCCCTGGTCCCCTGCATTACTTACTCAATACTCAATAGTAGGTGACTTGACTTATGCGTGATCCCAGCCTGATGAAGGACGCATCCAATGATCACAAATTCTGCGTAGAGATTAAAGAAAGGTTAGCAATGCCCCCCTCACCTCATGACACACCTCTTTGGCGCCCAGTGGGCCCCGCCCCTCCCGCAACAGGCCAACCCCCATTAGCTGCAGGGTACCCTGTATACCTGCCCCAGATCCAGCTCCAACAGTCCTCCCTGTGTTGTAATTCTTTGCCAACAGAACCTGAAATCAGAAACACCACGTTATCCTCAAACCACAACAGTTTCCGTTAACTCCGGCACACTGACCCCCAGTGCGCCGACCGGTTTACCAATGGTCCCTCTGATGACAAGCCATGATGCGAGCCACGACGTCCTCCTCTGTCTGATTGCCTGCATGGACATAAAGCCAGACGTTAACAAAGCCCCTACCCCTCACCTCATTTTCATAAAACCAGGGCCTGTGGGAGGCAGGGCGTGCTCAAGAACAAGCACCAACACACCGCATGTTGTGTTAATTCTGCAAATGTTATCTTCTACTTGCACATGATATCTACCAACCTGCCTAAAATCCTATGGCACGCACTCACTCAAACACCTTGATAATCACAATATATTCTGTTCATGTCTCTAACGAACGTATGTTATACTAAATCAATAAATTTGCAACTGGTTCTCAAGTAAAGCGCTCAAACTACGCGTTACAATTTTTGCGCCACAAGCCGGCAAGGAGCTCGCACCCCCCCTCCCCACGGGACCGGAAATGTGCGCCCGAGAGACCGTCAACAAAGGGTACAGGCAGCCGGCACGGACAAAGGAGCGGCGGCGGGCGCAGCAGACCCAGTACAACCAAGCAAGAGAGGCAGGCAGGCAGGGCATTGGGGGGGGGGGGGAACGGCACCGAACGAAGGGACGGCCAAAACAGAGGGAAACTGTGCTGCACAAGATCGCCCCCCCGAGACCCACAGGCAGAATGACGGCTGCGCGAACAGCACCCCTCACGCCGCCCCACCCGCCCGCAAAACCAGGACAGACAGATTGACCCGCACTGCTTCCGGCGCACACCAATAGAACGGGGAGAGGCAAAGTGGAAGGAGCGATGCGGGTCGCACCAATCGAAAGCAGTCGGGGCAACACTGCAAGTGCGGAACGAGTCGCAGGCCACGGTGCGACCCGCACCTCCCCCCATGCACACCGTAAGGCTCAAAGAAGGCACGTGTGGGCAAGAGGACGTGTGACTCGCACCACACCCGGCGCTAGGCACCCGCTCAGGCCCAAAAGGGGGGGCCAACGGCCTTCCAAACAAGCAACGAGCATCGCCAACCCGACTCAAACACCTCCCCCACCTCTCCCCGCAGGCAGGAGGGCAGCGCCGAACCCAAGCCGCACCAAGACCGGCCCCCAAGAGCGTCCCGCACCTCAATACAGGGGAACACCCCCCCCCCCCTTCCAGGGACCAGGAAGACGAGGAGAGGCCGCGCCACGAAGCAAGGCCGCAACGGCACCCCGGACCCAAGCCCCCGCGACCGCCACACACCTCCCGCCCAAAACTAGTAGTCAGTCAGTCAGTCAATTATCTTTATTCGATTATTAAAAATCATAAAAGAACGAGCATGATTGCATAGCAATTCATCAGAGCACAAGTTAATACATAATTCAACAAATAATCAATATTTAAAAAACATTAAAAACACAATATACAAGTGAAACATATAAAAATGTTAAGAAATATTTAAAAAAGTGTTAAAAAGAGACCCTCCAGAAAACGGAATTTTAAAAGATAAAAGGGGAAGTCCATATTCAATGTTCAGTAAGGTGCCTAAATCTAGTACGTTTCTTATTTATCCGTGGAAGGCTACTTTAACATTTGGAAGGAGTTGCAAAAACATCAAAGCTGGTTTAACCTGAATGAAAACTTGGTTACGCAGGATTGGAAGCAGATATTTTTTTCTGATATCGATATAATGTCCGCAAAACATAATAAAATGTGTCGTGTCCTGAGTGGAAAAGTGGTCACAGTCACATGGTTCAGCATCATCAGGTCTACTCCAAATCTTATAATTGCCCAAAATAAAATGGATCAGATCAAAACGAAATCTCGTTAAAAGGAAACGATGGTATGGTTTAGTTACCAGGACAAGATATGGTTCCATTCCTGGAACAGATGTCAACATACAATGTTTCCTTACCGTGGGTTTTCTTATCTCTATAGCTTCCCTCTCCAGAACGTATAACTCGGTCAGGGTGTTTTTTACTGTTTTAAGATCATCCTGACTTATCAAGTCTGGTGAAGAAAAAAGCTCTGGACGTCCGGCAAGAGTCAACTGCATATGTACAAATTTTACCCACGGAATGTGTAAGGCTCTATCCAGGGCTAAACAATCTTTTAAAATAATATGATTTAATGTGAGCTCCTGGTTAAGCCAAGTTTTCATCCATCCAATAACTGGGGCTAATTTTAGGGTGTCCGTTATATGGCCCAAACCTAGCTCTACATGTAATGCATAAGTGGGAGTCGATTGGGGGACTGAAAGCAGAGATCTCAGAAATTTATTTTCCACTTTCTGGATTTTATCGTGACTAGTATACCCCCAAATAGCAGAGCCATACTGGGCAACGGACACACATTTTGCTTTGTAGACTTTGATAATGCTTTCCATGGGACGGGCACCTAATTTCTTAGCAAATCCAAGCAACCCTGCTGCCGCTCTAGCAACAGCGCTGCTTTTGACGGAATGCTGGGGGCCCCAAGTGCCCTTTTCATCAAAGGTCACCCCTAAATATGGGAAAGATGGGACTCTCCTAACTTCTTTCCCTGTGCAGAAAAATGTTTTTGTCTTTCTTTTCCTACCTGCGACTCCTGCAATCATCACATGGGATTTCTCTGTGTTAGTTTTCATGTCCAACGAGGTCATGAAATCTCCAAAGGATGAGAGGAGTTTATTCAGTGCCACTCCGGAACGTGCTAATAGGACTGCATCGTCCGCGTACAGGAGGACAGGTAACTTTGTATCACCTGCGCACGGAATATCAATGTGAGATGCAGCCATGACTTTCTCTAAGTCGTTTATATAAAGAGTGAAGAGGAGGGGGGCAAGGATGCACCCTTGCCTAACCCCCCTCTCTGAGTTAAAGTGGCAAGTGCATCTTCCTTCCCTAGTCACTCTGACCGAGGTCTTAAGCTCCCTGTGTAATTCTGCTAGGTACTCAACCAAAGGGGGGTCAATGCCCATGGGCAAAAGGATCCTCCACAGCTTAGCCCTGTTGACCAGGTCAAAAGCTGATGAGAGGTCCATAAAGGCCATGTACAGAGAGCCCCCCTTGGCGATCACATATTTATTTAAAATTAGTTCCAGGTTTAGGCATTGGTCTATAGTACCTCTTTTGGCTCTGAAGCCATACTGTGCGTTTGATAAAATATCCTTCCCTTCTATGAGCTGGGTCAGTCTTCCTAAAAGGACTCTCCCCAGGATTTTAACACTTGAATCTATGAGGGAGATTGGCCTATAACAGGCCGGGGCTGTCCTTTGTCCTTTTTTAAAAATAGGTACTATTATAGACTTTGTCCAGCTAATGGGGAAAATAAGGTCCCTAGTAACATTAAAAATATTTGTAAGAATCTTGGTACTAAATTCTGGGGCACTTTTGAAGAAATCTGCAGGGACCCCATCGGGCCCCGGTGCCTTCTTACAGAGTGTGTCGTTAATTGCTTTCTTGACCTCCTCTGGAGTAAAGGGTGAGATTGTGGTTGTTGATTGCAGAGATGACATCTCGCAATCTGAGGGGGTGTGAGGACGACTATAGATGTTACTAAAATGTGTCACCCATTTATCGTCTGGTATAATGCAATCTGCTCTCTGATTATCTTGTCCCACGAAATATGGGTGATTTATGATTGCCCAGAATTTAGCACTATCTCGTTGTATTTCGGGCAATAATAATTCGCTCCAAGCCTCGTTTTTTATCTCGAGTTTCCTCACCCTGATAGCGTGATTATATTGCTTCCTCAGTAACGCTATCTGTGCTTTGTCTCTAGGTTTGTTTTTTAAAGCATTTAAGAGAATAGAGTGAGCCTTGGAGCAGTTTGAATCGAACCATCTGGGGCCCCTGATCCTATTTGCCTTTGTCTTTACGGTCAGGTCTAGATTGACCTGTCGGCAGATGGCATCAAAGGCCTCAATCATATTGGCACCAGAGTTCATATTGTCCAGACAGATTGCAACCTCCCCCTCTACTTTTGCCAGGGCTTCCTGCAAAAAGGCGATAGGGGTCACTTGGTCCCACTTCAGTCTCCGATTCTGGTCTTTTAAGACTAATTCTGTAGCACATAGAATATCGGCCTTTCTTTTTCCCAAGACTCCCTGAGATATAGTCTCTAAAATCACAGGATTGTGATCACTAAAAACTGTTGTTTCTACCTTATGCAAACAAAACAGGTGATGGACCGAATGTGGATCAATGTCACACACTCACCCCAGTCCGAAGATCTGGGCCCAAATCCATCGTTTTTTTGCACTCCACACCACCCTGGGTTAGACAATGGCGATATGCAAATCAGCTCTGACCCTGTGCCCCATGGGAATATAGTTGATAACTTCAGGTAGAAAACTAGAAGATAAGAAAATATAATCTATAATTGTGCCTGTATTATTGCCCACGTATGTCGGTAACCTCGGGCCTATAGAACAACAAGATGATTCATAAAGGTTAAAAGTGGCTAGAAGCAATTCCAACATCTGCTCACGTGATGTATGTTCAAAATGTGGTGGAGAGGAAAAGGGGGAAAATTCCTCATATTCCACATGGCAGTCCACATGGCAAGGATGGGTGTTAAAATCTCCCATGAGGATCACCTCGTACCCATAGGTACTGTTCTCACTGTGGGTAGATAGGAATTCCTCTAATGTTGCCAAATGCTCGTTAGGAGTTTGACTGACAGGGGAATTATAAAAGTTAACTAATAATATGGGAGAGGAATTTGGTGTGAATAGTTCAACCGCTAAGCAATTTGTTGAGCTAGATTTAATGTGTCTTGGCTTTCCTTGAAGGTCTAATGAAATATATATGGCCAAGCCCCCCTTTGCCCTTCCTGCATTACTGGGGTCTGCAGGTACAATAAAATGGGAAAAACCGTCCAGAACCAAGCTGTCTGATGTTTCCCACGTTTCTTGGAAGGCAAGAACATCGTAAGATCTAATTATGTCCAGCCAATTCTTGTCTTTAATTTTGGCTCTAAGTCCAGCGATATTCCAGCTCATAATTCTGCAGGCCCCAATGCCTGTGGAGCTCTGTACTGATGGACTGAGTGCGGGCTGAAGGTCCTTGCAAATAGGAAAATTGGTGGTTGGGTTATATTTGCGCTGGGTAACAGTGATAATAGTCAGGATAAGAAAATATATGAAAGCTCCAAGGACAAAGTTTAGACCACCAATCTAAACACAACAGGCATGAACCAGTCAATGCCCTGATACACAACACAACAGTAGTCCTGAGCTAATACGAAAATTCACTTTTCAGCCAATAGACAAATCACAAATCACTGTTTGTTTTCTTCTCTTCTTTCTTTTATTTCATTCGTTGATCGTTCATAAAACCTCCTAGCCGACACGTGTTTCGTCTGATATGGCGTTAATCCACAGACTTCTTCAAGGCTTAAAATGAATAAATTCGGCCTCTAATCTCCTGTTTAGCACCCCTGCCACACCGTCAATGGGGTTTAGTTGTCCTCTTAATCTATTTTCGGTAGTATTGGCCCGTAGGTAATGGGTAAAATCAGTCTCTCTCCAAACAGTATTAGTCGGGTATTTTCCTCCTGTGACGATATCTCGTCTTCTCCAGAGTTGGGTTCCTGGCGTTCATTGACGGTGTGGCAGGGGTGCTAAACAGGAGATTAGAGGCCGAATTTATTCATTTTAAGCCTTGAAGAAGTCTGTGGATTAACGCCATATCAGACGAAACACGTGTCGGCTAGGAGGTTTTATGAACGATCAACGAATGAAATAAAAGAAAGAAGAGAAGAAAACAAACAGTGATTTGTGATTTGTCTATTGGCTGAAAAGTGAATTTTCGTATTAGCTCAGGACTACTGTTGTGAAGGTCCTTGCCTCTATTATCTTGTCTTGGGGAGAGTCAATCGTTTTGATCCAAAAAGGATAGTGGAGCATAGCGGTTGAACAGTTGCAGAGGTTGTGCGACCGGGTTAAACTGTGCTGGATGACGGTGGTAAGCTGCTATATTATGCCTTGATTCCTGATCCCATCTAAAATTCGAATCCCAATTACTATCCCACCCTGGGGCTGGGGTCCTTGGATAAGTAACATTCTGCTGTTCACCATAAAAGAACTTTAAAGTCAAGGGAACAACATTGCCCCGTCTGCGTTGGGGAGGGAATATGTTAGCAAGAATATTGGGAAGAACATCGTTTGCTGAGAAACTCACTGCCACGCAATCCCCTTTAAATTTTTTGGGACGGTTTCCCAACCAGGGGACCCTGGTTACTGACTTGATAACACTAGCCAGATGACGCTTTCCTCCTGGTGCAAACCGCGTATTACTAGTCAACCAGTGTAGGGCCTTACTACTAAGGGAAGTAGGGCTTTCCACTATTCCCTCTTCCAATGGAGGGACATTTGCTAAGACTAAGACCACAGGTGTAGCTTCTACTAAAAATTGTAGAGGGTCTGATGAATACGTTTGTGCTGAGGGGGTATTTACCAGAGGGGTTATATCTGTGGGAATGTTGACTGGCAAAAGGCCCTCACTGTTAACAGTCTATGTTGGTGGATGAGATGATAAAATCTCCTCTGGCAATTGATTACCTACTTGTTCAGTTACATCATCACCAGCAACATTTCCTCCTGTGTTGTTACTTAGGTGTGTAACTATTGTAGTTATATTTTCTACCCCATCAGAAACCAAAGTATGAAGTCCACCCAACTTCTTTACCTCTGCTTGCAATTTATCAATTTTTGATGTTAGAGGTTTAATGATAGTATTAATTTTTATCTCTAGGAATTCAGTAATTTTTTCATAAAAGGCTTCCTCAAGAGATAGTTTAGGTGTATCCTCATCACAAATCACTTGCTTAGCTTTTGGGGTAGTAACCCTCTTCCGTTTTGCCCCCGAGCGTAACCCCACCCGCTTTGGTGGATATTTAGTACAGTGTCGTTTTGGCCTAGCATCGTGTCTTGTGGGGGACTGCTCATCCGCTGAGGCACAAATCTGTTTATCTAGTTCAAGATCAGTGTCCATGTCTGTGTTTCCCTCAGCTTCTTCATTTAATCCCTCAAGTGCTGGGGTAGCATTGATAGATATGTCAATAGAGCCTTGGGAAATAGGACCACTACTAATATCCACACAGTGAGCTTCTTGCAGGGTAGTGTCATCAATCAAGATAGCTGCAGAGGGAGATAAACATCGCATATCAGGGGATTGGCTCAGTCCCAGAGACTCTCTTCTTTGCATGTTTATCTTTTTAACAGTCTGCACCAGGTAATTGTTAATGGTGTTAGACTGAACTTCCTCTGGTTTCTTAGGCATAATTAGCGAATTCCACACAAGACCAGTGTTAAAACAAAGAAGGCAAATAATAAGCAAGTCTTACTTAGAATGGCGTCTTTGGCAAATTTTGAGCAGCGTTTATGGCCCAGCCCTGCCTCCTCCTGCCGATGAGAGCCGTAGAGGGGCCGCCCTTTGCCCGGGCTTCGCTCCGGGCGTCCCGCGTAGCGGGTTCCTGCGGCGCTTTTGTGCGCCTCCTGGCGCCCTCACGCTGTCACAAGGCGCGCCGCCGCGTAGGCTGCCGGGAAT
The DNA here is from genome assembly GCF_964263255.1 of Lissotriton vulgaris. Classification (NCBI taxonomy): domain Eukaryota; kingdom Metazoa; phylum Chordata; class Amphibia; order Caudata; family Salamandridae; genus Lissotriton; species Lissotriton vulgaris. The sequence continues at coordinate 765,175,037 of NC_141685.1, read as the reverse complement.
TGTGGTCCCGGAGTGGCGGCGCGTGTAGTCTGCTGGTAAGTGACTCTTGGCGGTGGCAGCGTGCTTTCGCGGTGCTCGGCTGCCTTAGTATGACTCCTGGCGGTGGCGGCAGGTAAGTAGGCTTCTCCCCCGCTCTGCCGGTTCCTGCAGCGCTTTTGTGCGCCTCCTGGCGCCTTCACGCTGTCACAAGGCGCGCCGCCGCGTAGGCTGCCGGGAATTGTGGTCCCAGTGCGGCGGCGCGTGTAGTCTGCTGGTAAGTGACTCTTGGCGGTGGCGGCGTGCTTTCGCGGTGCTTGGCTGCCTTAGTATGACTCCTGGCGGTGGCGGCAGGTAAGTAATCAGTATGCAAGTGTGGAAAATCATAAACCTTGACTCCAGCGGTTTACTCAATTGTGTGTGTTTATGGGCCCAGGTGAGTATATGATATTGGAGTATCTGTTGTTGGTACGCAATCTGAAACCTTGGCAGCTATGCCAATGCTTGGTATTAATATACTTCCTTAAATAGTTAATCGGTCGCTGCAGATCTTCTTTAAGAGCTCACTGGCATTTAATGAGCTCAAAGGACACTTTGTCGGCACTCATTCTGTACACAGACCGTCCGTGGTCCTATAGGTCGGCTGGGGCCCAGGAGAAGAAGGCGGAGTCCTCGACCAAGGTAGGATTGGTCCGGAAAAATGGCCGAGACAACTCTTTTCTTGTTGGTTCATTCCAATGTCATGGCTAGCTCACCGCGTGAAAGAACTCCGACTGTACGCCATCCGGCACGTGAGGAAATAGATTATCCCCAACCCGACTCAAACACCTCCCCCACCTCTCCCCGCAGGCAGGAGGGCAGCGCCGAACCCCAGCCGCACCAAGACCGGCCCCAAAGAGCGTCCCGCACCTCAATACAGGGGAACCCCCCCCCCCCTTCCAGGGACCAGGAAGACGAGGAGAGGCCACGCCACGAAGCAAGGCCGCAACGGCACCCCGGACCCAAGCCCCCGCGACCGCCACACACCTCCCGCCCAAAACTAGTAGCACACGGCCAACCGAAGGGGCAACCCACCTCCCACACCAAACGGGGAGAAAACGAAACCAAGGACGCAGAGGGGGGACCCGAAAGGGGGGGTAAGCAGGGAGGGGGTCGGAGAGACCGAGAGGGAAATCACTCACCTGAGAAAAACAGCCTAAACAGCGTACGGGCAGCAACAACTGTCTGGCCACGGGGTGGGGGAGGGTCCTGTCCGCGTGGCCGATCATGGGGCAAAGAGGGCGCCAGACCCACAACCCCAGGCCATATAGCCTCGGCACAGCCCCTCCCCCCGCCGGAAGTACGTCACTGGGGACCCCTGGTCCCCACACTAGACCGCTCAAAGGGGTCTGGCCCATCCTGTGGCACTAAGGGCGGCCGCCCTCTTAGGTGGCCCCCTACTGTGGCCCGGGGCAGCCTAGCAGGGTCCAGGGTCACCCCTCCGGAAGGCGCATCACGTATGGCCGGGTGGGGGACGGGGTGGAAGTATATAAGGCTTCCCCCCCTACTGGCGGTCTCTTTGGCTGTTTCTCCCTCGATGTTTGGACGTTCCCAAGAGCTGCGCTTCTCGGTGATTCCATTGATCGTACCCCCCTCGTGCCCGCTCCCCCCCTTCTGGGGGTTCGTAGCTGGGCCGGGCGGCCTGCTTGCAGGCCGCTGAGGCTGGGGGCAAGCTTGTGGCAAGCTTGCTCGTACGACTGAGTCCGTTTAATTTACCCCCCTCGTGCACACTCCCCCTCTCTCTGGGGGTCGCAGCTGGGCCGGGCGGCCTGCTTGCGGGCTGCTGAGGTGGGGCATGCATGCGGGCACAGGCGCTGGGGGACGGGAAAGGTTATGGACCTGACGGGCCAAGCAGCAGGATTCATTGCTGTCTCTGTATAGGCACGTGTTCGGGTCACAGCTGCTTTTTGTTAGTTTGGGCCCGTGTGTTTTGCTCCCCTCAAGCCCGCTTCCCCCCGTTGGACTTGTGAGGTAATAGAATTTTTATGGTCAATTGTGTCCCCTACTATGTACCCCAACGGCTCCGTGTACGTGCTTCAAGTACATGTAATTTCCCTCCACAACCAGCTATGAAGACGCAAATACATTTGCGTCCAACGTTAACAAGTCCTCTTTCAGATCCACCCTGAATGGGTCGATAATTCAGTTCCTAAGTATGCCGTGCCACCGTCTTTACATGGTGCACTTTTCACGTTTTCCTGGCTCTAGCGAGCTAGGCCCTGATTTCTGCCATCGAGCCCTTTCTGCCTTCTGCCTCTGAAAGCTGCAGCCTGGATCTGCATCCATGACCTCTACCTTACTCCCTGCGCGGCGAGCGGAGCCCGGCACTGCCTGCTTGCCTGCCAAGACAGTATTCAGCCTTCAAGTTATCTGCTCCACTCCTCGAAAATACATTCCTGTCTAGAGATTTAGGTAAACACCTCCCCAGCTGCAGAGCAAAGGGCCCGGCTTTTCTGTCTCCGTGCAAGTAATTCATTGCTCCCGTTACCATGGTAGGCCCATGGCCCCTCGCATTACACGTAGACACGTAGTCACATATGCACGCACTAGCAGTCAGTATAGAATAGCCTCTATCCGAAAGACCTTTCCTTCTACATAATACAGTTCTCCAAACACAAGATATCAGATATGATTTGGGTTTAGGTTGTTCTGCCACGCCAGACTTCTGTCTCCCCGTATAGTGCTAAATGTCAAGTCCCCTTCACCCTCCAGTTCCACGTCAATCACACGTCATGTTGCCTGCGCGCGCATCCAGCCCAATATTTCTGCTGACACTGCAGGATTCCTCTATGAATCCACCCACCTGTGACACTTTTATGTGACGTTTCTAGCACACACCTCCGTGTACGCCCTCGTGCACGCCTTCTGTTACGCACATGTGTTCTTATCTCGTTTCTTTCAGCTGATACGCCTTCTGTATCCATCACCATTGTATGCATTTACTATATATATTGTGCACTGTTAATAAAGCATTGTCTATCCCTTCCTGAACCCTCGCGGTGATGGAACATGATACCATGGTTCGAACCATTCCATTACATGGAATAAAACCCTTATAAACTCAGACTCCACGGACTCTGCCTCTCATTTGATTGAGCTATTTTATTGAACTTATACCGCATAGAAATTCAGTATACGGTAAATCTTTATTTACCACATAATTTGGCGCCCGAACAGGGACCCCTCCCCCACCTTACACGCCGGCGATGCGTCGCAGGCCTTGCCGCCTGCCACAGCCGTGACGGACAACTACGCGTACCCGCAGGATTTCCTGTATCTCCCTCAGGCCTACGGAGGTGACGGAGACTGCGATCGACATCCAGACGAGGCGGTGAGGAGTGCGGAGGATCCCGACCAGAGCCCAGCCGAGAGAGCAAGGTCCGAGGTGTCTAGAGGCCCACCAGTTCTGAAGTACCTACGTCACGTGTCGAGTCCAGTCCGGTCCAGTCCAGTCCAGTTTCCGAGGCCTTCCGTTCTGTGCTTCCCGGTGAGTACCGTTGCTGGGGACGCATCTAGACGGGTGCATTAATTTGTGTCCGGTCAAGACGGGTTTGGGTACACAGACCCGGTCTGCACTGTTTTAGCAGTGTATCTGTATTGTTTAGCAGTATATCCAGTATCCAGTTATCTAGTTATTGTTCGTTCTGAAATGTTTAAATGTGTTTTAATGTCGTGGTATGAGTGATTGTTTGATCTTCATTACTGTGTTTATTGTATTAGTTGTGTCCAAGTCCGAGTAAGTATCAAGTATCTAGTATCAAGGTTCAGAATGCCACTGTTTACTAAACTACGTCAGATAGGAACTAGAAAAGGGATACTTGAGGAAGCTGTCCCCATCCCACCCAGGGACACTCCTGGCTATTTTATGTACCACAAGCACGGCTTAGATGCCGTATTATATCTCGACTTGTGGGTGGATTACACTAAAGACTTAGCAGAGAATCAGAGATGGCCCGTTACAGGGACATGGGATGCCGAGTGCATCATGAGAGTAGAGGAAGCGTTGTGGAAAAAGAAAGCCAGACAGTCACAAAAAGATGCCATTGAACTATGGCGTAAAGAATCACATAGACGGACAGAGAAAGCACTCAGAAAAGCAGAGAAAAGTAGAGAGGATTCTGAAAAATCCAAAGAAAAAGATCTACTTGAAGAAGGACAGAGAGTCAGAACAGAACAACACGAAAGACAGAGTAATGCCATTATGACAGGACTGTATCCGGTCCTGCCGAGGGCCTGCCCAAGGCGACCCCGGTAACACCGAAAAATCTGCCCCCTCCATTGGTCCCGACTAAATTACGTCACAAGACCGCAGCAGATATTTTCCTTTCTTCCTACTTAGACGACGTAGCTCCCGCATATACCAATGTACCTGCCCGTGTACCACCTGCTGACGTTAACCTACCCCATGATCATCAGCCCCCAGGTCCGCAACAGCAGACCCCTCCTGCACCGCTTCCTGCACCCCTTCCTATTCATCCGCCTAATCCTTTTGGGGCTGGCGCTGCTCAGGCCCCAACCCCTTTTCAGCAGATACCGACCACACAGCCAGGTTATGCTCAAGCCTCCGCTTCAGGAGGTGCTACAGGAGGTTATCGAACCCCGCCACAGTTACATCGAGTGACAATGAGAGAATTCGCAATGGCACGGACACCTAGAGGTGCCCCGGCCGAACAGCTTAGAGAACAGCTTACAGATTGCAGATATGACACAGTGCCTGGTACGACAGGACCCATGTTGTTAGCGTCCCTACGTTTAAGACGTGTTACAGATTATTTGCAATTACTTCCAGAAATGCCAGACCATCTAGACAAATTGTATCATTTTATTAGAACAGGAGAAAGACCAGAGAGTGCTGGTGACGCCATGTCACGTCAGAAAGTTGAGAACAAAGGTTTAATTATGCGATTTTTGGTTAATTGTTTGATAAGGGAACAAGATCAGGCAGGTTTTCCACAAAATGAGATGGATAGATTGAACAGATGGAGTCAGAATATTGCTGATGGTAAACATGATAAAGAGAAAAGTGTACATGCTATGGTTAGAAAGATCCGTAAAGAAATAATAGATATACATGCCCGTCGAGAATCCGATGAGCCACTCGAATCAGACGATCCAAACTCCTCGCAGGAGGAGGATGAATCAGAGAAGACAGCAGAAACATCGCAACTAACAAGTAGAGACATGGTGGCATATGTAGGTAGAGAGAAACTCCCTAGACCGCATCCTCTTGATAGGCCCTCCGATAGACCCATTCGTTTAGAAAACAAGAAACGATACCTTTGCCCAATACCAGAGCGATGTACCCTTGAACATGTATTCCAGGTTACTGATAAAGTACTGAAAGAGAGAGTAGGTTATCACGAACTCAGTACTTTACGTGATCAGGAACTAGCCCGGTCCGCAGTACAGTGGGCCGGGGATGACAGCATATATAAAGATGATTCAGTAGTGCAAACGTTTTTAAGTTTTACTCCAGAAGAACAGCGATTAGCTGGTATATACATGACCCAACACCTCATCAGACAGTATGAAAATCAAGCATCTGACCCAGGTCCGTTATATAGTTTACTACAAGACTTACTCCTGAGAAGATGGAGAGGTCTAGGTACCGATCTAATTGAAACGATTTTAGAACAACGCCATAAATATAGAACTTTCCTGGCTCCACATCTTGTTTCTGTTCCACCCCCAGTCAGGAAACCATTTCACTTTGACTTTGACAAACAGAATCCTTTACGAGAAGTACATCCAGTCAGGAATACTGATGATACCCTTACACGTGTATATGTATACACGCCTATAACTAAAATGGAATTATTGGAAATGAAGAAAATAGTGCCTAGTCATGATAAAGACCCAGCAGGTTTCCACCGTGAAATAAAAGACATGTTACTCATGGGAGATTACACCTATCCCGACATTATGAAAATATTGAAAGTTTTATTGCCTGCCGGTATTTACGAGAAACTCAAGGAAAAAGAATGGGAGGTGGGAGACCAAAAGATTGATTGGGCTGCATTAGAAACTGAAGAGACTGGTCGTACCCCAGGTTTAGGGCTTGGGGATAAAACTAAAGCATTACCAGGATTGTTAGTACAGGTTTTGCCACGTTTGTTAGCAACTAAAAAGGAGGACTGGGATGCAATCTCAGCCTGCAAACAGAAACCCGATGAAGACACCAGTGATTTTTATTCCCGATTTGAGAAATGTTTTATTATTAATAGTGGCCTGAAAACAAGTAGCGAGTCATACCCGCATCTTTTTGTAAGCAAATTAGTCGAGAATTCTCTGCCCCAAGTAAAGAATCGTGTATTGAAAGTCGAGAGCACATGGCAAGCAAACACGCCTTCCCAAATGTTACAAATGTTACAGTACCACCAGAACAGGATCAGGGAAGAACATGATCACGAACAGAGACGTATGAAAGACACGAAAATGAAAATGTTAGTTGCTCAGTCAGTTCCAGCTGACGGTCAGAAAAAGGGTATGACACAGTCCAATAATTCAGCAGCTCCTGTTGAAGGGACATGCAACTATTGTAAACAGCCAGGTCACTATGTAAATGATTGTGCAGTTTTGAAACACAATATAGCCACAGGTGAAACTAAAGAGAGACCGCGTCCTCCTAGACAGGACCAGGTCCAACAACACATTCCCCAGAATGTACAGCCTATGCGAGCTCCACAACAGACAGTACAGACCGTTGCGGTACCACAGCCACAACCGATAGCTGCAACACAGCATGTCACACAGCATATGTACCAGTATGCACAGTCAGAGTATCCAGATTACCAGCAATACACATGAAACAGCCTAGAGAGGGAAGTTGGCTTGCCTCTTATTGAGATTCCTGTGGATCAAGAGGGTCCTTATGTACATAGTCACGTATTAGGAAAGGATAGAAAGTTTTTGATTGACACAGGGGCAAGCAGAACGACAATCAGTCATGACGAGGTTCCAGGGGCACCCCTCTCAGGCTCACAGAATGTTTCCCTTGGATTTTCAGGAAAGCCTATTGGTAATGAAGTTTCAAAACCAGTTCCCCTTGCAGTTGGTCCATTGTCACGTACTACAGATTTGTTGCTCACGAAATCATGTCCAGAAAACTTGTTAGGTATCAAGACACTGAAAGCTCTAGGAGCTGTAATTTGTTGTTCTCCGGAAGGAGTAAGACTGTTTCTGCGTGACTTTAAGGATCACTATGTGTTGTGAGATATTGATTCCAGATTACAAGAGAGTTAACATATACACAGATTCACATTATGCATTCGGAGTCGTACACGACTTCGGTGTCCTCTGGCAAGAAAGAGGTTTTTTGACCTCACACGGTGCCAAGATCCAGCACGGTCCCCTCATTCAAGCTCTGTTAGAAGCAATACATTTGCCTACAGCCATAGCTATCATGAAATGCAAAGCACATACAAAAGTTATAGATACCATTTCCCAGGGTAATGACCTGGCAGATCGAACAGCCAAGCATACAGCCCAGACTCATACTCACACAACTGACATGACAAAGACAGTAGTCCCGACACTGACACATTGCATGACAGTTAGGGATCCCGCCCTAGATGTAATTGACATACAGACACATGCTACACCAGACGAAATCAAGAAATGGACTGAACTAGGAGGGATACAGACAGAACAAGGATGGGTGACGAAGGGAAAAGCCACATGGTTTCTCCCTGACTCTATGGTTCAAGTTATAATTAACACAGCACATAGTCCAGCACAATTAGGAGAAAAAGCCATGTTAGACCGTATTCAAAACCTTTGCTTCAATAAACATTTACGAGCAGCAGCAAAACAGAAAGTGCGTACTTGCTTGATCTGTTGTCAGTTCAACCCAGGTAAAGGCATTCCCGTAGAGCAAGGTGGATTTCATCCCCCCGATCACCCTTTTGAAGTCCTCCAGATGGATTATATCCAGATGGAACGTTGTCGAGGATTCAAGTATGTCCTCGTAGTTGTATGTGCACTTTTCCGATGGACAGAAGCATATCCAGTCCCAGATTACACTGCTCCGACCACTGCCAAGCAGCTGGTACGTGAATTCTTCCCACGGTATGGTTTGCCCCGTATCGTGTACTCCGATAATGGTCAGCCATTGTCGTCCGAGCTCATGAAGCAGGTATCACTCCTGCTAGGTTATCAGTGGAAGTTCCACTGTGTCCGACATCCCGAGGCAGCAGGTCTCGTGGAACGACACAATCAGACCCTGAAAACACGTCTCGCCAAAGTGTGTAAAGAGAAAGGCATAGATTGGATAGTAGCTTTACCAGTTGCTCTTTTTTATATGAGAATGATAGCACATTCTAGGACAGGGCTATCCCCGTACGAGGTGGTCTTTGGCAGGCCACCGAATATGTGGGGGACGCCTCTGCCTCGTAAGATCACAGATGTTGACTGTAATATGCTGACAGATTACCTTGCCTCCTTGATGTCTGCACTACAATCATGTCGTTCACAGGTAGCTGCAGCCTTTCCCGACAACACCGAGGTGAAGCCACACGAGATCGTCCCTGGAGACCTAGTCTTTATCCGGAATTTCGATAGGAGGAGTCCGCTGGGGCCCCGCTGGCAGGAGCCAAAGCTTGTTTTATTAACCACAAGGACAGCAGTGAAAGTGGAGGGCCGCAAGGGCTGGCTCCACTCGAGTCACATCAAGAATTGCCATGGACTGCCGCCAAAAATAGACTCCCAGCCCTGCCCCATTCCAGAGACTGATACTAAACTCCCCCTGGTAGAGAAAACTCCTTCTCAAGAATTTCGTATGAAATTAAGGTCTAGCAAGTCAGACAGTTTAATTGTTTAAGTCCTCCCCTAGGTGAAGCGGTTAGACAGGTTCCTGACATGTACAAGTTAGACCCCAATAGAGAGAGAGATAGACAGAAACAGATCAAGAAACGAATATATTGTAAATCTCTCCGTAGTCACTGCATTGTGACATTATTGATTATGTTTTTTCTGAGTCTTATAATTATTGCTACAAGTATATTATTACACATGTACTTTCCTATTTCCGTACGTGCACATTCTTCCTCAAATGACACTGTCGAGCATACTTTCAGTGAATTGCCCCCTCACGAGTTATCTTACCGACTTGCGCTGCGCAGCAATACTTTCATCAGTATGTTACATCATTCCCATCAGACCAGCAACGCTACAAATTGTTGGATATGTGGCCGACTCCCTCCCTATCAGAAGTATAAGGGAGTTCTGCCCCTCTTTCCGTATCCATTTACACACAATGGTTCCTGTGGTGCATGGTTTAGTTTAATAAATTCATTAAATTCTGATTCCATAGTTTACCAGGGCAATTGGGTATGGGGAGACCTGAACACAGTCATGCATAAAGCATGTTTCCCTGACAAGGAGGGTCTTCCACAACGGACAGGGACCGATCTAGAAAACGAAGTATATGGATTAGGTAATTTTACACTTAACCTCATGATTCTGAATGTCCAGTCCGATACAAAACCAGACTTACCCGCTATGTCAGTATTACCAGTCAAAGGTGAATTATGTGTCAGAAAGAATGGTTCAGTACACCTAGGTCATAGTGAATGTACTACTGTGATCGAATTCAGTGATAAAGGCAAGTCTACATTCAAAGCTTCCCGCCATTCCTATTTCATTTGTGGTCATACAGCTTATATACGCTTACCTCTAGATTGGGATGGTACTTGTTACATTGCATTCCTTCTGCCACCCGTTTTCCTAGCCCCACCTGATTATCATAGGGACTCCCATCTAGTACACAATAGACCCAAGAGAGATCTCCCGATTGTCGACTATACTGAAACAGCATGGGAGCAATACACAGACTTCAATAAAGGTTTCTTTCCCTATTTAGGTACTGTCTCGAATAGTAAACTGATACGTAAATTAACCAGAACCCTTGAAGCAGTAGTGAATGAAACTACTTCCGCCCTAGGCAACTTAACAGAGGAACAGTCTGCTATGAGACTTGTTGTTCTTCAAAATCGTCTTGTTCTTGACGTCATCCTGGCCGATAGGGGCGGAGCTTGTAGAGTCATCGGATCGAGTTGCTGTGTTTTCATTCCAGAAAACGCTCCGTCAGTATATAGAGCCATAACCCGTCTCCACAAGATTGCAAGTCAGATACACCAGAATCCAGGCACCTGGACTTGGTCCGGTTGGCTCTGGAGTGTGTTATCAGCCTGGGGATGGAAAGTCCTATCCTTCCTCGGAATAGCCCTTCTCATAGTATTCAGTTGTTGTCTATGTTTACAGTGTGGGCCAGCGATTTGCGGCTTGTGCGCCACATCATGCATTCCCCATCCAAGTTCACGTTCTAAATCCCGGCTGAAAAAGGAAGAGCAAATGATGTTATATGAACAAATTGATGGACTAATGAAGATTGATATATCATGAAGGGTCCGTAGGGGACAAGGAGGGAATGAGGTAATAGAATTTTTATGGTCAATTGTGTCCCCTACTATGTACCCCAACGGCTCCGTGTACGTGCTTCAAGTACATGTAATTTCCCTCCACAACCAGCTATGAAGACGCAAATACATTTGCGTCCAACGTTAACAAGTCCTCTTTCAGATCCACCCTGAATGGGTCGATAATTCAGTTCCTAAGTATGCCGTGCCACCGTCTTTACATGGTGCACTTTTCACGTTTTCCTGGCTCTAGCGAGCTAGGCCCTGATTTCTGCCATCGAGCCCTTTCTGCCTTCTGCCTCTGAAAGCTGCAGCCTGGATCTGCATCCATGACCTCTACCTTACTCCCTGCGCGGCGAGCGGTGCCCGGCTCGGCCTGCTTGCCTGCCAAGACAGTATTCAGCCTTCAAGTTATCTGCTACACTCCTCGAAAATACATTCCTGTCTAGAGATTTAGGTAAACACCTCCCCAGCTGCAGAGCAAAGGGCCCGGCTTTTCTGTCTCCGTGCAAGTAATTCATTGCTCCCGTTACCATGGTAGGCCCATGGCCCCTCGCATTACACGTAGACATGTAGTCACATATGCACGCACTAGCAGTTAGTATAGAATAGCCTCTATCCGAAAGACCTTTCCTTCTAGATAATACAGTTCTCCAAACACAAGATATCAGATATGATTTGGGTTTAGGTTGTTCTGACACGCCAGACTTCTGTCTCCCCGTATAGTGCTAAATGTCAAGTCCCCTTCACCCTCCAGTTCCACGTCAATCACACGTCATGTTGCCTGCGCGCGCATCCAGCCCAATATTTCTGCTGACACTGCAGGATTCCTCTATGAATCCACCCACCTGTGACACTTTCATGTGACGTTTCTAGCACACACCTCCGTGTACGCCCTCGTGCACGCCTTCTGTTACGCACATGTGTTCTTATCTCGTTTCTTTCAGCTGATACGCCTTCTGTATCCATCACCATTGTATGCATTTACTATATATATTGTGCACTGTTAATAAAGCATTGTCTATCCCTTCCTGAACCCTCGCGGTGATGGAACATGATACCATGGTTCGAACCATTCCATTACATGGAATAAAACCCTTATAAACTCAGACTTCACGGACTCTGCCTCTCATTTGATTGAGCTATTTTATTGAACTTATACCGCATAGAAATTCAGTATACGGTAAATCTTTATTTACCACACTTGGCCCTCTTGGCAGGGTCATCCCTGAACTTTTTGACTTCCTCCAATATTCTCTCTGACCTGTTTTTGATGGTTTAATGACTCTGGGCACTTTACCACTGCTGACCAGTGCTAAAGTGCATATGCTCTCCCTACTGTAAATTGCTATATGTGATTGGTTTCCATGATTATCTTATTTGGTTTACTGTCAGTCCCCAGTAAAGTGCACCAGGAGTGCCAGGGCTCGTAATTACAAATGCTGCTGGTGGGCTTGCAGCACTGGTTGTGCCACCCACAGAAGCGGCCTAGTAAAATGTGCCTACGGTCTGCCATTGCAAGACCTGCATGCAGTCTGGTACTGTCATGCTAACTGCGCAAGTGCACCCACTTGCCAGCCTCTAAACCTTCCCTTTACTTCATGTGAGTCACTCCTATGGTAGGCCAAAGGGCAGGGTGCATTGTAAGCATAAGGTAGGACAAGCCCTGATGTTTGTGGCATGTCCTAATAGTGAATTACAGCCATTTTCATTTTTCACTATTGTAAGGCTACCTGTGGACAACCGGGCCTTATGGGCCTGGCGGCGCAGGGCACGCCTTAAATCCCCGAGTTCACCTGCCTTGTCGAACAGAGACACGAGACACTCTGTTGGGCGTAGAAAACCAGGTTTATTAGCTGCAGCCAAGCACAGTTATCCCAGAAGTACATACAAGGTAAATTCTGAGGAGACTGCCACTTCAGTCCGTGGCGCACAGTCTTTTATAGAACACGTATTTACGAAGTTTACTCCCAATACATACAAAGCAAGCCAATAGGAAAAGTTGGAAACAAGCTATCGGGTGTCCCAAATACGCCCCTCTCTCAGACCCCGTGTGTTACCCCTCCCAACAAATTAATCAATGCTAGTACCGACAGTCCAATTTGCAGGTGGCAGGACGTATTTGTGTGCCTCAAAGGATAGTTGTGTAACAAGAGAATACAAGGAGAGAATAGCGAAGGCCAGTCGGATAAGATAAAGTAGGGAAAGAATAGGGAAACCCAAACAGTCAGTCGAGACAGGGATCAATCAACCCAGACATGGATTAGCGAGCTCGACCAGACCCTGATATCGTTTTCGTAAACAAGGGCAGGGAGTTACTCTTTAACAAGAGAGACACGTAGTAGCTGAGAAAAGCAAAAACACTCCGTTCGCCGTGCTGCCTGAGTGAGGGCAACACAAAATGGCAACGGAACACAAAATGCCGGCCAAATACGGGACGAAGTCGAAAACCGAGGACCTCACCTGTTCTCATAGGCCAGAATGGGCTGCTGGAATTTTTACACTCTATAATCCCAGCAGGCTCAGGGAACATGGTAGAAAGTCAAGTTTAGTATGCCTGAACTCAGAATAATAAAATACTTCTTTTAGTAAAGTTTATTTTAATATCCTGTGTTTGCAAATGCTACTTTTAGAAAGTTAGCATTTGCATGCCTAACCATTTCAGCCCGCCTCTGCTCTTATGTGTATCTGCTGATTCAGTTCTGTGAGTGACAGGGCTAGGGATGACAGGTGGTGAATTGGGGGGTAACACCAGGATAGGTGGAGGAAGTGCCCCTTGACTCTGAATAGTGCTCCTGGCTGTACTTGTCATCACAATGCTGGCTCCACCTCCGGCTGAGAGTCTGATGTCCCTGCCCTGCACACTGAAAGGAGAAACCAGAGCCTATAAAACAAAGTGCTCAGAGACTGACTGGATTAGGCAAAGGCCCCCCTGGCCTGCGAGAACAAAAGAAATGTCCTATAAAAGTAGGAGCCCTGCTCCGAAGAAATCAGATACTGTTTACGCCAAGAAGAAACTCTGCCTGAAGAGAAGGACCTGGGAAAGCTGCATGGAGGAAATGAAATGAAATGACATTTGTTAAGCGCTACAGCTGCCCTCAGGCGTCCAGGCGCTAGGACTAAAAGATGGAGGAGTACTGTCTCCTGAGAGACTGGCCTGTGGTGGGTGCCTTGCTGCAAGAAGGAGAGAAGACTGAGAAAGACTTTTAATTTCAACTTGTGCCTCTGCTGCGAACAATCTCCAAGGGCTTGCGTGTGAGACTGCGCCCCAGGAACATTGGGCGCTACCCCCTCCCTGAAGGAGGAACTGCTGATGGTGTTGCCTGTCCTGCAGTGCCCACAACGAGAAGCTGAGTGCGCTGTGGAAGCGCGCACCCTGAAGAACCTGTGCACCCCTGGTCCCGCCGAGCAAAGTGATCTATGACCCCGCCAAGAGCTGCAGCCGCCCAGTAAGTCCAGCCCGCTTGGTCCGAGCGCCGTAATTGCCGCCCAAAGCCGAGCCGTAGCCCACGCAGCAAGAAAGGACCTGTCTGTTCCAAGCACTGCGACCCTGTGGCCCCCGAGCCTGAGAGCGCACCATGAGGAAGGACGTCTGCCCGGTTCGCTTCCTCGCCGTGAGCCTGCTGAAGTGCGCCCCGCCGCACTGAGAATTGCCGTCAGCCCCGACCCCCCTTCAGGACCCCAGGACTCTGCCCTTGTGAGCCTGTGTCCCCCGGAGCACCGCCAACCAACGGAGAAGCGACCCCGTGGCCTCCGTGCCACCCCGCCCTCCAGGAAAGCACCGCAACGTCGGACCGCAGCATAGAGCCGTCCGCCCCGAACCTGCAAGTGAAACCAAGTAACCGGTGCGAGTCACATTAAGCCTACGGCTCGCACCTAGTCTAACTGCCCACCAGCGACTCGCCCCGCCTCACTCTGTGCAATTCAGCCCCAAGTACGCCTGGCCGTACCCAGCGCCCCGGACTGCAGTGTTCGTGCAGCGCGTGTGCCCAGAACTGCTTGCTCGGATGACCGAGTCAGTTTAATTTACCCCCCTCGTGCACACTCCCCCCTTCTCTGGGGGTGCAGCTGGGCCGGGCAGCCTGCTTGCGGGCCGGTGAGGTGGGGCATACATGCGGGCACAGTCGCTGGGGGACGGGAAAGGTTATGGGCCTGACGGGCCAAGCAGCAGGATTCATTGCTGTCTCTGTATAGGCACGTGTTCGGGTCACGGCTGCGTTTTGTTAGTTTGGGCTTGTGTGTTTTGCTCCCCTCGCGCCCGCTTCCCCCCCCTCCGGGGGTCGCAGTGGGCCTTTCGATTCCGGTGCTGCGACCGCTGGGGCGTGTGTGGTGGGCTGACTGGGCCTCCATTCGCTGGAGGCCCTGTTGTCTACAAGCAGCACTGAGGGGAGGTGCGCGGACTACAGCAACGCAGCGTCCACACCCCCACTCCGAACCGAGGTATCTCGAGGTTCGCAGGAGCGGGGATACACGTGTGGGGCATAGTAGTGGCCTTTGTGTGCGGGCAGGATAGGGCCTTTCCGCTCGGCTAGTGGGGGCTCTCGAGGTCCCGTATGTGTCCTCTCTGAGGACCCCGCAGTCACCATGTGCGTCTTGCGCCGGTTATCGTGAGGCACAGGCGTCCTTCCATGCCTTATTCTGTATTGAGTGCTCAAGCATGCGGGAAGGGCCTTGGTGCCCCATGGGCCCTCGGTACACTCAGAGCTGGGCTACCTTCCCTCGTTGTTGGCCAGGCCAGTGGCGCTTTCTTGATGCCGATGGCTAGGCGCGGGGTGAGGTGAGCCCCCATGTTCAAATCCCCCCATTTGCACCGCATCCTGTCGCCGTGCAGCTGTGCAGGCCTTGTTTCCCCCCCCCTCCCCGGCCCGGGTAACAGTCGCGGTTGGGGCAGGTAAACCCAGGTGTTCTGCGGTTGCAGTACCTAAGGGTGGGGAGTTTTATAGTGTAGGTACGGGCTACAGCTGGCTTGCCCATGCGGCAGGCGCCGGTCGTGGCGCTCCCTGGGGGATAGGCCGTTTTTCCAGCTTTGCATGCCGGTTTTACACTGGGGGCACAGTGTCGACCGATGGCCTCATCTCCACCTTAGGCACATTATCGCGGGCCCGGGGGGCCATCTCCTCCTTCGGCACCTTGAAGTTCGGGGGAGTACGGCACGGATATTTAACACGTCGGGGTTAGCTCAACGGCTACAGCGGCCGATTCTGAAGTTGTGGACCCAGGTTCGAGTCCGGTGCGAGGCTTAATCTTCGGGGGATTGATGTTCAATCGCTTAAATAATGCTGTTCTTTTTAAGGCGACTGGTGCGACTGTATAGTAATATTAGATCCCCAGGGGCAATGCGCGGAGCTTGCGCCACTTATACAGTAGAGAATATTTTCATTAGCAATTCACGTTTTGGGCATGCTTTTCACCCATGTGCCTTTTGCGTCCCTGGTGGGGAGGGGGGGAGTGGGTATGCCTCTTTCAGCAGGGCTTGGAGGCACGACGAGATATGGAGTGTGTCCATGGCGGGAATTTCTGCAAATGTAATGGAGGTGGTTGCGTAATAGGCTGTGCTAACATGTGTACTTGCAGGAGGTGTCCCTTACATGGTACGGAGGACGGGCAAGGCGAAGGGCGGACAGGGGGCCCACGACACCTAAACCAAAGGAGCAAGGCCCGGAGACAGGGGGCACAGCAGAAGGGAATAGAACGTTGTTTAAAATTTTCCTTTATAATACAGGTGCCCATAACAACGACACTGAGGGGAACGAACGGCCGAAAGTGCCGGTTAAGCAGAGCAGAAAGTAGTGGATAGCAGGTATAAGGCAGGGGCAGAGTACGGGGGAGAACAAGGGTGGGCGCTGGCCCGCTCGAGGTCTGTGGACTGGCAGGGCTAGCCAGGAGGAGCGTCTCAAGCCTTGTTGCCCACTAATGTGTCCTTTTTTCCCCCCTAGCCCACACTCCTCCTTGCTCGCAGAGGATCATCCACTTGTCTCTCTTTTACGGCACATACACGCTTTGCGATATGTTACCGTGCCGTGGGCCAGCAGAAGTGAGCATGGACAGCCAGGGCTCCCCCCCCTTAAAGGCCTAGCGTGGGCAACCAGTGTCATGCATGTCCCCGAGACAGAAGACTCTGGAGTTGTAGGCGATTCGCCCCAGTTGGATCTTCAGCCCAGCGCTGATGTGGCCCCATCCAGACCCAAGCGGGTTCGCAAGCCCACCATCAGGGATTTCCCTCAAGACCCTTTGCCACCATCTAGGAGCAGAACTGTGTCGACCCCCCGGGAGGTCATTTCCCAAGGGGCTGCGCCCCTACCACCAGTACCGGTTATCACGAAGGACAACCTCGCTGCCCAAGGTAATTACGCAACTAGGGACGATTTGGCCAAAATGTTGGACAGATTGAACTCTTTCATGGTACGTTTTCAGGCAAGGTCTGTAGCTGCTAGCCCTGGACAGGTAGGCTCCTTTGTATGTGATAAATTGAGTGCTGCACCTGTAGCGTCTAATGTTTGGTCCACAGGGCAGCCGGCCGGTCCGGGCGGGGCAGCTCTGGCAGCGAGCATTCAGGCTGCCAACAGTGATGGGGGGTCGAGTGCGGCGCCTCCTCCGGTCGCTCCTACCTTGGTGTCCAGCACGGTCCCGCCCGCAGCACTCAGAAGCTCAGGGGTTCCTCCTCCAGTGATCCCAGCGCCCATTCCCTCCAGCTCGTTGGTTCCACTAGTCACCTCCACCCCGCTCCTGTCCGGACATTGCTCTTTGGCCTGGCAAGTCCCGCAGGCTGCCAAAGAAGGTATCTGGAGGCGTGATTTCGTAGATATCTTCACGTTGCTCATGCTGGGCCAAGAAGGCATGGATGTCAGAAAGATAGGTGCCAAGGAGGATGAGAAAAAGGTTAAGTACCAGCCCTGGCCGGAAAATAACATTGCAAACTGGTTTGAAGCCTTCCCTATTCTAGCGTCAGTCACAATTGAGAAAGGGCCCAGAGTTGGTGCAGTACTCCAGAATCATCCACAACGAGGCCATGAAATGGGGAGGTAATGGGTGGGTCAACTACGACAGAGTTTAGAAGAAAGATTTTGCAGTGCCCAGAAATGAGATGGGATCAGGAGGTGCAGCTCTGGATGGAGCACATGGGTGCCCGTGCTCACCAGACCAGTGGTTCCCAGGTAGGTATGGGCGGAAAATCCGTTTCGCTCGCGGATTTTGCGGATTTTCGGGAAATCCGCAATCCGCGAGATTCGCGAATCTCCCGCAAAATCCGCAAATCCGCGAGCAGCGGATTTTGCTCGCACTGCTCGCACTGTTCGCGTGAGTTCGCGGCTTCCCAGTACAACTTCGCGCCCTGCGAATAAGTGCTAAATTGCAGAAATACGATCTTAGCAAAACTGAAACTACTTGCCAGGTTCAAAAGTTCAGGCTCATCATTAGTAGCCATTTCCTGTAGTGCTTCCTGAGGGGCCCCTCCAGAGTTCAGTTGCCAGTTGCAACTATTATGTGACCCTGCTCTGAACCTCAGAATAGTTACACATATGCCACAAAGGTCCTGAATTACAGCTAAGGGAGACAAGCAGGAGCCAGGCTGGAAGTTAAAATCCATTAATCAGCCCCTAATTCATTATTGTCAGTTGGGGCAGGGCAGGTGTTGTAACTAATTTTGCAACAATGAAAGCACTTAGCAAGTGCAAAAGATCACTAATCAGGGCGCACTAAGGAAGCAGGTGCCAGCTAAAAAAATATTCTGTGACACATTAATCAGCCCCAAATTAATTCAGGTCACTTGAGGCAGGGAAGGTGTGCTTTGCTTTGCCGAAAATAATGTACACTGGACAACCAGAGGGTGTGGTGATGAAACAGAGGGTGGCATGGGTGGGCCAGAGGGTGGCATGAGTAGTCAGAGAGTGGCAGTGGTGACAGAGAGTGGCAGTGATGAAGAAGAGTGTCCCAAACAGGCTGGACACGTAGAAACAACAAGTTCGCAAAACTTGCGACCCGACAGGTAAGTTCGCAAATTGCGAAATTGTAAAAACCCTCGCGAACTGGCAGAAACACGGGCGAACACAAAAACAAAAAAATCCGCAAATTCGCGGGAATTCGCGGATTTTGCAGATTGCGAGTTCGCAAATCCGCAAAATTTGCGAACGCGGGATCCGCAAAATTCGCCCATGCTTATTCCCAGGCCTCCCCCCCCCACCCCCGGGGGGCATTCCTCACAAGGAGGGTCCTTTCAGTCGGGGTCAAGGGGCAAAAATACCATTCGTGGAGGCCGCAGAGGGGGCGGACACAGAGGGGGTTTCAAGAGATCTCCCCCAGGGACATGCCGCCTGTTAAACAATGGGTCATGCTCCTGGGGTAAGACGTGCAAATACCTGCACGCATGTCACACTTGTGTGGGACCCCACCCTGCAGCCTCTTGCCAATCCAAACAAAAATCGCAACCAACAGGAAGAGGGGGGGCAGCATAGTTGAATCAGTTATCTCGCCCCCTGCTCTGGTTCCCCCTCCCCCGCAACTTTCTCCTGCCCCTGCTCAGCTCCTGGTCGGGGGTAGTTTCACTAATCTCCCTGCCACCTTGCAGCCTGTTACTCTTTCTCCTTCTACAGGGCACACTATTTTAGGCTGTTCTCCTATTATCCTGGACAACATTATTCCCTAGCTTAGGCGCTATCCCCTGGGGACTGACAGCCGACTGCTGTTGTTTGGATTTCATGAAGGTTTCAAGATCCCCTACGTAGGTGCCCTGGGCATTAGAGAAGCAGACAACCTGAGATCTGCCAAAGACCAACCAGAGGTAGTTCGGGCAAAAGTGGAGAAAGAGATCATTGGGCCGGGTGGGGGGTCCCTTCCTGCTTCCCCCATTGGAAAACGTTGTTGTCTCACCCCTGGGGGTGGTACCCAAGAAAGAACCCGGTGCCTTCAGATTAATTAATCACCTTTCATATCCAGAGGGGGCGTCTGTTAATCATGGTTTGGAGGAGGGGGGGCCTGCTCTGTGTCATATTGTACGCTGGACGTGGCTTGGACCTAGTCAGGCGGGCGGGCAGAGGGGTCTGGTTAGCAAAGGCAGACATTGAATCTGCCTTCCGGCTATTACCAGTCCACCGAGCAGCTTTCACCTACTGGGCTTCAAGCTAGATGGACTGTACTATTATGACAAATGCATGCCCATGGGCTGCGCTGTGTCCTGCGCCTACTTCGAAGCGTTCAGTTGTTTCTTGCAATGGGCCCGCCAAGACCCCTACAGGGTGGAAGGGGTGACTCATTACCTAGACGACTTCCTGTTCATCAGGAGCGATGGGACACAGCATTGTTGCACAGTCCCTGGCAGACTTTGTACAACTATCTGGGCATCTGGGGGTCCCTTTCGCTCCTGGAAAGACAGTAGGGCCAGCACAAGTGTTAACATTCCTGGGAATTGAGATTGATACCATTGCAGGAGAGTCTAGGTTACCGGCAGACAAAGTGAGGGACCTGGTCGGTTAAATCCAGTCCTTAGCGGGCCTGGACAGGGCCCCCCTGGAATGCATTCAAGGCATCTTAGGGAAGCTCAATTTTGCAGCAAGAATCATCCCAGCGGGGAGGGTGTTTGCCAGAAGACTCGCTAGGGCCACCGCCAAAGTCACCAAGAAACACCACATGGTGAACCTGAGTAAAGGCATGCAGCACGACCTGGCCATGTGGGCAGAATTCCTGGCCAATTTCAACGGGGCAGTGATCTGGAGGGCTCCTTGGGCTGGTAGCCCTAATCTCACTCTTTACACTGATGCTTCTGGTAGGCAGGGTTTTGGTGCCATTCTGGACAGGGACTGGTGCGCTGAGAAGTGGCCCAACGCTTGGCACAAGAAAAAGGTTACAGCCAAGATTACAGTTCTTGAGTTATTCCCCATTGTTGTGTCTTTTCACTTGTGGCCCGCAGTGTTGTCAGCCAAACGGGTACTGTTATGGTCAGATAACTTGGCTGTAGTACAAGCCATAAACTCCCATTCTGCTAGTTGCCCACTGGTTTTGTGCCTCCTGCGGGAGTTGGTGAAAGTGTGTCTTTTCAACAATGTAGAATGCGCGCATCACATCCAAGGTACCCAAAACATTGCGGCTGACGCTCTCTCTCGTTTTCAGTGGCTCCGGTTCTGGGATACATGGCCGAGAGCGAGAGGGGAAGCAACCCCCATCCCAGCACATCTCTAGTACCTGTTGAAGTGGAAAAGCGAATGAGGGGACTGGGGGAACTGTCTTTAGCACCAAAGACCGTCAGTAGATACAGGACATGCATTCAAAAAGTTTGTGCTACAGTGGGGGCTTGGGAGGACTGTGGGGCATCCTCAGAAGCAAGAAGGCAGTCATTTATTCTGTGGGCTAAAGACAGCAAGAAGAGCCATTCCTGGATATCTGGCCACCTAGCAGCCATCAGCCAACACGCCAACCTCAGGGGGCAAGCTGACCCTACCAAGGCCATTGTGATAAGGGCAGCATTGAAAGGTTGGGCTAGGAGTGAACCTAAGGCTCCAGACAATAGATCACCCATTGATTTTCAGACTTTACAGGGGATGATCGATTGGCTGCCCCAAGCAACTAGCTCCGATTATGAGGCTGCGCTGTTTGCGACAACTTTTAGCATTGCCTTCTTTGGAGCATTCAGGATTTGCGAGTTAGTGGCTAGATCTAAGAATGACACGTCAGGGGTGGCACTGAAGTTGCAGGATGTAGCTCTCTCTGTCGAGGCACTCAAACTCACGCTGCGACAATGTAAGACTGATCAGCGGGAGAGAGGAAAAGTGTTTTGGTTGAACAGCTTAGGAGTTAGCGAGTATTGCCCAGTCCGTTTAGTATCCGCTTTCTGGGCAGCACACCCAGCAGTGGAGGGATACCTCCTCATCCATGCAGACAACACCCAACTGACCAAATACCAGGTAGAATACGTCATGCACGCATGTCTGCCGCTGTCTGGGGGGAACGCCCCTGGCAAGCATTTTTTGCACGCATTCCTTTCGCATAGGCGCAGCCACCACTGCATTCACAGAAGGCTTGACAGTGGAGGGCATCAAGCAAGTGGGGCATTGGCAATAAAACTGTTTCAAAAGGTACATTAGACCATGAGTGCATGATTATAGGGTCAGGTCCGGCAAAAGACACCGCAGGGGCAATTCTGAAGGGTATTGGTGGCATGTACTTTTAATAAAGTATGGCGTGTGGCAACAAAGTTATTGAGCTGCCAGTACACAGCCCCCGGTCTGGCAGCAGAGTGTTGTGTTATGTATTTATTTGCAGTGTGGTGTGATTTATGTTTAATAAAACAAGTTTGATACATCACATCTCTTTATTTACCAGGAACAAAAGTGTGGGTGATGGGCAACGCGGGTGTCTCCAGATTGGCACAGTGGGCTGAAAGCAGGAAGTGGAAACATGGGTTTTGCAACACTGAGATCAATTGGCTGGGATTCCCGGGCATGCGCTGGAATGGGTTGTTGGGCACGTTGCAGCGAGAACTGGAGAGGAGCTTCCCTCTGCCAGACGTGCTAGTCTTACACCTTGGCGGGGACGACCTACCGGCATTGGGCAAAAGGTTTCTGCTGAGGGACATGAAGGCGAACATGTGCAAGATAAGCAGCATGTTAGGGACATGTGAACTGTGGTGGTCAGAGATCACGCCACGTCTGGTGTGGCTTGGTGCACAATCGGGGCAAGCTTTGGAGGTGGCGCGCAGGGGAGTTAACTGCGCTATGCGTAAATTCACTGACCAGTCGGGTTTTGGCTGTATCAGATATGGGGAACTGCACGCCAAATCTACCGGATGCTTTGATGATGAAGGAGTTCACCTTTCTAAAGTGGGAATGGACTTGTTTCTTTTGTACCTTGAAGAAGCGTTAGGAGTAGCAGGATGCAAATAGGTGTGCTCAGGTGGGGGGCCCTGGTTGTGACGGTCGCCACTCCCAGGGCTGTGGCTGAGTTACAGGATGATCCAGAGGCGTAAAAGGACTCACGAGTACCCTGTTCAGGAGCACAAAGGATGCTGAGGCCTAATATCCCCAGGAGATCTGTGCGGTGGACCCTGGGGTGCGACGCCAACCTGTTATCCTAAGGGCGGTTGGAAACCTGTACAACCGGGGGTTGCTTGAACGCTCCGCCCCTCGTAGGGGGGGTGTGTGTGAGCAAGAGGGTGGACCAATGATTCACCAGATATGGGAGGGGCTATCCTCTCACCATAACCTCTAAGCACCGTCTGGTCAGGGCCGCGGTGCTACTTGGTCAACTCAAAGGTAATCCATCAACAAGGGGTTTTCAAAGTCTGAGAACTTAGGAGGTCGTAGGACGCCCCAAACATTCGCTGGGCGGCCAAACACGACCTCGTAAGGGAACACACACCTGTCCCCTGGCACCTGGGCTCCTGAACCCTTGGGTGCGCTCCCATCAGACCACACCTCGCCCCTGAGCTCCTGAACCCTTGGGTGTGCTCTCATCAGACCACACCTCCCCCCTGAGCTCCTGAACCCTTTGGTGTGCTCCCATCAGACTACACCTCGCCCCATAGCTCCTGAACCCTTGGGTGTACTCCCATCAAACCACACCTCGCTCCTGAACCCTTGGGTGTACTCCCATCAGAGTACACCTCGCCCCTGGCACCTGAACCCTTGGGTGTGCTCCCATCAGACCACACCTCGCCCCTGGCACCTGCGCTCCTGATCCCTTGGGTGTGCTCCCATCAGACCACTCCTCGCCCCTGAGCTCCTGAACTCTTCTGTGCGCTCCCATCAGACCACACCTGGCACCTGAGCTCCTGAACCCTTGGGTGTGCTCCCATTAGACCAAACCTCGCCCCTGGCACTTGAGCTCCTGAACCCTTCTGTGCGCTCCCATCAGACCACACCCATGCCAGTTGCAGCTACCCCTTAACTCATGGGTACTCACAAACTTTCTCTCGGGCCACATTTACCGCGTGGTTTGTGGCTGAGGACCGCACCGTGCGGGGCGGGGTCAGAGGGGGAGGGGGCGGGGCTAAAGCAAAAAATAAATGTGACCATGAGGTTGAACACAGGTCCCTGCAGCAGACGCCTTCGTCCACTGAGCCACCAGACCCGGCATACACACATCTCTCTGTCTCCCTCCCTCCCTATGTCTCTCTCCCTGTCTCCCTCCCTCTCTCTCCCTTCCTCTGTCTCCCTCCCTCTCCCTCCCTCCGTCTCCCTCCCTCTGTCTTCCCCTGACAATCTCTCTCTGTCTCCATCTCTCTGTCTTCCTCTGTGTCTCTCCCTCTGTCAACCTCTGTCTCCCTCCCTGTGTCTCCCTCCCTGTTTACCTCTCCCTCCCTCTGCCTCCCTCTATCTCCCTCCCTCTCTCCCTCCCTCCCTGCCTCCCTCTCTGTCTCTTTGTCTCCCTTCCTCTGTCACCCTCTGTCTCCCTCCCGCCCTCTGTCACCCTCTGTCTCCCTCCCTGTCTCCCTCTCTGTCTCCATCTCTCTGTCACCTTCTATCTCCCTCTCTCTGTCAACCTCTGTCTCACTCCCTGTCAACCTCTGTCTCCCCATGACAATATCTCTCTGTCTCCATCTCTCTGTCACCCTCTGTGTCTCTCCCTGTCAACCTCTGTCTCCCTCCTTCCCTCTCTGTCTCCCTCCCTCTCCCTCTCCCTCCCTCTGTCTCCCTCCCTGTTTCCCTCCCTCTGTCTCCCTCTCTGTTTCCCTCTCCCTCCCTCTGCCTCCCTCTATCTCCCTCCCGGCCTCCCTCTAGGCCTCCCTCTCTGCCTCTTTGTCTCCCTCTCCCACCCTCTGTCACCCTCTGTCTCCCTCCCGCCCTCTGTCACCCCCTGTCTCCCTCCCTCTCCCTCTCTGTCTCCATCTCTCTGTCTCCATCTCTCTGTCACCCTCTGTCTCCCTCCCTCTGTCAACCTCTGTCTCCCTCCCTCTGTCAACCTCTGTCTCCCTCCCTCTGTCAACCTCTGTCTCCCTCCCTCTGTCAACCTCTGTCTCCCTCCCTGCCTCCCTGTCTGTACTGGGCATTGTTTGTTCCAGAAGGATGCGTCTGTCCTTGTCACTTCATAAAACCTTCTTAAAGGTGTGCCAGTGGATGCCTGCTGCCACAAACTGAACACCCGGTGTCAAAAAAAGCATGATAGACCGCCAGTGGTCCTTTTACATGAAGACTGAGCTGTGAAAGCTTGTGCAAGTGATCAAGGATATGCTGCATATGCTGCCTTTCAGTAAACATCCTGTGAGGGGAACTTGTAAAATTCGATAAGTAAACATTTCGGAGACCTTCTGTTTTTTTCTGGTAACTTGCACATATAGCTGGCAATTGGGGTTCTTCTGTGGCCTGGTCACATTTGCTTTGACAATGTGTGGCTGATCTTGAACCAATGTACTCTCCTGAGATTCAGTGTTGGGAAGAGATGTGTAGAACAGAGGGGTATCCAGAGGAGTTTGGGCGTATGAACCCCACCCTGTGCCGCGCCTCACCCAGTGCCTGCATTTATCCTAAGAGAGAGGTGATGAGACACTTGAGCTACTCTCCAGTCAGGGAATCTTCCTCGTGCCTAACTTTGTAAAAATCTTGGCTAATGTCTCCTAAACAATAAAATAACTACAACACTTCTTGAGATGTAGGATAACAAAACTATTTCGATACTTGAAATGGGTAGGACGTCAGCTTAAGAATGTATATGCACATGTGAGCCACACCGTGCGTGTTATTTAGAGATCTGAAATGAGATGTAATGGCGCAAATAAGACTAGCACAGCCTAGGGCTGAGGCTACATTAACAATATGCACAATGGGAATACTGGGCAGGTGGACCGAGCAGCAGTGGCAAAGGAAACCCGACCTGAGCAATAATCCTTACCCTGGTACGATACTGATGCATAGGGTCTGGGGCGGGATGAGACAGCTTCCGCAGTACACACACAGCGGCACCCGAGCACTTCACAGGTCTTTAAAAGACCCTTTACATGTTAATTAAGCTTTGTTGGTATTTCACCTCTTAGTGCCCCTGCATCTCCACTCTGACAATCAGCACCCCGCCCCCACAGAGCAGAGTCTCTCAGAGTCCGGGCGTTTGCTGACACAATTTACATTTTTTTTTAAACGCAGGTAAGATGTCTGGAAGGTCCGCGGGCCGCCAAGGAAGGCTTGCCGGGTCGCTGACGGCGGCCCGCGGGCCGTACTATGAGTACCCATGCCTTAACTCTTCTGTGCACTCCCATCACACCACACCTCGCCCCTGAGCTCCTGAACCCTTGGGTGCGATCCTATCAGACCACACCTCGCCCCTTTGGTGCGCTCCCATCAGACCACACCTCGCCCGCGCTCCCATCAGACCACACCTCGCCCCTGAACCCTTGGGTGCGATCCTATCAGACCACACCTCGCCCATGAACCCTTGGGTGCGATCCTATCAGACCACACCTCGCCCCTTTGGTGTGCTCCCATCAGACCACACCTCGCCCCTGAACCCTTGGGTGCGATCCTATCAGACCACACCTCGCCCCTTTGGTGTGCTCCCATCAGACCACACCTCGCCCCCGCTCCCATCAGACCACACCTCGCCCCTGAACCCTTGGGTGCGATCCTATCAGACCACACCTCGCCCGTTTGGTGTGCTCCCATCAGACCACACCTCGCCCGTGCTCCCATCAGACCACACCTCGCACCTGAACCCTTGGGTGCGATCCTATCAGACCACACCTCGCCCCTTTGGTGCGCTCCCATCAGACCACACCTCGCCCGCGCTCCCATCAGACCACTCCTCGCCCCTGAACCCTTGGGTGCGATTCTATCCGACCACACCTCGCCCCTTTGGTGTGCTCCCATCAGACCACACCTCGCCCGTGCTCCCATCAGACCACACCTCGCCCCTGAGCTCCTGAACCCTTGGGTGCGATCCTATCAGACCACACCTCGCCCCTTTGGTGTGCTCCCATCAGACCACACCTCGCCCGCGGTCCCATCAGACCACACCTCGCCCCTGAACCCTTGGGTGCGATCCTATCAGACCATACTTCGCCCCTTTGGTGTGCTCCCATCAGACCACACCTCGCCCGCGCTCCCATCAGACCACACCTCGCCCCTGAACCCTTGGGTGCAATCCTATCAGACCACACCTCGCCCCTTTGGTGTGCTCCCATCAGACCACACCTCGCCCGCGCTCCCATCAGACCACGCCTCGCCCCTAAACCCTTGGGTGCGATCCTATCATACCACACCTCGCCCCTTCGGTACGCTCCCATCAGACCACACCTCGCCCGCGCTCCCATCAGACCACACCTCGCCCCTGAACCCTTGGGTGTGCTCCCATCAGACCAGACCTCGCCCCTGGCACCTGAGCTCCTGAACTATTCTGTGCGCTCCCATCAGACCACACTTGGCACCTGAGCTGCTGAACCCCAGCAGCTTACCTGGGCTGCGCTTGGTTGAGTGGATCAGGTGCCCCAATCTTCACCCTAAGCGTGTTTTGTGCCCCGTGGGTCTCAGGCGGAGGTGGGCAGTGAATGAGCCAGGTACAGTCAGTGCCAGGCTAGAGACTGCACGTCACTGAAGCACTCTGGAGCTGCACACAGCGGACATGACAGGAGGCGCTCTACTCTCACAACCGTGGCGCAAGATGCCAGGGTGGGAAAACAGGTTCAAAGATGACCAGGAAAGGTGGGGTGCCTGCTCCAAGGTGAACCAGGCCTTCCTTAAACAAACGTCGACATGTGCCTGCTGACACAATTGTTTTATATCACTCTGTGCTGTTTAGATAAAGTCGTGAACCTTGAGCCCCTCCCATCAATTCCTAACTCTTTTCTGCTGGTCCTGCATTCCGCACTCTGAAACCCCAGATCAGAGTAAGGCACTTGCAGCACTGTGACCTGTCACAAGAATGCATCTAGCAATAGACTGATAACGGCGCTGAACGCCATGCCAACAGGGGCCCGTGCCCCCGAGGTGCTCATTCACCCCAGTTCATGCCCCGGGCCCGAGGTGCTCATTTACCCCAGTACATGTCCCGTGGTTCTCATTCACCCCAGTCAATGCACCCTGACGTGCTCATTCACCCCAGTCCATGCCCCGTGCCCCAGAGGTGCTCATTCACCTCAGTACATGCCCCCGAGGTGCTCATTCAACTCAGTACATGCCCCCGAGGTGCACATTCACCCAAGTCCATGCCCGAGGTGCTCATTCACCCCAGTCAATGCCACGTCCCCCGAGGTGCTCATTCACCCCTGTCCATGCCCCTTGGCCCCCGAGGTGCTCATTCACCCCAGTCAATGCCCTGTGCCCCCGAGGTGCTCATTCACCCCAGTCCATACCCCGTGCTCATTCACCCCAGTCCATGCCCGAGGTGCTCATTTACCCCAGTCAATGCCCCGTGCCCCTGAGATCATTCACCCCAGTCAATGCCCTGTGCCCCCGAGGTGCTCATTCACCACAGTCCATGTTCGTGCTCATTCACCCCAGTCCATGCCCGTGCCCCGAGGTGCTCATTCACTCCAGTCCATGCCCCGTGCCCCTGAGGTCTCATTCACCCCAGTCAATGCCCCGTGCCGCTGAGGTGCTCATTCACCCCAGTCCATGCCCGTGCCCCTGAGGTGCTCATTCACCCCAGTCCATGCCCCGTGCCCCAGGGGCTCCTTCACCCCAGTCAACGCCCGTGCCCCCAAGGTGCTCATTCACCCCAGTCCATGCCGTGAGGTGCTCATTCGACTCAGTTCATGCCCTGTGCCCCCAAATTACTCATTCACCCCAGTCCATGCCCTAAGGTGCTAATTCGACCCAGTCCATGTACTGTGCCCCCAAATTACTTATTCATCCCAGTCCATGCACCGTGCTCCCGAGGTGCTCATTCACCCCAGTCCATGCCCCGTGCCCCCAAGGTGTTCATTCACCCCAATCCGTGCCCCCGAGGTGCTCATTCACCCCTGTCCATGCCAGTGCCCCCGAGGTGCTCATTCACCCCTGTCCATGCCCATGCCCCCGAGGTGCTCATTCACCCCAGTCCATGCCCCGTGCCCCCGAAGTGCTCATTCGCCCCAGTCCATGCCCCGTGCCTCCGAGGTGCTCATTTGCCCCAGTCCATGCCCCGTGCCCCCAAGGTGCTCATTCACCCCAGTCAATGCCCCGTGCCCCTGAGGGGCTAATTCACCCCAGTCAATGCACCCTGACGTGCTCATTCACCCCAGTCCATTCCCCATGCCCCTGAGGTGCTCATTCACCCCAGTCCATGCCCCGTGCCCCTGAGGTTCTCGTTCACCCCAGTCCATGCCCCGTGCCCCTGAGGTGCTCATTCACCCCAGTCCATGCCCCGTGCTCCTGAGGTGCTCATTCACCCCAGCCAATGCCCCGAGATGCTCATTCACCCCAGCCAATACCCCGAGATGCTCATTCACCCCAGTCAATGCCACGTTCCCCCAGGGGCTCATTCACCCAGTCAATGCCACATGCCCCCAGGGGCTCCTTCACCCCAGTCAACGCCCGTGCCCCCAAGGTGCTCATTCACCCCAGTCTGTGCCCCGTCCCCCCGAGGTGCTCATTCGCCGCAGTCAATGCCCCGTGCCCCGGAGTGGCTTATTCACCCTAGTCAATGCACTGTGCCCCGTGGTGCTATTTCACCCCAGTCTGTGCCCCCGAGGTGCGCTCATTCACCCCTGTCCATGCCCCGAGGTGCTCATTCACCCCTGTCCATGCCCCCGAGGTGCTCGTCCACTCCAGTCCATACCCGGTGCCCGAGGTGCTGGTTAGACCTGGCACCTTGGCGTGAGTCTCCCTTCCATTTTTTGCTGATATGCCTCATACGTTTTGCTGGTGTTAGCTGCTCAGAGCACTGTGCCACTGCCAATCAGTGCCACAGGGCAAGTGCTCCCTATGAAAGGTGTATGTGTAATTGATTTCCATGATTGTCTTATTTTGTTTACTGTCAGTCCCCAGTAAAGTGCACCAGGAATGCCAGGGCTTGTAAATACAAATGCTGCTGGTGGGCTTGCAGCACTGGTTGTGCCACCCACAGAAGCGGCCTGGTAAAATGTGCCTAAGGTATGCCATTGCAGAACCTGCGAGCAGTCTGGTACTGTTATGCTAACTGCGCAAGTACAACTACTTGCCAGTCCCTAAACCTTCCCTTAACTTCATATTAGTTACCCCTATGGTAGGCCCAAGGGCAGGGTGCATTGTAAGCATAAGGTAGGACAAGCCCTGATGTTTGTGGCATGTCCTAATAGTGAATTACAGCCATTTTCGTTTTTCACTATTGTAAGGCTACCTGCTCTTCATAGGCCAGAGTGGGCTGCTGGAATTATTACACTCTATAATCCCAACAGACTCATAGTGCATGATAGAAAGTCCAGTTTAGCATGCCTGAACTCAGAATAATAAAATACTTCTCTTAGTGAAGTTTATTTTAGTATGCTGTGTTTGCAAATACCACTTTTAGAAAGTTAGTATTTGCTTGCCTAACCATTTCAGCCCGCCTCTGCTAGGATGTGTATCTGCTGTCTGATTTCTGTGTGTGACAGGGCTGGAGAATTCCAGGAGACAGGCTGCGACTGACAGGTGTTGAATAGAGAGATTACACCAGGATGGGTGGGGGGGGGGAGTGCCCCTTGACTCTGAATAGGGCTGTGCTCTGCCACCACAATGCTGGCTCCGCCCCCTGGGGAGCGACTGATGACTCTGCCCTGCACCTGGTCCAGAAAGAGGGAAGACTGTCAACAGAGTGCTCCTGACTGTACTTGTCATTACAATGCTGGCTCCACCTCCTGTGGAGCGTCTGATGTCCCTGCCCTGCACACTGAAAGAAGAAGCCAGGGCCTGAAAAACAAAGTGCTCAGAGACTGGCTGGATTAGGCAAAGGCCCCCCTGGCCTGCGAGAACAAAAGAAATGGTGTATAAAAGTAGGAGCCCTGCTCCTAAGAAATCAGATCCTGTTTAAGCCAAGAAGAAGCTCTGCCCGAAGAGGAGGACCTGGGAAAACTACATGGAGGACTACTGTCTCTAATCCTGAGAGACTGGCCTGAGGTGGGTGCCTTGCTGCAGGAAGGAGAGAGGAGAAAAGACTAAAAAGGACTTTTGAATTCAACTTGTGCATCTGGTAAACAATCTCCAAGGGCTTGCTGGTGAACTTGCCCCCTGAACTGGGCCCCAGGAACATTGGGTGCTAACCCCCCCTTCAGGAGGAGCTGCTGTTCGTGTGATCTGACCCTACAACGCTGATCCAGGGAAGTGGAGTGTGTGAGGAATCCTCGACGCACATTCTGTCAAGCAGTGCACCCCCGTCCCCCGAGCAATGCGACTTCAGTTTGGCCGCGCCGCAGAAACAAAGTACAGTTCAGCCCCGCTGGTCCGAGCACCGTAACTGTGGGCGAAACCGAGCCGTAGCTCGCACCGTAAAGAGGACCCATCCGGTCCGAGCACCCCGAGCTTCATGCCCCGAGCCTTAGCTCGTAAAGTAAAGACAGACCCTGCCCTGCATTTATCTTTCCTTTGGGATCACGTTGATGAGAGTGCCCCGCTGCTGTTAAGCGAACAGCTGCGGAGCATCCTGCGAGTGAGTACGCCCCGTTTTAACGAACCGTACTCCCGCCCGCACCACCTGCACCCGCTCCCCCTCCAGGGTAGAAGCGCACGCTGCGGGTAAGCCTGTCCCCCTCACCCCCACAACGCATCGTTAACCCGAGCCACGCCTGCAGAAGCCTCGAGCCGTAGCCGCAGCTCCCCAGGGAGACACTGCGACGTGGGACGACTGAGCCCCGCAGCCGCCTGCCTCGAACTTGCACCAAGAAAAGGTACTGTGCCTCCTGAGCCCCGAACTGTGTGCCGTGCGAGTATCACCCCCAACAACGACTCGCAACGACTCCCTGCACTGAATTTGCCCTGAGTATGTCGAGATCGTACACCACGCTCCGGACTGCAGTGTCCGTGCAGGGGGTGTACTTGGAACAATAGAGACAGTGCCTGAAATACAGTGAAGCCGTTTTAGAAGTAATTAACCCCTTCCTAATACTGAACATTGCAACTAAGGCCTGCATCTTGCTGTGAATATTGTGGCATCATCTTTGAAAGTTACTTGAACCATTTTTTTTATACTAAGTCTGTTTTCTAAAGCCTGCTTGAGAGTTTTTATATAAAGAGTATATTTTTACAGAAGAACAGTCTTGTATCTCTGTGTGGTGGGTTGATAAGTCAGTGTGTATGTTATGACAAATGCTTAACCATATACTCTAGGGATTAGCCTTGTCTGCTCGCGTGAGGCCGCCTAGAGGGTGAGCAGGGGTTATTTTCTAAGAGTAAGTCCCTTGCCCTGACTAGAGGAGAGGGTCCCTGCTTGTCACAAGTGCATACCTGTGCTAACCAGAGACCCCCAATTCTAACAGTGCTCATTCACCCCAGTCCATGCCCCGTGCTCCTGAGGTGCTCATTTACCCAAGCCAATGCCCCGAGGTGCTCATTCACCCCAGTCAATGCCACGTTCCCCTAGGGGCTCATTCACCCCAGTCAATGCCACGTGCACCCAGGTGCTGATTAACCCCAGTCAACGCCCGTGCCCCCAAGGTGCTCATTCTCCCCAGCCAATGCCCCAAGGTGCTCCTTCACCCCAGTCAATGCCCTTGCCCCCGAGGTGCTCATTCACCCCAGTCAATGCCCGTGCCCCGAGGTGCTAATTCACCCCAGTCCATGCCCCGTGCCCCTGAGGTGCTCATTCATCCCAGCCCATGCCCCGTGCCCCTGAGGTGCTCATACACCCCAGTCCATGCCCCGTGCCCCTGAGGAGCTCCTTCACCCCAGTCTGTGCCCGTGCCCCAGAGGTGCTGTAGTGTAGTTCCTATATTCCCAATAGGCTCTGGGCATTGGAATAACATAAACGATAGTGTAGACCCTAGGACTGAGGTCGACTAGGTCTCTATTGAATATGTTAGACTTAATTGTGTGTGCCAGCTAGCTCAGAGGTCACTAGAAACTTTCTTGAATACACAAGAAGGGATTACCTTCTGACAACAATATAACATGACAACTTTGTTCCCCCTGAAATAAGGAATATCTTCAGAGTCGCGGAAACAATAGATAACTATTTTACTCAGTCAATCGTGCATGCTTAGTTTCACCAGAAATGCAGAGAAATAGAGAGACGGGCGTTTTCAATAAAAAGGTGTTATTTTATTGAGCAGTCTTCTTTCTCATGCAAGAGAAATGAATTGCCACAATTGCAATACTTGTCATAAAGTAAAGTGCGTACAGTAAAAGGAGTATTATGAAATAATACTGTAAATACATTTATATGGTTTCTAAGCCATAAGATACTTAAAAGGGATAAAATACATACAATGATAAAATAATGACTAAACGTACTCAACTGGTGTTTCTTAGATATGCCTACCCCGGTGTACCTAACGTACACCGGGGTAGGAGTAGATGAGTTACAGTTTTTGTCAAGAATCGGAATCAAGAATTCTCTAAGGGTCTAACCTCACCGCCCCTATTATTACCAACTACATTTTCTATTCCAAACGCCCCTCTAAATGGAAAAGCACTTTCCTACAATCTCTCCCAGTCACGAAGTGCCTCAAAATCCCCCATGGCCACAAACTATCCACGACTCCCTCTCCTACCTTTCCTGGGGAAATCGACATCTCCATGTTTAAAACCAGTAACATCCTCATCCAAGGTGCCGTTCCCCACCTCAACACCTTTGAATTTCACTTCAGATCACTGACAATCCAACTTCACAAGTCCGCTGTTGGACAGGCCACGTGAAAGGCTGGCTCCCTCCCCGCACGACCAGGCCCGAGCCTGGCTCTTCAAGTGTTACACGCAACAACCAACCGTTCCCGTCTCGTATGGGACCCCTGCCCCTGGACATCTCCCCATCATGGGCCCGATTCCCTACCGGCCCTCTCGCCCGGCCTGGGCGCCATCTTGGACACAGCACCACGAGGCCGCGTGGCCTCCGATCGACCCCAACCCTGGGCCTGGCCAGGCCCCGACATCCCGGCACCACCATCCACCCAGGAGGTGAGCGGACTACTTGGCAGGTCAATGGGAGAAAGAGGTGTCGATGGCTCTCCCCCGCCAGGTGCCGATCGCCCCAGCTCCCCCGGGCGATGGCTCCACCCCCCTGCTGGGTGTCTGGACTCCCTCATCCTGGACCTCCCGACCTCCAAGTGCGAGGGTCCGGACACCAAAGGGCGCCAGACCTATAACTGGGGCAGCTCCAGAGCAGGAAGGCAGTTGTATCCTGGAGTCGAGAGACGCAGTGAAGAACTCATCCTTGACGGACTACTGGCGCTGCCGTAGCCCTGCCTTGCGAACTATCGACCTGCCTGCTGGCGCTGCCGCAACCTACTGAAACCTTCATCGTCGTCGGGACCTGCTGGCGTGGCCGCGGCCCGTTTGTAACCACCACCTTCATCGGGACCTGCTGGCTCCGCCGCGGACCGTCGCTACCTTCAACCATCCCGGGACCTGCTGGCTCCGCCGCGGCCCGACCACCTAGAACGCCGAGCTCGAGGATTGTGAGCTATTTCATCTACCAGATTGGTAACGAGACTGTCCCGCTACCCTTTTCCCAACCAAGAGACTAGAATAGAGGGGACCCCTGAGTCCAGACCTCCTTGTACCATTTCACCGTACTTGAAGAATTGCTTATAAAGAACGTTGAACCTTATCCTTGTGTGGTGTGCATCTGTGGGGGGGAAGTTACTTGTCTGTACGACCGCTGGAGACGGCTCTCCCCGGAGACCTCTCCCCTTGTCCTCGGCCGACCCTCCAGGTCCCGTCTAACATCCGCCAATACCCTTCCCCCCTCTCATCCTTTGCCCTCCTCTTTAACCCCTCCCTCTCATCCTATCCTCCCCTCAACAGATATGCCCACGTCCAACAATGCCATTCAAGTGCTGACCATGTCCACGTCCAACAATACCATACAATTGTTGACCCCCACCCCCCCTCTCAGCCCTCTGGCCCTTCCCACTCCCACAGTCCCTCCTTGTAGGAGAGTAGGGTCTGCTATCCTATGGTCACCCCAATTTTTGCTTTTTGCTTCACTGGTTTTCGACTTACTGAGGCTGTGGGCCTGCTAATCAGACCCCCAGCCTGCTGTTCTCTCTCTAAATTCATAATACATGTGCTATAGGTACATACCACAATTGGAAATGGACTCCTTGTCAGCCCCTGTACCATGCACTATAGGTGCTCAGGGCATAGGTGCCACCAAGGCCTACCAGGGGCTGCAGCATATCTTTTGCCACCCCTGGCTGGTTCTTAAATTGACACACCTGGCTGATCACTCAGCTGGGGCAAGTTGGTGTAATCACCCATTGCTTAGATATAGTATACCTATATCTAAACCTATATCTGGACACATATAAACCTGTGAGTCACTCCTATGGAAGGCCTTATCAATCCTGGAGGCAGAGTGCGTGGTTTAATGTGAGATAGAGCTCGAGCATGAGCTGCGCCTGTCTACAGTTGTCGGGAACAACTCCCTAAGCTGGTTCCGAGATAATGCCAAACCATATACTAGTAGGTGCATTATAATCCTCGCGGTTATATGTCATCTTTGGTTTGGCTTTATCAAAACATGTCGTGTAAGGTGTCATACGATTTGGAATACTATCCCCTCGACAGTCCTGTCGACAGGGATAGCATTCCACCCCTCTAGAGGGAGAAGACATGTTACTTTACTGAAACGCGGTTGATTTTTAAAAGAGCCTCAGATCCACAAAATGGATGCCTCTGCCACAGACACAGGTCTGACCTCCTGCTGTTGACTGAAACTCAGCAGAGGAGGCCTGGACAAAGGGTTTCCTGTCGCAGGGCGGTGTTACACCACCCCAGAGTAGGAGATAGTGGATTGTAGCAGGGAGGTTTGAAAGAAACCAGACACTGCCTGGGGAGCACAAGGCTGCCCCTTGCATAATCCGGCCAAACCGGTTCTGGGGCACACCAGCCCCAGTTCCAGCGTGGCCTGGATCAAAGGGAAAGGGGTGTATCCACCCCCTTCCTGGGTCCCACCCATAGGAGGGGACCTAGCAGGTAATCCAGCCCCCTAGATTGCTGTAAGAATGGGAGCAGTGCCAAAGCACTCGGATTATCCTGACGAAACATAAGAAATGAAACTCTGGACCCTTCGACATCCTACTCGACGTAGAAGACTGAAGAATCTCCCTTGTGGTCAAGGAGTGACC
Organism: Lissotriton vulgaris; assembly: GCF_964263255.1. NCBI lineage: Eukaryota > Metazoa > Chordata > Amphibia > Caudata > Salamandridae > Lissotriton > Lissotriton vulgaris. The sequence continues at coordinate 765,139,478 of NC_141685.1, read as the reverse complement.
ACCCTGTGCAAACAGGCACCATCCAGCAACTCGACGTCTGCTTTGTTGCAGTTCCCGCCGGAACTCGAGCGATAGAGATCAACGAGATCAAGCTTGCCTGCCTTTCTACAGTCCGATCCACAGTCCCTGCAGAGCTGAGACCCGTGGAGGCGACCGGAAGCGTGGGGCACGCCATCTTGAAAAGACCACAAGACGCTGACTGTGCAGCCCACGAGTGACCCTTGAAGCTGTACACCGGGGTGTGAGAAGCCCTAACCCTGAGCCACTCTTGCACCGAAGCTCACCCCTCTACACTCGACGAGTGCTGCATGGGGCCCTTCTGCTTTCTTTGGCTTGACGCATTGGCCCGGTCACTTGCCAGCTGGCTTGTGGCCCCTGTGCCGGCGAAAACTTAAATAAGACTTGCGATTCTGGTTGCTCCAGACTTGCCCCAGCTCCTCTGAAAAGGAGCCCCCACTCTGACCCTCCTGGTCCGAGTGAGAAGCAATCTTCTGGTCCTGCGTGGATTGCTCTAGCCAAGTGTTGTTTGCTCCAATTTTGAAGCCGACTGCGTCGACGGCGAGAGCCTGCGTGGTACAGATCGTGACCCGCTCCTGGACATCGCAGATGCCCCAGAGCCCACGTGACAGCGGAGAGAAGCTACTCGACAACCACTTGATTGCGCCCGACATTGCCTGGTTCCATCCTGGTTCCACCCTGGTCACTGCTGAGTGACCCAGACTCTGTCCCCTCTGCTTTCAGGTACTTTTCTACTCTGATTCACCCTTGGATCACACAGGACACTTCTCCTTCACATCGCCTGCAGCATCTTCAGCTCCAAGCACCAAGAGCCTGCGTGTCAAAACCCGACGCTACTTCGACCCTATGCACCTGCTTCCTGTGGGTGAGGTAACATTGCAACACCAGTGTTCCCACACTGGTACACACCTCTAGGGTCTGTGTCTAAAGGTTTGTCCTTCTAGGTTCAGCGGAAATATCCTTAAACTCTATTTGTGTAACTTTTACGCACCATTGACATTGCATTGGTGCAAGCCGCACTTTAAGTGCTGCACCCGAATCCCGCGGGCTTTTCCCGACTTCAGCATTGATAGTCCCGACTGCTCCCAGCGATTCCCTAGGCCCTAGGCCTAACCACTGTTCGATTGGTATCTCTTATACCACTTTTTTAATATATGGTTTGAGTGGCCACCCGCCCTCATCCATAATTGTGCAACTTTGTATGTTATACTGTGCTTTTGATTTAACGCTTGTGGCCCTTTGCTCATAAAGAGTACTGGGGATTATTTTAGAAATAAATACATATATTTTTATAATATATACTTGTGTGGTGTCCTTTCATTTGATATTACAGGACTGTGATTGGTAAAACAGCTCGCTTAACACGACCTCTTAAGTTAAGCCTTTAAGGCTGCTTAGTCCATGCTACCCCTAGGATAGCTTGTCTAACAAGGTTGACTTACAACCAGACACCATAAGGGTTGTTTGGACTGATACAAGGTGGTTCCAGAATTGGAAACATCATATATCAGGCCAACTTCTCACACTCCTCTTCCCCAGGACCTCCCTACTCCCCGCAGCTCCCAATCCCCGGCACACGCGTCCTGCCCTCCCTCACACCTCACTCCCCACGCCACGTGTGCTAACCCCCACCACCTTACGGACTCTCTGTGCCCTTCCCCTCCTCCTCTGACCCCACCCTTTTCCTCCTCTTCTAAACCCATCCTCTCCCCCCAAAACTCATTGCACCCACCACCCCGTACCGTCTTGCACTCTATTCCAGAATAGCCCCTACACCTCCTCCCCTAGACCCATCCTCTCTCCCTTTGAAACTCACAACTCCCACCATCCCGACCCGCCCTTCTCCCTACTTCCGAACAATCCTGCCCCTCCTTCTTCACCTCCTTCACCCTCTACGGCCATATACCCACCTTCCCCCTCCATGCCTCTCCTCTTGCCCTACTATGAACACCCCGTGCCGCTCCCTCCACCTTCTCCAATTTCCCACCTTAGTCTTATATTTAACTCTCTTGGCAACATTGAACGCATTCTCGCCACTCTCTCTAGAGATCTCACTCATCTTAGATCTGATTTCTATTCCTGCAAAAACGGAGCCCTCCCACTCCGGATAAACACCACTCACACCTGACATATTAATCCCACTACCCCCAAACCATTTTGCACAACTCCTCTACACCGCCGCGCACACAGACCTCTCCGCACCGCCTGCCCCCTCTCACCTATGGAGATCCTAGACCTCTGCAAATCCTACCCTCCCTGCTCACCCACTAATATCCAGCCTCCACCTGTCTCCAGCATCCCCGTCATATTGGGGACTAGCCGAACCCCCGCTCCCCTAGCTCACCTAGGCCACCTCCCCAACTCACCTCCATCCACTCCCTTCCACTCCCCAAAACTCCCCCTAAACCTCTTTCCTGCATGCTTGTCAATTGTCGGTCCGCTGTTCGACATGCCATTGAAATCTCTGAAACTATTCTTAGTGAATCCATCAACATCCCGTTCCTAACGGAAACCTGGCTCAATGACCACTCAACAAGCATCCTTGACCTCCTCGCCCCTACGGGCTACTCTATTCTAAGAAAAGACCGGCCTATCCGAAAAGGCGGTGGTGTTGCCATCATCTTTAAAGAGGAATTACAACTTTCCCTTGTCAATAACACTAATTACTCCGCCCTTGAATACCTCGAAGCTGAACTCAAAATTCACGGCTCCCAACCCATTCGCCTTCACAACATATATAACCCTCCCGGCAATACTCATCCCTTCGTTGATGAGCTATCCGACCTTCTTACACAATCGTCACTTTCCAACTCCCAAAACATTTTTCTGGGAGACCTCAACCTCCATTGGAATGAGACCAATAACCCCTCTATCACCCTCCCATCCAACCTTCTCGAGATCAACAACCTTGAGCAACTTTGTAAATCTTCGACCCATTCCAAAGGAGCAATCCTAGATGCCATCATTACAAGCAAAGATCTAGCCCTCCTATCCAACATCGTTCCCATCGACTGGTCCGACCATCATCTCATTCTGTTCTCTATAGCGATCTCTGCCATCCCTCCTCCCACGAAAATCATTAAACCCATGAAACTGTCCAGAAATCTTAATAATATCCCACCTGATTTACTGGAATCCAAACTCCATGCCCAACTTCTCGCCATCCCTCCGTCACTGAACGCAAATGAGCGTACAGAAGACTACAACAAAGCAGTCATGGATACCCTGGACCTCCTGGCCCCGCTGAAGCTTAAAAACCAAAGAACCATTCCTTCCAAATCATGGTTCAATTCTGAGCTTAATAATGAAAGACGCTCACTTAGACAGACGGAAAGAACGTGGAGACAACACCCTACCCCTTTGCACCTAGCTCGCCTCAGACTTGCAAGATCATCTTATAAAAAACACATCTTTAAACAACAGCATCCTTTTTCCGAGCACAACTGGACCGAGCCAAAAATAGACCCAGAGAACTGTTTAACATTGTTCGCAATCAAACCTCATCCACTCCTCCTATACTTCTGGCCTCGACCACTAGTTGTGAAGAAATAGCCCTCTTTTTCTCTGAAAAAATTGCAAGAATAGAACAATCCTTCCTCCAGACTCCGACCCCTACCTCCATTTTGGACATCTCCCCTAACTCACCTGCATCCCTCCCACCACCCCCTGCTCCCTCCATGATCCTACATAACATTGATCTCCCAATCCTCTCCATTCCCTCCTCCCTCCACGATTCCAATCCCCCTAACACTCTCCTTAAAAATAACGCCGCCTGGCATAATTTCCAGCCAGTTTCTGAAAGAGATGTCTTTGACATCATTGCGAAACTTAAACCCTCCTCCCACACCAAAGACCCCCTCCCCTCTAAACTTGTCCAAAATCTAAAACACATCATTACCCCTTCCTGGACCTCGATCATTAACACTTCCCTAGCCACCGTCTGTGTCCCTTCCTCCCTACAACTGGGCCAAATCACCCCCATTCTCAAAAACCCTACTGCCGACCCTAATGACCTCAACAATCTCCGTCCTATTTCCAATCTGCCCCTTCTCTCGAAAGCCCTGGAAAAATGTGTCCTTCTTCAGCTTGACAGACACATTGAACTTTTTAACTTACTTGACCCCCTCCAATCAGGCTTCAGGAAAGGTTGCAGCACTGAAACCGCCATGCTTAACATTGTTGATCACATTCACCACTCCCTCGACAATGGCTAATCTAGCCTATTGATCCTCCTCGATCTCTCCGCAGCGTTCGATACCGTTAACCATTCTGTTCTACTCAAAGTCCTTAGAGAATGATTCGGCCTTAATGGTATGAGTCATAATTGGTTTGTCTCATACCTGCAACACCATGCTCAACAAATTAAAATCCAAAACTGCTTATCGAACCCCTCCCCCATTTCTCTAGGAGTTCCGCAAGGATCCATACTCTCTCCCTCTCTCTTTAACCTCTTCATGGAACCCCTCACTCTCATTCTCAAACAAGCCGGGATCAATTACCATCTTTACGCTGACAATACTCAACTCTACCATAAGATAAAAACCCATGCTGACATCCTCCACCTCAACAACACCCTCATCATAATTCAAGCCTGGTTCCACTCGAACCACCTCAAACTTAACCCTAAAAAAACTGAAATTATTCTTTTCTCCCAAAAAACAACCAGCTCCCCATTCAAAATTGGATCACAGACCTTAATGCCCTCAACTGCCCATTGTCCCTAGCCACCTCAGTCAAATCCTTGGGCATCTCCCTTGACAACCGCCTATCTCTCAACGTACACATCAAAAACTCTGCCAAAGGAGCCCTCCTTACCCTCCTTACCCTCCGTAACCTTAAGAGAATTAAGCCCTTCATCCCAATTGATGATTTTAAACTAGCAGTTCAATCTCCTGTTCTATCGAGCATTGATTACAGCAATGCCATCCTCACCGGAATTCCCAAAACACAACAGGCACCTCTAAAATCAGTGCTCAACCTCGCGGCCAGGCTTATCACAGACTGCAAACGATTTGACCACATCTCTCCCGCCCTCAAAACCCTCATATGGCTCCCAATTGAAGGCAGATCCACTTATAAAACGGCCTGCATAACACACAAAATCGTCCACCAAAACACTCCGACTTACCTTGCTATCAAATTGACCAAAGCAGGCTGCACGCGATCCCTGAGAAGCTCTAACACCCTCCTACTTATCCCCCCCTTCAGAAAAATAATTCCACTCAGTCACGCTCCTTTTCAGGCAATGCCCCTCTTATTTGGAATGCCCTCCCACCAGACCTCCGTTGTTACCCGTTCTACCCCAGCTTCAAAAAAGAACTCAAACTTCTTCTCCTTAATAAATACTGGGGCTTCTAACTACCTCCCGAGTGGCCTCGCCTTCCTCAGCATCCCCCCACCCAGCTGCTCCGCCTACGGCTAGTGAACTCCCTCCTGCCCCCCCTCTCCTTCCCTTCCCCTTCAATCTTATCACCTCCCCCCCTTGCCTCTCCTTTACCTCCCGTTTCTTACTACACCTTATGACCTTCAGTTTTTCTTGCACATTTTTTGTCCTTCTTGCTCCTAGGTATATTTTATCGAAACTTCCCACCATACTGCGACCTCTATATTGTATATATTATTGTGTTTAGCAATTGTTTTTTACTTTTTATCTAGTGTAACCTTTATCCTATGTGGACTGCTTATTTTTGAACCAACTTTCTGTACTTATACACACTGTACCTGTATTTAAACACCTTTCTGTTACAATTGTAAAGCGCTCTGATACCTCTGGGTCCAGCCAGCGCTATATAAAATCTCTAAAATAAAATAAAAATTAAATTAAAAAAAATAAATTAAAAAAATAAATAAGAAGGTCTTGTATCTCTCTCTCAGGACTCGATCTCCCAGCAACCCGCGAGGGTGACAGGGAAACACTGGAGCTGGATTTCTCGGCAGGAGAAAAGACAGCGTCTTTCTCAGTGCGTCAACAGGGAGGGTCGGCTTCCTTCGGCACTCGCATCAGCAGGGCGTCAGGCAAGTAGATAGCCGATCTGCTCCAAACCACCGTGTGTTGCTTAAGGCAGATGTTGGTATATTTATACCTGTAAGGTGTCGAGTTTGACGTAAGGTTGGACATAAGACGTCACTAATTACTGGCAGTTCTTTCAGGACTCTCAGGAATTCTAGGACAAATCAAAACAGAAGCAGGGGGAATTCCCGGGCTGCTGGAGGCTTGGTTTGTTTAAGAACGCGTTGTGCTTTCTAGGAGTCTATGGGTGTAGCCTTGCCGTATTTGGACTGCATTGGCTATGACTTAATATGGATATGATTCTTATGCCTTTATAAGGATATGATTTGTTATAACCACATAAGGGCATAAATCGGGAATGTTTTAATTAGGGTCCTAGATACATTCACAACACCCACTCCACGTATTATGTCCATCATTACTAAATACTAAGCAATACTAAACATATAATGATGCATGTGTTTTCCAGCCCACCCTAAAATACATAGTAAGCATTTGAAATGGTATATACACGAAAAAATGAGTATAATACTGTACGCTTTTTGTAAGCAGTGGTGTCATTCAGATAATGCATATTTTGTACATTTAGAAAGTTGACTGAATGAATCACGAAATTCACATTTATGAAATGGCTCTTAATACAGAAGAGAAGGTCGAGACCATTTCATCACATATTTATACAAGACTGTACATGTGCTAGAGACTAAGTCAAAATATTGTCTCTAGATTTTTTTAAAATAGAAAATCTTGTTCTCTAAGAATAGTTCTACTTTAAGCAGAGTATCATGTGCCATAAAAAAAGGGTAAATATTCTGGGAACTGGAGAAAAATAATTTCGCTTTCGGGGAGAAAAAAAAATTGTTCCAATGTTTCTTAGAAGTTCTGTTTATCAAAACTGAAGGCCGAATTCAGAGTTTCAGGGAACGCTGTGTGCTTGCTATTTCAAAAGTTATTCTCGTTGTTAGGAGAGAACATTAACTCAGATAGGCTGGTAAAAAATTTGTCTACAACAGTAGGTGAAAGTTGGACCAGGTCCGAAAAAATAGAAATAGTGCATATGTGCGACGCATTGCCATCATCGGTGTCTAGATCAGCAATGGTCACGGAAGGTTGTACCTGTGTGCCGCTTTCATCTCGTACCTCACTGCCACCTAATCATAATGGTGAGGTCTCAACGAATGCCGTCATCAGAATGGGTAGCCGCTGGGGACAACACGTTGCATGAGCCATTACCGAACCAAGCAAAGTATCGACATCCATAGGTACTGCTGATGGGAGTGTGAGACAGACTTCTAACACGCATTATTCTCCGCAAAGCAGGCATCGTAGAACAGGTAAGATGCAATCTTGCCAGATTGGTCTGAATGAAAGAAACCAGGTAGTATTCAGATCTCTTAGCCGAGCCAAGCCGAGGACTTTAGCAATCCGCTCTCAGTATTGCATTCCTAGGATCTTGTCTTCCATTGTAGCCTGAGTTTTGTCTGTGACTTGACTTGCCATATCAGAGCAGAAGGAACAAAAATAAGATTCCTGCTACGAGTCCCAAGATGAGAGGCAGGCCGCCGAACACAGAATGCACGAAATTCGGGAAGATGCCAAGAACTGCTTCAAAGGGTACTAACAGTCCCGAAAAAATTGTCTTAAATACATGTGCGATGCCACTGGTATCTGACATGTTTAAGATTTGACTTAACATTTCTACGAAATGTACGGGGCAATTTGTTGATAATAATGCATGTATCTCTGCTGCTGTCCTTGCAACTTGCAGATCATACGTTTCTTTAGATGAGGTTAAAGGCACAGTTGTTTGTAAAAGAATAGACTTCATTCTGCTTAAAGTATCAATTCGAATAGAAGAGATATTCAAAGAAGGCCATATTGCCGCCTCCATGTCTGGTTTGCTGTTTGGATACAATACTTGCATACAACAAGTGACCATGGAAGTAACACTCACGAGATAGGCTTTTCCTGGCACCATGCCACAACAGCTGTGCTCACTTATTAGAACGTAGCTGCCGTTGGAAAGCTGTCTGAAAAAAGGCTCTATCTGTGTATCAGGGGTGCCGTGCAGGTGACATGAAAGGTTGTTTGATGAACCTTCGCAGGCTCCATGCAAGTGAATTCCTTGACACAGAAGTGTACCGCTTAGTGATTTTTTACAGTTGTTACCACTAAGAAATACCTCTTTCTTGCCCCCACTCCAACATCTATGTGTATAAGGCAAATTCCAGGTTGACTTGATGTATCCTTTACCCAACCTATCATACAGGCCTGCTGGTATATACTTTTGGCAGTATTGAATCTGAAAAGTTGTTATCGGGATTGTAATGGTGCCATGGATTATCCACTCAATGACCGGTCGTTCTGACATTGTCAATGGTAATTTTTCTAGTTTTTCAATGCTCAGCACCGTATAGTCTGCCCCTCTTTGTGCCAAAGAGATTTGTTTATCAGTAAGTTTAAAGATAGAAAATAATGACGTTGTGTTGATTAGACGCCATGGCACGTTGCCTGAACGCAGGTTTTGTAACATCCAGCCTAACTGTACAATAGAACGTAATTGGGACTGGCCATGTTGTAACATTAACATATCCTGTTCCATTATATCAATAGCAGATGATACAATGCTGTCCAGTGAATATATTCTGGAGGACAGAGTTGTTAACCCATTGTCCACTACATACAGTGATTTTTCCAAATTAATACGATCAATTTCTCGTATTTTTTCAGCAGTTTCAATTTGTGTTACTTTCCAAACTTCGTTGTAAGCTGCGTATATACCGGCATATATAAAACGTTTTTGACGCTGTTTGCGAGGTCCCAGTAAGAAATCTCGCAAGTCAGCACCTTCTTTAAGTAAAGTCAAGTGTTGCTTAATTTCAGGTAGTGTGGATTTCTGTAGCCATTCGAGGCATAGTTTTCCTACGCTGTATGTTGTAATTATCCCTGGATGTTGTCTCTGGGAATATCTTGGGTCTGGCCTGTTTTGTTTGAAGCCCTGAATTTTGTTCAGGAATCTATCTTGACAGTTATTTGTGTCTGTAGGCCAGATCAACCATTTTCTCCAATCAGGATTTGTTCTGTTTTGTTTTAAAATATAGGACACGTCTAACCCCTCATCTGTAGTGTTATTTCTATCAGGCATAGGCTTTGGTATAGACAGGTTGTTTAAATCTTTTATCTTGGCTAGGCCAAGACAGGTTGTTTGTTGAATGGTGTCATTCAGGAACATTATTTGTTCTGGGATCATGCAGGCTCTGAATAATGATTCTAAACCTTGTACCTGCCATTCTTTTGTACCCCAGAAAGTTTTTGTCTCAATGTTGTTTTTCCAAAATTCAAAACCAAATGTAGACATTTTTTCATAAAAATTTTCAGAATAAATCAGTTTAGTATTTGTTAACATGTTTTTCACTCCTGTCTTATTCATAATTTTAAAATAAAACGTTTCTGGATCAGTGATATTAAACCATGAGAAGTATGGGAATTTCTCATAAAATGTTTTCGAACTGCCTTTTGGCGGAGTTGGACAATGTTCCCACTGATTATAACTGAGAATATTTCTAGGATGAGCAGATTTTTCCAAATAATGATGCCCAAAATGATTAAAGCAATACATTACTTCATAATTTGATGAACTTTGTAAATAATCATGTTCTGTAAATTTTGCTGACATTTCTAAACCTGACATCATATTATTAATATTTTCAAAGTCCCAATCATCAGAGAAAGTACTAGGTGATACAAAGTCACTTAAAGAAATCTTGAAATGATGTGGATATTTCAAGAGCTCAACTGGGCCATATATTTCGTAATCAGTATTGTCCCAAGCTACACCACCAGGTATAGGAATGACTGTGATGTTCACTGATGATAGTTCTCTTTTTTCAATGTGAGAAGATCTGTGAGGCTTTAGGACCAAGTTGATGTTCTGACTTGCTGTGTCCATTTTACTGTATTTTCCATCTATCATTCTTCCCAAGCTTAAAACTAAAATTAGCCAGAGCAGGAGGAAAAGTACACCTAACACAATCCACAATTCAATCCATTGTGAAATCAGATATGTTTCTCCAAGTTGATGAAAGAGTTCTGTAATTTTTTCTTTGAAAGTTTTATTGTTTGCTAGCTTGTTTCCATGTTCACTTGGATCATCAGAAAAGTCATCGAAGTTGATAAAGTAGCCAGATGCAGTTTTGTCAATTGTTTGAATGGCATCAGGATTGTTATTAATCTTTGTAGTTGCTTCTTCCTTTTTCTTATCGGTATAGTCCGAGGCTACATCATTGTAGACAGGTGTTTGATGAACTGTTGCAATTTGGGTTTCAAGAGGTACAAGTTCCATGGCTTTGTTGCATACTCCTTTTTTATTCACTGCAGGTTTATCAAATGTGATTAGTCTTCCAGTTTGAACCTCTTGGATTGTAGCAAGGTTTGGTCTTCTGCTACATCTTGGGAGTCAGCTGGGCCTACTACTTATTATTGGCCACATGGTTGTGGTTTTACCAGGTCGATTGATACAACTCGGTTCTCCTTTTTACCAGCAAGGGGCGGTAGTACTACTGATCTTGTTCCGCTGATAGCTAAGACAGGTACTGCTTTTCTGTAAGAAGGCCAAATTCCTTCTTCACCGCGATCTTTTCTCTGACCAGATCCCCAATCTTTGGAATCCAGAGAGGCCATGCTGGGACAGGTGGTTTTTCTTCAGTGGCCGTTGGCTTTAGCTTTGTGTTACTTAGACTTCTTCTTGTTTCATTCAAGTCCTGTAAAACAGCCAAACGATCTTTGATATCAAAAGCTTTTTGTTCCACCACTGAAGTCTGACAATCGAGGTCTTTGATTATCATTCTTGTACCAAACAAAAGTTCAGATGGAGTGATTCCACCCAGAGAATTTCTTGGCAGATTGTTAAGATTACGTTGGAAGCTTATTAGATGTTTGACCCACCCATCACCCGAACCTAATACCCTCGCTGTTATAGATTGCTTTATGTCACGTTTTTTTCTCTCCACTACAGCATTTCCCTCAGGATAGAATGGACTAGAGTACCACAATGCAATGCCCAAGCTGGCTATGGCCTCCTTGTAAGCTCGAGAGCTAAACGCAGGACCCTGGTCAGAATGTAGCATGCCAATTGTGCATGTGCTGATAAAGATTTGCAAATCTTTTATAACAGTTCTGGCATCAGCCGAGCGCTGGGGCCACATCCAAATGAATCTCGTCTTAATATTTATGGGATCGCATTTGTCCGGTCGGACGCCTGCGTGTAGATAGTCTAATGCTGTCTAATAGAGGTGTCTGGGCTGGTCTTACTGTGCTCGAGTCAGATATCTGGTCCGGTTCATAACTGCGATCTCTATTGCAGTCCTGACAATCCATTGCAAAGTTATAAACTTGCACTCTCATTCCTGGCCACCAGTATTTTGTTTGCAATTCTATTAGAGATTTCAGGATCTCTTGGTGCCTCAGACCCATTCCCATGTGTGCTTCTTGAATCAAGTAAGCCCTCCAGTTCGTGTTTGGAATTACTCTATCCCCCACTCCAGGGATTTGAGCAAAAGGTACGGAGTTCGCATCAATTATGTATGTATTTCCGAGTGGATAATTTAGAGGTAACGCCGCATAATTGCCTACCATTGAGGCTCTTACTGCTAGTAGCGTTTCTCCATCTATTTGTTTTTTAGAACGCTTTTTTGCAGCTACGGAAGCCGGTTGACCAGCTGCCGCTGTGGCTCTGTTGGCCAATGAATGCCCTGCAACGTGAACGCCATCACGTTGAAGACCCTGCGTATGTATCACGTGAGTCTTTTGTAGTTCTTTCTGTAAAAGAACTACTTGTTCCCATAGTTTTTTATATTCTATTGTGCCACCTGTCTCATCTTTGTAACCGTTTTCAATCCAGGTCTGCATGGAATTATTGTACGATTCGACCCAGTAATGCGAATCGCACACTATTAGTGTGGGGAATTCGCGATCTGCATTTTCAAGCGCCATCTTCAAAGTTCGTAGTTCAGCTCGCTGAGCTGTACAGATTCTGAGTGATTCAGTTTTAGTGACCATTGGTCTGAATTTACCTAAGCGCCAGCGACCTTTAACAATCGCGCATGCTGCGTTGTAAACTTTTTTATCCACAACGTAGTGTTGTGCAAATCTATCTGTGTAGATTACATAGGTGTACTGTTCCAGAGGTAAAATTTCGATCGACAGAGGACATTCTTTTTCGTATTCTAGATGCTAGATGTTCTAGCTTTTTCATTTTAGGATCAAATGCGTGTATCACGTCAGTTGTATCAAGAGAATTAACCCATTGTATCCATTTTGGATCTAATGCCATAGCATTTGTAATGCTCGGTCTTGTTACTGCTTCAAGGGCTGATACTGCTGTTAAAACAGATATCCTCTTCCCATGAGCTAGGGGTTTTTCTTTTGTTACAGCCGTTTGAACCGCAGTTTGAATTTTTTCAGTAGAACTGAATTTCATTTCAGCTTGTATGTACAAGTGTGATTTGTAAGCTATTGGTACCGTTTCTCCCTCATTAGAGGTCAGGTATGTGAATACGCATCTTCTGTAGATGACTCGGATTACAAGGTTGCGTTCGTTTGCGCATGCTTGCAGTTTTGTTTTAGTTAACATGTCTGTTTGTAATGATCTTAAAATTCTGTGCATTTTTGAGTCCAATTAATTGGTTTGAAATCAGGTTTTATTCATTCGTAGAGCGGTTTAACCCTCTCTGCATAATTTAGAATGTAAGTTCTTCCAAAATTCAGGAAACCTAGAATTGATTGTAAGTTTTTCAGCGTTTTTGGAGCTTGGAGTACTGCACACTTCTCTAAGAAGTTGTCTGCTAGGCTTTTGCCTTCACTTTATAATTCATATCCTAAAAATAGGACAGTCTGGTGGGCAATTCGTGACTTTTTAAAGTTAAATTTGTACCCTTCAGATGCGAACTCAAGTATGATGGTGTTCACTCTTTTCAAGTGTGTCTCCAGGTCATTGTCTGTAAGATAGATGTCATCGACATAAGATAATGCCTCATCATCATATATTTGTAGTAACTCGGTTTCCCTGGCTGAAAATAATCCTGGGCAATTCTTGAATCCCTGTGGGAGAAGACAAAATTGCTTTTGGGCCCCCATGCTTGAGAAAGCGTTTAAATACCTGCTTTCTGGTGCAATGTTTTGACAGAAAAAAACATTTGAAATATCTAATGTCGTTTTATATTTTTTGCGCACGATATTATTCATTAGTGCTGCACTGTGTGAGTTTTGTACTGCAAATGTTTTGCAACAAGTGTTTAAGTGTCTGTAGTCCCAAACTAGACGATATGAATTGTCTGGTTTGGAGACAGGAAACAAAGGATTGTTCATTTGTGAGGTGCATGTTTCAATCACCCCCTGATATTCAAGTTGATCTAAGATCTCTCTGACTTGCTTAACTGGGTACTGCCTCTGTGCAGTAGGTTGATTTTTTTACTGGATTTTATGGTGAGGAGAATCCTCATCCCATCCTACATGATTTTTATATAATGCAGGAGCTTGGGCCACTGCCCATTTTCCTGAATATGTGTATTTTTATGAATTGGAATGTGATTTGAGAAGGCAGGCATAATCATTTCTTCGCCATGTGGGCACTCCCTAACAAACTCTGGTGGCCAGTCTTTCTCTGCTAGAAAGAAGAGACCTTTTATTTTCCTAGTTTTGTCTCCCTCTATGCGTAATGTTATTTCATATAGTTTATGGGGCACGCTAACTCTGGTGTCTGCAGTTTCCACCTGAATGTATTCATTCGTGTCCACTGTCTCCAGAAGATTCATCAGGATCTTGCGAGCTATGGTCACTTCTGCTGCGCTGTCTAGCATTGTTTGGGCCCACTCTCTGTTCTTGTGTTGTGTCCTCAGGATCCTCGGCATGTTTTACTTTAATGCTGGCTACCTTCTTTTAGGGAAATAGTAATTTTTTACTTTGATGAGCAGGTTCTTTGTCTTTGGACTTGACACGCTCTTCTTTATGTTCTGACCGTCCTCTTCTTTCCGATTTCTGTGAGGAAGTCTGAAAAGATCGAGAGGGACGTGCATCAATATCTTGATATGTGTCAGGTTTTCTCAAATTGTCCCTATTTCTAAGGTTATATCTTTTTTCAGAGGGCTCCCGTTGTGGAGACTTGCCCCCCCTTTCTGGAGATCTATCTCTTCGTTGGGGAGACCTTCCTCTGGTCTGAAAATGTTTTTCTCTGGGAGTGGTTTGCTTATTACCCTCCCACTTCTTCTTTTTAGAATTGAGATTATTTTTAATGAAAGTCTTTTCAGGATGTTGTGGTTTTAGTGGTTTCCCACCCAAACTGTCTCTACCTAATTCTTCATAGGATTTTTCAATTATTCTGGCAAGTTCAAAAGATTGTTCTGCTATATCTGTTTCTTTCAATTTTTGACGGATCGCCACAGATGCTGCTTCTCCTTTTATGTTGGCTAATAGTATAGCCGAGACTCGCTTAAAGTATTTCAGTAATTTCATACCTAGATTTAAAGCAGGCTCTGGACCGTATTCATTTTGAATCTGTCTTAGTACATCTGGTATAACCGCCATAGACAGAACACCATGTGTTTTTGTGTATATTGAAGCAAAGACTGTTCCTCAAGTGTCACAGTACTCCACATGTGGTGCAATCCCCATTGGTAAGTAGATGGTCAGAATTCTGTGTTTTTCGTGAGGGGTAGTATCAGGAAATACTGCCTCTATCTGAGTAATTTGTTGAGCTAACCAGAACGGAATTTGTTCCCGTTTTGTGGGTAACTTGCCAATGACTGATTGAATAGTCTGTGGTGTAATTTTATTTGTGTTCCCCTGGTGAGGGGTGTGCTGTGGTATTTGTATTGCTGGTTGGACTGTTAAAGTCCGCATGACATATTGTACCAATTGTCTATGTATTTTAATTAGTTGTTTTAGCTGAACAAAAAGTTCTCCGCTTTACATTTTTTCAATGTCAGGATGTGGTGTATAGCTGGCTAGAACCGGCCATGTGGCTCCTGGTCTACCTAGTGGACGGAGCCTGGTAATGTGATTTTGATGTTTTAGGGCGTCATTAAACTAGAGCTCATGCTCTTGGTAAGTTAGTGGAATTTCAACTTCCTCGAAAGGGGAGTATTCCTCTGGAGATTCCTCTATTTTGTAGTAGTGGAACTCGTGTGTCACAGCATTTGTTGCTGTAAAAGTTATCCATGAATAGAATACCTCTGTCTGCCGATATTCATGGTCCTCGACAACAAATATGACTGTACCACCTCTTGATGATACTCCATTTTCTATAAGTTTTATAGTTAAGGGTTTCCTTACATTTAACGGGATGATTATTGCATTCGGTTGATTTTCTTGGAGACTTGTGTCTTCCGCCAAAAGTTGAGTTGCTAATCCAGCTCTCTCCCTTTCTTCGTCATTTTCCGTCATTTTACTGACTAAAAGTTTGCAGATCAAGTTTCAAGGAAACAAAGATAAGGTGCACAATATTTCGGAACACTGTCTCCTTCAACGTTGACTAAACCAAAAACTAATACATAGGAATCTCTTTCCTACTAAGTTTTTGCGGATATTAACCTTTTACCCACTCCAGACGTCTATTGGAGTTTTTACGGGAAAAGGGGTCTGTGTGAAATGCACGACTGAGTTACTCTAGTATCTAGTGTTAAATTATCACCTTACCAAGCGTTGGGTGCCATGTAGTGTAGTTCCTATATTCCCAATAGGCTCTGCGCATTGGAATAACATAAACGATAGTGTAGACGTAGGACTGAGGTCGACTAGGTCTCTATTGAATATGTTAGACTTAATTGTGTGTGCCAGCTAGCTCAGAGGTCACTAGAAACTTTCTCGAATACACAAGAAGGGATTAGCTTCTGACAACCATATAACATGACAACTTTGTTCCCCCTGAAATAAGGAATATCTTCAGAGTCGCAGAAACAATAGATATCTATTTTACTCAGTCAATCGTGCATGCTTCATTTCACCAGAAATGCAGAGAAATAGAGAGACAGGCGTTTTCAATAAAAGGGTTATTTATTGAGCAGTCTTCTTTCTCTTGCAAGAGAAATGAATTGCCACAATTGCAATACTTGTCATAAAGTAAAGTGCGTACAGTAAAAGGAGTATTATGAAATAATACTGTAAAAGAATTTATATGGTTTCTAAGTCATAATTTACTTAAAATGGATAAAATACATACAATGATAAAATAATAACTAAACGTACTCAACTGGTGTTTCTAAGATACGCCTACCCCGGTGTACCTAACCTAAGCCTAGTACGTGGGAAGGAGTAGATGAGTTACAGTTTTTGCCAAGAATCTGAATCAAGAATTCTCTAAGGATCTAATCAGCTCCGTACCTTGGGTATAGAATGAAGGAAGTCTTGTATCTCTCTCTCAGGACTCGATCTCCCAGCAACCTGCGAGGGTGACAGGGAAACACTGGAGCTGGATTTCTCGGCAGGAGAAAAGACAGCGTCTTTCTCAGTGCGTCAACAGGGAGGGTCGGCTTCCTTCGGCACTCGCATCAGCAGGGCGTCGGGCAAGTAGATAGCCGATCTGCTGCTAACCACTGTGTGTTGCTTAAGGCAGATGTTGGTATATTTATACCTGGAAGGTGCCGAGTTTGACGTAAGGTTGGACATAAGACGTCACTAAGAACTGGCAGTTCATTCAGGATGATCAGGAGTTCTAGGACAAATCAAAACAGAAGCAGGGGGAATTCCCGGGCTGCTGGAGGCTTGGTTTGTTTAAGAACGAGTTGTGCTTTCTAGGAGTCTATGGGTGTAGCCTTGCCGTATTTGGACTGCATTGGCTATGACTTAATATGGATATGATTCTTATGCCTTTATAAGGATATGATTTGTTATAACCACATAAGGGCATAAATCGGGAATGTTCTAATTAGGGTCCTAGATACATTCACAACAGTGCTCATTCACCCCAGTCCATGCGCTGTGCCCCGAGATGCTCATTCACCCCAGTCCATGCCCCTTGCCCCCCCCCCCGAGGTGCTCATTCACCCCGTCCATGCACCATGCTCATTCACCCCAGTCCATGCCCCCTGCCCCGAGTTGCTCATTCACCCCAGTCCATGCACCGTGCCCCCGAGGTCCTTCACCCCAGTCCATGCACCGTGCCCCCAAGGTGCTAATTAGCCCCAGTCCATGCCCCATGCCCCAGAGGTGCTCATTCACCCCAGTCCATGCCCCGTGACCCCGAGGTGCTCATTCACCCCAATCCATGCCCCGTGCCCCCGAGGTGCTCATTCACCCCAGCCAATGCCCCTGAGGTGCTCCTTCACCCCAGGCAATGCCCCAGAGGTGCTCATTCACCCTAGTCAATGCCCCCGAGGTGCTCATTCACCCCAGGCAATGCCCCCGAGGTGCTCATTCACCCGCATCAATGCCCTGTGCCCCTGAGGCGCTCATTCATCCCAGTCAATGCCCCGTGCTCATTCGCCCCAGTCCATGCACCATGCTCATGCACCCCAGTCCATGCCCCATGCCCCGAGGTGCTCATTCACCCCAGTCCATGCACTGTGCCCCGAGGTCATTCACCCCAGTCTATGCATCGTGTCCCCGAGGTGCTCATTCACCCCAGTCCAATCCCCGTGCCCCGAGGTGCTCATTCACCCCAGCCAATGCCCCTAGGTGCTCCTTCACCCCAGCCAATGCCCCGAGGTGCTCATTCACCCCAGTCCTGGCCCTGTGCCCCTGAGGTGCTCATTCACCCCAGTCCATGCCCTGTGCCCCATAGGTGCTCATTCACCCCAGCCAATGCCCCCGAGGTGCTCATTCACCCCAGCCAATGCCCCGAGGTGCTCATTCACCCCAGTCCATGCCCTGTGCCCCTGAGGTGCTCATTCGCCCCAGTCCATGCCCTGTACCCCGGAGGTGCTCATTCACCCCAGTCGACACCCGTGCCCCCAAGGTGCTCATTCACCCCAGTCCATGCCCTGAGGTGCTCATTCGACCCAGTCCTACCCTGTGCCCCCAAATTACTCATTCACCCCAGTCCATGCCCCTTGCCCCCAAGGTGCTCATTTGCCCCAGTCCATGCCCTGAGGTGCTCATTCGACCCAGTCCATGCCCTGTGCCCCCAAATTACTCATTCATCCCAGTCCATGCACCGTGCTCCGAGGTGCTCATTCACCCCAGTCCATGCCCCGTGCCCCCAAGGTGCTCATTCACCCCAATCTGTGCCCCCGAGGTGCTCATTCACCCCTGTCCATACCCCGTGCCCCTGAGGTGCTCATTCACCCCAGTCCATGGCCCATGCACGCGAGGTGCTCATTCGCCCCAGTCCATGCCCCGTCCACCCGAGGTGCTCACTTGCCCCAGTCCATGCCCCGTGCCCCCGAGGTGCTCATTTGCCCCAGTCCATGCCCCGTGCCCCTGAGGTGCTCATTCACCCCAGTCCATGCCCCGTGCCCCTGAGGTGCTCATTCACCCAAGTCCATGCCCCGTGCCACTGAGGTGCTCATTCACTCCAGTCTATGCACGTGCCCCCAAGGTTCTCATTCACCCCAGTGCATGCCCCATGCTCCCAAGGTGCTCATTCACCCCAGTCAATGCCCCGTGCCATCGAGGTGCTCATTCGGCCCAGTCCATGTCCCGGGCCCCCGAGGTGCTCATTCACCCCAGTCCATGCCCCGTGCCCCCGAGGTACTCATTCACCCCAGTCCTTGCCGCCGAGGTGCTCATTCAGCCCAGTCCATGCCCCATGCCCCCGAGGTGCTCATTCACCCCAGTTAATGCCCCTGAGGTGCTCATTCACCCCAGCCAATGCCCCGAGGTGCTCATTCACCCCAGTCCATGCCCTGTGCCCCTGAGGTGCTCATTCGCCCCAGTCCATGCCCTGTACCCCGGAGGTGCTCATTCACCCCAGTCAACACCCGTGCCCCCAAGGTGCTCATTCACCCCAGTCCATGCCCTGAGGTGCTCATTCGACCCAGTCCATGCCCTGTGCCCCCAAATTACTCATTCACCCCAGTCCATGCCCCTTGCCCTTAAGGTGCTCATTTGCCCCAGTCCATGCCCTGAGGTGCTCATTCGACCCAGTCCATGCCCTGTGCCCCCAAATTACTCATTCATCCCAGTCCATGCCCCGTGCTCCGAGGTGCTCATTCACCCCAGTCCATGCCCCGTGCCCCCAAGGTGCTCATTCACCCCAATCTGTGCCCCCGAGGTGCTCATTCACCCCTGTCCATACCCCGTGCCCCTGAGGTGCTCATTCACCCCAGTCCATGGTCCATGCCCGCGAGGTGCTCATTCGCCCCAGTCCATGCCCCGTCCCCCCGAGGTGCTCATTTGCCCCAGTCCATGCCCCGTGCCCACGAGGTGCTCATTTGCCCCAGTCCATGCCCCGTGCCCCTGAGGTGCTCATTCTCCCCAGTCCATGCCCCGTGCCCCTGAGGTGCTCATTCATCCAAGTCCATGCCCCGTGCCACTGAGGTGCTCATTCACTCCAGTCTATGCACGTGCCCCCAAGGTTCTCATTCACCCCAGTGCATGCCCCGTGCTCCCAAGGTGCTCATTCACCCCAGTCAATGCCCCGTGCCACCGAGGTGCTCATTCGGCCCAGTCCATGCCCCGGGCCCCCGAGGTGCTCATTCACCCCAGTCCATGCCCCGTGCCCCCGAGGTGCTCATTCACCCCAGTCCTTGCCGCCGAGGTGCTCATTCACCCCAGTCCATGCCCCATGCCCCCGAGGTGCTCATTCACCCCAGTCAATGCCCCTGAGGTGCTCTTTCACCCCAGCCAATGCCCCGAGGTGCTCATTCACCCCAGTCCATGCCCTGTGCCCCTGAGGTGCTCATTCGCCCCAGTCCATGCCCTGTACCCCGGAGGTGCTCATTCACCCCAGTCAACACCCGTGCCCCCAAGGTGCTCATTCACCCCAGTCCATGCCCTGAGGTGCTCATTCGACCCAGTCCATGCCCTGTGCCCCCAAATTACTCATTCACCCCAGTCCATGCCCCTTGCCCCCAAGGTGCTCATTTGCCCCAGTCCATGCCCTGAGGTGCTCATTCGACCCAGTTCATGCCCTGTGCCCCCAAATTACTCATTCATCCCAGTCCATGCACCGTGCTCCGAGGTGCTCATTCACCCCAGTCCATGCCCCGTGCCCCCAAGGTGCTCATTCACCCCAATCTGTGCCCCGAGGTGCTCATTCACCCCTGTCCATACCCCGTGCCCCTGAGGTGCTCATTCACCCCAGTCCATGGCTCATGCCCGCGAGGTGCTCATTCGCCCCAGTCCATGCCCCGTCCCCCCGAGGTGCTCATTTGCCCCAGTCCATGCCCCGTGCCCCCGAGGTGCTCATTTGCCCCAGTCCATGCCCCGTGCCCCTGAGGTGCTCATTCACCCCAGTCCATGCCCCGTGCCCCTGAGGTGCTCATTCATCCAAGTCCATGCCCCGTGCCACTGAGGTGCTCATTCACTCCAGTCTATGCACGTGCCCCCAAGGTTCTCATTCACCCCAGTGCATGCCCCGTGCTCCCAAGGTGCTCATTCACCCCAGTCAATGCCCCGTGCCACCGAGGTGCTCATTCGGCCCAGTCCATGCCCCGGGCCCCCGAGGTGCTCATTCACCCCAGTCCATGCCCCTTGCCCCCGAGGTACTCATTCACCCCAGTCCTTGCCGCCGAGGTGCTCATTCACCCCAGTCCATGCCCCATGCCCCCGAGGTGCTCATTCACCCCAGTCAATGCCCGTTGCCCCCGAGGTCATTCACCCCAGTGCATGCACCGTGCCCATGAGATGCTCATTCACCCCAGTCTATGCACCGTGCCCCCGAGGTGCTCATTCACCCCAGTCTATGCACCATGCCCCGAGGTGCTCATTCACCCCAGTCTATGCACTGTGCCATCGAGGTGCTCCTTCACCCAAGCCAATGCCCCAGAGGTGCTCCTTCACCCCAGCCAATGCCCCGAGGTGCTTCTTCACCCCAGCCAATGCTCAGAGGTGCTCATTCAACCCAAATCCATGCCCCGTGCCCCCAAAGTGCTCATTCGCCCCAGTCAAAGTCCTGTGCCCCCAAGGTGCTCATTCGCCCCAGTCCATGCCCCTTAACCCCGGGGTGCTCAATCACCCCAGTCCATGCCCCATGCTCATTAACCCCAGTCCATGCCCCTTAACCCCTGGGTGCTCATTCACCCCAGTCCATGCCCCGTGCCCCCGAGATGCTCATTCACCCCAGTCCATACACTGTGCCCCCGAAGTGCTCATTCACCCCAGTCAATGCCCTGTGCCCCGAGGTGCTCATTCACCCCAGTCAATGCTCGTGCCCCGAGGGTCTCATTCACCCCAGTCAATGCCTTGTGCCCCCGAGGTGCTCATTCACCCCAGTCAATGCCCTCATTCGCCCCAGTCTAGGCACCGTGCCCCGAGGTGCTCATTCACCCCAGTCCATGCCCCATGCCCCCGAGGTGCTCCTTCACCCCAGCGAATGCCCCCGAGATGCACCTTCACCCCAGCTAATGCCCCGAGGTGCTCCTTCACCCCAGCGAATGCCCCCGAGGTGCACCTTCACCCCAGCCAATGCCCCGAGGTGCTCCTTCACCTCAGCCAATGCCCCGAGGTGCTCATTCACCTTAGTCAATGCCCCCAAGATGCTGATTCACTCCAGTCAATGCCCGTGCCCCCGAGGTGCTTATTCACCCCCAGTCAATGCCACGTGCCCCCAAGGTGCTCATTCGCCCCAGTCCATGCCCTGTGCTCATTCACCCCAGTCCATGCACCGTGCCCCCGAGGTGCTCCTTCACCCCAGCAAATGCCCCCGAGGTGCACCTTCACCGCAGCCAATGCCCCGAGGGGCTCCTTCACCCCAGCCAATGCCCCGAGGTGCTCATTCACCTTAGTCAATGCCCCCGAGATGCTGATTCACTCCAGTCAATGGCCCGTGCCCCCGAGGTGCTTATTCACCCCCAGTCAATACCCCGTGCCCCCGAGGTGCTCATTCGCCCCAGTCCATGCCCTGCGCTCATTCACCCCAGTCCATGCCCTGTGCTCATTCACCCCAGTCCATGCCCCTTGACCCCAGGGTGCTCATTCACCCCAGTCAATGCCCCGTGCCCCAGAGGTTCTCATTCACCCCAGTCAGTGCCCCGTGCCCCGAGGTGCTCATTTGCCTCAGTGAATGCACCGTGCCCCGAGGTGCCCAATCTGAAAGAAACAGGTTAGTGTTATATTCCTTACCTTAGAATATCCCCAGGCATCAGACTGGATCCGTAAAGTTTTGAGTAATAGTACCCCTGTGCATCGGTAGGCGTCGTCTGCTGCTCCGCGTCCGTCGTCGGAGTACTTAGATGCCGCCCTCGTGCGGTAACGTCAGTTCTTCTTTTTTCCGCGCCGGCAAGCGCAGATCCGGGAAGAGCAGCACTCTAGTTATTTTTTTTTTTCAGAACAAGACGTACTCTAGTTATTTTTTGACTAACTTTTTTGATCTCTTTTGATCACTTTTCGAGTCGATTCCGACTCGCGGTGCCGTTAGGGTTGCCTGTTACCGCTTAATGTCGGTGACCGACCCCCACCGTCAGTGCCTTAATTGCCTCGGGGCCGACCATGATAAGTCGTGCCCAGACTGCCGGGCCTTGACTTCGAAGGCTAGACGATAGCGGTCCCGTAAGCTGCTCGAGATCCGGCAGTCGGCTCCGCGCCGGGCAAGGAGGAGGCCGAAGGACCGGTCGCGGACCCGCAGTCCTCACCGCGCGTCCAGTGACCACCACTCGTCGGGCTCCAAGTCCTCTGGTAAGTCGAGGCATTCGAAAAAGAAGTCAGAGGCGTCCTTGTTCTTCTGACTCCCCCCGACGTGGCCAGGGGTTCGGGCGACACCGCCTGCGCGGCCCCGCCGGAGCCGCAAGCTCCGCGTCCAGCTCCACACCCGCCGGTTTCTGGGCTGCATGCGACGCCGGAGGTGATTTGTGATTTCCTCGTGGCCATGAGGGCTCACTTCCCTCTGCTGGACCCTGTTGAGGCGCCTTAGGGCCCCGCTGGTCTATATCTATATCTAGATCTATATCTATACAATCCATAGCGATATTTCTATGTATACGCGCTATCTATTTAAACATCACATGAGTGGTATGGCCCCTTAAAAATAGGAGGAGCCTTGCCCAACCACCTATAAGAGATCACTATATATAGACCAATCGGTCTCCACCTCTCATCTCTTTTCCTTGTCACGGAAGGAATCGCCGCCATTGACCACGCTCGTCTGGATCTCGAAAACAGGTATGCGCTCGATAAACTAGGATATTCCATGTTAAGAATGGACTAATGAGACATTCTAAATGGATTTGTGCCTGATATTCACTCAGACAGTTACTTAAGTAACATGTACGAATCTGAGATAATGTTTAGACCATTTAACGATGTCGGCTTATATTTAAATATCGTCTAGATGCCGGCATTAAGCAAGCGTAAGAACTGACACCATTAAATGTTGAATATACGCGTTTCTTTACGCTATATTCTATTCGCAGGTCCTGCATTTATATCAGAAGCTCGGTGCTGCTGCTCGAGTTTTCTCACAGGGGAAACCCAATAAACCCTTGTAGGCTTGGGCAATTAATATTTCAAAACATAAAGTGCTACAAGGGACTTGTTTTAGATATGTCTCAGACAATCACGCAGAGGATGGGGTCGCAACAACTATACCCCAGGGTACAGACGGACCCGAAACCAGTACTACGAGTGGTAGGAGAAAATGTAAGTGTACCCATATTTAACCTTTCCTCCCACTCCCTTTCCACTGATGAAATTTTTGTTCTTTCCCAAGGATTATCTTTTGTCCCCACGTATAAAAATGAACTGTTCATTACTAAACTAGAACTTTACAAGTTCTTCAGAACAGTGCGTCTCAAAAACTTTTTTGCGAATAGAGACTCAATTCAAATGGCTGATGCAACTGGGCTACGCCCGGCTTCCAACTTCTTCCCGACCAATAATCTTATTGCTAAAGAAATCATAACATTTGAAAATGTTGTCATGACTGAGATCGAACACCTTTTTAAACATCCTAAATGGGTTCCTTTCAATCTTAATAAGGCACAACAACAAGCCTTGTTACACCTACAATCCCTCCCAGATACCATCATAAAACCTGCTGATAAAGGGGGTGGGATAGTGCTCTGGGACGAGAAAGCATACGACTCTGAACTAGAATCACAACTTTCAGTGACGGCTAATTACAAAAAACTCCCAGGCAATCCAACATCACAACTGGAAGTAAAAATCAGAAACTTATCAGCCACAGGAGCCAACAGTGGTTGGCTAAGTGAAAAGGAGGCAGCTTTTTTAATCAACAAGGCTCCCACAGTACCGGCAATATACATACTGCCAAAAATTCATAAAAACATAACCAGTCCACCGGGGCGTCCTATTGTGTCAGGGTGCAATTCTATCCTCAAGCCCCTGGCACAATATGCAGATTTCTTCATCCGCCCTTTTGCCACAGAGAAAGAGAACTATATAAGGGACACTATGGCAGTCATCAATAAAGTGGAAGGCATTCACTTTGATAAGGAAAATGAACTTTTGGTTAGTATGGACATCGAAAGTTTATACACAAATATCCCTCAGGAGGAAGTGTTAAACATCTTACTTTCACTGTTGGAAAGTAGGGAAAGACCACATCAGGTTCCCTCTGCCTTCATAATTGACTGCCTGCGAATACCTCTTTGTGAAAATTTCTTCATTCACAAAAAGTCCTTCTTCCAGCAACAAAAAGGAGTAGCCATGGGCGCAGTTTTCGCGCCCGATATAGCGAACATTTATGTTTCTAGTTTTGAAGACACATTTGTCTATGGCTTAAACAACCCATTCGTAACCAACCTTAGATGTTGGTTACGTTATATAGATGATATTTTTTTCATCTGGCATGGAACCTCGGTAGAATTGAAGAATTTTCACGATTGGATTAACATACAAAACCCCAATCTTAAGTTTACTTTAGTTTCTGATAAGTCGAGCATAGACTTCCTAGATATCACCATTAAAGTGACTGAAGAGAACACCTTGTTCACGACCCTATTTACCAAACCTACGGCCAAAAATACGCTGCTAAAATATGATAGCTGCCACCCTAAGGCTTTACGGGATGGTTTGCCCTTTGGGCAGTTTTTACGCCTTCGTAGGAATTGTTCAAGAAGAGCTGACTATTTCAAGGAAGCAGCTATACTTAAACAGAAACTTTTGGCCCGTGGCTATCCCAACAGGCTTTTGAAACATGCTTTAAAACGGGCTTGGTATAATAATCGAGAATCTTTGTTGCAAGTGAAAACCAAAACTACAGAACCAAAGTTAGTGTGTGTCACAACTTTTGGTACTTTCACAAACCCTATCAAAAAGGTGATTTCCAAGAACTGGTCTTTGCTCTCTGACTTACCTGAATTGACAGAGAAGCCACTCTTTGCCTTTAAGAGAGCTAAAAACCTTAGAGATCGTTTAGTCCATGCATATAAGTATAAGAAAGACTGTTCTCTCGTGGACAATATGCGACAACTGAGCCCCTTACAGGGACATTACAAATGCCAACATTGTCTGGCATGTAACACAACGTCCAACATTAAGCAATTTGAGCTTAACAACAAGTGTTACAAACTGAGGAATTTTTCAAATTGCAATACGACCAACGTCGTGTACTGCATAGAATGCCCTTGTGGCAAGAGGTACTTTGGCAAGACTACCCAACCTATCAAAAAAAGAATCCTACAACACCAATCAAGGATTCGTTGTCATACGGAAAATGCCCCACTCGTGGAACATTTCTCTCTTGCAAACCACACCGAAAATGATTTTCATTGGTGGGTTGTCGAAGTCATTAAACCCAACATTCGTCAACCGAATGTGGATCATCTTTTAACTATAAAAGAACAACGTTGGATTTGTTTAGCCGACTCGGTTAAAAGGGGTCTCAATTTATACACAGAATGGCACGCACTAGCATGCCTCAGTTAAAAAGAAAATGAACAAAAGAACCTGGATTGATATAAATTTTTTCATTAGACTAAGTAGGAATGTTGTAACAATGAATGCTGGCCTAGGGTCAAATATGTACTTTGTGTGATCGTTTTTGTCATCGTTAAATCCAGTTTTTCTTCTGCCTCTGATCGGTTCAGTTACATTCCCATTCAAAGATGGCTCCTATCCCTCATGAATTGTCCATCTTTAGTTTTAGGTATTTTTACCAGTTCCAAGATGGCGCCCATATTAAATGCGATTTACACTCGCTTTTTTAATTTTATTTTACTGATCTATACACATATGACCCTAACTAGACTGACCTTCGAACCATTCAGGTCGCCCCCCCCCCCCTTTTAGGTTATTTGTTCTAGTGGAGAGAGCATATTGACGATTTTTCACGCATTCTAACTACTTCCGGGTTGACATGTACAAACATCCGCGGTCACCAGCTCATTCGGCGTATTGCTACAAACCGAAGCTGACCGTACGATGCTACCGGAGTTGTTAAGAATGTAAGTACAATTAAGAAATCCGGCGCGATGCCTTGCACCGCATCATAGCTTTTAAAGTCCCTGCTAGATCGACTCGAGACGTTTTATGCTCGCCATCTTTAGTCAGTATTCGTGTAGTTGCACTGCTTGAATCCATAGAACTGCGTTAAATTTTCGTTGTTGTTACAACAACAATGTTTTTAACAATTTAAATTAGCGATATGAAACATTCCCACACGTTTCTAATGCCCTAATATTAATTTCATCGGTTCTAGATAAAACCAGTACATTAGCTGACCTGGACTATTCTATTAACGTCTGCCCAGTGATAAGGTAACGGCAAATTAATCTTTTCACCTTAAATTCAAAGTTGCATGGATCTGTTTTCACACAAACTGATCGGGTTCCCGTTTGTCTCTCTTTAGATTTTTTCGACAGACCGCCTGAGCAATTTTAACGCGGCCCCTACCAATAATAATTCCTCTGGTATGACATATTTTAAATGTGATTCCAATGCTTGACTCTGAGACAGTTGAATGCGATTTAAGTTGACAAAATCGAATGTCTTTCGCTTGTACTATGTCATTAATCTGCTGTTTGAACACAAGTATAAATATGCCTCTTAAGTATAGAGTATGTTTTTTACGTCAAACTCCGTTATCATTGTGTATCTGATACATTGTTGTTCTGTTAATATGAATTGCTTGATTAGAATTGCATTTGATATAAAATATAATCAATTGTGCAAATTCGCTGAAAAGAGGTTTTCTATGTTAATGTAGGAACATATGATGAATGGTTCCCATCATGTATTCTTTGTTAAATTTCTCTCCAAAAAAGGATTACCAACTGTCTTCAAAAGCAATGATTTACGAAGGTCAGCTTAATATGATATACCCAGGCTGCTTGACCCATGAATCCGATTTACGATGCACTGAGTCATATTGACTGTAGCTTTAATTTTAAAATGTTGGAAGGTATCACCAGGAAGGGGTAGATACTTTCTGTTGAAATTTTTAATCATTTGGCTAAATACTAAAAGAGCTTGTGTAAGGTGGTTTAACTTATGGATTTGGTTAGCTTTTTAATATGTTTATAATAACAGTTGATTTATTTTTAATACAGGGAGTTGCTCAAAGCATTGAAACAAAACATCGTCCTGATGATGGTCTTTCTGATGAATACAATCGAGACCGAAACGTCGACATCTAATTATCATCTCCTTTAAGGCTGTCATCTGACGCCACCTCACAACCACATTTGATTGTTAATCTGGGTTGTTTGTTTGTATCATTTGGAGTTGATATTTTGGTTTTGAATTATAGAGAAATTAATTGTCTTTCTTAGTTCATAACCTTTTTGCTTAAATTGATTTATGTCTGCATCCCTTTTCATTTTTTCTAAGTAAAGTTTTTTGAACAAATCCACCTTCTCTAGCTCTTTTTCTTAATTTGCCCTTCCTTGCATTTGATGTTGTTTTAAAATGAATTTGATATCCTGTGGATACAAATAGGTGGATTTCGATAAACCACTTGCCAACTAAGAGTCAACATATCTAAAACAAGTCCCTTGTAGCACTTTATGCTCGCCTTTTCTGTCCTTGATCAAATTTACACGCGTATTGCCTCTGAACGTGACCCTGCAACACGAATAATTAAGGACAGCTAGTCACAAGTGCGTATGATCGTATACTTATTTGTGACATTCGCATACCCCAGCTGCCAATTTTTGCCGTTTGAATAATTCCTCTCCCTTCCTTTAATTGTTCACAGAGAAAAATATTTGGCACATTCAAACGGCGTGTCATATGCTGTACCGTTCGCATCGATACCTGGATTATACTCCTTTGATGTTATTCTCTACGGCTACATTCTGACTCTTGAAGTATCCAAGGTGGGTTCACGGCACGGTGCAGTCTTCTATTTGTTACACTCGTGGACACATGTTATATATTCGCATCGTCTTTCTTTTTTCAGCAGAATCAACACAGGGTGTATGTTTCCAAGACGAGGACGTGATTACTCGAACAATATTTTTTGACTGAATCATTTCCTGGCCCATATACTTACAGGTAAATTTTTAAAAATAGCGAGACACGCAATGTTAGTAGCGCACAACCATCAATATGCATAGGACTTATGTAAATATTGATCGCAATATCTTCTTTTTTAGATAACAACGTGACAAGAATAAAGCACATTATACTTTGCACTTTTGAAATCATCCCGGTTTTTTTTTAGGGGAAAAAAAACGAATAAAAAGCCACCACTGGTACATTTTAATGTTGTAATTCTGCGAGCAAAAATTTAAATTAATTAAGCTGTGAGGTGGGTAGAAGATAAAAACGAACGAACATTTAGGCCAATATCTTGTATAGGATAAATAGGTTACCCCTAATATAGATGTGCAATCGTACCTTGGTAACCCCTCGTGTAGATAATAATAAAACAAAGGCTGGTTTTGATAAAACCCATAGAACATAAATCAAAATATCCTCTGGTCTATTTCTATTCTGTCTCTACTTAATGCATTCTATATATATCTTTTCTACAATAGGTTGTTTATGAATGAACTACCATTAATTGTTTATTTAAAATTGTAAAACTTTCTTTGTTCTGTTATATGACTGGGAGGAAAGGGAGAAAAAAGAAATAAGAGAAAATATATATACCCCACTGAAGAATGTACGTAGGCGTGTTCTATATACATAAAAAAAGAACTGTAGGGGTAAATTATGTATGTACTTGTTTTTGAGTGGTTTCATGTGTCTTTATCTTGCGGTATATTATGTCTTTTTTTGTAAGAAATTTCTGGCTCTCACGTTTTATCATAACTATTATAGTTGAATGAAAGATTTATCCGTTTGAACACAGGTAAAAGGATTCTAAATAATATGATCTTTTGAATTATAGATAAACGCTGTTGCCCTGATGAAGACGCATTGTCTGCGTCGAAACCCGTTGGCAGAAAGACATCTATTCTAATAATCAACTGTGGGAATCATCATAAGTTTTTTCTTTTCCCTTTAATATTAGAGATTACTACTATTTAATATTGTACTCTCTTTTTATTATTTTTATAATCTTGTATTTGTTTGAACATGTGTATCAATTTTTATCAATGTGATAAAATTTTGTGTATGATTACACTTCCTGTTGTAAAAGATCTTTCCTTTTCCTGTGTTTATATTTGTTAGATCATTTTGTTGCCAGCCACTTACATTGTTTTTGCCTGGATGATTTATTTCTTTACCAATTGTTGAGCCCTGATCCAGGAATCTGATCGTATTCAGGGGGTCCCTGTTTAACGCTATTACACATCCACATCGTCAACATGAGTGTACACTACATGCCTGCCATGTGATTTACTGGGGTCACTCTCCCAATGGTGACATGAATGAGGTCATGGACGCAGCCTACATAAGCATTCACTTGAGCATGTCTGACGCACTGTACCCCAAGTGAACGTGCGTGTGTACGCCTCGGTTCCCCAATGCATTGTAGGCATACGCGAGCAGAGCGTACCCCAATGGTACGTGCGTCTGTACGTCTCGGTTCCCCATTGCACTGTAGACATACGCGAGCAGAGCGTACCCCAATGGTACGTGCGTGTGTATGCCTTGGTTCCCCATTGCATTGTTGACATACGCGAGCAGAGCGTACCCCAATGGTACGTGCGTGTGTACGCCTCGGTACCCCATTGCATTGTTGACATACGCGAGCAGAGCGTACCCCAATGGTACGTGCGTGTGTACGCCTCGGTTCCCTATTGCATTGTTGACATATGCGAGCAGAGCGCACCCCAATGGTACGTGCGTGTGTACGCCTCGGTTCCCCATTGCATTGTTGACATACGCGAGCAGAGCATACCCCAATGGTACGTGCGTGTGTACGCCTCGGTTCCCCATTGCATTGTTGACATACGCGAGCAGAGTGTACCCCAATGGTACGTGCGTGTGTACGCCTCGGTTTCCCATTGCATTGTTGACATACGCGAGCAGAGCGAACCCCTATGGTACGTGCGTGTGTATGCCTCGGTTCCCCATTGCATTGTTGATATACGCGAGCAGAGCGTACCCCAATGGTACGTGCGTGTGTACGCCTCGGTTCCCCATTGCATTGTAGACATACGCGAGCAATGCGTACCCCAATGGTACGTGCGTGTGTACGGGTCGTTTCACCATTGAATGAGTTGCATTTGCGACGGCAATCGCACCGTACTTGTGTGGTGATTCAAAAAAATACATACAGAACATCTAGAGGAACAGTGAAAGGATTAGAATGCAGCCAGGTTGTCATGGATACAGAAATTTGAGAGTGTCCTACAGGTGATCTGGAAAATTCAGTTGGGCAAAAGTATACAATGTTTCAAAAGGTGTTGTTCAGCTCTGGCTCACTTTACAAACCATGCATATGTGTGTAATGGCCTTATGTGTCATCGGATTGGATGGAACATAGGATGCAAACTATTGTGGCCTATCACACACTACTCCTTGCACTCACAGACCCTCAGCAGCACAGATATAAGGCAGCATGTGGCTGAGGGAGGGCACTTGCCTGCACAAAATTGGAGTGGAAAACACAGCTGCTGTCTCTGTATCCTCTGGACCCTGATTAGCTGAGCATGGAGAGGGCACCTGCATTCAGTGATGGTGAGAACAAGGCCCTGTTGGATGCCCTCCTGCCTAACTACAGCAAGCTGTATGGGAGACCAGAGGATCAGGTGAGTGATGTGTGCACTACCTTGGAGTGTGCCCCTGTTGTGTGTGTGACACTACAGCCATTGTGTATGTATAGTTGAGAGATGCAATGTTGTTGGGAGTGAGTGCCGGTGTGCACAGTATTGTCTGAAGAGGGTTATTTGTTGTAGTGGGGTGTGTGACAGCATGTCACGTGCTGCAGTGCACCCTGATGTGGCATATATTGCTCAGTGAGTGCCATGCTGAAAGAGTGGTTAGCACCCCTTATGTCATCTGTAGCCTTTCAATGGCATGTAGTGCATTTCTGTTTTCTCACAGGCCACATACTCGTAGACAATGATGCAAGTGTGTTCATCATACTATGCCCTGTTGTCCTCAAGTATTTAGTGCAAATGTGTGTCTTTGGGACATGGACCAGGTGTACTGATGTTCTTTATCTTTACATTTGTGACAGGTATCTGCCTATGAGAAGGCTGACATCTGGCTGGACATCGCCAGGGCTGTCAGGAGAGAGGGGGGGCTCGCAGGAGGCTCAGAGACATCAAGAAGAGGTGGCAAGACATCCGGTGCTGGACCCGCCGCATCGCCAGAGTACAGTTGAAGCTGGAAGCTCCACGCCGGCATGGCGGCACCCGCCACCTCACCCCCCACATGCTCCGGGTCCTGGAAGAGGTGTTCCCAGACCTCCATAGGCAGTTGCAGGGGAGACAGCAGCAAGAAGGGGGTAGGTACATGTCTGTTTGTTGTCATGTGTGTCACATGATACCTGCAATGATCCCAGGCATGCTAACACTCCCACAGTTGGAGTGGTGTTGTCAGACAGGCACTTAATGCATTGGCATGAGAATGTCCAAGTTTCAGCTGATGCTTGTTTACATGCCTTGCCCTACTCAACATTTGCCCAGCGCTTTGCAAAAACATTTTCTTTCACAGGTACTCCTGAGGTGCAATGTGTTAGTATGCATATTCCTTAGCACATCATCATGTTGGAGGGAGGTCTGTGACACCTGTTGTTACCTTACATGTAGCACCACATGTGCACTGTGTCTGCCCTTCTTCATATTTTAGCACTGATCTGGAGTCTCAACATGTATTTTCTGCACGAGTCAGCCTCAGTGGCCTTTGTCCATGGTGTACTTTCTAATTGTCATGTGTAAGCTACAAGAGCACACTGTACATGTATACTAATTTTGGCTTGTGCATACTCACACTGTGCAGTGTGTGTGTGCATATTCTCAAAATATGTTGCATGTTGTTAGAAAATCTTATAGATGGTCAGCCAGACAATGTGACTTTGGGTGTAGACAGCTGTAATGCCAGTGTGAGGTGACGGTACACTTGGCTCCAGGTCCCAGGATGGCATCACATGGCAGTTCATGAAGGACTTTTAGCATGTGGCACAGGGTCACAGCAATTCTAACATGACCAGGTCTCGTTTTGTGTGGCAGGGTGGGCAAATGAACAGTGAATCATCATCAGCAATCCAGTTGTCAGGCAGTCCGTCATCAATGTGTCTCTCATACAAGTTGTTGCCTTGCCTGTTACTTCTATCCTACTATACATTGAACTTAGTTTCTCTTCAGATTGCCCAAGACTAGGCTTAGCATTGTGCATAGTTCAGTGGGTTGTGACTCATGATACATGCCATGTTTTGAAATGTTGCCAAATTTTTCGAGCTGATTTGTCAGATGTGTACAGGTGACTGATATGTTTTTCTTATTCTCCTTGCCAACAGCATCATCAGCACAATCTGGAGAAGACACAGGCACGGATCACACAGAGGGACCCAGCGACAGTGCCACCTGCTTTGAGGAGTCAGAGGGCACGGAGGGTGGGGAGAGTCTGCGGGCCGGACCCCATGTGACCGACACCTCCTACCATGCGGACGGCTCGGAATCAGACTCTCAGGAGGAGGGGGAATATGCAGAAATGGCCTCTTCTTCATCTTTGGCTGGCCTCTCCTCCTCCAATACCATCTCCACCCTCCCAGTTCTTAGGGTCCCTAGGGTCCGTGCTAGCCCCTTGTCTCCTTTGGTCCTGGCACCGCAGCCGCTGCCAGTGTGTCCCCTGCTGCCCTCAGTGCTGAGTCTGTGGACCTACTCCGGCAGATTGTAGTAGGTCAGACATCCATGTTGACTGTCCTCTATGAACATACACAATTCATTACACAGTTGTTGTCGTTCATGGAGGGCATGTCATCTGGCATGTCTGATCTACGTCGGAGTGTGGCTGCCATAGATTCAACACTGACGGCAGCTCTGTCCACCCAGTAGCATTT
This sequence comes from Lissotriton vulgaris, assembly GCF_964263255.1. Classification (NCBI taxonomy): domain Eukaryota; kingdom Metazoa; phylum Chordata; class Amphibia; order Caudata; family Salamandridae; genus Lissotriton; species Lissotriton vulgaris. The sequence continues at coordinate 765,105,999 of NC_141685.1, read as the reverse complement.
GGCCCCCCCATCCTTCTGACCCATCCACCTCAGCCTCTCCCATACCTTCCCAACGTACACGCAGACGCCACAGGTCAGACACCCAAACAGACACACCCAGCACACCCAAACACCAGGCAAAGCGCAAATCACCATGCACCCAATCTCAAGGGGATGTAGGCACACCCACAGGGAGAAGGGACAGACATCACACACGCATCCACAGATCCGCGACAACAGACTCACAACCCTCTACCTCCACCTCCAATGTGTCCCCGGTTCAGGTGGTAGTTTTTCAGAACTGGCTGAAGTGTGCAGCCAAGTTTATCTTTCAACTTTCTGCAATGCACCAGCCAGTGTGGATGAATTCACACCACCTGCACCCACTACACCTGTCCTTCCCTCTCCTGTCCCTGCGGTGCCGGAGGATTCCACAGATGATGCCCCCACTGTTTCCACTGCTGATCCGCGTGCATGTGGTAAGATATTTTGGAATTTCGGAGGATTTCTGTAAGGGGTTCGATATACAGATTAAACAGTGACGGAGATAATGTAGATCCTTGCGGGACTCCAATTATGTTAGGGCAAGAAGGTGATAGAGCTTGGTTTACCATGAATCTTTGGGTTCTATTTTGTAGGAAGGATTCGAACCATTTAAGCACAATGCCAGATATTCCCATCCTTTCATGTAGTCTGTTCAAAAGTTTTTCATGATTAACCATGTCAAATGCAGATGACAGGTCAAGGAGTATAAGCAGACAAGTTCGATTGTTATCTAGTGCCTGAAGTGCATCATCGAAAATGTGTAATATTGCCGTTTCCGTGCTGTGTCCTGTTCTGAATCCTGATTGGCAGTCATCCAATAGAGAGAAATTGTCGATGTGTTGGCTCAATTGGATTTGCACACACTTCTCTATTAGTTTGGCGAGAAGAGGGATGTTGGTAACTGGGCGGTAATTATTCGGATCTGCAGGGTTCGCTGTCGGTTTTTTGATAATAGGGACTACTTGACCTGTTTTTAGACAATCTGGAAGGATCCCCTGGGATAAGGAGGCGTTTATGATTTCTGTCCAGATTGGAATCACTGAATGGCTGATTTCTTTCAGGCATTTTGTTGGTAGAGGGTCATTGTAGTGATTGTTGGGTTTGATGTCAGATAGCGTTTTGGCAATGCTATTCTGATCTAGTAGTTTGAACGTGTCCCATTGTGCCTCGTTTTTCTTCATATTATCCGAACTTTTCTCTGTGGTAATTATCGATGAAGGTGTGTGGAGATCAAGGTTATTCGCTGCGTTTCTGAGCTCTCTTTCCAGCGTGTCAGCTTTTTCTGTGAAAAACGTTGCAAATTCTTTGCAGCTTAGTTGTGTTTTTGTGACTTCTTGAGCCGATTTGGCCAGTTTATTTGATTGTTCTTCTATAATCTCAAACAGTTTTCGTGGTCTGTTTTTGGCGTTATCCAGTTCAGATCTAATAAATTCCTTCTTTGATTTGAGGATCTTTTTGTTGTAATCATTTCTGATTTTTCTGAGGGATTTCAGTTCAGGGGATGAAGGGTGTTGTCTCCATTTCCTTTCTGCCAGTCTCAATTTCCTCCTGTCTTCATTCAATGTCCCATTGAACCAAGGGTTTTTTACCTTATCTGTAACTCTTTTCAGTTTTAGAGGTATGGTGGCGTTGACTATTTTTGTTACTGAAGTAGTGTAGTGGTTAGTTAAATAATTCACATTCTGTAAGTTGTGAGGTATATTTAGGTCTTTCTCGCAGCGTTCTATTAGTAATTCCATATTTACATCTCTGGTGTCTCGCATCCATCTTTTGGTTTTCATTGGTTGTGTGCTCTTTGTCTTCTTCCATGTGGGTATCAGGAAGGTTATAGCATGGTGATCTGACCAGTCGCATGGCTCTATTGAGAGGACTGATGTAGTCTCTTTTTTGGAAATTATCCAGTCCAATGTGGCTCCTTTCGAATGAGTTGGTTGTGTGCATGCTTGGGATAGGTTTAGATCCGATAAGAAGTCTTTAAGCGTTGACCTGTTTGTCGTTGTTGTCAATCCAGTGTAGATTAAAATCCCCAAGATATATGTTATTTGCTTCAGAGTTAGAGTTAGATGTGATGATCTCCATTAGCTGGTCTATGTAGGTCATATTATTACCTGGTGAGTGATAAAGGGCGTGCAAGTTGCATCCCAGATTGTTAGCCGATCTTAGATTGAGACCTAGATATTCGCAGGATTGTAGTGGGTTGGAATGAATTTGGCCAACTTCAAGATTTGATCGGTGAATGCAGGCTATACCACCCCCTGACTTTTTTAGCCTATCAATTCTCACAATATTATAATGAGGGGGCACCAGTAGATCCATGACTGGGGACGAGGATTCTGATAGCCAAGTTTCTGTAAGGATTGTTATGTCTATGTCCTGATTAATGATCAGCTACGTCAGAAGCATGTTTAGTTGCTGACCGACAGTTAATCAGTAGGCATTTTAGTGCTTTCCCCGTTATGCTTGAGTTCAGATTTAGTGAGTCGATGGTTAGCTGGGCTTGTTGAAGATTGTTAAGGTTAGGTTTCCTCTTATTCATTCTCGACATTCTGTTTGCATCAATCAGGACTGTTTTAATTTCCTCCCCTCTACTGCTGACATTAGATTCATAATCCCGGAGTAAGGATAGGATATCTTCATTCGTTAGATATTGTGATTCCTATCGGGTCTATTTTGTCTGTACGCTAACGGCATCGCCCTGTTATTGTCCTTTCTTTGGGAATGAAATAGTAGGTCTTGGATGTGCTCAACTTTGGAATGAGTGTTCTCTGAAATGTTACAAAGTTTTTCTATCTCTTGAAGTGTGCTTAGTATGTCACGGGACATGTCACCCATTTGTGTTTGGAGCTCTATTATTTTTCTTAGGGTCTGGGGTGATATCTTGTGCATGATCCTCTGTTTCTTTCTTGATTCCCATTTATTGTTCCCGTATTTATGTTCTGAATTCTTCGTCAGGGTCTTCTTTTCTTTTCCATGAGATCGGTTGTCTATTAAATCATTCATTGACTTAGTGGATGCGTTATCAATGCTTTGAGGTCCTAGTTTCATGCTAGTAGTAAGTACAGTACGAGTGGGTCTTGGAGGCTTTTGTGACAAACTACTTTGCGGTGTGGAAGGGGTAGCCTTTTCCATATCAGATCTTTCTAGGTTTTCATTGTGTGTTCTGTCCATTAGAGATGTTCCGTCATTGGGGGGAGGAGTCAAAACTTCCCTCTGGAGAGGTTCTGTAACGCTTATCAGATGACGTGTAACCATTTCTGTTCTCTCTATCACCATCCTAAGTGTTGGGTCTCCTAATTCGAGTGTGTTTCCTAGAAGCATTGACTGCTTTAGATCCTGAGGGTCTCTGTTTAGAATGATGTCTGTGGTCAGTGTTTCCCTCTGCTGAAGCATTAAGTTGTTATTCGCATGTCTTGCGGGTGAGATTCTCTCTCTATCATATCCAGATGTTGCATCTCCTGTTCTGATTGTGTCTCTTAGTTGCGTATATTGTTCAGGTTCCTGCAGGACTCTAGCAGGTCTGTTGGTAGTGCAGGTAGATGCGGCTGAGTTCCTCGTGATTTCTTGTGTTCTCTGGGGTTGTTGTGAACTTGAGTCCTCTACGCATCTTTTTAGGGTTGAGAACATGTTGTCAAATTTTTCCAAATCGTAGTTAGAAGCTTGTATCATCACTATTCCATTCTTGAAGATCGTTATACAAAGATCCGCTCTGTATCTTGGAGATGCTGTGGTCATAATTTTAGTGCCATGAGGGATATTGGTAATGGATTTAATGTTCAGAATGTTAGTAATGGCATTCCGCCATTTTGCCGTTCTTCTGGTGTAGAATATCATGTCATTTACGATAATGCCTTTATCCATGCTTAGAGCGGTGTCTGAGATCAGTGTGTCTGGATTTTTCCTCATCAGATTGTGCTTGAATTTTTTGGCACCATTCTTGGATAATTCGTTTGGGTAATTTATGATATATGCATTCCTACTTACTGGTTGTAGGTAATTTACCTCCATTTTTGTTATATGGTTTATGTCTATATTTGAAGTGATCTCTTCTCGGTCGTTTCTGTGAAGAGGGTTTAATTGATCTCCCTATCAAGAATAGGTTTGTTTTTGCTTACATATGTTTTTACTAACTCTATGTTGTCAGCTCAGCGTTTAGGATTTCTTTTTTATCCTTCCTAGGTTAAAAACTATTCCAAGATGGCCGCTAGTATATATGGCTATCTAAGAGCTGAGTGCCTTTCTCTCTTTCTGCTGTTTTGATTGTCCTCTTTCACTTTCCTTTACTTGCCTACTGTTATATTGCTGAATGCCTCTCTCTCTCTTTTCTGCTGATTTGCAGTCCTCTTTTGTTTGCCTATACTTATTTCAGCCAATTTGGGTGTTGCTGAGAGGCTTTCTCCCTTTCTACTGTTCTGTATGTCCTCTTTCCGTTGCCTTTAATTATTTCTGCCAATTTGGGTAAGTTTCCATGTTATACATTCTTATAAAGCAATATCCTTGAGTTGAATAGTAGTTTATAGACCCGTGCATTAGGTGTTTCTCATTGTATGTAGTCTGTTCTGTGATGAGAGGGGGACTGTTTTCAATAAATAAATCACCTCCTCTCCGCCACCGCCATTTTAAGGTCAGGCAGGACGGTTCCAGACCTCATTGCCCGGTGTGCTCCAATTTCTCCACAAAACTGATAGCGTATGCCAAATAGATAAAAAGGGGGCAATTGGGAGCTGCAGTGACTCGAGCGGTAAGATCCGATTTGAATAGCGAGCCTTCGTGACCTCCGCGTTGTCGTCTCCTTCTCCCTGCACTGCTTCCAGTGCTTTCTTCATTCTCGGAGTGAATCTCCGATCTGGTCTCGCAGTGGGCGGGTGGCGGATGACTATAGCTGCACCTCAGGCGGACTCAATCTCTCACCTTCTTGCTGAGAAGACTCCGGTTCTCCGCTCATGGAGCGCCTGCGTGATCCGAGCACAGCCGTCTCGGTCAGCCTCAAGTTCCTTCCTGGCGGCTCAAACGGTGTCCGCTCCTGTGTTCGGTGTCGCATCGATCCGAGGTTATTCTATGCCCCTGGCGGATCCCCACATTTTCTGTGAGTGATTTCCTTTTCCGTATTCTTCCCAAAGATCCTGTCTGCTTCAGAGTGCTACTTTTCGTGGGTGGAAGGAGGATAGGGGGGGTTTTCAGGAATTTAACCTCTCTTGGTTATCCCGAACCCTGGAGCTCACGAATGGAGCTCCTTCTAGGCATACCGTACCCCGAGATCGAAGAAGTTGGTGCGGCACGTCTGACTATTACACTGGTGATATGCGGTAGCGTACCGCACCCCGAGATCGATGACGTTGGTGCGGCACGTCTGACTATTACACTGGTGATATGCGCTAGCGTACCGTACCCCGCGATTGATGATGTTGGTGCGGCACGTCTGACTATTACACTGGTGACATGCGGTAGCGTATCGCACCCCGAGATCGATGACGTTGGTGCGACACGTCTCACTATTACACTGGTGATATGCGCTAGCGTACCGCACCCTGAGATCGGTGACGTAGGTTCGGCACGTCTGACTATTACACTGGTGATATGCGCTAGCGTACCGTACCCGAGATCGATGATGTTGGTGCGGCACGTCTGACTATTACACTGGTGATATGCGGTAGCGTACCGTACCCCAAGATCGATGATGTTGGTGCAGCACGTCTGACTATTACACTGGTGATATGCGCTAGCATACCGCACCCCGAGATCGGTGACGTAGGTGCGGCACATCTGACTATTACACTGGTGATATGCGCTAGCGTACGGTACCCCGAGATCGATGATGTTGGTGCGGCACGTCTGACTATTACACTGGTGATATGCGGTAGCGTACCGTACCCCGAGATGGATGATGTTGGTGCGGCACGTCTTACTATTATACTGGTGATATGCGCTAGCGTACCGTACCCCGAGATCGATGATGTTGGTGCGGCACGTCTGACTATTACACTGGTGATATGCGGTAGCGTGCCCCACCCAGAGATCGATGACGTAGGTGCGGGACGTCTGAGTATTACACTGGTGTTATGCGGTAGAGTGTGTCGCTACGTACCCCGACATTACCGGCGTTTGATTGGGATTTGCGCGTGTGGCACCACGTACAGGTATGTTTGACTTTGTTGTACTCACCGTCTGCGCCGTCGTTGGTTTCTATGTACGAGGTGGTGGGCGTACAGGACTAGTATGACACGGACGATGGGGTTCATGTCTTGTTTGTCGCGTACCGGGGAGCAGGTCGGGCCGGACTCTGCTTTTACGGCAGTTTTAGACTCTCGTAGCAAAAGAGCCGTACGGAGAGTCTTCAACACAGATCGTACTTCCTGGTACGGATGACGCGGTCTATTTACGTTCGGACGTAGCGTGAAGCGTCAGCCGAATGCCATTCGTATGGACTTTCGATTTGTACGGAGTTTTTTACGGGTCGTACGGAGTGACGCTTTGGATTGGGATCGTACTTGCAAATTCGCACGGAGACGTGTACGTGTACGATTCGCACGGGGAAAAACTCTTCGTACAGAAAATCAAAGCATTTTTTTCCGGATCGGAATCGAGCCCCAAATGGTATATATCACATTATTAGAACTGCAATTTGTTATTGAGCCCAAAGTAAACAGTATCTCATTGTAAACAAAATTCTTTATTTCTTTACAGTCTTTACAGGCAGTACACCGGCCAAATTTGTAGTGATCTTTAACAGGTGTGGAGCCCCATTGTGATGTTAAAGCAGGTACAGTGGGCTTAGGGGGGCCTGCTCTAACTATCTGGTCTTTAATGTTAGATCCCCTCTTAAATGTAAGCATAGACTTTTCTGGTTTGGGTATCGTGGACTTAATCAAATCCCAGTGTTTCTTAACAATAGTCTTGATGGCAATACTGGATCTGCTGAAAATATATATACATAATTAGACGGTTCTGGTGTTATGGTGTTAAAAGTTCTTCCTCCATGGGGTAATACCACACTCTCTTCCTGGCTTGTTTGATTAATCTCTTGGGATACTCTATTTCGATGAGTCTCGTAGTCAGAGTATCTGACTCTCTGAAGTAGTCTTCCTTTCTGATACAATTCTGACAAATCCTCAGAAGTTGTCTGAAAAGGGGGGTTATCTTGGAGATTACAGGGATGGTGGCTCACATATTGTAAGTGAGAGTTTTTCTCTGTTGGTTTTCTGAACAGTGAAGTGTACAATATGAAGTTGGCGGATAAAACTTTTAGGTCTTGAAAGGAGATCTCATGGGTATCACGTGACATGGTAAATTGTGAGTCATTAGATCGGGTGTTAATCCTATTGTTGAACTCTGTGAGTCTAAAACGTGGGCCTTTCCATGTTAGAAAGACATCATCAAGGTATCTAGTCCATTTAAGAATGTGGTTATGGTAACTTTCTAAAAGTGGCATTTTCAAAATTATAATTTAAAATCAGAATTCACCAGGAGAGCGGATTTTTCATTACAATTCTAAAGACATCAAACATGAACTATTTATCTGCTACCATGTGGTATTTATCACCTATTACATGTAATAATGTAAATCCAATGTTAATCTGTGGGAGAGGTAGGCCTTGCAGTAGTGAAAAACAAATGTAAGAGTTTTTCACTACCAGGACATGTAAAACCAAGCATTAATACATGCATTAGGTTTTGCCTATGTGATTAATATTAAGCTGTTTTTTTGTTGTACATTGTAGTTTGGCTTACGGAGTGCCAGTATCAAGTGGTGCCAGACCTTCCAGTACGCCTCATGCAATATCGAGGTGATCTTCTAGTACGTTGGTGTTACAATACACCTTAAAGATATATTGTGACTTAGGATTGGGCTACCGCTACTTTTTTGAAATGATTTGACCAGGACGTGTGCGGTAGTTTACTTTGTTCTATTTATTTTCTTCTTGCCCGATTCTGGAAAATACTTAACTAACCACTGAGCCCAGTTTGATTGGTCTCACCAGCCATTTATTGTGGTGTCATTTACGTGGGTTTCATCAGGATAAGTCCATATTATTTACATATTAGAACCAATGGTGAGAAACCCCACTTGATACTCATCCAGCTGTACATTCTCGATCTACCCAATCGGGCAATTTGGACTGTGGTTTTTCTGGAGCTTCAAGTTTACTGTGTCTTCTACGTGATTTGATAATACACGTGCCGCAATAGTCTATTTCATTAGCCTTGAAAAACTCCTTGTATTAATTCATAGTACGGACGAAACACATGTCGGCTGTCGTTTTATCAATTGGAAAATCACTTTTAAGAATCAATAAAGGAAAAGATGATACAAAATATGAACTTTATTCATCGATTTGTCCTGTACCTTATGAGAACTTGCTGACTTTACTTGGATTTACTGTTGTCTAGACTTTACACTGCATTAGTCTAGTACATACTTACATTGTAGGATTGTGCTCTCCTGACCATTTTTGCCTATAGTGGCTCACATATTGTAAGTGAGAGTTTTTCTCTGTTGGTTTTCTGAACAGTGAAGTGTAGAATTTGAAGTTGGCGGATAAAACTTTTAGGTCTTGAAAGGAGATTTCATGTGTATCACATGACATGGTAAATTGTGTGTCATTAGATCTGGTGTTAATCCTATTGTTGAACTCTGTGAGTCTAAAACGTGGGCCTTTCCATGTTGGAAAGACACCATCAAGGTATCTAGTCCATTTAAGAATGCGGTTATGGTAACTTTCTAAAAGTGGCATTTTCAAAATTATAATTTAAAATCAGAATTCACCAGGAGAGCGGATTTTTCATTACAATTCTAAAGACATCAAACATGAACTATTTATCTGCTACCATTTGGTATTTATCACCTATTACATGTAATAATGTAAATCCAATGTTAATCTGTGGGGGAGGTAGGCCTTGCAGTAGTGAAAAACAAATGTAAGAGTTTTTCACTACCAGGACATGTAAAACCAAGCATTAATACATGCATTAGGTTTTGCCTATGTGATTAATATTAAGCTGTTTTTTTGTTGTACATTGTAGTTTGCTGAGTATTTGTCCAATACAAGTTACAGAAAGGCTGTTAAAATGTTATGACTTGTTTATGCACAAAAAGTCAATATATTATGCTGTAACTAATAGCAGAATTTTGAAAAATCAAATGAAAAAGGGAAGTAATAGAATTCATTGCTGTAATAGCAATATTTGGTGTTTAGAGGAGTTATGACAACTTTTGGCCCTGGTGCCGCTGCACCTGCTGCACCATTCAATTCATAACCCTATTGCCGATAAGGTAACTGCACTTGTGACTGCTTGTTTAGTAGGAAAATATTGCAATATATGGTGTTTTGAAGGCTTCCTAGAGCTTTGGGCCCCAGTCTCACTGCACCTGCAGCACCATTGAAATCATGGCCCTAGTGCCTGCAAGGTAATTGAACCACTTGTGTGACTGCTTATTTAGTAGTTAAATATAACAATGTTGTTTAGAGGAGTTCTGACAACTTTTGGCCCTGGTGCCATTGCACCTGCAGCAGCATTGAAATCATGGCCTTAGTGTCTGCTAGATAACTGCACTTGTACCTGCCTGTTTAGTAGTAAACTTTAGCAATATTCGGCATTTAGTGGAGTCCCTAAAGCTTTTGGCCCCGGTGCCACTGCACATGCTGTACCATTCAAATCAAGCCCCTTTTAACAGCAAGGTAAATGCAAATGTGACTGTCTGTTTAGTAGTCAAATATAGCGATATTATGTGTTGAGAGGAGTTCTGACAACTTTTGGACTCAGTGCTTCTGCACCTGTTGCACCATTAAAATCATGACCCAAGGTAACTGCACTTGTGGTTCCCTGTTTATGAATAAAACAGCAATTCTAGGTGTTTAGTTGTGTGCCTGGAGCTTTTGGCCCCGGTGCCACTGCACCTTCTGCACTATTGAAATCATGTTCCTAGTGCTTGCTAGACAACTGCACTTATGACTGCCCATTTAGTTATAAAATATAGCAATATTAGATGTTTAGTGGAGTTATGACAACTTTTGGCCCCAGTGCCACTGCACCTGCTGCACCATTCAAATCATGACCCTGCTGTCTGCAAAGTAACTGCACTTGTGGCTGCCTGTTTAGTAGTAAGATATGAATGTATGATTAAACAACTACCACCTATATTACGAGTGCCTAAACCACGAAGGCTACACAACGAAAAAATCCTAACCACTATGTATTCAACAACAAATTACCGAACCACGAATATTAATCTATTGCCATATAACCGGAATCTACCACTACGTTCAAAACATTGCACGATTGAAACAAAAATAATAAACTATAATTAAATTAATTAACACTTCTATTGAAAACTATTTTTAGTAAAGAATTTTGAAATTAGCAGTCAAATAATCTTTTATAAAAAAATACAGACAAACTTTCAAAGAGACAACAATGGACGGTTTGAAACTGTGAAATATAAGTCCAACATCTGCTTTTACAGCATTGACACACTAGAATGCTAACAAAAATGGCTGTATGACAAACGGTAAAATAACACAAAATGCACTATTTAAAGTGATTTAAAAAAACAAGTTCTCTCAGTAAATAATATTTTTTTCAAAAATCAGATTCCAAAACATATTTTCATTTTCAATAAGAATTGACTTGAATAAAACATTAAAAAAAGCCTATCACCATTTTGTGGCCATTTCACAGAGAACAGTCGCATCGAGGAAAGGTCAGCATCGCATCAGTGAAAAACAAACCTACTGTGCCATCTACTGGCCTCACCAGGTAAATTAAAACAAAGTCTATTATTTGGGCAGCATAAAAAAAATAAGGAAATGTACAAATCAATAAAAAAAATATCTTTAACTAAGTTACTTAATTATTGGTTTAGGAGTTCCAGGTTTAGATCCAGTAGTGGTTAAGGAGGTCATGGTTCAAGTACAGGTAGTTGTTTAGGATTCGTTGTTAAGCCCACTCATTGTTATATTCCTTTATTAAGGCCGTTTCTCGTAAAATATAGCGTAACTCTTGTATATTAACTACATTTTTAATGCACAATGTTTATTACAAAATTTAGAATTTAATCATAATTACCAAATAAATTAAGTAGAAAAAAATAAATCCGATAATGCCTACAAAGTGCAAAGAAAGATACTCAGACATGAATAGGAAATGCCACAAACACTCTGAGACTAAAGCATCAGCTTTACACAACTAAGTAATAAAAAAGCAAGCATTCTAGCATATGGTTAGAAGCTGTCTACCTTTTCTGTGGAAAGAGATCTTATCTTGACAGTAAATGGGGCTTTAACAGTGTGAACAGGTTTAAAAGTATCGTAATTGTGTGTAGCCAGAGGTAGTTAATTAAAAAAAGTTCCTCACAAAAGTGAATGAAAACAGTAATTCAGCAACAGGACCCGATAGGAGCCCCCTTTTAAGATATATTAAATACATTTGATTTCACAAGCCGTGCAGTCAAAATCTGATAAAAAGTACGTGCCCCACACATTAAGTACCCTGCCCATTGGTCTGTCCACGGTCTACAGTATGGGTGACATATGTGTATTGAAAAGGAAGGTTTAGGCCTGGCAAAAGGTTTACTTTGATAGGACTATGTAGCAGGTTAAAGCTTCACACATAGGCTGCAATGCCAGGCCTGAAACGTTTTTAAAGTGCTACTTAAGTGGATGGCACAATCAGTGCTGCAGGCCCTTGAGTAGTATTTAATTTAAAGGCCCTGGGCACAGGCAGTATCCCTTTGCTAGGGACTTACAAGTAAATGAAATATGCCATTTGGGTATAAGCCAATTCTGCCACATTTTAAGGAGAGAGCACAATCACGTTTGCACTAGTTAGCAGTGGTAGTTAAAGTGTGCAGAGTCCTAAACCCAGCATACATTTGTCAGCAAACAGGAGGGTTCAAGGTAAAAAGCTAAGATGTAGAGAACACTAAGGATGCCAGGTCTAACAGTAGCATTGATATTCTGACTTTGATATTCAGTAACCATACCAGTAAAACCATCCTAATCAGCTCTTTCCTACAAATGGATGAGGACATTCACTTCACTTCTTCACACAATGCTCTTCTGGATATTCTTCCAAAAAGGAGGTATGTTTGTACCTGGCTACACCTCTGGTACTGACTTTGTATTGTGCTGGAGTAGGGCTATGTTCTAAGTAATTGTTCCATGTACCAGAAGGAATGTAACTCTTCTATTCCCTTTATACAGTATCTGAATTAGTGTAGATTGTTGGTTTTGTGACTAATGGCAAGACACCTAATGGTGACTGTGTTTTGGGTTAGTGCCTAGGCAATGCAGTGTACTCTGAACTATTAATACCTATTAATACCTTATTGCACTAATGCTATTAGTGCTCAGTAGTCTGGGTTTATTTTCTATGGTGCATTGTGATGCCTTAGTGCCCATGTTTCCAATGATACCTATAATAAGGTAGAAGGAGAAATTTACTGCCAGACTGCTAAAGATTCAATGATTCTTGTAATAAGATAGTAGGAGTATTTTACTGCCAAAATGCTAGATTTTGTATGGTAAATTAGTATGAGTAATATACTGCCAGACTGCTTTTGATTTCAATAATACATATAATAAGGTAGTGGGAATACTTTATAACCCTGGGCAAAGCACTATGCTACGCTCGCGTAGTTTGCGAAGTTTGCACTACTTTGCACTACGCGAATTACACGTAGCACAGTGCAAACAAACGTAGCGTAGCGTAGGCGCAGCGGTCATTTTTTGCTTGCTCGCGGTCCTCAACGTCAAGTTGGCGACCGCGAGCAAGCAAAATGACATCCCAACGAGACGTTTTCCTCGTTCGCGATCAGCAACATCAAGTTGCCGATCGCAAGCGTGGAAAATAAACCTCTCAGTGTTATTCTCAACGCGGGGAGGTCAGGTTTCTCATTGTGAGTGGTCGCATATGCTCGCGACCGCTCGCGATGAGACACTACCAGTTCACGTTGAGAAAGCTGCAGCTTGAGCACAAATCTACTCGAGCGGCAGTAAAAGACAGCTGGCACTGTGCAAGATGCCGTTTTCAATGATTGCACAGTGCGGACAAGCATCGGGCAATGTGCAATCATCGCGAACAGCGCACTACGCAGTTCGCGTAGTCCTACGTATAGATCGCATAGTGCAAAGTGCACTTCACATAGCTACGAGGAGCGCTACTTTGCGAACTACACCCAGGCCTAATAATTTACTTCCCAACTGCTACATATTTCAATGTAACTTAGAGTACATAAAGTAACATCACTGGAGTAGTATGTTTGCAATACCTACAATAACATGACAAACGGAATTAGCGCCAAACTGCCAGAGGTCTGTTAAATTTATATTAAGAAAGCAGGAGTGATTAACTGCCATACTGCTTTAGATTTCGATGATATCAAAGTAGGAATGACCATCTTTGGATTGGAGAGTTTTCCCCTGACTGTTTTGCTGTTTGTAGAACTCTGTGCTCTTTACCTCTGCTAACCGGTGGTAAGTTTCTGTGCTCCCTGTTCTCGAGGATTGAAATGGGAATTCACCTCATTGGCATATTTAATGTGCCTGTAAGGCCTCAGTATATGGTACAAAGTATGCTCAGGCCCAGGAAGTTAAATATCAGCAGTGGGCTGCAGCACCTATTGTGCCATCCACTAGAATGGCAGGGCAAACATACTTCTGTGCAGCCAGACTGCAGCAGCGACTCCTTGAGTCTCACAGCCTGCTTGACAGCTCTGCTGAGTTTACATATATCACATTGGTGCACACTTGAAAGGCAGCTAGCAGGATGCCGAAAACATTCTTGTGTATCCACTGTCTGGTTGCTGAAGGATCTGCTTTGTCTACCAAAGTTCAATCACTGGGTTTTACATATAACTCTTGGGCTCACTTGAATGGAAGGGAAACAGGATGTTAAAACAATTCTTGTCTTTCAACTGTCTGGTTGATAGAAAAGACTACTTCTGTTCTGTCACGCTTCTGTCTCTGGGCTATTAGGTGTACTGTGCCTGAATCAAACTGGGTTTTGATGTCAGATGTGGAAGGGCACAAAGACTGCCATAGTACTCTACCCACACACAAAGATGAATATGGTCGAAGACTTTTGCTACCTTGAAAATGCCCAAAGTGGGTATTGGTGGGTCTGGAAACTTTTGCCCCCATTGGTTAGGGTGTGCCTAAGAGTCATTCCCACCCACTAGCTCATGTCGGGCTTAAATGTGACATTTCTATGCACCCACTTTGGAAACTCTTGGACTAACCAAGAGGAATGGGCCTGTTGTCTGTAGCATGAAAGGTAACCTGAAAAGATTGCATCTACACCCTCTTGTACCCAGGACAAAGGAGTGGACTCCAAGGGTCATACTGCTGGCCTCCTCTTCAAGCTACAAGGAAACAACACTCTACAAAAGGCTGTTCCTATAATTGCTCAGTGACCACTGGCAACTGAACGAGGCCTGGACTTGACCCTGCTACTGGCCTCTGCCTGACACCCTGTAAGTGCCTCCCCTGAAATCCTATGGGGCTTTAGAAATGTACTCTAGTGATGAATTGGGACTTAAAGGACTTAAAGTTTAGCCAATGGATTATTCGCTCATAAACATGGGGGATATCCCGTCTGTCATTGCTTTGGAAATAATGCACTTGTAATACAGCGGACGGACAGAGTAACCCTTCTGCTGTACTCTAATTCATTCCCAAAGTCAGAAAGTAAATTATTTGGCCGGTATGAACCAGGGTGGGGTATCCGACCAGCACTCCATCATTGCTAGCCTCACAACGCACCTAAGTTTCAGTCTACTGTGACTATTAGCTATCATTGACACTTTATGCTTCTTGGCGCTATTCCTACTTAAAACTGTAAAAATGTACATCTCCAGTTCCACTTATTGGATTATTACTGTTTTGACACTACATTAATACTTAACACATTGTCTCTAAATGAAACCTGTCTACTCTGTGCCCATGCTATCAGGGTGTTGAGCTCAGGTTTATTTAGTGACAGTAGTAGTTGACCACGAGCAGACTTGTGATTATTCCTTGAGGTGGGAAGGAAAATAATCTAATTTCTTACAACCAATAATAAGGGAATGTGAGTAATTTACTTCCAGACTGCCACAGATTTCAATGGTACTTATAATAACACTGCTGGAGTAGTTGACTGTGGACTGCTAGAGATGTTAATGGTCCTTATAATAAGATAGTAGGAGTAATTTAATGCCAAACTGTTTTATTTTGCGTACGACTGCTAAAGCACCTATTTATCAGCTGGATGTTAATATGGCACAGGAAATGCACTAGCTTGGAGTTCCTTGTTAGCATTTCAAAGTCAAAAGGTGCTGCAGTTGCCTCGAATGCTTTAGAATTATAAACGAAAGTTGGGACATTTAACAATGTTATGAAACACGGCAGGTCAGCAGATGTATTTGCAGCACTCTGCTCCTAGCTCAAATGATTGTCACTGACCATGTGACCAAGGCACCCAGCGCGATCAAGCTCTGACGGACTTTTGTCAAATGCCCTCTGCATCAGTTTGTCTGATGCTGACCTTCACATTTTTTTTCCCACCCACCCACTTTAGCATTCAGCATGGGCAATGGAATAACACACTTCAGCCATTGGCTAACTTCGCTGTGATTTCCGGTATTCTGCTCTGTCAAAAGGAGCACATGACAATATGTGGGTTTTTGATAGAAAACATATATATTTGTTTTTAGACAGTTTTTCTCATATATTGGCAGGGGCATGGCAGCTCGCCCTGTGATACATGTTTACCCTCAAAAACCCAAAGATCCATGGCAATACTAAACAAACATTGACAATTCTGTAAGGCTGGCAATCAACTCCAGGCCTATTGGCAATGCTAATTTATATATGATGCTCATTGGATGCAGCCTGGGCCAAGTGGTGGCCTCTCCTTTAATAGACCTGAGCATGGCCATTGGTCTTTCAGTAAATGTAGAGTGGCACAGCATTCACTGCAGAGCTGTACACCAGCAGCAAGTTGTACCTTACCTTCAGCAGTACAACAGGGATGCATCACTGCACTCATCCTGTCTATTACTCGAAGTATGAAACTCTCAGCCAGCCACCAATTGAAGAGACTGCACCTATAGCATGACTGAGCTCCTCCTGTGACCTGAGGGGATGAACTCAGGATCAAGAAAGACACCAGTGGCTTAGCATAGGCCCCACAGCCCCTGCAAAGCCTGGGGCCCCCTCAGCACAGTACCTGGCCGGAGAGATCCTGATTGAGTCCGGAGAGGGCCCCTCCATGTACTTTGCAAGGGGACACCCTCAAGTTTCGTTATGCCACTGTTGCATCCTCTCCTCTAGCTGCACCGTTTAGGCCCCTTTCCTTACATTCTGACAAAAGGACGTAGTTTGGACCATAAGAATGTTGCTGCCACCTTTGATCAACGTCTTCATGAGGACCTAAGAAATACAGTCTCAGTACTGATGATTAATAGATAGGTTACTACTGCTGCCCATCTGATCAGCGCCAAAGGGATGGCACATAGAGCAACATTTAATTCAAGTTCATATGGATGTAGTTGGTAGTTCACAGTCATCATAATAAATTCATGCACAGTACCTAAATGATTAAGCGCCTATTAACCAAGGCCATTTTTCCTACATGTCTGGTTTTAATACCAAAGAGACCCATTGTGTGATGTGTCAATTATTAGATTCCTGGTCGTTTGGGTGTTTTGTTGGCTGTGCATTTAATTAAATAAATGACATATTGTGGACAATAAAGACCTTAGCAGAGGCTATCACGGTTGGATGGACTCCTCTTAACAGTCAGAGATGCTGTCCTAGAAAGCCACCCTTGTTTGTGGTAAATAAAAAAGAGCATCTGAAAATCATAATCTTTACTACAAATGCTCTTTTTTGGTGATTTTAGATATAGGCTGGTCAGGTTTCCATAACCCACAAATCACCGAATTGGTCGTGTTTTCTATCACTTTTTCCTTAAATGCGTACTGTATTCATGACTTGCCACCATCAAAATGCACATCCACTCTTTAACCTGCATACAGTGGCTTTAACAGAATAATAACACAAAATAGGAATGCTTCGATCTTAAAAAAGAACAGGAGCCAGTGAAATACATGAATAAAATCAAGCTTATGGTTTAGGCGAGCATTCCAGGACTCTGACACAAGCACTAATATTTGTGTTTCAAAAGCACAAAGTGAATTTCCTCTCTATATTGAATAGAGAGACCAAAAACATTGTCACCACATTGAATAGGTTTCCTCTCTCACTGATGAGAGTGCTTTTTGGTCAATTGAAAACAACCGGTGTTCCCAAAGCTAGACCAGTGTGGACCATAAGCCAGATGTAAGAAGCTCTCTATAATAACAAAGCAACATTTGGGAATGATCCCGAATTGCAATATCCGATTCAGTATATGTTATGTATGAAAAAGGCACTCTGGCAATTAAGAGATTTGTTAGGATTTGTATTCACAATTTACAGATTTTCATTCCAAATTAATTCAATTGCAAATTGATATTTTGGATTTGCAAATTGCAAAAGTTGCTTTTGGGGACTGTTTGATGACATCACAATAAAGAAGTGGTTTAACTCATGCTCTGCTCAGGCATTGTTAGCAGATTCAACCTTGCTGGTGTTTTGGAATATCTCTGCCCTTTTTCTATTATGTCCAAAGAGGATTCTGAAAAGAACAACATATGGGAATTGGGCAATACGAAAACAAATTGATTCACACCTTGCTCATCATCTAATACAAAAAAAGATCCTGATACATTTTGGGCCTGTTTATATAGTTTGCATCTGATTAGAACCTAATTATAGTTCGTGGGAAATTGCACATGCAAAAACCACATCTGCGATAGTTGTAAAAATACAGATTCACTTTTAGGAACTTCCTAATAACTAATGGAGTCATTAAATTAGCGAATCAAACTTCTGTTGCTTCGCAAAATAAAGCAACAAAAATGACTTTCATACACAGGAAATTCCTATAACCAGTTTGCAACTGATTAAAGAACGACTAACCATTCGTCCATCTGGCCCCATCTGGTCCATATATTGAAGCTGGAGAAGAATAAAATTCAAAGTTCAAATCTATGAACTTAGATTATCAGTACTCGACAATTTTTGGCCTTTGCAACACCGTATGAGATACTGGTATTTTTCAGATCAGTTTCTCACCATCATCTGTATCCACAGTAATACATTTCTCATACGACCACACATATAGTGCATTTAAAACTAGGCATATACATTTCAAAACCAAATCATGTTCCTTCCTGGGCTTTCCAATCAGATTTCAAAGAATCTGCATGAATTTGTTAACCTGATGTAATATGATTGATTTGTGACCTTCTTCAGCATGATATGTCACCGATAAGGGTTTCCTGGTGCTGGATAAAATGATCGGTTCAGACAGAAGAGATGTTAATAAGGAAATCAACAGGTTTTACGTGCTGATGGTTTGTTTCAGAGCTAAAATCCTATATAGGAGATGGAACTTCCTTAAGATGGCGCTTTCTTAAATTTCTGAATTTAAGATTGGGAGATGAATATCCTCACAGTACGTTCAGGAATTTAGTGCTCAAAAAGTGATTAGAGATAGCTGTGGACAGATGAAAAAAATCCAGGTGAACATGACAAGGAGTTCTGAAGACAATGAATTTAGTAATAGATAACCAGTTTAATAATGGGAGCGACGTGCAAATATAAAGAAGTTGATGGAAAATCAAAAGCAGAAGCATTTTGGAGTCTTCAAAGTCAAAGAAGAAAAGTCACAGGAAGGCCAAGATTGAGTGAATTACAGCAGCCCAGGTGAGGCAGATAGGTACGTGTACCACCAAATAAAACCAAACAAACAATAGGAAGAAACAAAGATAATGGATGTACCAGATATGATAGTACAGTGGGTGAATGTATCCCCTTCACAAATCTCTGTTTGACATCAAGATCACTGGTTCAAACCCTAATAAGTCACCCAGCCTCATTTCCTTCTGCTCTTTACAAAATGAGTACCATTACGTTGTGTAATAATAAATATCAGTTATTCAGTACTAACAGGGTGTGCATGTGCTTTACAAATACACAAGTACACCCATTCCTGACCATCCTGGGGTATGCAGGCTAAAGAAAGGGATATCCCATTCTTTCTGGTGGTCCTTTGAGTGCAAGATATTCGTATCCCTTCCTTATGTATATAGAGATAACTCTAATCACTAGTATATGCAGTAGACCTTTGTACTATCTACCATTCCTATGTGACTCTTAGAGTATATCCATTTGTATCCCTTCCCCGTGTATATAGAGATAACTCTAATCACTAGCATATGCAGTAGACCTTTGTACTATCTACCATTCCTATGTGACTCTTAGAGTATATCCATGTGTATCCCTTCCCTATGTATATAGAGATAACTCTAATCTCTAGTATATGCAGTAGACCTTGTACTATCTACCATTCCTATGTGACTCTTAGAGTATATCCATTACCTCCTCGTTAGTCTTCCTCGCCACATGATTTACATAGTGAGCTTTAGCTCCACAACAGAACCCTCCAAAGCAAAAGAAAAACACCTCCCACCCCCTCCCAACATGGCCGACCAGTCCCACCTGACCTCTATAAGAGGCGGACCGGCCCAACCAACAGCCTGTTTTTTTGTTCTGCGCGATTCTCTCCAGAGCACTGTTCAGGTAAGATGGGCCGGCGTGAGCTGGCCCTGGGGTTTTAGGGTGGTGGACCTGCTCTAGCGGTCTCTGGTGCCTTATGCCTAAAAATCCCCCCCCCTCTTCCTTCCCCCGGTCCTGTGGGACCGGTTAGGTGCTGCTATAGCGTGCCAAGGGTCTACAGGGGGGGGGGGGGCGGCCGGGGGTGTGGAGTGGTTGTACATGCCCATGTCTCCCCCGGTCGTTACTGTTGGGCCCTAGCCTTTCTGTGGGCTTTTTGGGTTCTGCGCATTCTCCTGTGTGTTGTACATGCTGGTGGTTGTAACACCCCTCAAATAGAGGTGTTTCTTGTGTTCCTGGCTCCCCTGTTTAGATATGCGCCTGGAATTGCGCTCTGACTACATGCCACGAGTTGTGGACATGGGCGCTGACTCTCGCCTAAAGTTTCAGCCGTCTCAAGTGTAGGAGTGTTTACATGTGTCTGCCCCACAGAGACGGATCACTTCTAATAAGTGAGTTCTCTATCTGTCACTGATTAAGGACATACTCACTAGAGCTTTCTGTATGGTCATAAATGTGAATGCTCTTATAAAATTTGGCGCTGATGAAGACGAGTCCGGTGAGTGACTCGTATTTCAAGTTTATAAATTGAAGGCAGGGGTTTGCGCCAAGTTTTTTAAATCCTCTGCCAGCAGATGGCGCTGTGACACTGCCTGCGTGTGTAATTCAACTTCTCCCGGTGCAGCAATTGACACACGAGGGGGTTTGATACACGCATGGGCATGGATACATGTTCCACATTGTTTCGGTATGCGCGGCGGGCTGGAGCCTTGCCTGGGTCAGCGGCGCTTCTGCACGGTGGACGCGCAGCTTGTAGTGTGGCCGCTTGTCCGACTTCTAGAAGGGGAGTCCCACAGGTACACAAAGGTGCCTACCTTTTTGTCGATCGGCGGTCCGGACCGGGTGCTCCCCTCCTGCGGGCCTGGGACGCTGGTCGCTGCCGAGTCTCGCCTCTGCCTCCCTTCGTGGTTTGTGGCTGCCCTACGGGCCGCGGCGGTTTGCCGCGCTGTGGTTGGCTCCGGGCGCCTCCCGCCTCTCGGGGGCGGGGTTCTTGTTGCCTCCAGGTGCGACCGAGGTTGTCCTTCTTCGGTCTTGGATTTCTCCGGCTACCGCAGCGGTTGGGGCGCGGCGTACTGGGACGGTAGGCAGCGCGTCTGTCTCCTTCTCGGAGGGTCCGGGGCACCATTTCATGTGAGGTGCATAGCTCACAGGTGAGTCTTGTGCCTTCGGTGCAGACGGTCCTCACAGGCCAGGGTTCGAATCCTGCCAATGCTGTAGAGGTATCCCACGTGGAACTTTTCTAACAGTTTTTTGTGCCCTGTAATTCCGGGCTGTTAGCATACAACACGATGTGAAGGGGTAGTGTTTTATTCCTTCTACGTGCAGCCATAGGGCCTGTGACGTTGTCTCATTCACAGAGTGACTGTGCTTATCTGGCGCGCTCTGAGGGGGCACGGTGCTGCATGGGGACAGATCCCTTTTGTCCGTGTTCCCTATTCTGGCGCCCTGGGGGACTCGCCCTGGGCCGTCTGGTTGCGCCGGTCGCGAGTGTTCCACTCGTGGTGTCCCGTTCTGCAGCTGTGGAGATCGATTCCCCGCCTCGGCGGGTCTTGGACTCGATATCCCAGGGATCAGTTATTGCCTCTGGGCATGGCTGGTTTTTTTCTCTCCGCGTCGGCCCCACGGGGCGTTGGTGGCCTGGACTCCTCCTTGGGCCTCAGGGAGTTGGCCGGGTTGGGACTACCGGGGCTAGTGACTCAGTGGATTGATGCGTCTACTGCAGGGGCTGGTGTTTGACCTCGTGGTCGCAGGTTCAAATACCGGCTGGTCCACTCGGCCTTTCATCCATCTGTGGTCGATGAGATTATTTCCGTTGCGTTGGGTAACAACTGACGTCTGTTATTCAGCGCCAAGATTCCCGGAGGGGTGAATGGGCACCTTACAATGAAACAGCGGCTTTCGTGCTTACGCCTTGTGCCCTTGCGGGGGGGTTGTGCGCGATTTTCGCATCGTGTTGCGCTTCTGTGTAGTCCGGCTTGGCCCCTGCGCAGTTCAGGTGAGGACGTCCCGCCCTTGCATGGGTGGGGTCCTTCGGCGGGTCCAGGCCCGAGTTTCGGCGGTAACCGGTCTCGTGCTGGTTCTGCGGCTCCCTGTCTCACCCCTAGAGACTGACTTTCGGCCCTCTCACTCCAGGGGGTCCCCTGGGGGGGGTGGGGGGGGGAGGTTGCCTCCGTTGCATACCGTCCTGGGACGTGGCTGTCCCGGTTCTTGGGCTCTTCGGGCTTGCTGTCCGGTCTGGCGGATTTTCCGCGGGGGAAGAGGTGTGGCGCCGTGGCCAGGGCGACTGACGCTGGAATCTGGGATTCAAGGTTCAATCCCCGGCACCGGAGGCAGATTAGCCCAGCACCATTTGACTCTGGGCAATAGCTTGCTTAATCTTCCCGACGGCACCCAGTGCAGGAATGCCTTCGGGTAGCTGAGCGCTTTACAAACACTGGATTTCCATTTTAAACCCACCGTCTCGACGGGTTGGGGTCCCTGCTCCTTCCCTTGTCTCACCTGTAGGTTTTTCTGGGTCCATGGATTGGCCTGTGGGGCCGGCCTGCGTGTGGGGGTCCCCGCTCTCGGTTGCGGGTGCTTCCGTTGGGCTTGCCTTCTGGCCCAAAGGGGGGGGGGGAGCTGTGCTCCTGGCCCGCCTGGTGGATCTTCTTCGCCGGGTGTGGGTCTTGGGGTTCCCTGTCTGGCCGTGTGCTTCCTCTCGGCCTCGTTTTTGTTCCCCCCCCCGTGGGTGAGGCTTCACATCTGGCGGTGTCTCTCATCCGTCGGCTTCCTGACCTATGTACGGTGGTCCCTTCGGTCCTCGTCTCGGGCTTGTCCTCCTTCGGGGGGCGTGTGCCTGGTCCCGGTCCTTCCCTCTGGTTCTTTCAGGGGGGGGGCGTCCTTTGGCGCCGGGTCGTTTGGAGGTCGTTGGGTTCTCCTGCGGCCGCTCAGCTCCTCGTGCTTCGGGGGTTGCTGAATGTCTTCCTGGCCGGCCGTCTTTTGGCTGTGCTCGCTTCGGCAGCACATTTACTAATATTGGATGAGGTGACTGGCTTGGCCCCTGCACATTTTCGTGTGGCGTTCCATTTGCCGGTGCTTAGGTCCCCAGGTCTTGGTCGGGTCGGGCGCCCTGGTGGGGGTGTCACCGGTCCTGGCCCTTCGGGCTGTCTTTCCCCCGGGGTCCGACGGAGTCGGGTCTGCCCTTCGTTGCCTGGTCTCGCCCTGCCCCGGTGGTGTTTCGACGCCTGGGGCCTCGGCTCGGTCTGCCTCCGATGTCTCTGTTCACGGAGGGGGACTCGGCCCTCCGGCCCGGGTTCTACTCCTCCTTCCGGGTCCTTATTGCCTGTCTTTCGCGTGGCCTTTCGGTCTGATGTACGCGTTTCCCCCGTGCCCTCTGAGGTCGCGGGTCCTCGGCAGGATTCGCTTGGGCAGGGCCGGGGTGCTCATGGGTGCTCGACTCGGCAGCGCATGGCCTTGGTTTGGAATGTTACAGTGGAGAGGTGCCTGGCACCCGCGCGTGGTTGCCACGCAAGTCGTGGTGCGTTCCTGTTTTTAGTTCCCGGCGGGGTCCACCGCCCCGGGTACCATCTCCTATGGCGAGCTGAGGGTTCGAGCCTCCTGGCCGATCCCGGATCTTCCCGTACCGTGGTTGGGTCCCCCGCTCTCGGCGTCGGTGTTGAGCCGGCTCTTGTCGGCTGGCCGGCCTCCTTCTGCAGGCCCGGTTCTTGTGCGGAGGACGCTGCTTGCTCGGGGGTTGTGGCTTTTGCTGCTGGGTTCCCGCAGGTCTTCCACGTTCTCTGCCTGTGCCCGGCGCTGGGCGTCCTTCTCGCGTTGGCGCGGTCGGCTTGGTGCTGTCCCTGCATCCGTGGTCCCCTTGCGGGTCTTGGTTTTCCGGTCTGAGGGTTTTCCTGGGGCGTGGCCCCTTCTTCCCTGTGGGCCCGGTGGGCGGCCTTGCGGGCCTTCCACAGTCCGGTGTTCGACGGCCTGGTTTCCCTGGTGGCTCGATTGGCTCCGATGGTGTTTATCCTTCGCCCTCGGACGCTCTGCCGGTCTCCCCCTTGGGTGCTCGCTTCGGCAGCGCATATACTGATATTGGAACGATACAGAGGAGATTTGCAGGGCCCCTGCGCAAGGGTGACTAGCAAATTCGTGAGGCGTTCCATTTGAGTTCTCTCTCTCGTTCTACGAGCTCTTCGGGGTCCGCCCTTTTGGGCCCCGGCCCTCGGTGGCTTTGCGGTTCCGCACCTTTCAGGGGTTTTTTCCCTGGTGGCAGTGGTGTCTGCTGGGCGGATGGGCGTGCGGGGGTCGTTCCTCCGCACCCCGCCCTTCTTGCGGGTTTTGCCGGACGTGGTTGTTCCTCCGGCGTGTCCCCCGTGTCCTTCCCGGGGTTCCTTCCCTGGGGCCTCGGTCTCGGGTGGTATCTTTACCGCTTTTCCCTGCCGACGAGGTTCCTCTCTTGTCCGTGCTGGTTGTTCGGCGTGCGGTTTGGCTGCTCTTGGCCGCACGTCGTTCCTTTCCCGGTGGGATGGCCTGTTTTGTGTCTTTTGGCCCGGTTCGTTCGGGCCGCTAGCCCTTTTTCCACCTTGGTTCGCTGGCTTCCACAGGCTATCAGCCTTTCCTACGCTTCGCTGGGTTCGGTGGATCCGGCGGGGGTCCCGGGTCAGTCCACGGGGAGTGGCTCGGTGTCCTGGGCCCCCTTCAGGGTGTCTCCTCTGTGGAGGTTTGTCGGGCGTCGACGTTGTCGTCCCCCTCCTTGTTCATGGGTCTCTTTCGGTCCCGGGGGTCTTCGCTGGGGCCGTACGGAGTGCAGGGCTGCGGCTCCTGGCTGGCCTACTTTTCCTTTTTGTCTTGATTTCAGGTTTCCTGTGATCCCTGTGTTCTTGTCATTTATTCGACTTCAACCTTGGGTTGGTTTCTCTGCATCACCGTGTGGTGTTGTTTTTATGGTGGTCAATGAAGCCTTGTTGGCTTGGGTATTTGCTCACTATGTAAATCATGTGGCGAGGAAGACTAACCAGGAGGTAATGCCCCGGTTACTTACCGGTAATCTTCATTACTCCAAGTATAGTCTTCCTCGCCACATGAGTTCCCTCCCCCCCTCCCTGTCTGGCTATCGGCTTCATTGTTTGCTTGGTAGATCAGGCTGTTGGTTGGGCCGGTCCGCCTCTTATAGAGGTCAGGTGGGACTGGTCGGCCATGTTGGGAGGGGGTGGGAGGTGTTTTTCTTTTGCTTTGGAGGGTTCTGTTGTGGAGCTAAAGCCCACTATGTAAATCATGTGGCGAGGAAGACTATACTCGGAGTAATGAAGATTACCGGTAAGTAACCGGGGCATTTGTATCCCTTCCCCATGTATATAGAGATAACTCTAATCACTAGTATATGCAGTAGACCTTTGTACTATCTACCATTCCTATGTGACTCTTAGAGTATATCCATTTGTATCCCTTCCCTATGTATATAGAGATAACTCTAATCACTAGTATATGCAGTAGACCTTTGTACTATCTACCATTCCTATGTGACTCTTAGAGTATATCCATTTGTATCCCTTCCCTATGTATATAGAGATAACTCTAATCACTAGTATATGCAGTAGACCTTTGTACTATCTACCATTCCAATGTGACTCTTAGAGTATATCCATTCGTATCCCTTCCCTATGTATTTAGAGATAACTCTAATCACTAGTATATGCAGTAGACCTTTGTACTATCTACCATTCCTATGTGACTCTTAGAGTATATCCATTCGTATCCCTTCCCTATGTATATAGAGATCACTCTAATCACTAGTATATGCAGTAGACCTTTGTACTATCTACCATTCCTATGTGACTCTTAGAGTATATCCATTCGTATCCCTTCCCCATGTATATAGAGATAACTCTAATCACTAGTATATGCAATAGACCTTTGTACTATCTACCATTCCTATGTGACTCTTAGAGTATATCCATTCGTATCCCTTCCCTATGTATATAGAGATAACTCTAATCACTAGTATATACAGTAGACCTTTGTACTATCTACCATTCCTATGTGACTCTTAGAGTATATCCATTCGTATCCCTTCCTTGAATATCTCTTCCTTGTGTGACTTTATAACTTGTACATTTGCAATATTTTCTGTTTGTATCTTTTATGTAATGCATGCAATCCTAAGTCCTTATGTATCGCAACTGGTTCTTATGTAAAGCGTTCTGACACCTTCGGTTAATGTTTGCGCTATATAAAATCGCATTAAATAAAAGAAAAATTTAAAAACCTGTGTCGACTGCATTCAAGTCAAAGGCAATGAATGAAACCATGGGTTTATTCATGCACCTACCGTCCTATCCCTGACTATCATTTCCATTGACTTCATTACTGAGTAGTTTGAATCAATTAAATGTAATTAGTGCTTTCTTTTTTAAGTTTCTATTTGTTTTGATTCTTGTCGAATTTTCTCAGCATTTTCAAAACTTGAAGAAAGAGATTTCCAGTGTTTTTTTCTATACTTACAGAAAATGTTACTTTACTTACTGTTTGCTTTCTAAAGTGGCATTGCTTGTTATGTAGCGCATATGTGGTTGAGATGTGGGATAGGCATAATGAGAAAATATTTCTTTTATGAAATGATATGAAAATTATGTGAACTTTTGTTAAATGTACTTGCGTGAAAATTTAACAAACAGACGAAAATCATGCAAGATACTGGCAGGGGACTAGTTTGAGAAGAAAATGTCTCTTGGCCTCAGTTTTTGTGTTACAATTGAATTTTTTCTGCAATGTAAAATTGTGTAATGTGAAATGTGCATATTTTGACTTCACCCCCCAAAAGAATTGTGCCTAGGCATAGATGAGTCAATAGTATGTTATGAGTAAGTCTGTGAAAAAAGTTACTTACTCTGACATAATTCACGTAAAATAATGCCATTATACCATAAAATTCAAAGCACATTTGTAGTGCAGAAGAACGGAAACAACCCAAACCTCAGAATACAAGCACGGCTGTGAATGTAAGTCGCCTTTATCATGCATTTCTTTACTCCGTATGTTTTGCAAAGCATTGACCTTTAGAACGTTTTGTCTTACATTATAGTACTTAACCAAACACACACATAGAGACAGCATCTATGAAATACATTTTTGAATTTTGGCACCAGATATATATGTTGTCCATGTCCACGTTTGTGAGGGAGAGACAGCACCTATGAAATAAATCTTTGAATTTTGGCACCTTCTAAATACGTTGTCAGTGTCCACGTTTGCGGCGCGGGACTGCACAGGGGATTGCTTTTGCTTTGATATATATATATATATATATATATATATATATACATACACATACAGGAGGTGAGCTGTCTGTGCGAAAACCGAAGGGACGCCCTGAGATCAAGCTCACAATCAAAGGCTTCACAAGGAAACAAAGGTCAAACTGGAAACGGTCTGAGCGCCGGAAATGCAGCAAGAACAGGTTGAGAAAGGAAGACAAACCGGGGTCGATGGAACAAGAAACGGGGACAGGCGTCAGCGCCCCCTCAATAATTAACCTGACAGATATAATTCTGACCGCAAGGGAAACTTCCATCTTATCTCTAGGACTCTCATACTGCCCTCCTAGGGACTTTAACTACGCTGATACATGGATGGATGTTTTCAGATATGTCAGGAAACTGAAACTCAGCAAATTCCATCGCCTACAGCCATATAAAAAACCTAAAGTCACAATACCATCAAGCCCCTCATTATTGACCGCTGGGGAAGGAATTGCATTTCAAGAAATATGGACACTACAACGCGAAAGTAAAGACATGACTTTGGGTGTTGAAATTGATGAAGTAAGTGGCACTGGGATCAGTACCACTCCATTTAAACCGAAATCCACCTTTCTGCCTATATCTACTCACGACAACCTGGATGTCTACCATGATCTCATTATAGAAGACTTGAAAAAGTTGTACATTGCTTCTAACAAAAAAGAGGTGGTTATCAATAGACAAAACCAATGCTATCACAACCTGGTCAAAAAATTAAAAGCCGAAGACAAAATTATTGTGAAGCCAGCCGACAAAGGGGGTAACATCGTCCTTTGGAAACGAGAGGAATACATCAGAGAGGCTGAGCGGCAATTGGGGGATCTGGATTGCTATAAGAAAAGTAATCTTTCCACTATTAAGACAGCATGGAATGACCAGAACTCCAAGTTGATGGCATGGCGAAGCAGTGGATTAATTTCATTTGATGAATTTAAATACTTGAAAAAAAAAGATCATCTGGTCATTCCCAGTTTCTATCTCCTACCCAAGGTGCATAAGGATGCTTTAATGCCACATGGGAGGCCAATTATTTCGGCCATAGACAGCTCCACGGAAAATATTTCCCGCTATATTGACTACTTCTTACAGGAATGGGTAAAAAAACTGGACTCTTATGTAAGAGACACCACTGACTTTATATGCAAATTGGCCTCGATTGATTGGGATGATGATTTATTGCTTATTACCATGGATGTTACCTCTTTGTATACATTAATTCGACACTGTGATGGTGTAAAGGCAGTGGAGCATTACCTTAACAAACGCCCCATAGAATGTGTGCAACACAACAAGATAATTATTGGCATGTTAAGATTGTGTTTGGAACAAAACTTCTTTACTTTCAATAATCAAGTATATCAGCAAATGAGAGGGGTGGCTATGGGGGCCTGCTTCTCCCCCAGCTTCGCCTGTTTACACATGGGGCTGTGGGAGGAGCGGGTCCTCATGGACCAACACAGAGAGGCTATGGGCAATAAGGTAATGTTGTACCTCAGGTACATAGATGACCTGTTCATGATTTGGAGGGGGTCGCCTGAGGAGGCCACTGAATTTGTAAAAGAACTTAATACAAACAATCTAAACCTGCAGTTCATCTCACAGGTCCATAAAGAAAGGGTTTCCTTCTTAGATGTAGAGGTTTACATCAGGGATAATACACTGCAAACAAAACTACATAGGAAACTGACTGCGGGGAATACATTACTTCATGCCAGCAGCCAGCACCCCCAGCATTTAATCCGTAGCATCCCCTACGGGGAGATGCTGAGACTACGGAGAATTTATAGTTCTGACTTAGAATGTGACCTGGCTCAACAAGCCAGCAAAATCAGATTCCTAAATAGAGGGTATAGTAGTGCATTAATAGATGGAGCAATTAAGCTCACTAAAAACACTACAAGGGAGGAAGCCCTAATACCTAGAGTCAGACCCAATGCAGTAGTCGGTAACAATGAGCAAATACAATCTAGAGACATTGTTACTTACAGCAATCAACTCTCCCAAATAAGGAAAATTTTCAACAAGAACTGGAATCTGGTCAAAGGTGATCCGGTCATAGGGAGCCTGGTACCTGATAAACCCAGTCTTACTTTCCGTAGATCCCCCAGTATGGCCAGTGCATTAGTCAGTAACACATTAGAACCCACCAGATCCTGGATGGATCACATCACAGGTTTCAAGAAGTGCCAATCGTGCAAAGCCTGTTGCCATGGGATAAATAAAACGCACGTTTCAAGTCCCTTTTTAGAAAAGCCTCTTGTAATCAATAAGAGACTTACATGCAAGACTGAATATGTAGTCTATGTCTTGCAATGCCCTTGTGGACTCCAATATGTGGGCAGTACCCGTCTGCCCGCCCACAAGCGCATCTTACAACATCTAAGGGCGATATCTGGAAAAGACCAAGCTTACCCAGTGGCAGGCACTTCGAATCTGTACATAATAGTGACCCCAGTAGCCTACAGTATTTTCTTGTTGACTCAGTTTTACCTCTGAAAAGAGGTGGAAATAGGGACGCTAAATTGCGTCTAATGGAAACTACATTTATCCTAGAGCTCAACAGTAAGAATCCTGGAGGTTTAAATGCCAGTGAGGACTTGTACACCTGCCTCTAGTCCATGTTGACCTGTTCCTGTTATAATGTAGTCATTGTAAAAAACTTTTTTAAAAACATTTGGATAAATGAAGAGTTACTGACGAGTTCCCCTATAAAGGGTTTCGATTTTTAACCTGACTTTGCAGCCTGTTATAATCTGTAGTATGTTTTTAATGTTAGCACTAGCACTTTTCACTTAACTATTTTGTTTGATCTGCAGTATCCTTAAGAGGGTAATTTATAGGTGCATTATTACATTGGGTTTATGAGTTTGTGTTGGATTGGATTATACCCACAGGGGTATTATTTTTATAACAGCGTGATATACATTCGGTTCCTAAAATGAATGAAAATGTTATCTTTGGGTTCTTATAACATCAATTATAGTAATTTTATGTGTATATAGTGTAGATACTTATATGCAATACAGTGTAGATACTTATATGTGATATAATGTATATATATATGAATTTTCGAAGTAGGGTTGGAAATTTTAATTAGTGTAAATATATGAATTTAATCATATGCATTTTCTAATTTAGTACAACCCTTAATCTGTGTGCTATATATTCATTATTCGAACCCCTAGGGCACTATGCCCTTTATCTTTTGCTGGAACCGTGTAGTATTTTCTCACTGTTTACCATGACTAACAGCACAGCTGTATCCATTCAAGCATTTGCACTTTAAATTCCCTTGTTTGTGTCCATGCTATGTGATCAAGCCTCATTGTTGGAGGCGAAACGCGTCATGGTGGATTGCAGGCTGAGACTCTGGCACGAATAAAGCACTGAAGAAACTGCACTCACGTTGTGGTCTCGCTCTTTTCGTTGTTCTGCGGGAAGCAGGAGGTAAACGGCGACTTTTGGAATATATATATATATATATATATATATATATATATATATATATGTCCACACAAGAAGGAGTTGCCCCCTCGGAAAAGCCCACAAAGGTAGGTTTAACTTCGTTTATTAACAGGAAGTTGCAGCACAGGTGAAATGGAGACCTCGCATTCAATGATTCAGATCGCCGACGCGTTTCGTGCATTCAAGCACTTCTTCATAGGCATACTGGTCCAAGCAGCGCAGAGCAGTGTGTGCACTAATTATAATTCACATCTGAGTCCCGCCCCTGTGGGCGTTAGCTCCTCGCAGAGCAGCATGGTCTCTGTAGTGCACAATTTGTAATCCTCCAGTGAGGTGCTCGTTGCGCTGCCCTGTTCACCTTGAATTGAAGCCCCAGTGGGTATGCAAAGTTCTAATTCACTCCGCGCTGCATGTAGCATCTTCCAAAAACAGCCTCCTTTCCATGACGGTGTTTGTTTGATGAAAACACCATCGGGCCGCTTTCATGCAGCGGGGCTTTTCCACGGCTGGGCCAGCCGTATTTATGTCCACACAAGAAGGAGTTGCCCCCTCGGAAAAGCCCACAAAGGTAGGTTTAACTTCGTTTATTAACAGGAAGTTGCAGCACAGGTGAAATGGAGACCTCGCATTCAATGATTCAGATCGCCGACGCGTTTCGTGCATTCAAGCACTTCTTCATAGGCATACTGGTCCAAGCAGCGCAGAGCAGTGTGTGCACTAATTATAATTCACATCTGAGTCCCGCCCCTGTGGGCGTTAGCTCCTCGCAGAGCAGCATGGTCTCTGTAGTGCACAATTTGTAATCCTCCAGTGAGGTGCTCGTTGCGCTGCCCTGTTCACCTTGAATTGAAGCCCCAGTGGGTATGCAAAGTTCTAATTCACTCCGCGCTGCATGTAGCATCTTCCAAAAACAGCCTCCTTTCCATGACGGTGTTTGTTTGATGAAAACACCATCGGGCCGCTTTCATGCAGCGGGGCTTTTCCACGGCTGGGCCAGCCGTATTTATGTCCACACAAGAAGGAGTTGCCCCCTCGGAAAAGCCCACGAGGGGGCAACTCCTTCTTGTGTGGACATAAATACGGCTGGCCCAGCCGTGGAAAAGCCCCGCTGCATGAAAGCGGCCCGATGGTGTTTTCATCAAACAAACACCGTCATGGAAAGGAGGCTGTTTTTGGAAGATGCTACATGCAGCGCGGAGTGAATTAGAACTTTGCATACCCACTGGGGCTTCAATTCAAGGTGAACAGGGCAGCGCAACGAGCACCTCACTGGAGGATTATAAATTGTGCACTACAGAGACCATGCTGCTCTGCGAGGAGCTAACGCCCACAGGGGCGGGACTCAGATGTGAATTATAATTAGTGCACACACTGCTCTGCGCTGCTTGGACCAGTATGCCTATGAAGAAGTGCTTGAATGCACGAAACGCGTCGGCGATCTGAATCATTGAATGCGAGGTCTCCATTTCACCTGTGCTGCAACTTCCTGTTAATAAACGAAGTTAAACCTACCTTTGTGGGCTTTTCCGAGGGGGCAACTCCTTCTTGTGTGGACATAAATACGGCTGGCCCAGCCGTGGAAAAGCCCCGCTGCATGAAAGCGGCCCGATGGTGTTTTCATCAAACAAACACCGTCATGGAAAGGAGGCTGTTTTTGGAAGATGCTACATGCAGCGCGGAGTGAACTAGAACTTTGCATACCCACTGGGGCTTCAATTCAAGGTGAACAGGGCAGCGCAACGAGCACCTCACTGGAGGATTATAAATTGTGCACTACAGAGACCATGCTGCTCTGCGAGGAGCTAACGCCCACAGGGGCGGGACTCAGATGTGAATTATAATTAGTGCACACACTGCTCTGCGCTGCTTGGACCAGTATGCCTATGAAGAAGTGCTTGAATGCACGAAACGCGTCGGCGATCTGAATCATTGAATGCGAGGTCTCCATTTCACCTGTGCTGCAACTTCCTGTTAATAAACGAAGTTAAACCTACCTTTGTGGGCTTTTCCGAGGGGGCAACTCCTTCTTGTGTGGACATAAATACGGCTGGCCCAGCCGTGGAAAAGCCCCGCTGCATGAAAGCGGCCCGATGGTGTTTTCATCAAACAAACACCGTCATGGAAAGGAGGCTGTTTTTGGAAGATGCTACATGCAGCGCGGAGTGAATTAGAACTTTGCATACCCACTGGGGCTTCAATTCAAGGTGAACAGGGCAGCGCAACGAGCACCTCACTGGAGGATTATAAATTGTGCACTACAGAGACCATGCTGCTCTGCGAGGAGCTAACGCCCACAGGGGCGGGACTCAGATGTGAATTATAATTAGTGCACACACTGCTCTGCGCTGCTTGGACCAGTATGCCTATGAAGAAGTGCTTGAATGCACGAAACGCGTCGGCGATCTGAATCATTGAATGCGAGGTCTCCATTTCACCTGTGCTGCAACTTCCTGTTAATAAACGAAGTTAAACCTACCTTTGTGGGCTTTTCCGAGGGGGCAACTCCTTCTTGTGTGGACATAAATACGGCTGGCCCAGCCGTGGAAAAGCCCCGCTGCATGAAAGCGGCCCGATGGTGTTTTCATCAAACAAACACCGTCATGGAAAGGAGGCTGTTTTTGGAAGATGCTACATGCAGCGCGGAGTGAATTAGAACTTTGCATACCCACTGGGGCTTCAATTCAAGGTGAACAGGGCAGCGCAACGAGCACCTCACTGGAGGATTATAAATTGTGCACTACAGAGACCATGCTGCTCTGCGAGGAGCTAACGCCCACAGGGGCGGGACTCAGATGTGAATTATAATTAGTGCACACACTGCTCTGCGCTGCTTGGACCAGTATGCCTATGAAGAAGTGCTTGAATGCACGAAACGCGTCGGCGATCTGAATCATTGAATGCGAGGTCTCCATTTCACCTGTGCTGCAACTTCCTGTTAATAAACGAAGTTAAACCTACCTTTGTGGGCTTTTCCGAGGGGGCAACTCCTTCTTGTGTGGACATATATATATATATATATATATTACGAATGCCGCTTTCAGATTGCGCCGCAGCGAGTCTTGCCAGCCAACAAAGGAAACTCGGACACGGACCAAATGGGCTCTTGCTTTTCTTTATTTGCAGAGTACTGTCAAAGACGTTTCGGCTCAACGGAGCCTTGTTCACATGACAACGTTTTGATGGTAGGACAGCCCTTTTAAAGTGCTAGTGACGATAAATAATAAGTATCACCTGTGAATATCAATTGCATGGACATGGATAAAATACTTTCAGCTACTGAATGGTAGCGTTCACTCCTTGTGAAATAAATTACATGGTAGTAAAATACCATTTGGTAGAAACCAATATCGTAGATGTACAAAAAATGGATACCAATATGAGTAAATTATTAATAGCTACAACAATCACTGTAAAATGCATGAAAATGACAAGGCTATTTACGATTAAAAACCTAAGGGCAAGGGAGAAATATATAGGATCAAGTGCATAATTCATCTTATATGTACAATGTTGACAATTATAATAAAATGTGCAAATATCGCAAAATGTGCAGATTTAATCAGTTGTCAATCATTTGTGCAAAATATGCTGATTATTCTCCTCTAGAAGCTCAGTATTACTACTGAGTCCCCAACCTCATATTCTATGGTCAAGCCTCGTCATAACTTAGTACAGCTTTGCCTTCCTACTCATGTTGGATTTAGATCCAATACTGTATCTCAAAATTTGATTTGATTTTCATATATTGTTCAAGATTTCTACTTTCCGTAAATTACTAGAAAAATCAATAAGACCATGGTGCATGCTACCGTAAAAAACAGTGATTACCATAACCAAAATAAACTAAACAATGTTGACCAGTGCATAGTGAGTTGATAAAATCATTGTTAGTGGTTTATCTAAAAGCAGCAGCTAATATATGCATTACCTACTGGCGGTCGCCAGTAGGTAGTTATAGTTAGGATTTTTTTCAATGCAAAATCTAAAAATTCTATTGTGAATAACTTTGGTACCGGTTGACGAATCTGCCTGAAAATTTCCTCAAATTTGCCTCGCGAAGCTCCGGTCCTTCCTTGGGGGGATTCGTCAAGCGGGGACCGAGATAAAAGGGGGGTCCCAAAACTTGTTTTCCCCATGTTAATTTCCATAGGGCGGTCGACCTCACTTTTAGCCCGAACGGCTGAATGGATTTCCACCAAACTTGGCAAAATTGTAGGGACTGGTAGCCCGATGTGCCTTTGCTATGTCTCAAGAAATGTGCTCCAGTGGTTTTTGAGTAATTTAGGTTAAAAAAAATATATATATCTATGGCCGCGCCCCAGTACGCACACCGGGGCGCGCTCCGGGCGCGCCACGCGAGGTGCGCACGGAAAGCTAATTGGCTCTCGGGTGTCTGTAAACATTCGAAACAGTCCTGAGCGGCCGCCATCTTGTGTCTCGGTAGGATCGAGACACAAGAGGTGGCAAAAACAAATGGGGAAATTACCATAAGAGGTCAGAGTAGACCCCACCTGACCCCCTAGGTTTGATGTGGGGGCTATAAAAGGGCGGGGGGAGCGCCCGGTAAGCGCACCGCGGAGCGTACTGGGGAGCGTTCCATGGGGAAAAAAGAATGATAAAGTTTTAAAAAAATGTAGCCTTTTTTTATAATTTGGAGGTAGTTCTAAAAAGAACTGTTTTTTTCTTCTTTTTGTTGTTTTATATTTTTTTATGTTTTTTGAACATTTTGTACTTTTTTTGGCTTTTATGAACTATTTTGTATTTTTTTGGTTATTTTTATGGGGAGAAACAAAAAACTGGGAATTGAAAATGGCTCAACTGGAGTAAAAAAAAATAAGGAAAAAATTAGGGTTTTTTGGGGCAATTGTGGTTGTCACCAGCAAGGAGGATGAGCTTTAGGCTCTGCTCACCATAGGAGATGGTCTTACCACAAAAATACATGTGACACTAAATTCTCCAAACCGTGGTTGTGTGCAAGGGATTGTCTCCCTTGTCTCTGGTCCCGATGGAGTGGGTTGTTTTCGTTTGGAGGTGCTGGGTGTAGATCGGGGAGGGTTGCTGGCCAGTTCTCTCATCTCTGCGGCAGCATAGTTGTTCGGATGCTTGCGCTGCATGTGCCTAATCATGGTATTATTCCCAAATGAATATTTTTTATTTGGGTTACCCCTTGAAAGTTCCATGTCACAGATAAGGCAAGTCACCTTTGCCGCATTCACTTTCTTTTTTCCCTCAGGGATGGAAAAAAACTCCCATACAATGTGTGGCTTGGGTTGGTATGGGGTATTGTGTTCTTCCAGCCACCTCCTCCTCCTCCCCTCCTCCTCTTCCTCCTCCTCCTCTTCTTCTTGACTACCAATGTGATGTTGTGGTGGTCCTCTTGGTGGTGGTGGTGGTGGTGGTGCCGATGCTCCAGCTGATGCTGCTACTGTAGCCATTTCAAAGTACAAAATATACCTCAAAGATTTCAAAACAGGTCTTCCTCAGTCAAAGGACAAAGTCAGAATAAGGAAAAAAGGTGGGGGCTTTCATCATTTGGAAAAAAAAATGCCCTGAACCAATGAGAAGTGTTATTTTCAGGTCACAAGACCAGGGGTTTCATCATTATGAAACCAAAACTGTTCTGCACCAATTAAAAGTGTTATTTTCAGGTCACATGACCCGACGCGATTACGCGACGCGCCACCGGGCGCGCCCAGGGGCTCGCCCTGGGGCGCGTTGCGTAAGCGCGTCGGATGCTTACGTTGCGCGATCGTATGCGCTCAAGTGCTTCCGGGTGCGTTTACGCCGTGCGTATCACGTGGACGTGGCTACGCGGTACGTCACAATGATGTTTTCTGCTCCCCGGTGCGCGACCTGGGGCGCTTCAAAAGACTACGCTTTCCGGGGCGCTCACCGGGGCGCGCCCCGGGAGCGCTCCAGGGCAAAAATATATATATATATATATATATACATTAAAAAAATTGTTTTAAATACAAATATAATATAGGATTCATTCATTTTCAAAAATATTACATTTCATAGCTATAGACATTTGCTATTAACAAAATTTTGAAATTCACTGAAAAAAACATAGGTTGGGGGCCTTATATATAGTTAGGAATTAGCATTTAAAAAACCTATGAAATTCACTGAAAAAACCATAGGTTTCACACCAGTTATAGTTAGGAATTAGCATTTAAAAAACCTATTAAATTCACTGAAAAAACCATAGGTTTCACACCAGTTATAGTTAGCTGGAAATGTTACTGACATAAAACCATTGAAATTCCCACGATATAGTTAGTTGGACTCACTATAAGTTGCGCGCCTGCAATGCACTGCTGATGACGTCACATATTACATCACTCATGACATGGTCAGTGACATCACTCATGACATCACTGATGACACCGTCCAGGGAATGTGTGTCTTTCTGAAACTGACTATTGGAATGGAAGAAAGACTTACATTTAAAGCTGTTTTTCTTAGGTGCTTAACATATGTGCAATTAGTTTCTGCTGGATATGTACAAACCAGGCCCAACCACTTATCGACATACATATTATTATAACAATACACAATATTATATTGCGAATATTTAATTAAAATATTTGCTGTGCAAAACGATATTCTTATGGGATAAATCCCTATAGATAAAAAGCATGTACCAGAACAGCTATTAGACTTTGCTCTCTTGAATAAAAAAGCTAATTTTCTGGATAAATCCAGTTAGACATCGGAGTAAAGTGCATATGTGTTTAGCAGCAAGAAAAAGATATTGGCATGCAAAATGGTGCAAGATGTGCAAAAAATATATCTAAGGTGCAATAGAATACATATCTAAAACTCGATTTTTAATATAATTAAAGTGCAAATTTTTATAAATATTAATAATAGTAATAGCCAATCATGGAAAATACCAATAAAAAGCATATAGATAAATTAGTTGCATAAAAAATTCATTATACTAAAAAAAAGTCTGAATCGGGAAATATCTTTATGGCGACAGATGCTATAGTTATACAGTTCTTATTGCCTTGTACTCGCCATCCTTATATTTTCATTATTTCTGTTTGCAGCAAAGTAAAAAACATAAAAAACAAAGAGAATACATTTTTACAATACCAACATCGGAAACCCCATTAAATACCTTATCGTTAATTTTAGAAAAAGTTGTACTTTATTATTATTATTATTATTAAATTGGTTTTGTAACGCGCGCAGCTACCCAGGAAGGGCTTCCCGGCGCCTAGCACACAAATTGCTAGAAAACTGAGATAGGACGGGTCATTCTTCAGGGACAATGGAAGAAAATTCCAGATTTTAGGGCCAAGACAAGAAAAGAAACGGCCTCCCATTCTTGCAAGTTCAAATCTGGGAATCACAAAGTCTCCATGGGCTGTAGAGCGCAGGGGACGAGAAGGAATGTAAGGATGGATGAGCTCTTGCAGATACGCTGGTGCCACACCTTGCTTGATTTTAAAGATGTAACACAGGGTTTTACATTTAATTCTTTGATCAATTCGAAGCCAGTGAAGGTCACGTAAATATGGCAAGATGGAAGCATGTATAGGAACTTGACAAAGAAGGCAGACTGCAGAGTTCTGGACTACCTGTAGCTTTCTCAATACCGTTTGGCAGCTACTGAGATAGAGAACATTGCCGTAATCGAGGCGAGAGGTGATGAGTGCCTGGACTACCGTGCATTGGGTTGGGGCAGGAAGCGTCAAAATGATCTTACGAAGCCAGCTCAAGATCGTGAAACAGATGGCAGCAACACTCGCCACCTGTTGTCTTATAGAGAGATTATCATCAATAATGATGCCCAGATTATGGACATGGGTGACAGGTAGGGGAAAGGAACCCATTTTCTGAGGCCAGTGGTGAGGGCCCCATAGGTCCTTGTGCTTGCCCAGGATAAGGACCGCAGTCTTATCCCCATTTAACTTCAAAAAGTTAAGGCGCATCCACTCTGTCACTTGCCGTAGGCCGCACTGAAGGGCAGATGTCGTAGCGTCTTTAGTGGTGGACAGCGAAAAGACAATCTGCGTATTATCCGCATACGAATATAGGGAAAGTCCCACCTCTTCCACAATCTCTGCCAGAGGGATGTATGACGTTACAACGCATACTTTTACCACGCATACCTTTACAACGCTGTATTTACAACGAATACCGTTACAACGCATAGCGCTTAGAGGTGCTGGATAGTGGTAAGTATAATTTTCTATTCCAACTCCAGCCCCCGTGGACACTAGGGAAGGTGTTGGATAGAAAATTAAACTTATTCCCTATCCTAGAGCGCCCCCCCCCAGCGCAATGCGTTGTAATGGTATGCGTGGTAATGCCTGCGTTGTAATGGTAGTGCGTTGTAAAATTTTTGTTGTAAACGTTCCATACCCTGCCAGAGGTCTGACATAGATGTTGAAGAGCAGAGGGCTTAAAATGGATCCCTGTGGGACTCCATGTGCTGATACGCAGATCTTAGATGATGCCTTAGCAGAAAAGACTTGAAAAGTGCGACCATCAAGGAATGAAGCAAACCAGGATAGGGCAGTGCAGTCCAGCCCAAGAGACCTAAGGGCGTTGAGCAAGATGTTATGTGACACAGTTTCCCCTTGATCTAAATGCTGGCGCAATTTCTCAGTGACCCCAAGCAGAGCGGATTCAGTTGAAAAGTTGGCTCTGAACCGTGTTGTTTAACCCGTTGGGCCACTTACTATCGAACTCTAGAATGATCTTGGTTTCTAATTGTCTGAGTTGGCATTTATTTATTTATTTATTTATTTTTTTATTTAATGCATTCTTACCCAAAGGTGTCAGAGCACTGTAGAATAGAACCAGTTACGTTACATGAGAAAACTGTTACATTAATGGAACAAATAGAAATAGCATGCCATAGAATCAATGCGACGCAGACATAAGGCACACAATCTCAAGCACAACAAGCACAGACTGTACAAGCAAAAATATGAATATATATGACAAATTTTACAATGACTAAAGAACTGCCTGACGAAAAATAGCAGGCCATGGAATCAAAACAACGCCGGCAAACGGAACACAAAATCAAATGCAGCA
This sequence comes from Lissotriton vulgaris, assembly GCF_964263255.1. NCBI lineage: Eukaryota > Metazoa > Chordata > Amphibia > Caudata > Salamandridae > Lissotriton > Lissotriton vulgaris. The sequence continues at coordinate 765,066,416 of NC_141685.1, read as the reverse complement.
GGAACAGGATGTACAAACAAAAATATAACTATATGTGACACATTTACAATGACTAAAGAACTTCCTGGTGGGGTCTGAGAAGGGGGGAATTAGTTCTGAAAGTGTCTTTGGAATAAAAGATTTGAGGTCCGCTTTGAAGCTCTGGATGGAGGTGATGGCACGGAGCGAAGGAGGAAGCGAGTTCCAAATTCTCACTGCATTACCTGAGAATAATTGTGCGATCAATTTTTCCCTTTTGAAGGAGGGGGGCTCAAGAAGGAACTTTTCCGCATTCCGAGATGGTCTTGAGCCTCCAGACAATTTCAGTTTATTCGCCAGATAGCGAGGGGAGGAAGAGTGCAAAGCTCTGTGGGTAATGCACGCCGTTTTGTAGATAGCTCTAACCTCAATTTGAAGCCATCAGAGAGAAAACAGGATAGGAGTGATGTGGTCACTTCGTTTGGACCCTGAAATGAAGAAAGCTACTTAATGGAGGACAGATTTGAGGGGAGAGAGGTAAGATTTGGGAAGGCTAGCCAGAAGAGAATTGCAATAGTCCAATCTAGAGAGAACTAGCGATTGGACCAAGGTTTTTAGATCATTCTCCGGGAAGAACCGATGAATCCCCCATAAAAGGCGCAACTGATAACGTGCGCTCTTGGCCATGGAATTGATGTGTGAGATTAGGTTGAGTCTTTTGTCAAGTATGACACCCAAGGATTTAGCGCAGTCTACAATGATGGGTTTACTGTTGAGTAGATTCAACTGATCCAACCAGGATTGAACAGGAGGCGGGGAGAGAAAGCTAGATCAGAGGAGGAATTCCATTTTGGAGGGATTGAGAATAAGTTGGTGCACTAACATCCAGTTGTTAATAGCGTTGAGAGTAGAGCTGAGTAGTGAGAGATCATGAGGGGAAGACAACTTGAGGAATATTTGGGTGTCATCCGCATAGAGATGGTAGAGGATTCCAGATTTGCTTAGGAGGTTCCCTAATGGTTCCAGATAAAGATTAAACAGAGTAGGAGCAAGGATAGAACCTTGAGGGACACCTTGACCAACCACCAGTGGAGACGAGAGACTGTTTGCAATCTTAATCATTTGGGATCTGTCCGAGAGGAAAGAGGCAAACCATTTGAGTGCCTTCCATGCCCATTCTCTGATGAAGAATGTTCAGGAGGGTGCTATGATTAACAGTGTCAACAGCTGCAGAGAGGTCAAGAAGAATCAGAAGGCACGATTCCCCCGAATCGAGAATATGCAACATAATAAGTGAGACAATTAATATCATTACCAGGCGTTCTTTTGAAGTGTCGTGCTACTGGGTATGCTGCGTCCCTGTGGAGAATGGCTCTGATATGCTGTAATATCCTGACATGCACCTGCAGCTTCGTACTACCAATGTAGTTAAGGCCACAGGTGCCCGCCAGAACATACACAGCATGTTCTGTTTTACAGTTGGAATTACCATAAATAGGAATCATAGAATCGCTGAATGGGGTAGAATAATGTGTTTTGTTGCAGTCGAATTTACATGCTCTGCAAGAAGAACATTTCCTGAAGCCTCTTGCTGGTTGCAACCAGGTAGCAGCTTTTCGGACCTCTGGAGAGTTTTTGTCTAGAGTGGACCCCATTGACTTAGCCCTTCTAAAAGTAATTATCGGGGTTTCTGCTATCCTGTTTCGGAACACATTAGCTGTTAGTACGTTGGACCAGTGTTTTTTAATGATGGATCTGATTTTGCGTTCTTCATTACAATATGTTGTAATCAATCTTGGGGTATCCACATTGCTTGATCTAGATGTAGTTCCCTGTTCTTGCTCCTGCAAGTCAACATTATCACTCTTAAATAGACTCTCTCTAGGTCGTGTACTAGCTTTTTTCATAGCTTTACAGATGATTTTTTCACTATATCCTCTGGCTTTTAATCTGCCCGACATATCGTGTAAGCACATTTTGAAATCTGCGTAATTTCTACAGATGCGCTTCAGTCGCAGTATTTCCCTGTAGGGTATACTAGCAATTAAGTGTCTGGGATGTACGCTGTTCGCATGTAGCATGATGTTCCCAGACTTTGGCTTTCTATATAAAGTCGTTTCGAGTGTACCCTCTTTGATGTGAAGCCTCACATCAAGAAATTCAATTTGAGTTTTATGAATGTGGGACGTAAAAACTAGATTCATGGAATTGTCGTTGATAGCTTCAACAAATTGTTGGGCTTCTACCTCGCTACCTTTCCACAAGATAAACACGTCAACAATATATCTGAGTTAGCTAAGAGCATGTGGTGCAAATGATGCCTGATAAGTCTTCTTGAGAACCTGTTCTTCCCACCAGCCAACATGCAAGCAGACGTAGCTGGGGAAGAAACAGGTTCCCATAACTACTCCTCTCTGTTGTGTGAAAACATCCTTATTAAAGAGGAAAAAATTGTTGTTGAGAAACCATGAGATGAGCTTAAGAATTACTTTGTTGTGTTCATAGAATTCACATGCACCTGTGTCTAAAAAGTGTTTGACAGCTCTCAGACCCAAGCTATGGTCTATACTAGTGTAAAGTGACTCTATGTCAAGAGTAATCAGATACCAATCATCAGTCCACACTAGCCTCTCAACTTTCTTTAAAAAGTCACCAGTATCTCTGACATAACTGGGCAAATGCTTAACCACGTCCTGTAAGAAGTGATCAATGTATTGGCCTACTTTCTCACTTCCACTGTTAATGGCTTAAATAATGGGCCTACCAGGAACAGGCATGACATTTTTATGTATTTCGGGAATTAAATACAATACAGGTAACACTGGGAATTCATTATACATAAACTTATATTCTTCAGTGGTTATAGGACCTTCTCATCTCCACTCCGCCAATAGTTTCTGTAGTGTATCCTTAGCCGTATTGTATTTCTACATGCTATTTTTTGTAGCATACTTCATCATTTAGTTGTCTCTGTGCTTCTTGTACATAATATTTTTTAGGCCAAATTACTAAGTTGCCACCTGATCTGATTTCTTTATTACAATATCATGATTTTCACTTAACTTTTTCATTACTCTATCATACTTTCGTTTTTTGTAATGTAAGTTTCTTTGTTTTTTGTTCTTATTCACATTGTGGTATAATTTTTTCAGATCATCAATAGCCATATCATGATATGTATCAACAGGGTCATTTGGCATTAGTGGCACTAAGCAAGATTTAGGTTTGAAGGGACTGATCCCAGCCCACTTCTGCACTAAATTAATTTTCTTCAGTCTTGTTTGTGTAGCTACATCTGTTTCAATTTAAGATGATTGCAAGTCATTTTGTTACTTTAAGTCATGCATAGTGAGCAAAGCTGGAATATCAGATGCAGCTAATACTGGGCCTTGTTCCTCCTCTTGTTCTAGTACATTTTCAGATTGTTGTTTACATGCTTTCAAGGCACATTTTTTTAAAGTTTAAAGAGAAATGCCAACTAGGTGTGGAATCTGTAGAATACTTAGGATATTGCATTTCTAAGGAAGGATTCAAACCGAAACATTGTCTAATCGAAGCAGTGAGAGATGCTCCAGCAGCTACCAATAAAGAGGAACTCAAATCTTTCCTAGGATTGGCTGAGTATATGGCGAAGTATGTTAATCATTTTGCTGAACTGACTGCCACCCTCAGAGAACTCACGAAAAAGAACACTTAGTTCCAATGGTCACATGAACATCAGGTGTCATTTTTAAGAGTAAGAGAAGTCATACTCTCAGCCCCGTACTTGTATAACTTTGAACACAACCGTAAAACTATCCTTACTACAGACGCTAGCGGAAAAGGTTTAGGGGCTACCCTCTCACAGGTTATTGATGGCAAAGAGAGAATTGTTGCGTTTACCTCACAATCCCTTACTAAAGCAGAAATGAACTATTCAGGGGTGGAAAGAGAAGCGTAAGCCTGTTTTTGGGGGGTGAAACATTTTAAATTCTTTCTTTGGGGCATTCAATTTTGTATACGTACAGATCGCAAACCTCTGATTTTTATGTTTAACCCGAAAAATATTTCTTGCAACACTCCTCGTATAGCTAAATATATACTAGGGTTGGAGGGTTTTTGTTTTAGAATTGAATATGTTCCAGGTATACAAAATTCTACAGCAGATTTTCTTTCCAGAAGTCCCATTCATAAAGAAGAACAATTTGAAATCTGCGAGTACCCCATCTTCCAACTAAATCTCTCCACTATCACTTCTCAAGAGTGGTTGGATTGCATGAACACGGAAAACACCATGACACAACTCATTTCCTACACTATACATGGTTGGCCCAATTCCCCTGACAATGTAAGTGCAGACATAAAGAAATTCTGGGAAGTACGTCATGAACTCAACATGGATCAAGATGTTTTATTTAGAAACAATAAAATAATTCCACCTGAAACTCTTAGAAGCAGAATAATTGATCTTGTTCATGAGGGTCACTTAGGCAGGAGCTAGACCAAAGCTAGACTATGTGAACAATACTGGTTCCCTAATATGGATTCAATGGTGGAAACTAAAGTGAAGAATTGCTTTACATGTGCTAGCAGTGACAAATCTAAGATAACAAGGAAAACTCCCATCTCCCCAATATCTGTACCAGACAAACCATGGGAAAATATTGCATTAGACATAATGGGTCCCTTCAACTTCAGAGGGATGGTAAAACAGTTTGCACTGGTCTTAAGACTACCATTGGACAGTAGTCAAAATGGACAACCAGATAACAACTGTGTTTGTTATTCAATTTCTTATAGATACATTTGTTATATAAGGCATACCTTCATCCATAATCACTGATAATGGTGTCCAATTTGCTTCTCATGCTATGACAGAATTCCTTAGTAAACTTAATATATATTATTTGAGAACACCCCTCTACTGTCCCAGGGCCAATGGTCGTGTCGAAAGAATGAACCGCATGGTCAAGGGTTGTATACAATTAGCAATTGTCAACAGGATACCCACAGAATAAGAGATGTTGTGGGCCTATCACACCACTCCTTATTTAGTTACTGGCATCTTGCCTTTCTCTGCCTTAAGAGGAAGGAAACCTAGTACTAAATTTTTTCCGAACTGCTTTGGAGGAGGGTCCCAAATCACGAATGACATGCAAGCTTTAAAAGACAAAATACACACCCATAAAAACAAATGTAAAACTCACTATGACACCAAGCATGGAACCAAAATTCCACAATGGAAAGTGGGAGACTGGGTTTGTGTTAGAAATCCAAGAAGAAGCAATCCTGAAACTAAATATTCAAAACCCATGTGTGTGACATCTGTGAGAAACAACACAGCCATTTTGGACAATGACCAATTGTGGAGTATGGACCGACTAACTAAATCACAACATGCATGCAACCAATCATCTGATCATAAACTCACCGTAGAGTCCCATAGGCAAGACTCTGACTCAAACAACCTATAAACTACTCAAAGAACCTGCAAAACTCCGGTATGGCATAAAGGCTTTGTTAAGTACAAATAATGTCTCGTGTATTTGGTATTAGGGGGAAGATGTGTTACAACGTGTATTATTTTCTTTAACATATAAATCTCTCCTTTTGTAAAAAAAGCCAATTATATAATGTAGTTAGTTATAAGGTACAATCCTCCTTCCCACCCCTACTTCCCAGTTGGTACACTCCTTTGTCCTCTGGAGACTACCTTAGAATGTTGAGATAGGCAGTTGATTTCTGTGGAGTTTCTGACTACTGATGGAGAAAGGAGTTGGCAATAAAAAAGAGTTATTACGTAAAGAAGATTTCGTCGTTTCATCACCCTCCTCATTGATCTGTGAAAGAACAGCCCCCATACCATGCTCTGAAGCGTCTGTTTGGACAATGAAATCCTTTGAGAAGTTGGGCGCCTGAAGAACGGGTGCTGTGCACATGGCAGTCTTCAGGGCATCCAAAGCTTTCTGACAGGTGTCAGTCAAGTTCACTTTGTTGGGCTGCTTTCTGGAAGTCAGCTCAGTCAAGGGTGCAACAATGTTGCCATACCCCTTGAAAAACCTCCTGTAGTAGCCTGTGAGTCCTAAAAAGGCTCTCACCTTTGTCTGAGTTTTGGGGGATTCCCATGCCAGGATGGTATCAGTCTTGGGTTGTAGGGGCGCCATCTGGCCACCTCCTACCTGGTGCCCCAAGTACACCACAGAACCCTGCCCGATCTGGCCCTTACTCGCCTTGATTGTGAGTCCTGCTCTGCGTAGCTCCATCAACACTTCCCAGAGGTGGCGCAGATATTCTTCCCAACTGGCGCTGAACACTGCAATGTCATCCAGGTAGCCGGCTCTGAAATCTTCCAGTCCAGCCAACACCTGGTTGACCAACATCTGAAAGGTGGAAGAGGCATTCCCAAAGTTCATAACCCGGAATTGGTAGTGCCCATCTGGTGTGGAGAATCCTGACCTTTCTTTGGCCCCATCAGTTAAGGCGATCTGCCAGTACCCAGATGTCAGATCAAACGTGCTGAGGTACCGTGCAGCCTCTAACCGATTAATGAGCTCATCAGCTCTAGGGATGGGGGGCGCGTCAGTCCTGGTGAGTGAATTGAGCCCTCGGTAGTCCACACAGAACCGGAGTTCTGCCGCGGCACCCGGTGCAGCACCCTTGGGGACCAAGACCATTGGGCTGGCCCAAGGACTGTTCGAGGACTCAATCACCCCTAAGGGAATCATCTTAGAGACCTCCTCCTTGATGTAAGCTCTGACCCTGTTAGTTGCTCTGTAAGCCTTGTGCTTAACAGGAGGACTGTCTCCAGTGTCTACATCATGGATGCACCACTCAGTGACACCAGGAACCAGGGAGAAAAAATCAGAGAATTGCCCCAACAGTTGGTGACAATCATTCTGCTGCTCAGGGGTCAGGGTGGAAGAGAGGATTACTCCATCCAGTGACCCATCTTGCTCGGTTGCAGACAGGAGGTCAGGAAGAGGCTCAGTCTCCTCCTCCATTCCAGCATCTGTTGCTAGGAGCATGCCCACTTCAGACTTTTCTAAGTGGGGCTTGAGGCGGTTGACATGTAGGATCCGAAAAGGGTTCCTGGGAGATCGCAAGTCCACCAAGTAGGTGACATTAATTTTGCGCTCCCCCACTTCAAATGGTTCGGTCCACTTATCCTGGAGTGCACAGGGCTCCACTGGGGCCATGACCCAAACTTTCTGACCAGATTGAAGCTCAACCAGAGTGGCATTCTGATTGTACCACCGCTTCCTCTCTTCCTGTCTGGCTTCCAGATTCACCTGAGCGAGTTGTCTAAACTGCCTAGTCTGGTTCTTGAAGGCGAACATGTAGCTATATACACCCTGGGGAGGTTTCCTGGGAGTTTTCTCCCAGCCTTCCTTAACCTGACACAGAGGTCCTCTTACCGGGTGTCCATACAGCAGTTCAAAGGGATTGAACCCTAAGGACTTCTGCGGTACCTCACAGTAAGCAAAGAGGAGGCATGGCAAGAGGATGTCCTACTTATACCTCATAGGTTCTTGAAGATCAAAAATCAGGATTTTGAGGGTCTGATTGAATCTCTCAACCAGCTCATTACCTTGTGGGTAGTAAGGAGTGGTGAACTTATAAGTTACTCCATACTCCTGAAATAGGGACTTCAAATATTTAGAAATGGAGTTTGTACCATGGTCTGACACCACCTCTCTGGGGAACCCCAAGTGGGATAAAACCCCCATCAGTGCCCGTCCCAGCATACGGGCCCTCACTGTCCTGAGAGGAATGGCTTCCGGGTACCGGGAAGCATGGTCCACCAAGACCAGGATAAACCTGTTGCCCATGGCTGTCTTGGGGTCCAGAGGCCCCATAATGTCATTTCCCACCCGGACAAAGGGGGTACTGACCACAGGGAAAGGCTGCAGAGGAGCCTTGTGCTTCCTCCCACTCTTCCCAATTGCCTGGCAAGTTTGATAAGTCCTACAATGAGTGTCTGAACTATTGTGCATCTGGTACTAATAAAAGTGGGTGACAAGCCTTTCAAAGGGCTTGTCCTGCCCCTGATGTCCAGCTAAAGGTACATCATGAGCCAAACCCAGTTGGAAGGCTCTGAAGCGCTGGGGTACCACCAGCACATGGGCTGACCCAGGTTCAGCAGCCTTAGGCTCGCTATACAGGAGCTCATTCTCCCATTAGATCTAATATGATCCAGACTGATCACCTGCTGCCTGGTTTGTGGCCTGTTGCCGCAAACCCACAAGAGAAGGGCACTTCTTCTGCTCAGCAAAAAATTCCTCCCTTGCGGGTCCTCCTTCTTGCTTCCAATGGGTCATCTCAAGCAAGTCCCCCAGTTCGGCAACTTGCTCCCCTGTAGGTTCCAGGGCATCCCCCTCAAGGTCTGCTTCCTCCTGGACCGTGGGAACTATAGGGGCTGGTTTTCTATGCCCCCTGCCACTTCCATTTAAGGCAGGTACCAGGGGGCGTGGCCAAGCAGCATGGCCGACAGGACGTGAGCTCTGCCAGCTCCCGTCCTGCGGACCCGAAAATCCTGTTGATAATCCTGCCCAGGCTCCGGTGTGCCATCCTGAGCGACCGGACATATTACGGAAGGTGTGGGGACCATTCTGGCCGAATCTCGGCTGGCGGGAATAGCGGAGTGGCCGCGGAGCAGCCCCGGTGATTGGAGAGCGGCCGCCTCACCTACGCGAGCCCGTGGTCTGGGCCTGATCGGCCGGGAGTGGCCATATCCTAAAGTGCTTCGGTGGGCCGGCGGGGGACTTGAGGAGATTGCCCCGGGCCTGGACACTGACCCGGGGGGCGGAGCCGTGAGCGGAGGAGCAGCGGACGGCGCCGGCCCGAGAGACGTCCCTAGAGAAAGCTCGGCCCAGGTGCAGAAGACCGCGAGCACCGGCTGGCGGACAAGGGGGTCGGGACCCGTGGGGACGCCCCGGCGTGCGCTTGCCCGACTGTGCGGCTGCCGGCCTGGGCGAGGGTCTACCACCCCGGAGCGGGGGACCGACTGGAGAGCTGAGGACCGGAGCGTGCCCCTCCCCCACCGGGCCGCCATCTTGGGGTCGGTCGTCGGGCCGTGGACACCGGAGTGACCGGCGGCGCCTGCAGGCCCGGGTCCCAGAAGTAGAAGCTGTGTGGCCGTGAGGTGAGAGCGGGCTGGGGGCTCAGAGGAGCGCAGACGGGCGGAGTGACCGGCGCAGTCACGAACGCTGAGCCCCTGACTGATCACACGAGGCTGGCACAGTTCTCCCGGGCCTACCTGCATCCTGGAGCACAGGGGGGGAGGGGCGCAAGATCCCCCCACTGGTTACCGGCGGGGGCCCTGGGCCGCTGAGGACTCTACTGGTCGAGGGGCGCAGATTGGACTCCTGATTGCGGAGCCGAGGTGGGGCGCCTGGGGGACCCCCCCCTTCCTAACTGATAGCGGGGAGATCAGGGTACACAAACTACTCAGCCCATACTAGCCGGGTGCGGAGAGTGGAGTGGCCTCCTCCCTGTGGAGCCCGGCTGGACGAGGGGACACGGCGCCGCACCCACTGGGGGCCACAGGGACCCTTGACGAGACCACGCCACCCAGCTGGCGAGGTGTGGTTACCGGATTTCTCCTTGCTGGGACACGACGCTTCCCGACAGTGCCTGCAGTCTCTGGGCCTTGCCTGTAACAGGAGTGTTGGGGGAGTGTGGAAGCCTGACTGACCGTGCAAGGCTGGGTGCTTGAGCGCGACTCCACACGGAACTCTTCACAGACTGGGTGGAGGCGCGATTGGGCTTGCTGCTGCTTTAAAGCCATCCCTGCGTTGGGATCAACCCGAAGATGCGTAAGGACAGGGCGTCCCGATCGTCACAGGCCAACACGATCACCCAGTATACCACGCAGAGACTACAGCCCCAAAGGATTACACGCCAATCAGGCCAGGATGAGGATCCAGGGGGCTCCGGTGAGCCCACCCGTGCGGAACTCCTAAAGGCTATCCAGGGCTCCCACACAGCGCTGGAGAGGCAAATAGAAACAGTCTCCATCGACGTCAATCTCCTGCGGACGGACCTCCGCAAGGTGGCGGAGAAAGTCACAGAGGCGGAGGCCAATATCGAGCAGCTACAGGGGGAGGTAGCCTCTCTCCGGAAGACGGTCACACACCTTACAGCGACGACTGGAGCCTTAGAACGGAGAGCTGAGGACGCGGAAGGGAGGGCGCGTCGCAGCAACATTAGAGTCCTAGGGGTACCGGAGAGGATGGAGGCGGGAGATCCTGAACGTTTCCTGGAAACATGGATTAGAGCGAAGCTGTGCCCGCAGGGTCTCTCGGAAGTGTTTGTCATCGAGAGGGCTCACCGGGCCCTGGTTCCCCCGCCGCGGCCGGTGGCCCCGCCGCGAGCTCTGATCGCCAAGATATTGAATTATCGGGATCGAGACTGCATCCTGCGAGCGGCGAGGGAAAAACCGGACCTAACCATTGAAAATAGCCGGATTTCAATATACCCAGACTATACCCACCAGGTTCAGGAGATGAGGAAATCCTTTTTGGGGGTTAAACAGAAGCTCCGGGCGATGCAGTTGCAATACATGCTGCTGTATCCCGCCAAACTCAAGGTGCTGGCACAGGGCAAGGCACACTTCTTTGAATCCCCGGAGGAGGTATGGGAATGGTTGGAGGTTAGGGGAGACGGGGTTCCACCGGGAGCCCGTGGTGGATCCAAGGAGACATGGGGGAGCCGCCCCCAGCGACAGCGGAGGCCCCGAGGCGGACGGAGACGACACTCTACGTCGGAACACGCTGAGGAACCTAGAATCACAGTTGGGGCTGATGGAGGAATGCTCCTTGAACCCTTGCTACAGGGGGCCGGGGCGGAGTCCCAAAACCCGCTGGAACCTACGGAAATCCTGGTCCCAGACACGATACCAGCAGCGGTGCCAGACATGACACCATCAGACCTGGTGATTCAGGAGACTGGGGGAGCTGGGGCCCTGGAGGTGAATGGCCCGCCCTGAGGTGATTTAGGAGCCGTATATACTTTGTCTTTGGATGGCTGCTGTGGCTCCCGGGGTGGAGAGGAGTATGGGTGGACACTGGTTTGACATTGTTCCAGGAGCCACCAGATATTGCATTTAGGGGGGGGAGAGGGGGGCCGGTGGATTTGCAGTGTGGGAATTGGTTAATGTTCGGGAGACGGGGGTACAACTGTTGGAATTGGTCCTGTATGGTCGACTACAGTTGGTCCGGAGCCGGGAGAATTCAATATATGCATTGGGTCATGCGGGGAGCTGGGGGGGGGGTGTATGCAGTTAATAGTTGTGTGAGTGTGTGATGGGTTGTGAGGGGTGTGTGGGGAGGCTGTGCACGTCCTGGCACCAGCGGGGGAAGGGCGGGTTGACAGGTTGGGTTGTTGTCGTTATCCTGCTCGTGGGTGGGGGAGGGGGGGGGATGTTCTGCTGATGTTGCAATTTTGGGGGGGGGAGGAGGGGGGGAAACTGTTTATAAATGTTGGTATAGGCATCATGTGTATCACTGTTCAGGCCCCTAGGAGGCGGTATTTTGGCAGCAGACTGCATGGCCCGGCTGGGCACTTACAGGAAACATGGGGTACAAATTTTTAACGTGGAATGTGCGTGGGTTGGGCACTTGTACCAAACGATATAGGGTCCTATCCTTCCTTCGGCGGCATGGCATATCGATTGCATGTTTGCAAGAAACGCATCTGAATGAGGAGGGGGCGCAAAAGCTTGCTAAAAAATGGCGGGGTCAGGTCTTTCACTCTTCCTTTTCAACGTATGCGCGTGGGGTCTTGATCTGGGTAGCGCCCGGAGTCCCCCTCGCGGTACAGTATGCGGAGGCGGACACTGAGGGTAGGTACCTGCTGCTGAGGGTGCTGTTGAATGGCAGGGACCTTACGCTACTTAATACATATGCGCCTAACGTAGATGACGCGACCTTCTACCCACGAATGCAAGACGTCTTAGTGTCGGACGTGGACAGCCCTCTCCTGTGGTTCGGAGACTTCAACTGCGTCTTGGACCCGGTCCTGGATAGGCATCCTCCCCGAGCGGGGACGAAGCCTCGCATGACGGCGAGACTGCGCGAGGTCATGGCAAACTTGGGAGCGGTAGATGTGTGGCGCCAGAGTCACCCGTCACAGAAATTGTATACTTGTTACACCCCTACACACGACACCCATAGCAGGCTGGATAGGGTCCTCGCCTCAAATATGGATGCGTCGTACTCCCTACAGGTCACCCACCTGGCCCGCTTCCTGTCTGACCACTCCCCGGTGTTGTGCGCTACGCAGGACGTCGACCAGCCTTGCCACCCTCGTACATGGCGGATGCCCGCGGACCTCCTACAGGACCCATTGGGCAGAGATCATGTGCAGACTGCACTCACTACTTACGTAGACCTGAATTGGGAGGGAGACGACGTGCCCCTGTCGACGAAATGGGAGGCTCTGAAGGCAGTGGTACGGGGTGAATGCATGGCTCTCACCTACGGAGTCCGCCGACAGCTGACCCGCGAGAGGCCGAAGACTCCCTGCGGACTCGACAGGCCTCACCAAACCCTGGGGACCCGGAACTAGCCCTGGAGCGGGAAGCCCAGGCGCAAGTGCATGATATACTTACGCGCCTCGACAGATACACGCTGGGTCAATTTAGACAGCGCCTCCACAGGGAGGGGGACAAATCCGGCCTGTTATTGGCCTGGATTTTGAAGAAGGAAGCGACCCCGGTTCAGATAGCGGCCCTGAGGGGCCCTGATGGAGTCATGGTCCATTCGGAGTCAGGTATATTGCGGGTCCTCAAAACACAACTGCAGCAGGTGTATACGGCAGATCCGCTGGTCACGGAGGCATCCTATCAGTCTTACATCCGAGGAGTGACTCTACCGGCCCTTCCGAGAGAGGCCGCGGAGGAATTAGATGGGGCCTTGACACTCCACGAGGTGCGGGTGGCGATGGCAGGCTTACCGACGGCGAAATCCCCGGGGGGAGACGGGTTTCCCTCCGAGTTTTACCACGCATTCGGGGATGTCCTTGGCCCCCTCCTCCTCCAAGTCTTCCATACGGCGCTGGAGGAGGGCGCTCTTCCACCCACAATGTACCAGGGTGAGATCTGCATGCTTCTAAAGCCGGGAGGTGATAGATATGACCCCGCGGCGTACCGCCCTATCACAATGATTAACACGGATGTCAAGATCCTGACCAAACTCTTAGCCACTCGGTTGGCGCCGTACATGGTCCAATTGGTCCACCAGGACCAGTGTGGGTTCATCCCCGGACGCAACACCGCGATGAATCTACGGCGATTAACCCATATTATGCATGAGGTGCGCGGTAGGGAGGACCCCCAGGTCCTAGTTTCGATAGACTTGGCCAAGGCATTTGACACGGTTAGCTGGGGGTACCTATCGGAGGTGCTTCAACGGGTGGGACTGGGGCCCGTGTTTCGCAAGTGGATCCAGATACTGTATCGGGCGCCTCGAGCCAGAGTCAAACTTGGGGCCGCACGCTCGGAGGACTGGGCGTTGGGGAGAGGCACCCGCCAGGGATGCCCCCTCTCGCCACTCCTGTTCGCCCTGGCAATTGAGCCATTGGCGGTGGAAGTCCGTACCACGATGGCCCAATGGGGAATCAAGGTGGGGAGTAATGTCCATACCGTGTCCTTGTATGCGGACGATGCTCTATTTTATTTAACATCTCCGCAGGAAGCGCTACCGGTTTTGCTTCAGATACTGGACCGTTTTGGCGCGGCATCGGGCCTGCGTATCAATGCAGGGAAGTCCCTGGTCTTCCCCCTAGCGGGATGTGATGTGGACGCGCGCGGGGACTTGCCACGCCTGGGGCTGCGATGGGAACTGGAGGCCTTCCGCTATCTGGGGATACAGGTGGCGTCGTCGGACGAACAATTGCTGGCCCGCAATGCGGACAGGGTGGTGCAGTCCCTACAACAGTCGGTGGCATTCTGGAACACGTTGCCTCTCTCCCTGATGGGACGACTGGCAGTGGCGAAAATGGTGATGCTGCCGCGAGTGCTATATGTGTTGCAGAATTCACTGTGCCCACTTCCCCCGCGGATGTTCCGCACTCTCAATACACTCCTTACGTCCTTACTCTGGGCGGGCAGGCGTAGTAGGGTTGCTTTACACACGGTTGTCCGGAGCTGGGAGGAGGGGGGGTTGGAGGCGCCGAGATTCGACCTCTACTACTATGCGGCTCAGCTGTTGCCAGCGGCCAGGTGGTTCGCGGATGCGGACACCTGGGACCTACGGCTCCTCACGAGGAGCGCGGATGAAAGAACAGTACAGATGGCCCTGATGCGAGGCAGGGGAGCGGACGCGACACTGCCGTATATAGTGCGCCACACCGCAGCCATTTGGCAACGTGTGGTGGAAAAAATCCTACGGAGGGCCCCCTTCCACAGGGAATTGCCGATATGGATTATGGCCCCAGTGGTGGACATGGAGGTACACATGCCATTCCAGGAATGGAGAGCGGGTGGGTGTGAGCTGTTGGCAGATCTCTACCCGGACGACACGTTTCTATCTATCGAACGGGCGGCGGAGACGTTCGGTCTCGGTGAGGGCCAATTTCTACAGTACAGGGGCCTCCATGCGCTGGCTCGAGACACTTGGCCGCAGTTCCCGGATGCGCCCTCTGTGTCCCATACCCTCAATGTCATCCTTTCCTGTGGTAGGGGCAGGAAGCTGATAACCCTATTGTACTCGGCCATGCGGCTGGACTCCACCCCGCCAGTGCCCCCGGCGTGGGCGGCTTGGGAGGCTGACCTGGGAACTGTGCTGGACCCGGCACAGCGCAAGCGCATCGGTACCCTCACCCGGAAGGTGTCGTGCAATGCACGGTTCAAACTGACACACTTTAACTTTTTACACCAAACTTACGTGACTCCGGTTACCTTGAAGCGTATTGCCTCGGACAAGCGCGATGACTGCCCTAGGTGTGGCGCGTCAGGTGCATCATTCCTTCATCTGGTGTGGGAGTGTCCGCTGGTTCACACCTTCTGGCAATCAGTAGTGGCACACATTCATAAGGTTACTGACCTCCGGATGGAGCTGACCCCCCTTCACTGCTTGTTAGCCTTAGTCCCCAAGCCCAGGAAGTGTAATTTGTCCTACAAGATGTTGCAACTGCTTTTAGTACTGGCAAGGAGGAGGGTGGCCATCACATGGATGGGACAGAGGGCCCCAGAGATGTCACAGTGGCTTAGAGATGTGGGGGAATGGACCCTGGCGGAGGAAACCTTTATGCAAACAGTGCGTAGGGATGAGAAGCTGCAGGAAGACCTGCTTGCGTGGAGAATGATGCGAGAGGTGGGAGAGGCAGCCGAGGACTCGGATGGAACAAGTGCGGAGTTGTTCACCCCCGGGGACACAGGGTCTGAAGAGGAAGGTGGTGGGGAGGGTGAGGATGGGCAGTGAGTCAGGGGAGTGCCTGACCGCACACGCACATGTAGGATACACCTGAGAGGAATAGTGTCTTGGTATCTGCAAGTTTCATGCCTAATATACGTAATGATCGCTGCTTTTTCTGCCAATAGGAGTGCCATAATGAGGTGAACGACCTGTGTACACATGTTTTAGTCACGAATGCCGAAGTTTTGGGGGGGAGGGCTCCATTGGGGAGTTGGGGGGTAATCTGTATAAAAGAAAAAATAAAAGCGGATTAGAATATCCTGCAGCGCAGTTACATGGCTAGGTTCAAGACCTGGCTTCCTTGTTACCACCTATCGCCGCCCGGCCTTCGGGTTGTGGGCTGAAGGGCCGTGTACACAGCAGTATGTTATTGGCCATAATGTCGTTGATTTTTTGTAACTGTCGGCGCAACTGTTATATACTATCATTGTCTGCGACAAAAATGAAGTTAAAAAAAAAAAAAAAAAAAAGGCAGGTACCTGGGCCAAACGTTCAGGCTCCAGGACCTCTTGAACACTCTTATTGGCTGCCATAGCCCGAGTGGTCACACACACCCACTCAGGCAGACCCATCATCTCTTAATGAGACTTCTTCTCCACCTTAGCCCAAGGGGAGCTCTCTAAATCATTGCCCAACACACAATCCACAGGCATGGCTGGCTTCACAGCTACTTGGAGAGTACCTGAGACCCCCCACCACTCAATGGGAACCTGAGCCACCTAGCAAAAGGAAGTGGGTGGTGCACTGCTGGTTTGTATGCAGTTTTTAGTGATTTTTAAGGAGTATGGGTGCACTCGTGGGTGGCGTTTCCGTCAAAACGTCAATGGATCATAGAAACTTGTAGTGTACGCATAGATATGCTAATACATCCCCAGGTGAGGCACTCCGTGGGTGATCAATCAAATGATTCCAAAGTTCTTGTCCAAATACTATTTATTATTCAATAGTTTTCATATGGAATTTGTCAATGATATTGGCATCATATTAGTGAAGTATATAGTTGGTCCGATTTAGTAGAGAATAAATGCGAACTCCAATGCATTTCGGGCGAGGTGCCCTTTGTCAAGGAGAGTTCATGGCGATGGTAAAGGAATCCGCTACTTCCAGTTTACCGGAGAGGTTGTCCACGCTGGTTCTCTGAGTTGTCCGCGCCAACTACAGGGAAGAATGCATGGGGGATCACCTGCTCCTGAGATACCAGCCGACAGCTGACAGGTGTCACACTGGCCCCGGTGTCTCTCAGAGCCTCCACCCTATGGCTATTGATGGTCACCCACTGCCTGTATGTTTTAGTGTTATCAGGCAGCTGGGTCCTAGGGACCATCTCACAATCTCCTAAAGAGACAAGGGACATTTCTGCGGAACCCCACCTACCTTGACACCCAGCTCTTCCCCTCCCAAAGCTACACTTGCCAGCTGACGGGGTGGTGCACAGGGTGGTGCATTGCGGTCCTTCTGGGGACACTGGGGATCATACCAACGGTGTTCTATTATTCTATTAAAATTATTATTATTCCACTTGCTTACACTGAAAGCATGTAGGTGGCCCTCTGTGAACAGGTTTACCTGTCGGTGCTCTGACTTCTTCTCAGGGGGAGGCTGGGAACCCTTACCTTGGTTCCCTTGGGAATTACTTTGGGGCCCTTTCTGGAACTCCCTCTGTTTACCCTCGTCCCCCTACTCTTCTGCTGGGGACCCTGCCCACCCTTGGCGGAGTCTCCCACATGACCCTTGTGGACCCGGGTACTCACCCAATGGTTCGCCTCCTCAGCAAGCTTGCTGGGGTTAGTTAGCTTGCTATCAATAAGGTGTGGGCCTAGCTCTGGAAAACAATTACCAGACAAGTGCTCCCATTCAAACAAATCAAAGAGATTTTCAAAGGTACTCAGTTTGCTACCCTTCACCCAACCATCCATAGCTCTGCAAAAGAAAGACACATATTCTACCCAGGTGGTTGCCGCCAACTTTTTACAATTCCTAAATCTCTGTCTATAGAGCTCTGGGATCAAACCATACCTGGTCATCAGGGCTCCCTTCATGTGGGCATAAAGCATCCTACTCTCACTGGGCAGGTCTAACAATGTTTCCCTCCCATCACTGACAAAGGGGCTCCCCAATCCTTCTCAGAGACCCGGTGGGCCAACATTGCCATTTCATATGCTGCAAACCACTGCCCAATATCTTCATGCTTATGGAAATCTTTGATGACATCTTTGGGGAAATATACCCTGCCTTCTGCAGGCACAGATGGTGCGCTGCCACAAGAGGGACTAATTTTTAAAATTCTTAGCCTTAAGCTCCAATTCCCTCAAAAATCTCTTGTGTGCTAATTTCTCATTTTCCCTTTCAAAAGCTAATCTGTTAATCTCAAGCTCCAGCTTCTTACTCTCTAGGTCTTTTTGACCCTCCAACTTGAGCTTGGCCATCTCCATTCCATGCAATCTATTTCTCTCCCTGTCAACCCAGCTCTCCTGGGAACAGGCCCATGGAAGAAACACTGCTGCCTATGGGGGAAGACACTCTCTCCCTGGCTGGACCCAATGGCCCATCTAGCTGCCCTTCTGCATTCTCAGCCTCTTCTGCAGGCTCTTCCACATCCCACATGCTCAGGGGCATTTCTTG
The DNA here is from genome assembly GCF_964263255.1 of Lissotriton vulgaris. Lineage (NCBI taxonomy): Eukaryota > Metazoa > Chordata > Amphibia > Caudata > Salamandridae > Lissotriton > Lissotriton vulgaris. The sequence continues at coordinate 765,048,441 of NC_141685.1, read as the reverse complement.
CTTCCATCCAGGCCCTCAGCTCCTTTTGGAACTCATCCTTCTTGGTGAGGCCTGGAGTAGCAACTTTAAATTTTCTACAGAAGGCTTTCAGCGGTTTCACATTGTAGGCCTCCAACCTTTCTTCCTCAAAATCTAGATCCATATATGCGTTGGATGCTACTTTACTCATGGTAATAAGAACTGGCAGTCTTTAGAAAAAATAACAGTACCAAGGAAAAAAAAATTCTACCAAAAAATCTATGTGGTCGCGTTTGGTCTGCACTCACTAGTAGTGTACACCAATCACTGTACATGAGTCACAAGTGCAAGTCCAAATCCTCTCCACTGACCACCAATGTAAGGACTGGGGGTCTCTAGTTGGCAATGGCTTGCATCTTTGTCCAAATAGGGACCCTTGCTTCTAGTCAGATTAAGGGGGCTACACTCCTAAAATAACCCATGCTCAACCCTGTGGTAGCTAGGCACGAGCAGGAGGGCTTATCTCAGAGGTAGTGTGTAAAGAATTTGTGAACACATACAGTAATAGTTAAAACACTAAAGATGGACACAACACAGTTTTTATAAAGATAAGTATTCTTTATATAGACTTAACACAAGACCCAAATGTAAAAATTCCACAATACAGTATTAAGAAAATGACTTTAAGATGGTAGAAATAACTCAGATCACTTTAGATGGTAAATGCAACACGTTTCCCACAAAGTACCTTTGGATGCGTCACACGAGATAAACAAAAGGTTCGCGGGGAGAACGATGTGTCAGTTCCTTGCTTCGGGGGAGGTGATGCATCTGTTCCTCAGTACTTGCGCAAAGTAGGCGATGCATCTGTTCCTTACCTGAGAGGAGATGAAGCGACAATCTCGAGGTGCGGCCCGGTTGTCATGCATAAATGGTGAGGAGTTGATGTCTTTGGTCTGACCAAAGACATCAACTCCTCACCGTTTATGCATTGAAGGACACCTTTATACATTTATGATTTTGGTCTTCCTCAACTATCTATGGAGCTGATGAGCTGTTATGAATTGATTAGTTAATATAGATATACTACTATTCATGACTTTTACTTAAAGTTTTGTTCTTTTTTGTCCCCATGATTTTTCCTTGTGATTTATCTCAATACAACTTACTTTAAATATAACTTCTTTTGCTGTGTGCTTCTTCTCTCTTTGTTTCACTATATTGAAAAGATTCCTTTGAAAAATATTGCTTATGAATGTTTAAGTAATCCTGTGGATACAACTGGTTCAATTGCTTAATGAACCTATAATTGAATTACACTTAAGCCTAACTGAGCAGTTTAGGAACAAAATCCCTTGTAGTCACTTTTTACATTAGCTACTCTTTGCCCAAGCCTACAAGGGTCTATTGGGTCTCCCCACGTTTTTGAGACTTTTAGAAGTTGGCATGTCTTTGCAGTGAATGTGAATTGACTGTCTGGCTTGTGACTGGCTGGAGCTGGCTGGTGTGCCTGGCTCCAGGAGTCAGGATGGGTCTGCCCGGTCGTGAATGGGGAGATCTGCATGTTGATGGCAGGGAGGAGTTGCACCTGGGACCTGAATAGGGCTATGCCGTCCCTCCACAATGCTGGCTCCACCCCCTGTGGTGTGTCTGATGTCCCTGGCCTGTACTGTGAATAGGGGGAGGGGCTGAGCAAAACAAAGGGCTCCAGAACCAGTTGCATCTGGTTCACCTCTTGCCCACACCTTTGGAGACAAAGGATTTCTGTGTATAAAAAGGGGCTGAGACCCAATGAAAAATGTTCTTGTTCCTGACTTGAATCTACCAGGGGCATGCTGCTGCTGGGGCCCAGGGGAAGGATTGCCTCCCTGGGCCCTGCCCCTGGATGCCTGATGGACTTCTGGGACCTTTTTGTTTTACCATTGCCAAGGCTTGTTATAGCCTAAGCGCCTTGGGAGCACTGTACTCTAAATGCCTCAGGGAAGGAGGACTGTGTGGGCCTGGCAGCACGGCACTGCCTGAAGAGGAAAGGGAACCCCTGGCGAGGGATTTCCCCGAGATTGCCTGCGTGTCAGCTGCGGGTGCCCACCCTGCTTATTTGGTTAGTTATATGCGCGGGTGCCCACCCCGCGACTTTGTGCTCATTCCTTTTCTTGTGGTGTGCTTTTTATATCGAGGGAGCCTACCCCTTATTGCCAAAGGAATCGCCGCTGCAGCCCAGGAGGAGCACCGGAAGCAGAAGTCCGGCCCGCCGCCTGGTTGTGGGCAGGGCCGATGTTCGTCATTTCCGCTCCCCCCCTTTGCCAAGGGGGACACCGGGCCACGTGGGATCTCCCGGGTAGGGAGAGGAGTATGGCGACTCGGCAGGGCTCCCATTGGCGGAGGGAACCCTCCAGCATCTAGGAGTTGTCCCCAGAGGAAGCGCAGTGCAGTGTGACCCGACGAGGCTCTCCTAGTGCGAGGCGCTGTGGTACAGGGCTCCCATGAGCAAAGGGAGCCCCGGACGCTGCATCCTAGTGAAGAGTCCCGCCTCCCGAGTCGAGTGAAGGCTGGAGTCCCCCGAGAACAGCCCAGTGAGTTGGTAAGGGTTGGGGGGGGGACTCCAGGTGTGCCTTGATGGTTCCGGTCCTTGCCCGGCCTGTGTCCTGAGCGGCACCCGCCTGAAGTGGTGCCAGGCCCCAGTGGATTTACAGATACCCAGCAAGTAGTGGGCAGCTGCACTGTTTAGGCACCAATTGAGTTAGAGTCCCTGAGGGGGACAGAAGTGGCACAGAGGTGCAAGGCCTTCCACAGCTGCGTAGGACTTAGTGCCAGTTGCAGCGTTTAGGCCGCGTTATTGTGCTCAGCTGCCCAGCAAGTAGTGGGCAGCTGCAACATTGAGGTTCTGCGCAGATGGTGCACCCTTGACTGGCACTGCCTTGGCAGCACGCCCTGACATTCTGGACACAGGGCATTTGAGCCCGCCTTTGGAGATGCCCCGTTGGCCAGGGGGACTGGTAGATGTATAGGGCTTAAGGCCCTAATGTGATTGATGTGCTCATGCAATATAGTGCTAGGAAATATAATGCATTTAGTATATTTTACGCACCCTGTTTTGATACCTCTAGATATGGTTTAGGCTTATGAGGTTGTTTTACCTATTTAGGTTTGTGTTAGTGAGGTTATACTTCACTCTGTGCTTTACGCCCCTAATGTGAGTTATACTTAGGAGGTAGGGTCTAATGTGTTTAGACTAGTGAGGAGATTGCATAATGTGTTTATGCTGGTGAGGTTGGCGCAGGATGTAATTTGCGCCTGATGTGACTGTGCATAATGTAAAGTTATGTTACAGGTTGAAGTAGAGTACAGTGATTACCAGTGGCTACTGGTTGGATGTTTATGACCTATGTTACTTTTACCAATTTCTGCTAAGTGCTGATCCTGACAGTGGCCCAAGTGGCCCTGTCCTGTGTAAATAATCCCTTGTGAATATTGCCCATGCTAGTTGGCACAGTGTATGTTATGTGTTTACTATTCTAATGTGTATTGAGAATACAAAGGCTATTTTTATATAACCTTGTTTGGAGTTCCTTTTGTAGTGTGCCTGGGATGTTGTTGCTGTGTGCATGCGCAAATGTTTTACACATTGCCTCCGGGATAAACCTGACTGCTCGTGCCAAGCTACCAAGGGGGTGAGCAGGGGTTATCTTTGGCGTGTAACTCCCTTACCCTGACAAGAGTGGTGGTTTTTGCCTGGCTTTGGCGCAAGTCTTAGCCAACCAGAAATCCCATTTCTAACAAGGGCATTGCCATCGTCCATTCTAGATAAGATAAGGGCCTGAGTTACTAATCTTTTTGTGAGAAGGGGTAGCAGGGGAAGGACTTTCCGAATAATTCTGAGCAAGCCATAGCAAGAGGCAGCTGTCTTTCTTGCCTGGGTTTTAAAGGTGAGGTTCTTATCTAGCCATATTCCTAGGCTAGCACCAGAAAAGACAAGAGAAAGGCTAGATGTGTTGTTTTGTAATCGTACAAGAACTATCAGAAATCCACAATATTTGAATGTCACAAGACTTCTACCGCGCTTATGAGGAAAGTCATCCTTTATGGAAGTGAAAACCTCACACACATAATAGTGTCATGCTTCATCATAGGCATCCTCTCCCCTCCCTGGTAGGTCAGTGCCACCAGGGCGGACTGAACCTCCTTGAAGACTTAAAGGAAGGAGGGAGTTCTTAGATAAAAAATACTAAAGAAGGCGGAATCCAGACTATCCAAAAATACCTCCGTGTTTCTCAGAATTTCACCTCTATTTTTGAGGGCCCTTGCTATATCTAAAACCGAGAAAGAGCAGGTATACAGAGGCTTATGGCTCAAAACTATCTGCAAACATGTTTCTGTCCATCAATTATAGTTTAGAAGGTCTGGGGCATCCTTCAGGCTCATGGATCCCAAGAGTGGTGGTTTCTGCCTGGCTTTGGCGCAAGTCTTAGCCAACCAGAAATCCTATTTCTAACAAGGGCATTGCCATCGTCCATTCTAGATAAGATAAGGGCCTGAGTTACTAATCTTTTTGTGAGAAGGGGTAGCAGGGGAAGGACTTTCCGAATAATTCTGAGCAAGCCATAGCAAGAGGCAGCTGTCTTTCTTGCCTGGGTTTTAAAGGTGAGGTTCTTACCTAGCCATATTCCTAGGCTAGCACCAGAAAAGACAAGAGAAAGGCAGATGTGTTGTTTTGTAATCGTTCAAGAACTATCAGGAATCCACAATATTTGGATGTCACAAGACTTCTACCGCGCTTATGAGGAAAGTCATCCTTTATGGAAGAGGAAACATCACACACATAATAGTGTCATGCTTCATAAACGGCATCCTCTCCCCCCCCCCCGGTAGGTCAGTCCCACCAGGGTGGACTGGACCTCCTTGAAGAATTAAAGGAAGGAGGGAGTTCTTAGATAAAAACTACTAAAGAAGGCGGAATCCAGACTATCGAAAAATACCTCTGTGTTTCTCAGAATTTCACCTCTATTTTTGAGGGCCCTTGCTATATCTAAAACCGTGAAAGAACAGGTATACAGAGGCTTATGGCTCAAAACTATCTGCCAACATGTTTCTGTCCATCAATTATAGTTTAGAAGGCCTGGGGCATTCTTCAGGCTCTTGGATCCCTTTCACTAGCCTTAATAGCTCTAATAGCCACATAGACAATTGCTGCTATAAAGCATAAGCTACCTTTATCCCAGGTGAATCCTACCTGACTCTGGATATAGTTGAATATGTTAAGCCTAGACTTTAGGGGGGGATCAGTGTGCTGGTAAATAAGAGAGAGTGATGTTCTTTGTAGTCACACATTTGTCAAAAAGTACACCACACGTGGTTACCAACGTGTAACCACACCTGACTACAGTGTTATCACTGATACTGCTGAGGGACGTATAGTGGCCTAACCTCCACCTCTCTGTTTATATGTTTTAAGATAAAAATAGTACCCTCGGACCCACTCTTCAGTTCACTACTGGACCTGTGGAGGACATTGAGAAGGCCAACTTTGTATTTCTTTGGATTTTGTCTTTGCTTTCGCTTGGTGAGAGCTTTGAAATTGCTCCCACTAAGCGAGAGCAAACATAGGTGTCTCTGCCCGAGCCAGTGCGGGAAGGGAAACCCCTATGTCCCAGGGGAGGGCACACCGGGAGACAGCAGGAGCTGGCCCTTTGGAGATCATTAATGCCTCCAGGATAGGGGCCACAAGGCCCCCTCCCTTTTCAAGTTGCGGTCAGGCCCCAGGAGATGGGGTCCTTTATACTGAAATTGGCATGGGGAGGGGGGTGGTGTGGCCCCCCTCTCCATTACTAATGAGACAGGGTCCTGGGTGATAGGGTCCCTGGGGACAAATTTGGCCCTGAGGAGGGCAGCATACCCCCTCTTATGAATATTGGACATGCCCCAGGGTCCCCCGGGGCTGACGTTGGCATGCAGAGGGGACCATATGCCCCCCCCCCTCATAACAATATTATTCCCATTATTCCCAAGGGACTGGGCACACCAGGGAGCAAAAAAGAAACAAGTGTGTTTAAAAAAAATTGCCAGGGGTCCTCCACGATATTGGAGCTAAATATGATATAAACAAAACGTTTTGGGCCCCTGGTGGGGTTCCTGTGGGACCCCACCACCAGGCCTAGGAGGTCAGGGTATTCCTACCCTATCCAGTTGTGTTTAAAAAAAAAAAAAAAAAATTCTTGGGACTAAGGTCAGTCCTGAGTCCCAAGAATGGCTGCCAAAACTTCCTGGTTGAAGTGGTGACAGGCCAATCAGATCTCACCCTGAGATCTGTTGGATCCACTGAGGCTCCACATCCTGGGATATACATACATGTTTTTATTTGATAACTCTAAACCTAGTGGACAGATTTACACCAAATGTTCTTTCTGGACCAAGATCTAGCTTTCTGACAAATTTTATGTAATTCCGTCCATCGGTTTGGGCTGTAGTTGTGTCTAAAATCCCTACAGGAAATTGATGGGGACCACACATTTTGTGGACCCCGTCTTTTTCTCATTACCTGCTAGACAAATCACCCTGCATCTTTCCAAACAGCAGCTGCAGTAAGTGGCAAACTAGTTTTGAACATTACGTGAAGATTTGTTAAATGGCGCTAAAATTATTAGCAAAACAAAAAATGCTTGTATATATAGGTATATTGACAACGATTGAACAACTTCTTTTCAAAATCGTCAACCAGATTGTTTTTGACTTTTACCTAGGGGAACCATTGGTCATTGTATCGCTTTGATCTTTTAGGTGCTAGTTTTTTCCTAAAAAGTTTTTTAAAATCCTAACTCTGGATTTACTGATTAGATATGTACTCTATTTTTCTAAATAGGTGTGGGATTTTTCATGTGTTGTGTTTTACTTTATAATTGTTGGTGAGCTGCATGAATACTTAACACCTCTAAGTTAAGCCTGACTGCTTTTGTGCCAAGCTACCAGAGGGTTAACCACAGCTTAATTCTGTGACTTTTGAGGTTCACCTTGTGCCCTTTGCATGAGAAGGGTCTTTAACCCCTCAATCAAAATCCCAATTTCCTACATTGGTGCTCAGTGCTAGGATTCAGTACTTGTATTTTTGCAGCAACATTCAGTGACTTGTGTAGCACTAAAATCCCATATCAATAACTTTACATCAATTTTCTAAATTTTTCCTCAATTTAGATTCTTTTGCTTTTTATAAAACTCTACTTAGTTTTAGATTTAGTCATTTTTTTCCCTGTTCCAAATTTAAGTGATCACACCTCTTTTTTGTTCAAAATAGAAATGGAGCTGATCAATGTGGGTAACCTCAGTAGGGCTGAGCTGCAGCCGCAGCTGCTTTGCAAGGAGAGGGGGAAATTGTGGGGAAGAAGGCCACAAGGGCAGAACTGCACATAGCTGTCAGGGACAGCCAACAATTGCCAAATCAGTCATGCATGGATTTTTTAGACTACTCCAGATAGGCACTAAGTGGTTGAGTGTGAGGCAGCAAAGTGAGTGATTTTACTGGGCGGTACATCTTACTTTGAGGGAGCACATGCTGAGTACCTGCCTTAAGCAGTTGTGCCAAAACCTGATTGACAGCAAGTTTACTGACCCCAGAACACCTGGAAAGGAGGCAGGCCTCTATATCAGCACCAGAGTGTCCAAGCAGGCATCTGTGGGTGAATCTCAAAAGGGTGGTCATGTCCCTAACCAAAAAAGGTGGGGGGCAAAAAATAAAAGCAGAGAGTTTTCACAAGGTACTCAAAACAGGTCACAGGGGAAGGGAACTAGGCTCCAATCTAACCAAAAGTAGAATGTGTTTGTAGACAAGAAAACAGGAAAGTATGTCCACAAACGTTATGAGGATTATGTATTTGATTGCGGATCCCTCCCATCACCACCCCAAACAAGATCCAACCCCTTCTTTTTGACCCAAAAACGTAAAGCCATTTTGAGGACCCTATACAGTATTTGCACTACCACCCATTAGTTTTCTGCTTTTCCTCATCTTAAGCAAGTGCTATCTCATTTTGGTGTCCGCATGTCCAGTGGACCTTGTGAGAATGTGCCCCTAGGAGTACTGATCTCTGAGTATGTATGGCTTAATATTGCATAATTCGTAGTGCATGCACTACGCAAAAGTCAATCCTTTTTGGTTTGTAATTGCTTCTTTTTAGGCCTGTAGTTAGCCAAGACCTTTTGCTTTAATGAAATGTATGTGGGTAATATACTTACTTGCAGGAGCTTTCAGCCAAGCTTATTGATCCATTAGTCCGTTTTTGTGTCATTCACATGTTCCTTTCCCCCACTACAACATGTGAGCCAGTAGCTCTGTGAGTGATGGCATTCAGTTGTTTCACAAGAAGCACATCCACACACAAAGTAGTTCTCATGGAAAGGGACTGCTATTGCAATATGTGCTTTTTAAGACAGAAAATCTATTTTTGCTTTTATTCATTTTTTTTACATTGACAAGAGTCTGGCAGTTTCTCCGACAATAAAGTTTTCCAGAAATATTAACAAAAAAATAGGCATTAAAAACCCGATGGCTGGCAGTGAACAACAAAAGGACCCATTTGCAGTGCATGTTAAAGTTGCAGTTATAAAGTGTTTAAGCTACATTGTGACACTGGAGCTGCCTGCAGTTTGAGTGCTTGGCGTCGATTTCCTCTTGTCTCCTACAAACAAATAATGGTAAAATGCATGGCCCATCGGAGAGTCTTTTTTAAATCACTAGTAAAACAGCCATATTGGTGAATGTTTTTAAATGTTACATTTTTATTTCAAGCATGCAGAGGCCACACCTAATTATTTATTTATTTACTTATTTAGTGACTTATTTATGTATGCAGTGTTATATCGTGTATACATTACCCAAAGGTTTTAGAGCGCTTTAAAAAGGAAATATATCATTTCAGAAGACATATACATTACATTACAACAGGATGTTGGGATATTTACAGTAGACAAACAGCATTAAGTAAGGTACAAATTAAACCAGTTATAAACATTGAGTAACAGGATGTTGATGGGTGCCAGGTACAGGAAGGAGTCCAATGAAGTTGGTGTAGATAATGAGCTTTAATGCACCAATCAGTGAGGAAACTAGGTGTAGAATGGAGAAGAAAGATTAATTAAAATGTCTTTCAAAAAGGAAGCCTTTCAGGTCAGATTTAAATGTAGCCTGTTTGGTAGTGGTGCATAGGTTCGGAGGTAAGGAGCTACAAACTCTGGTTGCACATCCTAAAAAGGATAGAGACATAAGGTGCTTTGTTTTTTAAACGGCTGGGCGTTCTAGCAGGAGAACTTCAGAATTCCAGGTTCTACTAACACTACCATATAACTTAAGCTTATCAGCCAGATAACATAGAGTAGGTGTGTATAGGGTCTTGTGAGTGATAAATAACATTTTGTACATAGCCCTTGTGTTAATGGGAAGCCAGTGAAGTGTTATCAGAATTAGTGAAATATGTTCATTCCTTTTGCTCCAGAGATGAAACGTGCGAGTATAGGAGTGCCAAATAGCAAAATATATCCTGAGCTAATGAACAAGAGACACTAAAGTTCTTCAAATAAGTTTTGAGAAGTAATTAATCTTCATATCTTCCTTTATTCTGATGTAAATCTTCTTGGAAAACCAGCCGCCAACACGTGTTTCATCTTGGTATATAGACCGTAGACTTCTTCAGGGCTAGAACATCATAATACACATAATCAAAACCAAGGACATGACAACGTTCATCAACAGACTTATAACAGTCTTAAAACGATTTATGTAAAAAAGGATTTTTTATACTATAAGAGCACTCTTCTGACGTTTTCCTCTCGAGCTGCAAACTCCCAACTCCCTCAAGGATCAACCAACCCAATCAGGACTTTGACACTGACTGGATTGACTTCTCCCCCAGGGAAAGGGGAAGTGGACAGAGAGACTCACAACAAATTATACAAGATTAAATCTTCTGTTGTCTCTCTCTCTAGGAAGTGCTCCAGGCCGAGGACCTTTTCAAAAGGAATGTTCTGCGCTGTCTTCACGCTACACTGCGATGCAATATAGACAACATTTACTCATCTGTAGATTTCTTAACTGGCTTAACTAATTACTTAGACATCATGTTTACTGACCATTAATCCGTCTGACCCTGGTTTGCACTTTACGAAGGTTTTTTAACTCTGACTCTGTATCTTGTCACCTTCAAATAAACATTACATGTCAGTATATCTTAAAACTACTACTAAAAGAAATCAGGCAATTAGATTAATAGGGTTAGTTTAAACAATATAATATTTGACTCTATGCATCTAGAGACTTAAATCTCCTTCTCATCTCGTTTTGGTGTCTCCAAGTTTTACAGGCGCTAGTCCATTGGTTTTACTGTTCCAACTCCACCTTAAAAGTCACTTGCTCTTGCCAAGGCTTGTTCCTTGGTTTACACTAGAAACGAGTAATTTCCTTCTTTAGCGTTTTCTAGTACTTACATTAATTACACCTTGCCACATTGCATTGAAACAAAGTCCGTGGCCTTTTTAAAACAGAAAACGATCTCTTACTGTTAAGTTTTCATCAAGCAGGGCAGCGCTGCCTAGAGTCTCGAACTGCTGGCTGAGAGGAAGCGAGTAAACAAACCTCCCGGCTGACAGTCTCAGTGGAGCTCCGGAGTCCGCCCGCGCTGTCTTCAAGGAGGTCGTGAATCAGCGACAATGACAGCTAGGGATTGGAAAACAGTCTACGCGGGGCTTAATTAAACAGAATAAAAGGGGTTTGGATTTTCTTTCACGATGGGAAACAAGAGATGACAGGAACTGCCGGATTCAAAGCGGGAGCAGAAGCTCTCGTCAAGTTCAACAAGAGACGAAGCGTCTGACAGTTGGTGGAAGCTCATATTTATAGCTTCCACCACGAGACTCAGCGCGAGCCTCTTGTAAGGTTACACCAGGCACGAGGGTTGGCGCGAGCCTGTCTCCGCAGAGCGCACATTCTAGGGATTGATTCAATTTTTCAGTAGGTAAATAAACAAGCATTGCCAAAGGCAATTTAACCAATAACCTTACTGACTGAGTTTTTAAATAAAACTTAATATTTAAAATAAATTACAGAATACACCCACTAACCTAAATTAACCCTACAGCTTCACAAGATATTACCTGAAGCCGTTCTGAATCAGAAACTAATGAAGACGACCGGTAACACCCCTAACAGTTCCTCCCCCCAAAGGTCGTCTTACAGATCTAGGTTTATCAGGATGCAATGCATGAAAAGACCTAATAAGTCTAGGAGCATGAACATTTCTCCCAGGTTCCCAAGATCGCTCAGAAGGATCATAACCCTTCCAATCAACCAAATAAAACAAGGTACCCCGTATCCTTTTAGAATCCAGAATAGTTTTAACCTCGTACTCAACATGGTCACCGACAATTACAGGTGGAGGTGGATTGTCAACTCGAGTAGAAGGTTCAAAAGGTTTCAACAAAGAAACATGAAAAACAGGGTGAATAGCATATTCCTCAGGCAAAACTAGTTTCACAGACACAGGATTCAAAACTTCCTTGATTTCAAACGGCCCAATATATCTGGGTTTCAGCTTCCTGGGACCCTCCAACTGAATGTTTCTAGTAGATAACCACACCAACTGACCTTCCTTATACAAAGGAGCAGGTTGACGATGGGAATCAGCAGTCTTTTTCATGGTAAGTTTACTCTTGACCCATTGCTTCCTAGCCTTATCTTGGATATCAAACAGATGTGTTAACCTATCAGTAACTGCTGGCATAGACAATTGTTCATCAGGTAAGAGTATAGGAATAGACCTTGGATGTTGACCAGTGATAAAATAAAAAGGAGAGCAACCCAGAGCAGAATGAGTGGTGTTATTATAGGAAAATTCTGCCCAAGGCAAAACTTCATCCCAGGGACAAGAGGAAGTTGTTAACAAACATCTTAAACCTTGTTCAACATGCTGGTTCAATCTCTCAGTCTGTCCATCCGTCTGTGGGTGGAAAGAAGAGGAAAGAGCCAACTCGATTCCTAAATGTTTACTGAGTTGTGACCAGAATTTAGAAATGAACTGAGGACCCCTATCTGAAATAATTTTTGAGGGAAGACCATGAAGTTTCACGATGTTGGATAAAAATACAGTACTGAACTCAGCCGCAGATGGAATCTTATGTAACGGAATAAAATGTCCCATTTTAGATAACAAATCCACCACCACCAGAACTGTAGTAAAACCATTAGACTTAGGGAGATCAGTAATAAAATCCAAGCTGATTGTATGCCAAGGATGAGGGGGAATAGTCATAGGACGAAGTAAACCCATTGGAACTTCATGTAAAGCCTTTTGACGTGAACAAACTGGACAAGCTTTCACGAATTGTTGGATTATAGGAATCATTTTGTCCCACCAAAAATGACGTTGACATAAATCCAAGGTTTTGTTAATACCCGGATGCGCCGCAAATGCCAAATCATGATTCCACTGCATGACCTTATCCTGTAAAACTCTAGTAGGAATAAACAATTTATCATTGTGATAGAAAAACCCATCTTTAATGGAATTCCCTTTTTTAAGTAACCATTCATGAACATCAAAATTCCTTAATTCCTTCTTAACTGAATCTAGGAAATTCTCTGAATGCGTTTCCGCAACAATTTTTTCTAAAGGCAAAATACTAGGGGGGTCCTTAACAGAATTTAAGTCTTTTTCACAAACTAATCATGAAAGTGTGTCCGATAACAGCTGTTTCTTTCCAGGTCGATACATAATTAAAAAGTCAAATTCACAAAAAAATTGTAACCACCTCATTTGTCTAGGAGTAAAAGCCTTTACAGTAGAATAAAATTGTAAATTTTTATGGTCAGAGTAAACAGTAATAGTGTGTTTAGCTCCCAAAAGGTGATGTCTCCATTCTTGAAACACATCTTTAATGGCTAACAATTCTCGTTCTGCAATCGTATAATTTTGCTCAGCCAAAAGTAATTTCCTAGAGAAAAAGGCTATAGGATGAAGATGACCAGAATTTGCATCCTTTTGAAGCAACACACCACCAATAGCAGTCTGTGAAGCATCTGCTTCCACAAAGAAGGGCCTATCAGGGTCAGGATGAACCAAAATAGGAGCAGAGGTAAAAGCCTTCTTCAACAATGAAAATGCTTGGTCAGCTTCTTCAGTCCAAGAAAAGACTTTCCCTTTTTTCAATAAATGAGTAATGGGAGTAACAATTTCTGAAAACTTAGAAATGAAACGCCTATAAAAGTTAGCAAATCCTAAAATTCTCTGCGTATCTTTAATTGAAGCAGGAATTGGCCAGGAAAGAATTGCTTCAACTTTCTTAGGATCCATAAGAATTCCCTTAGGTGACAAACAATAACCAAGAAATTCCACCTGAGAAGCATTGAAAACACATTTTTCCAATTTAGCATACAGAGAATGATCTCTTAATTTCTGTAATAGCAACTGGACATGTTGTACATGCTCTTCCATATTTTTGGAATAAATTAAAATGTCGTCAATATAAACGATACAACAGACATCCAATAGATCATGCAAGACCTCATTAATAAAGTATTGAAAAGCTGCTGGAGCGTTGCAAAGGCCAAATGGCATAACCGTATACTCAAAAAGACCAAATTTCGTACGAAAAGCGGTCTTCCATTCATCGCCTTCTTTAACTCTAATCAAATGATATGCTCCTCTGAGATCCAGTTTGGTGTAAACACTAGAACCTCTAATTTGATTAAGAAGCACTGGAATCAAAGGCAATGGGTACCTATTCTTAATGGTTGCCTTATTAACCGCTCTGTAATCAATACAAGCCCTCAAATCCCCAGATTTCTTCGCAACGAAGAAAAGAGGAGACGAAACAGGAGAAGTGGAATGTCGAATGAAACCTAATTCCAAAAGCTCATCCAAATAGTTCCTCAAATAAACATTTTCAGGCTCAGTCAAAGCGTAAATTCTACTACAGGGTAGAATAGCACCAGGAACTAAATCAATTCTGCAATCAAAAATTCTATGCGGTGGTAATTTGGTTGCTTCAACAGGATCAAAAACCTTAGAAAAGTTTTTATACTCAACTGGAAGTTTATTATTTTCAGCAGTTAAAGCAGCACAAAAAAGGGGCATTACTGGATCTTTGGTCTCTTGATAACAATGTAATTTACAAAAAGAAGACTCTAAGGTAACAGTCCTCTTAATCCAGTCAATTTTGGGATTATGTAATTCCAACCAAGGAATGCCTAAAATGACACCAAAATTGGGTGCATCAATAAGATCAAAAACCACCTTCTCAGTATGACCATTATCTGCTACTATAGTCAGTGGTTCAGTACAAAATTGAATCATGCCGGAAGATAAAACTGAACCATCAACAGCTCTTACAGACTCAGGTTCCTCTTTAGTAACAAATTTCAGATTCAGTTTATGAGCAAAACCAATATCGAAAAAATTCCCAGTAGCCCCAGAATCCAAAAGTACAGGAATACTATGTCTTTGAAGAGTGGTTAAAATAAAGACCAACCGGATAGTAAAATGTTTGGGAATATGTGTGGTTACATTGGTGACAAATTTAGAGACCTTAGAAGAAATTCTACTCGAGGAAACGATCTCTGCTTCCCTCGAGAATTTCAGTTTTCCGACGGCTTAATGGGAAGAGTTTCAATAGCAAGAACTTTCTTTTTTGTGGGTTTTACAGAACAATCCTTGGCAAAGTGCCCAGGTTTGCCACAATATAAACATAAATTGCCCTTACGTCTCCGTTCTTTTTCTTCTGGGGATAAAGGCCCTTTAAACCCACTCGGTAAAACAGGTTCAACAAAATTCTTAACTTCTGACTCTTTTTTCTCAACTTTAACTAGTGAACTTCTAAAATCACTCCTAGTTTTTTCATTTCTGCGTTCACCTAATCTGTGATCAAGCCTAACCACCAGATCCTGAAATTCTTTAAACCCATCAGGCAAATTTACTATGTGAGCAAGAGAATCTTTTAAATCATCCTTTAGACCTCTATAAAATAAAGAGATTCTCTTCTCCTCAGGCCAATGAGTTTCGGACAGAAGTCTATTAAAGGTAGTAATATAAGAGATAAGATCCTTGGTCCCTTGACGAAGATTCAACAACTCATTATCAGAAGACTGAATTAAGGTGTGTTTAGCGAATAAATTGGACATGGCTAATTTGAAATTCTGCAAATTATGAAGCAAAGGATCATTATTATCTACTAAGGGCATGGCCCAATTCGCAGCCACCCCCCCCAGATAAGAAATTATAAAAGCCACCTTAGCAGAATCAGAAGAAAAAATTTGAGGCTTACACATAAAATGCAATTGACACTGACTAAAAAAAGTTGCAAATCTACTATTATCTCCAGAAAACCTTTCTGGGTTAGCCAAGGGAACAGGTGTAGGAGTAACCACAGTAACTTGAACTGGCTGCTTTTCTGACCGATCTTCTGAAATATGTGGCTGAACAACTTCAGCTCCAAATCTAGCTGGCGCCAAAACTGGTTTCTTCTCTTTAGAGGAATCCCTCCAAGATGAGAATCCAGCCCTAGTCTCATTTAATTCCTGACGGAGCGATTGATTCTCCAAACGTAAGTTTTCCATTTCCACTGTCAATTTCTGGACTAATTGCGACAACTGTGAAGCATCCATGAGGGTGAGTTTGCAGACTCAAGAGGAAACGATTTAGAAGTTAGGGAAGAGAGGCTTCGTCTACTGTTGAGGAGTCTTGCGAGACTCTTCTGACGTTTTCCTCTCGAGCTGCAAACTCCCAACTCCCTCAAGGATCAACCAACCCAATCAGGACTTTGACACTGACTGGATTGACTTCTCCCCCAGGGAAAGGGGAAGTGGACAGAGAGACTCACAACAAATTATACAAGATTAAATCTTCTGTTGTCTCTCTCTCTAGGAAGTGCTCCAGGCCGAGGACCTTTTCAAAAGGAATGTTCTGCGCTGTCTTCACGCTACACTGCGATGCAATATAGACAACATTTACTCATCTGTAGATTTCTTAACTGGCTTAACTAATTACTTAGACATCATGTTTACTGACCATTAATCCGTCTGACCCTGGTTTGCACTTTACGAAGGTTTTTTAACTCTGACTCTGTATCTTGTCACCTTCAAATAAACATTACATGTCAGTATATCTTAAAACTACTACTAAAAGAAATCAGGCAATTAGATTAATAGGGTTAGTTTAAACAATATAATATTTGACTCTATACATCTAGAGACTTAAATCTCCTTCTCATCTCGTTTTGGTGTCTCCAAGTTTTACAGGCGCTAGTCCATTGGTTTTACTGTTCCAACTCCACCTTAAAAGTCACTTGCTCTTGCCAAGGCTTGTTCCTTGGTTTACACTAGAAACGAGTAATTTCCTTCTTTAGCGTTTTCTAGTACTTACATTAATTACACCTTGCCACATTGCATTGAAACAAAGTCCGTGGCCTTTTTAAAACAGAAAACGATCTCTTACTGTTAAGTTTTCATCAAGCAGGGCAGCGCTGCCTAGAGTCTCGAACTGCCGGCTGAGAGGAAGCGAGTAAACAAACCTCCCGGCTGACAGTCTCAGTGGAGCTCCGGAGTCCGCCCGCGCTGTCTTCAAGGAGGTCGTGAATCAGCGACGATGACAGCTAGGGATTGGAAAACAGTCTACGCGGGGCTTAATTAAACAGAATAAAAGGGGTTTGGATTTTCTTTCACGATGGGAAACAAGAGATGACAGGAACTGCCGGATTCAAAGCGGGAGCAGAAGCTCTCGTCAAGTTCAACAAGAGACGAAGCGTCTGACAGTTGGTGGAAGCTCATATTTATAGCTTCCACCACGAGACTCAGCGCGAGCCTCTTGTAAGGTTACACCAGGCACGAGGGTTGGCGCGAGCCTGTCTCCGCAGAGCGCACATTCTAGGGATTGATTCAATTTTTCAGTAGGTAAATAAACAAGCATTGCCAAAGGCAATTTAACCAATAACCTTACTGACTGAGTTTTTAAATAAAACTTAATATTTAAAATAAATTACAGAATACACCCACTAACCTAAATTAACCCTACAGCTTCACAAGATATTACCTGAAGCCGTTCTGAATCAGAAACTAATGAAGACGACCGGTAACACCCCTAACAAAACCTATACAAAGTGGCTGAACCAAACAAGACCAAAAATGTGAAGTGAAGGTCCAACTTCCATGGATTCCTGATAAACAAAACACCCGATAGTGAAGTGTCAAGAAATAGTGACACAACCATAGACAAGAAATAAGTGAAATAAGTTAAACCAAGTACGCTTATATTACACACCTATCACCAATCACCAATCAAATGTGTAGTTTGAATAATAGAAAGAGCAAGAGAAGAGAAGGAAAAACCAAAACAAGATAAAGAATACAAAATTATATCCAAGAATAAAAGAAAAAAGTAATTCGCAGTCAAAATCCACTGTACAGGGCACTGAAACAATGAAAAGAAATATTTGTGAGGGCCAATATACAAAAACATAAGAGAAAAAAGAAGAAACAGGACAAACGCTGAAAACTACGTAAAATTAATACCATCCCAACAAGATAAAGACACTCACCTAATAGTAAGGTAATTGGATATTAATAAACTTATAACATCAGAAAGTGAACAGCGTTGAAGTAATCTATAACAAAAAACACAAAAAAGAGAGAGGAACAACCAATAATCAGGTATATCTGTTTAACCACTCCTGGTTGGAATAATCTATGAGTAATAATCAAATACCACTCACTGTAGTTTGGAGACTCCTGAGATAATCAATTCTATAGTGGCGGAGTAAATCCAAAATAACAGGCGTGCCCCAGAGGTACCTGGCATATATAAAACAGCGTAATCCATAAAATCGTCCTTAATGCTAACCAGAGTTAAGACAGTCTGCATTGACAAGCAAACGGGTAGACTTAGTAATATGGGAGCGAAAAAACCCATGGCTGATTAATAGTAAAAAGTGGGGCCATGCTATTGTAATTAGACACACGAACAAGTAAGCTATAATAAATTACACAATACCTACGTTCGTGATATCGATTTCTAAAAAGTTAATCTGCGATGTAAAAATTCGAAGTATTCGAAAAAACCACCCATATGTACAATCTATAATTCACAAGATTAAGCCCAAACTTAAGAGGAATATGCATAATCGTTATGGAGATGCGTAACCGTGCCAGTGTTGTATCCAAGATATTAAGCCCTACTATCAAGGACCAAGACTCACTTTATAGCAGCAAAAGCGAAGAATAATGGTATTTGCTGTGCAACACTCACCTACAGATATGAAGAAAAACCGTCTAAGGCATGCAGAGATGCGTGGCATGTAGCACCGGCGCCATGCTAGTACAACCCCTATACAGTGTGCCTGTCCTGCACCCGAAATAGTAGTAGGACTAAGTAGGCAGTATCGGTCCTGTCTTAGAAGGCTCGCGTCGGAAAGTTATTGCCATCCTATAAACGGTAAAGTAAGTTTATCTTACTGATTAACTCAATTTAACTGTATAAATCAAAAGCCGAAACAACTGAATTAGGTTTCAGCGAAACATCCAACTCGTAAACAAAATTATATGCACTAAAAAAGTAAATCTAAAAACGCCGATTGTAAAATGGGTAAAAAATCTCAATGTTGTCAATTCGTACCCAGACATTTATCTAACATACCCTATGACCATATTTACAAATCTAACGTCAGGGAAACATTCCAGTGCCTTTATAGCTATACTGCAATACCATGTAACAAGGAAGGGAAAAATTCGCTAATGGAAAAGTCAGCTATCCTGCTGAAAATGAATATTAGTAATATGAATATGCATATGCACCAGTCACAAGAAAAGAAATTAGAATGGGATTGTGACACCCAAAAGTGACATATAAGGAGTAAAGTAAAACTTGTAGAGAACACCCATAATCTGAAATATAATAGCAATAATCTTGATGCCACATTTCATATTATATAGGGACAGCATAGCGTCACATCATGTCAAGACATATGAGTTCCAAATAAGAAACATTCATATTTGATCAGTTATATCAATTGAGTGCATAATCATCATTAAAGGGTAAATACATCAAAGCAACTTGAATTAGTAAACCTAATGTAAAGCATATCAATAAAGTAATAGAAACCACAATAAATCACAAACAAGTAGTTTATCCAGACAAAATAATCATGTAAGCATAATTTGTTACTAATGTACACAACAACATCATATTATTAGTTTAGGAAGTAGTATGAGGAATACATCATATTCTTAAGAGATCTGTCTCACATAAGCGATTAACTTATGTGATCACATAAATCAAAAACCATACATAGTCGAGAATACATTACATACATAAGAGAAAACTCTTCGTGATACATAACATATCAATCTTATTTGAAACAACAAACTGAGAGTCCTATTTGTACAGTAAGATTAATTTGTCATTTGGAAATAGAGAAAACCATATATCCTATGAACAGAAAAAAACAATTTTAGCAACCAAGGAAGTATTGCAGCTCATTATCAAAGTTGAGACCCCTATCAACCGCACGTACTCGCATAATCCAACGCGCTTCTAGTTGTCTCAATTTCAATTCGCGGTTGCCACCCCTGATATCTGAAGGCATCATCTCGATACCATGGAATGTTAGGGTCAAATGTTCCGTCTGGGAGCCACATTCAAGTGCGTCTGCTGCTATCGGGTATCTCATATCCCTGTTTTTCAGAGCACTGGCACCCGTTTATTAATTACTACCGATGATATATTGATGATCTGTTGTTCATTTGGACGGGTGGTGAAACTGAACTTTTAGATTTTTTCACATATATGAATGACAATACGTACAATGTGAGTTTTACCATCAACTTCAGTCACACTAACATTACATTTCTAGACTTGGTACTGTTAGTAAATAATGAAAAACTGTGTAGCAAAATATTCAGAAAAGAAACCTCTTGTAATTCAGTATTACATGCCAAGAGTTCACACCCAAGATCACAAGTGAATGCAATCCCTTATGGGGAGTTCTACAGAGCACGTAGAAATTGTAATGAGGATTCAGATTTCACAATATGTGTATCGGATATAGAAAATAGGTTTCTATCTAGAGGTTACGGTTACCCGATAGCAGCAGACGCACTCGAATGTGGCTCCCAGACGGAACATTTGACCTTAACATTCCATGATATCGAGATGATGCCTTCAGATATCAGGGGTGGCAACCGCTAATTGAAATTGAGACAACTAGAAGCGCGTTGGATTATGCGAGTACGTGCGGTTGATAGGGGTCTCAACTTTGATAATGAGCTGCAATACTTCCTTGGTTGCTAAAATGTTTTTTTTCTGTTCAATGGATATATGGTTTTCTCTATTTCAAAATGACAAATTAATCTTACTGTACAAATAAGACTCTGTTTGTTGTTTCAAATAAGATTGAGATGTTATGTCTCACCAAGAGTTTTCTCTTATGTATGTAATGTATTCTCGACTGTGTATGGTTTTTGATTTATTTGATCACATAAGTTAATCGCTTATGTGAGACTGATCTCTTAAGATTATGATGTATTCCTCATACTACTTCCTAAACTAATAATATGATGTTGTTGTGTACATTAGTAACACATTACGCTTACATGATTATTTTATCTAGATACACTACTTGTTTGTGATTTATTGTGGTTTCTATTACTTTATTGATATACGTTACATTAGGTTTACTAATTCAAGTTGCTTTGATGTATTTACATCTAATGATGATTATGCACTCAATTGATATAGCTGATCAAATATGAATGTTTCTTATTTGGAACTCATATGGTTTGACATGATGTGACCCTATGCTGTCCTTATATAATATGAAATGTGGCATCAAGATTATTGCTATTATATTTCAGATTATGGGTGTCCACTACAAGCTTTACTTTACTCCTTATATGTCACTTTTGGGTGTCACAATCCTATTCTAATTTCTTTTCTTGTGACTGGTGCATATGCATATTCATATTACTAATATTCATTTTCAGCAGGATAGCTGACTTTTCCATTAGCAAATTTTTCCCATCCTTGTTACATGGTATGACAGTATAGCTATATAGGCACTGGAATGTTTCCCTGACATTAGATTTGTAACTATGGTCATTGGGTATGTTAGATAAATTTCTGGGTACGAATTGACAACATTGAAGTTTTTTACCCGTTTTACAATGGGCGTTTTTAGATTTACTATTTTAGTGTATATAATTTTGTTTACGAGTTGGATGTTTCGCTGAAACCTAATTCAGTCGTTTCGGCTTTTGATTTATAAAATTACGTTGATTTAATCAGTAAGATAAACTTACTTTACTGTTTATAAGATGGCGATAACTTTACGACGCGAGCCTTCTAAGACAGGGCCGATGCTGCCTACTTAGTCCTACTACTATTTCGGGTGCAGGACAGGCATACTATATAGGGGTTGTACTAACATGGCGCCGGTGCTACACGCCACGCAACTCTGCATGCTTTAGACGGTTTTTCTTCGTATCTGTAGGTGAGTGTTGCACAGCAAATACCCTTATACTTCACTTTTGCTGCTATAAAGTGAGTCTTGGTCCTTGATAGTAGGGCTTAATATCTTGGATACAACACTGGCACGGTTACGTATCTCCATAACGATTATGCATATTCCTCTTGAGTTTGGGCTTAATCTTGTGAATTATAGGTTGTACATATGGGTAGTTTTTTCGAATACTTAGAATTTTTACATTGCGGATTAACTTTTTAGAAATTGATATCACGAACGTAGGTATTGTGTAATTTATTGTAGCTTACTTGTTCGTGTCTCTAATTACAATAGCATGGCCCCCCTTTTTACTATTAATCAGCCATGGGTGTTTTTTCGCTCTCATATTACTAATTCTACCCGTTTGCTTGTCAATGCAGACTGTCCTAACTCTGGTTAGCATTAAGGACGATTTTATGGATTACCCTGTTTTACATATGCCAGGTACCTCTGGGGCTTGCCTGTTATTTTGGATTTACACGGCCACTATAGAATTGATTATCTCAGGAGTCTCCAATCTACAGTGAGTGGTTTTTGATTATTACTCATAGATTATTCCAACCAGGAGTGGTTAAACAGATATACCTGAGCATTGGTTGTTCCTCTCTCTTTTTTGTGTTTTTGTTATAGATTACTTCAACGCTGTTCACTTTCTGATGTTATAAGTTTATTAATATCCAATTACCTTACTATTATGTGAGTGTCTTTATCTTGTTGGGATGGTATTCATTTTACGTAGTTTTCAGCGTTTGTCACGTTTCTTCTTCTTTCTCTTATGTTTTTGTATATTGGCACTCACAAATATTTCTTTTCATTCGTTTCAGTGCCCTGTACGGTTGATTTTGACTTTGCGAATTACTTTTTACTTTTATTCTTGGATCCAATTTTGTATTCTTTATCTTGTTTTGGTTTTCTCCTTTGCTTCTCTTGCTCTTTCTTTTATTCAAACTACACATTTGATTGGTGATTGGTGTCAGGTGTGTAATATAAGCTTACTTGGTTAAACTTATTTCACTTATTTCTTGTCTAGGGTTGTGTCACTATTTCTTGACACTTCACTATTGGGTGTTTTGTTTATGTTGAATCCATGGAAGTTGGACCTTCACTTCACATTTTTGGTCTTGCTTGGTTCAGCCACTCTGTATAGGTTTGTGCTCTTATAATATAAAACATCCTTTTTACATCAATCGTTTTAGGACTGTTATAAGTCTGTTGATGAACTTTGTCATGTCCTTGGTTTTGATTATGTGTATTATGATTTTTTTTAGTGAGATGAATCTTGGAAAGACTGATTAGGAAAGAATTACAGTAGTTGATTCTAGACAGTGCCAGTGATTGAATCAGAATTTCGAGATCTTGCTCTGGAATTGCCCAAAGAAGAAGCATTTCAAAGCACGCATGTATGCCTACTGCTTTGACTTGGGATTGTAAATTAAGTCTTTTGCCTAGAATTTCCTTTAGGGATTTGCACCATCAACAATAGTAGGTGTGCTGTGTAGGATGTTGAATTAATCCAACCAGGATTGCACTGGTAATGGTGATTTAGTTAGGAAATGAGAAGGAATACAGTTTGGGATGGGTTCAATTTTAAATTATGGGAAGTTATCCAATCTTGAACTGCATTTGGTGTGCACAGTTGGGTATCATCAGCATACCTACTATAAGGATCCCCGAGTTTCTCTGTAAGACTCCAAAAAGTTTCGATGCAATGATTGAATGAGGTTGGGGCTGGGATGGAAACATTGAACTAAGGCCACTGATTTTGATAAGTATGCATCAATTTTTGACTGCACAATCTCGATCTCGGAATTTGTAATACACTTCAATGACTTTAATTACCCGTTTCCTATCTGGAAATGCAAACATACCTACTTAAAGCTCTGGTCAAGGCTCCTCTGTCATCACAGGGCTCAGTACGTCTGGGTCGCTGTGAAATTGGCAAGATGCTGTGATTTTATAGTTTCTTACAAAGCTGAATTTTAGTCTTTGTCATTCCTTGGTATTTGGTGTCTGCAAGGACTACCATCTCCTCATGAGAGGAATCATGTGGTCTTCCCTTCGAATAAGTAGACCCTCCAGTGAGACACTGAGTTGTCTTCTAATGTTCTAGAGATGTGCTATCAAATGTCTTCACCCGGTGTCAAGTCCCTGGTGAGTGGCAAGGACAATATTTCACTTGTCACTAAACGTTACTTCTATACCTTTCTGTAAGAAATCACCCTCTGCTATTATACTCACTATTTCATCCAGTGTGACTGTCTTGGGGCAGGTACTCTTTAGTCAAAGCACTAGATGGCTGGATAAAAGGCACTGAAATTGACACTTATGATGGCTGTACCATTTAATTGCGAAGGAGCACATTTTACCTGTTTGCATCAATGAGAAATTACTTCACCATTTGGTAGATTCTAAGTTGTCTTCTCCTAGAGAGATGGGGAAGATAGCTGGCAAATGGGTCAGAACCTGGGTGTCCAGTAAGACTCATAGTGGGAGTTAACAGAAAAAGGGTTCACAGACTTCTCAGCAGGGGAAGGAGGTGAGCGGCAAACTAGACAAATAGGAGTTCTCTAAATGCCCCCAAATTACTTCTTAGGAGAATGGGCCAGAGACGTCTCCCAGTGCAAAGGCAATGGGTATCAAGGTAGAAATTGGGATCCAGCAAATGCTTCTGGGTTATGTAATGACTGTCATTATGCAGGTCATAAGAAAGGCGATGCAGCATGTTTCAAAGATTCCCCCAGTGGTGGACAATCCAAGGGGATGGGCTAGCATAGGAGTAGGGGTAGTGGTGTACTCTGGAGAGGTCAGAGGTTACATAGAGGCTACTTTACTTTCCCTTGGTGGGGTGGATATTGAAGCCCTGGCTGTCTTGCCTCCAAGTTTGGAGAAGTATAGTCAAAGGCCAAATAACAATTGGACTGAGGTAGAGACTCTTAGGGATATAGGTGCCAGTGTCATTATGGTGGCAGCTACACTGGACTCAAGCTAGTCTGGCTGATGAAGGGTTTTACCCAGAAACCGGTCTCTGGATGCTTGCTTCAGGTTCAGGGAAGACCTGGCTTGGCAGTTTGGGCTGGACTGTTCCCATGCAGCACAGGGTCAAGACTGATTTGCATTTATCTGGGTATGAAGTGAGGTGGCGAAGTGAGCTAAAGAATGATGATGGATTCAACCCAGATCTGTGACTCGGGTGAGTGTCTGAAAAGTTTCAGCGCTTCATCCATCATCTACTTGTGTATGCTTTGTTTGCCCTAAGTTGGCAGGGTATGCCAAGATGTGGGTCCCTTGCTCACTTTGCCACTGGGTTCAAGCTAGCTTGGCTGATGAAGGGTGTTACCCAGAAACCGGTCCCAGGATGCATGTTTTTTGGCTTAGGGAAGACCTGGATTGGCAGTTTGGATGGACTGTTCCCATGAGGCATGGGGTCAAGACTGATTTGCATATTGCTGTGTCTGAACTGGGGTGGTGAAGTGAGCTAAAGAACGATGATGGATTCAACCCAGATCTGTGACTGGGGGTGAGTGTCTGAAAAGTTTCAGCGCTCCGTCCATCATCTCCTTGTGTTTGTGTTATTAAAGGTGAGGACGTATAAGAGCAAGCCTATATGCTGCTATAGAGGTGTCCCCTATTGGAAACTTGTATAAGTGTTAGAGGTCAATAGGATAACATGGGCTCACACTCAAGATTGGCAGCTCCATTATGGTACCATTAAAATATGTCATGTTTGATATCAATCAATGTGCCTTCTGAACCCTAATATGATTCCCTCATCCTGGGTGACGTGGCATGCACTCAGGTGACAACTTACAGGTTGCCCACCTGGTTGCCCCAGCCAATGCTTTCTGCGTCTGCTGCCGCCAAGAGAAGATTCTGACCTCCTTCCAGGTAGTTGCATCACGCCCAGGAGTCAGGAACAAAGGCCTGGGCAGGAAGGAAGTCACACCTACCTCCTCCCAAGCAGGCATTGAAGCAGCACATCAGGACTGTGAGCTTTAAAAGCTGCACTGCCTCTGATGTGCATCAGGACTGACTCTCAGCGGAGGAAACAGCCATCCCCCTGCCCCAGGCACATTTGCACCCAGGCAGGTGACAAACAAGCTATTGAGAGAGGTGTGTACCTCCAGAAGGCTAGCCACATCTCCAGGGCGGGCAGCCTGGTATGTACACCAAAATTTGATTTCTGCTATTCTTAGGATTGGTAGAATTGAGGGTTCTGTGCAAAAAAGGTGACCTACACCCCTGAATGTGGTCACCTCAGTGGCGGATTAGCTGCAAGGACTAGCTGCCCATTGGCTATTTGCTCCCGCACCATTAACTCCCCTAAATATAGGATTTAAGGGATTCCTATGATATCCGAACCTCAGATCTGAACAACATGAATCAAGGAAAGATCAAGAGGCGACCCGTGCCGCTGGCAACTGGACTTTGCCCACAGCCCCAAAGAAAAGAGGGATACTTTGTCCCTGTGGCAAAAGCCTTTGAGCTGAGGGAATGACCCTCGTCCTTGGCTAAAACTCAGCACACCCAAAGAAATGGACCCCTCTGGATGCCAAAAAATACTCACCGGATCCAGAGTCGATGGCCATCAGGCCCTCTTTGGGATTGCCTTAATCCAGGTGGTCCAGTGCATTGTTGTGGGAGTTGTGGTCTCGCAGGCCTCGACATCTCAGGCGGCTGCCATGCATGCCTGGACCCAGTGAAGTTCTAGTATCTTGTTGCTGTGCTTACCGCTGTCAAGGCTTGTTGCGCGCCATTCCGGCAACCAACACCTTTACTTGATGCTGCAGCAAGAGTGAGGTCGATCCAACCCATGAATTATGTCAACAACCTCTCCGTTGTTGTCCTTTTGCATCTTTTTTTCTTGCAGCATTGTCTCCATGATAAAAGCAGCTCTACAGCGGTTCCCGTTCAGCACCACAAGCAGCCAGAACAACATTGCACACGGGCTCCATGGTCCAGGTAAAATTGAGTTGACTGTCATTGCTTGCTCCTGAGACCTGCATCACCTTTACCCTGCAAGGGTACAATGCAACACGACCTCCAAGTGACCGTTTGTCATCACTAGCGTTTTTTCCCATTGACCGTAATGTTATCTCTTCCTGTAGTTTTCTGCACTCATTTAATATTGCTTCAAGAATCTACATCTCTGGTTATATGCATGCTATTCCATTCATTTGATGCCTAAATTAAGATAAAAATACACTTTATTTTTATACGTTGGTATTGGATTTCTCTAGAGTCCTGTCAATTATTTATCATCCACGTTGGTACTCTGAAATGCTTAACACATGTTCCTCTAAGAAAGTCTGACTGCTCTTTGCCACTCTAGCAAAGCTTGTGATTTATTAGTATGAATCCAACGGCCATCTTTAGGGTATTGTGATAATAGTACATGGTTAGGCAACCAAGCCATGCCACATAATATTCCACTTTCCTACAAGGACTATGTGCGATGACTGTCTACTTGGATGACTGCTAATGACAACAATTGCTACTCATTTCATTTGTTTATGCTAAAGTTGGGCAAAATGTAGTAAGCCAACCAGCATGAATTGTTCAGCTAGGTGACATAGCACAGACGTTAGCTTGGCTCACCCTTGAGGATAAATACAGGTGCCCCCTGCTATTACTTACATATTATAAAAGTAGAGTTTAAGGCTTGGCAAGGGAGGTTTTAAGCAAACTCGACATGGCAGTTTAAAACTACATTCAGGCTGCAATGGCAGGCCTGGCATATGTTTAATGCGCTATTTAGGTGGGTGACACAATCAGTGCTGCAGGCCCACTAGAAGCATTTAATTTACAGGCCTTGGGTATATGTTATACTACTCTACAAGGGACTTATATGCAAATTAAATATGCCACTTGGGTATAAACCAATTTAACCGCAATTTAAGGGAGTGACCACATGCACTTTAGTACTGGTTAGCAGTGGTAAAGTGCAAAGAGTCCTAAGGCCAACAAAAACAAATTCAGCAAAAAGCAGAAGATAAAAGGCAAAAGGTTTGGGGTGACCCTGCAGAGAGGGCCATGCCCAACAGAGGGACAACAAAATACATACACATTTTAGCACCACCCTCCTTAACTTTTCACTCGAGCTCAGTGCACACCTTTCAAAAGTACCTAGAATACTACTGTCTCTCAAGTTTAGCAATCTCAGATTGTTGCTTGTTGTCTTCTGCAGGTCTCTCTCTGAGTTCAGCTTACTCTAAATCACGTGCCTTAATCCCTCATTACTGTATTTCTGCAAATTGCTCACACTTGATTTCAAAGATCACAAACTCTCATTTCAATGTCATATCCCTGCAACCTAACAATTCCAAATATTAGGTAACACATCTACTAATGCCACTAATCACTTGCATGAGATCACATACCCCGGTTCTCAAGAGATCACATCTAACTCCTATTAATTTAATCCCCCAAATTCAAACTGGAGTAAACAAATAAAATATTTTCCTTAAGAGCACAAGACTAATTACAATAATTGCAGGGAGGTCGACAGGTGATTGTAGTTCATAAAGGCTGCATAATAATTCACTTTTACTGCCTGTCAGTCTTACACTCACATAAGATAAAAGGTCTACGGGTTAAATCAATCACCCAGTACTGTTCCAGCCCGCAGGACTTAAACCACAAACCATCAACTGAACAGGCACAAAGGAGCTGAAGAGATCTACTACATGCCGCTGTCAACTGAAGACTTTCATTTACTTCATCACTGCAGGTCTCAATAAGTTATATTCAGTGACCACTTCTTGACATCTCACAATGAAAACCAGATATATTTATAACGTCCATCCTAGAAGACCTCTCCATCATTTTACCTCCAACATTTGTCTGCTCTGGGCCATAATCTTCAAGCAAAATACCCAGAATGGACAACGCAGTGGAGTAACCAGCCAGTAAACTATGATCTAAAGAAATACCATAAAGGGACTTTCAGAGCTGATCAAAGTTGCCAGATTTCTGAAAAGCGCCTCTCCGTCACATTTCCTCCACTCACCACACCGATGAACGATGTGTTCGATCACACGATAACTGAACCTCGGTGGTCATCACGCAAAACATTAAAACCCTTTCCACATAACACCAGAACAAAAACAACACATTTCCAACCATATACCCTAAACAGTGCGGTAGGCTACCCATGAAGGCACCCCACATAGGGTTAGTAAGTCCTAAAAAAATGTTGCATTAATATACCATGGTATCCATTATCTCTCTTTCTTTCAAGCGTTTAGGTCACCTTAATTCATTTGTTCCACTACACTACCTCATCCCCAGCCGTCCAATACGTGTTTAACACTTGCTCTACATCAGAAGCTATAAGCTTCCTTCAAGGCTGACCAAAAGTTATTGTCGTCTTCGTTGTATGTGAAGGAGGGACACACGTAAAAAATACAGTGCTGACAAAGCCCAGTGTGTGTCAGCTCTGTTCTCACGTGGTATGCCTCGAAAAAATGTGCTTTCAACCTCAGGCTAAGCTTGGCTAAGGTTTATGAATGGTTGCCAGCTGAGCGGTTATGTAAGTCATGCTGATGCAGGTACGACTGGTAAAGTGAATCCCACCTTTATTGAACCTGCATGTTTCAGAGAGTTGAGGAAGCTGCACTATCAGAACAGCAAAGGACACTGAGAGAAGAACATAGTGCCATCAGAAGACGACATTTTGTACCCAAGCGCAGTGACAGTGAGTATGGTTCACACTTTTTATCTCCTTTGTCTAATCGCTTCTCCAGGACACCTTCTGTTGTGTGGGACCGGGTACTTTAAATTAAAATTGTCAGATTGAGTCATGTACGTCATTTCTAAACTTTTGAACGACTTATTTGAGCTTTAATCAAAGCTTATGAAAGTTTTTAGGACTTTGAGAAAGAAGATAAGATTGATATCTACCGATTATAAGTACGTTTTTCATAGAGTTTTACTGACCAGTGCAGATTATTGAAAAATATTTAGGACACTTTTAGGAGTTCGAAAATATCTGTTTGCCAACCAGTCATATCTTTTAATTGTAATTGTTGTAATTTGGCAGATAAATAGGTAGATTAGGCTGGTAGACTGTTTAAAATACATTTTTAAGAAAGGTATGATTGATTTATAAAAGCCACAACGTTGTCATCAATGATGTAATTTCAGATGATGCAGTGACGTTAACAACATGTCATGAGTGGTGTAATATGTGATTTAATTAGCAGTGAATGGTGAGGAAGACAGTTATGTTGCATTTGGACAAAAGTTGTACTGACTTGAGGGAACTATAATACGTGATTTTCATTGTTTTTGTTTGTTTCAAATGGTAAGTGTTAACTGACATTTTTACCTAATTATAATGCCTCTTTAACCTTGGTGTTTTTCAGTAAATTTCTAAGACTCTATTTTAATGTCAAGTAAGATATTATTAAAATTCCTAGCTATATTGTCACTTTAACGTTTGTTATTTTCAGTACATTTCTAATTTTTTTGTTTAATTTTAAAATATTTTAATATATAAAGACGATGGAAATGTTGTCATTCGAAAATGGCTAATGTTTGCCAGTGATTTTCCTGCAGTACAGTGTAGTGCCAGCCACAGCTCTAAATCTCTTCACCCTAGTACTTCTGTTCCTACCCGCAGCTTTCTTTCACTGCATGTCATTTTAACCCCCACCCTCTTTAACTTGTCACTGGAGTTCAGTGCACATCTTTTTGCAACAGTAGCATCAACCCACCAAACTACATGA
The DNA here is from genome assembly GCF_964263255.1 of Lissotriton vulgaris. NCBI lineage: Eukaryota > Metazoa > Chordata > Amphibia > Caudata > Salamandridae > Lissotriton > Lissotriton vulgaris. The sequence goes on along the minus strand of NC_141685.1, from coordinate 765,018,235 downwards.
CCTGTTCATAGTTCACTCCGTTAATATTTCAGTACTGTGCCACTGCCACACATGTGCCACGTATATTTGTGTTTCATTAACTGCATTTGATTGTGGACCCCATACTCAAAACTACATTTTCCTTAAAATGTGATATGAATTAACAGTCTGTAACCCGACCTATTAAGTGCCAAACGAACAGTATATTTCAGTACTCAAATATCCATTTGAAAGTATCAGTATTATTTACTGCTTTATGTGCCAAGGCACTATTGCTTTGCTGAGAACTGATTTGCCTCTATTTTGCACACATCCGGTTTTTTAAAATAAATAATGCCCCATTGTTTGAGTACAGTTGGACTTCTTTGCAATTATGGACCATGCCCACGATTATTTGCCCCGTTGTAGGAACGTACGTCAACTATTGAACACACCTTTACATCTGCATCCACTGGGTATTTATTGGAAGTTGTTTAGCTGCACTGGGCCATGTACAATGTGCAAAAGTATCTCCCAAAAGTGACAAAACATATGTATTCCAAGAAAGTGCTTTATTTCCGGTTCACCCAGAAAATCGATGGGAGGACCCCACTTCCACTGAGACCCCATATCCATATCCGTGGGAGACCCCATATCCACTGAATATTAGTTAGTGTACAGGAAACCATGGCCGCTGCATACAAAGGACAACTGTGTTCAGAGGTGCCTAGGACATGCCACTGACAGAGGGTAACTCACTGGGGTCTGACTGATGGCTGGGGTCATTGACTGAAAGTGAGGGACAACAAAGGGTTCACATAAGGGGAACAAACACGCACAAGGTAACCAATAAAATCACCAGCAAACTATTGTCTTTGTCTAGAGTGAGGCATCCCGAAACAGGTAGCACCGGGGCTTGCTCCAAGGAGAAGTAGGCACGATATGGGCTCAATGAAGTGTGAGATTTCTGCACCTGCCTGTCATGCACATTCCACTGCATCAATTAAAGACAGACGAATGCAGGACTCTCCTAAGAAGTTCCTTACCTTACACAACAGAATCCACAGTCCCATACTTCACCCCTACCATCTACCAAATGACAGTGCTCAAGGATGACTAATAAACAACCACTTGCTAACAAGGCTCATGGAACTACTAGAATTAGCTCTGTCTGCATCTTGCACACTTCTGTGTCTTGGTATCCACCCTCCAGTCCAGACACAGGAATGGAGGCAGTACACTTGCACTGTCTGTGAAAGCTATCTTCACCCCCATCTTGTGCCATGCCACAACCAGGAGCATCCAAAATGGATCAGACTTCACTTTTTTAATTAGTGCTGTGAGCCAAACTTCAAGGGTGAACACCAGAAAACATCTGCTCCAGCTTTTGCAGAATCTCTTTTTCTGATGCTTGCATTATATACCCTGTATACTCTTTCGAATGGCTATGATCATGAGGTTACTGCTGCCTTTGAGCATAACCTAAACCTTTTGATATTTTCCTATAAATGTTTCTAGCCATTATTTTGTGCCTCAAGTCCTTGAGCTGATCAGCGGTTCTTGCCAAAGGGGAGCTCTAAGCAGTTTCCTTTCAGTGGATAAAATATTTTGTCTAATTCTAGCGCTTATCAAAAGTTCCTAGTGTAACACTATCTCTCATGCAAATAATGTTGTTTAATTCTACATTTTAGCATCCTCAGCTTTTTGCTTTCAATCTAAAAAAGGACTCTTCTGCCTTACCATGAAAAATGACCTTGACTTAAAACCTCAAATAGTTGCCTCTTCTTTTATAGCAAATAAACGTCTTCTTATTTTCCATCTTCTGCAGGTCTCTTCTCTCTGAGTCCAGCTTACTCTAGGACACATGCCTTACTCTCTATTACTGTACCACTGCAAATTGCTCACATTTCATTCAAAAGATCACAACCTCTCTTTTAAAAGGCATTCCTCTGCAAGCTAACGATACCAAATCTTTGGCATCTCATCTACTAATACCATGAACCATTTGCATGAATTCACATACCCCTTCTACTAAAGATCACATCTAACTCCTCTTAATTCAATCCACCACATACAAACTGGATTACATACATTAAATAATTTCCTTACAAGCACATGATCAATCCCAATAATTACTGGAAAAAAATACCCTTGGGTTTAGAGCAGTGTGCTGCCCAACTTAAAGCATGTAAATGCCTCAACAGGTGTAGTAAGTACTATATACATGTACTAATAATACAATATATGACCCTCCTGACCCACACTAACACTAATACCATAAAACTCAGTGGTTGGGCAGTTGATTGTAGTTAATAAAGTCTGCATAATGATTCACTTTGTCTACTTGACATTCTTTATTCGCATAAAATAACAAGTCTACAGGTCATATCCATCACCCAGTACTGTACCAGCCCACAGTAATTAAACTACACAGCAACTGAACAGGCATTGATTAACTGAAGAGATCTGACCGCTATCAATAGAGGACTTTAATTCAGCCCATCACTGCGGGTCCCAGCAAGCTACATTCAGTGGTCACTTCTTGACATCTCCCAATGACAGCCAGTTATATTTATAAAGTCCATCCCAGCAGATCACTCCAACATCTATAACTCCAACCTTTTACCTGCTCAGGACCTACAACGCAGTGGAGTAACCAGCCAAGTAAACTATGATCAAAAGAAATACCATGAAGGGACTCTCAGAGCTGTTCAAAGATGGAAACTTTCAGAAAAACACCTCTCTCTCACTTCTTTATCCATCGCACTGCTAAACTGTGTCCATTTTGCACGATAACCGCACCTTGGTGGTCATCACGTAAAACATTTAAATACTTCTCCCATGGAATCGGAACAAAGACAACACATTTGGAACTATATACCCTACACAGTGTGGCATGCTTCAGCACCCCACATAGGAGTCGTACCTCTATAGAAATGTTGCAATAAAATAAAATACCATGGAATACGATCTCACTTTCTTTCAGGCGTTGGATCACTTTATGCCATTTGTTTCACCACTCTGCCTCAGCCCCAGTTGTCTTAAACATGTTTAACACTTGCTCTACTTCAGAACATAGAAGCTGCATCAAAGGTCCATTAAGAGTCATTATTTACTTTGTTGTAGGTGAAGCAAGGACACGGAATAAAATGCAATGTTGGCAAAGCCCAGTGTGTGTCAGCTCTGTTCTCGCGTGGTATGCCTCGAAAAAATGTGCTTTCAACCTCAGGCTAAGCTTGGCTAAGGTTTATGAATGGTTGCCAGCTGAGCGGTTATGAGAGTTATGCTGATGCAGGTACGATTGGTAAAGTGAATCCCACCTTTACTGAACTTGCAGTCTTCAGAGAGTTGAGGAAGCTGCATTATTAGGACAGAAAAGGAAACTGAGAGTATATAATACCCATATGCAGTACCGGGGAATATGATTCACACCTCGTTATCTCCTTTGTCTGATCGTGGCTCCCGTACACCTTCTGCTGTGTGGCATCAGGCACTATTTGAATTGAGGATGTCGAAATGAGCGACATAAATAAATATTAACTTTCGAACGACCTATTTGAGCTTTTATCAAAGCTTATGAAAGTTTTAAGGACTTTGAGAAAGAAGATGATATATATCCGCACAGTTTTAGTAACCAGTGCAGATTAATGAGAGATATTTAGAACAGTTTTAAAAGTTTAAATCAATCGATGATGACTGTTTACTAACCAGTCATTTCTTTTAATTGTAGCTATTGTAATTTGGTCGTTAAATAGGTAGATTCAGCTACTAAACTGTTTTAAATACCTTTTTAAGAAAGTTATGATTGGTGTTTAACCCCTTAAGTGTGGGGAATGTTCAGCGGTCGTCGCGTGCACTACCTCGCTAGTGCTGCGCACGTCTGCTGAACGTTCCATTCCCGTTAGAGCAATCGAACGTCCGCACTGGGGCGGAATTTTCAGCGCGCTTAACGGGTTAAAAGCCACAATGTTGTCATCAATGATGTCATTTCAGACGAGTATAAAGGGAGGAGAGTAACCCTATTACCCACAAGGGAACTGGGTGAATCAACAGTAAACAAAAATTGTTCCCCGGGTTTAATGCCTACAATGCTCGAAGCATTGTAGGCATTAAACCCAGGGAACAATTTGTGTTTACTGTCATTTCAGATGATTCAATGATGTTATTAATGATGTCATAGAACATTTCTTGATTGCTGCAATACGTGAGGTAATTAGCAGTGCAGGGTGAGGGCACCAGTTTTAGTTACTGTTTGGCACATTTATCATAACTATAAGTTATAACTATTTTCAATGTTTTTGTTAATTTAAAATGGTATGTTCTAACTGACATTTTCGCCTAATTATAATGTTTCTTTAACCTTTGTTTTTTTCAGTGAATTTCTAAGGTTTATTTTTAATGCAAAGTAAAATATTATTAATATTCTTAACTATATCATCACATTAACCTTTGTTTTTTTCAGTGAATCTCTATTTTTCTTTTAACATAAAGTAAGATGTCCACTGTGCACTGTGTTGGGTTGGGCACTCAAAGTGGCCCATCCCCCAGGGACTTATGGCAGCGGAATCCAGGGGACCCCATCCCCCCGGACCCTGCAATATCATGCCTGCAAGATTGTGGGCCGGGAGAACCTAAGCTCCCATCCCTCTCTCTTGCAGAATGGAAAACAGGTTTGTTCTGGCCAAGTAGGGGGAGGGAAAAGCTGCACCTGACAGCTGGAAGCACACACATGGAACCAGTTCTCACCACAATGGGGGCAGCCAAGGGAGACGGAAGGGGCCACTGGGGCCCTGGGGCTTCCTCTGCAGCCTGCCATTGCTGTGGATTTTCAGGGTGGGCACAGTGGCATACATGCAATTTTGAATATGCTGCGGTCGGAGGGATGGGGTCAGCCTCAGGCCTTGTGTTGGCATGAGAGAGTGACCGCATATCACCCTCCCCTTTCAAAAGCAATGCAAGCCTGGGGGAGGGGGCACCCTGAATCACAAAGTGGCTCAGGGAGGGAGGCAGCATGTCCCTGTCCTGTATATATAACAACGGCCCCAGGGGATGGGGTCCTCAGGGCATCAAAAATGCTTAAGAGGCGGGCCACACAACACCCTCCTTATAAATTACCCGATATGTTCAGGGTAATGGTGTCCCAGGGGCCTCTTGAAGTCATGGGATGGAGGAATCATACCACCTTCCCAAATATAAATATGACAGTGACTACCCCAAGAGATCTGACCCAACCCAGGGGTCTTTTAAAAAAAATGCCAGGAGCCTGCTCTATTTTTTTAAATTACTGCTAAACAGCAGATGCTCTGCAAACAGGCAGCAAAAGATTTTTTTAAAACATTAAAGTTTTCACTCCCAGGTGTCCCTTTGAAATTTACCCCCCCACCAACCAGGTATAGGGGGGCAGGGTATCCCTACCCTACCTCCCAATATGTTTATTTAAATCCTTTTGTAGGACGGAGGGCTGAGCAGTCCTGAAATGGCTGCGACCACCTCTTGTTAAAGTGATCGGAATGTAATTTTTCATCTGTTGGGTCCTTGGATAATCTTTGGCCTGATATATACATAAAGTTTAAAGCTTAATTTCTGTAAAAACTACTGAACAGATTTACACCAAAACACAAAAAGCACGCTTTCTAAATGAAGACCCCATATCCATATCCATGGGATACCCCATATCCACTGAATATTAGTTAGCGTAAAGGAAACCATGGCTGCTGCATACAAAGGACATCTGTGTTCAAAGGTACTTAGGACATGCCACTGACAGAGGGTAAACTCACTGGGGTCTGACTGACAGCTGGGGTAATTGACTGAAAGTGAGGGACAACAAAAGGTACACATAAGGGAACAAACACGCACAGGGTAACCAATAAAATCACCAGCAAACTATTGTCTTTGTCTAGAGTGAGGCTTCCCGGAACAGGTAGCACCGGGGCTTGCTCCAAGCAGAAGTGGGCACGATATGGGCTCAATGAAGTGTGAGATTTCTGCACCTGCCTGTCATGCACATTCCACTGCCTCAATTAAAGACAGACGAATGCAGGACTCTCCTAAGAAGTTCCTTACCTTACACAACATAATCCACAGTCCCATACTTCACCCCTACCATCTACCAAATGACAGTGCTCAAGGATGACTAATAAACAACCACTTGCTAACAAGGCTCATGGAACTACTAGAATTAGCTCTGTCTGCATCTTGCACACTTCTGTGTCTTGGTATCCACCCTCCAGTCCAGACACAGGAATGGAGGCAGTACACTTGCACTGTCTGTGAAAGCTATCTTCGCCCCCATCTTGTGCCATGCCACAACCAGGAGCATCCAAAATTGAACAGACTTCGCTTTATTAATTAGTGCTGTGAGCCAAACTTCAAGGGTGAACACCAGAAAACATCTGCTCCAGCTTTTGCAGAATCTCTTTTTCTGATGCATTATATATCCTGTATACTCTCTCAAATGTCTATGATCATGAGGTGACTGCTGCCTTTGAGCATAACCTAAACCTTTTGATATTTTCCTATAAATGTTTCCAGCCAATTTTTTGTGCCTCAAGTTCTTGGGCTGATCAGCGGTTCTTGCCAAAGGGGAGCTCTAAGCAGTTGCCTTTCAGTGGATAAAATATTTGTCTAATTCTAGCGCTTATCAAAAGTTCCTAGTGTAACACTATCTATCATGCAAATAATGCTGTTTCATTCTAGAGATTAGCATCAACAGCTTGTTGCTATTAATCTAAAATAGGCCTCTTCTGCCTTACCATGAAAATTGACCTTGACTTAAAACCTCAAATAGTTGCCTCTTCTTTTATAGCAAATAAACGTCTTCTTATTTTCCATCTTCTGCAGGTCTCCTCTCTCTGAGTCCAGCTTACTCTAGGACACATGCCTTACTCTCTATTACTGTACCACTGCAAATTGCTCACATTTCATTTAAAAGATCACAACCTCTCTTTTAAAAGGCATTCCTCTGCAAGCTAACGATACCAAATCTTTGGCATCTCATCTACTAATACCATGAACCATTTGCATGAATTCACATATCCCCTTCCACTAAAGATCCCATCTAACTCCTCTTAATTCAATCCACCACATACAAACTGGATTACATACATTAAATAATTTCCTTACAAGCACAAGACCAATCCCAATAATTACTGGAAAAAAATACCCTTGGGTTTAGAGCAGTGTGCTGCCCAACTTAAAGCATGTAAATGCCTCAACAGGTGTAGTAAGTACTATATACATGTACTAATAATACAATATATGACCCTCCTGACCCACACTAACATTAATACCATAAAACTCAGTGGTTGGGCAGTTGATTGTAATTAATAAAGTCTGCATAATAATTCACTTTTTCTACTTGACAGTCTTTATTCGCATAAAATAAAAGGTCTACAGGTCATATCCATCACCCAGTACTGTACCAGCCCACAGTAACTACACAGCAACTGAACAGGCATTGAATAACTGAAGAGATCTGACACATACCGCTATCAATGGAGGACTTTAATTTAGCCCATCACTGCAGGTCCCAGCAAGCTACATTCAGTGGTCACTTCTTGACATCTCCCAATGACAGCCAGTTATATTTATAAAGTCCATCCCAGCAGATCACTCCCATATCTATATCTCCAACCTTTGCCTGCTCAGGACCTACAACGCAGTGGAGTAACCAGCCAAGTAAACTATGATCAAAAGAAATACCATGAAGGGACTTTCAGAGCTGTTCAAAGATGGAAACTTTCAGAAAAACACCTCTCTCTCACTTCTTTATCCATCGCACTGCTAAACACTGTGTCCATTTTGCACAATAACCGCACCTCGGTGGTCATCACGTAAAACACTGAAATACTTCTCTCATGGAATCAGAACAAAGACAACACATTTGAAACCATATACCCTACACAGTGTGGCATGCTTCAGCACCCCACATAGGAGTCGTACCTCTATAGAAATGTTGCAATAAAATAAAATACCATGGAATACGATCTCACTTTCTTTCAGGCGTTGGATCACTTTATGCCATTTGTTTCACCACACTGCCTCAGCCCCAGTTGTCTTAAACATGTTTAACACTTGCTCTACCTCAGAACATAGAAGCTGCATCAAAGGTCCATTAAGAGTCATTGTTTACTTTGTTGTAGGTGAAGCAGGGACACGGAATAAAATGCAATGTTGGCAAAGCCCAGTGTGTGTCAGCTCTGTTCTCGCGTGGTATGCCTCGAAAAAATGTACTTTCTACCTCAGGCTAAGCTTGGCTAAGGTTTATGAATGGCTGCCAGCTAAGCGGTTATGTGAGTTATGCTGATGCAGGTACGATTGGTAAAGTGAATCCCACATTTACTGAACTTGCAGTCTTCAGAGAGTTGAGGAAGCTGCATTATTAGGACAGAAAAGGAAACTGAGAGTACATAATACCCATATGCAGTACCAGGGAATATGATTCACACCTCGTTATCCCCTTTGTCTGATCGTTGCTCCAGTACACCTTCTGCTGTATGGCATCAGGCACTATTTGAATTGGAGATGTCGAAATGAGCGACATAAATAAATATTAACTTTCGAACGACCTATTTGAGCTTATATCAAAGCTTATGAAAGTTTTAGGGACTTTGAGAAAGAAGATGATATATATATCCGCACAGTTTTAGTAACCAGTGCAGATTAATGAAAGATATTTAGAACAATTTTAAAAGTTTAAATCAATCGATAATGACTGTTTACTAACCATTCAGAAAAGGGGTGGTGATGGACAGAGTATCTGAGTTAAACAGAACACTCATACCCAGTCAAGAGATCAGGGCTTGATCCATCACCGTTTTTTAGCTCACTGCACCATCCCAGCTCAGAACCTGGGTATATGCCAATTAGTCTGTCCCTGGCCCAGTGCATCATGGGAACAGGGCAGACCAAACTACCAAGCCAATTCTTATACTGGGAAGGAAACAAGCTTCCGGGGACCGGTTTCTGGCATTACAGCCGTCTACGGCCCGGCTTGCTTGAATCCTGATGGTGCAATGAGCAAGGGACTCACATCTGAGTATACCCTTCCACACTTATGGTGGACAAAACGATCAGGGCTTTATCCATCACCGTTTGCATATAGCCAGGTTCTGAGCTGGGATGGTGCAGTGAGATAAATAACGGTGATGGATCAAGCCCTGATCTTTGGACTGGGTAAGAGTGGTCTGCTTAATGCAGACACTCTGTTCATCACCACCCCCTTTTCTGAATCGTTTTTGGCCACTATAGGTGTGGCAGGGTATACTCAGACATGAGTCCCTTTCTCACTGCACCATCAGGATTCAAGCGAGCCGGGCCGAAGAAGGCTGAAATGCCAGAAACCGGTCCCCAGTAGCTTGTCTCCTTTCTGGTGAAGAATTGGCTTGGTAGTTTAGTCTGCCCTGTTCCCATGATGCACTGGGCCAGGGACAGACTGATTTGCATATAGCCAGGTTCTGAGCTGGGATGGAGCAGTGAGATAAATAACGGTGATGGATCAAGCCCTGATCTTTGGACTGGGTAAGAGTGGTCTGCTTAATTCAGACACTCTGTTCATCACCTCCCCCTTTTCTGAATCGTTTTTGGCCACTCTAGGTGTGGCAGGGTATACTCAGACATGAGTCTCTTTCTCACTGCACCATCAGGATTCAAGCAAGCCGGGCCGAAGAAGGCTGAAATACCAGAAACCAGTCCCCGGTAGCTTGTCTCCTTTCTGGTGAAGAATTGGCTTGGTAGTTTAGTCTGCCCTGTTCCCATGATGCACTGGGCCAGGGACAGACTGATTTGCATATAGCCAGGTTTTGAGCTGGGATGGTGCAGAGAGATAAATAACGGTGATGGATTAAGCCCTGATCTTTGGACTGGGTAAGAGTGGTCTGCTTAATTCAGACACTCTGTTCATCACCACCCCCTTTTCTGAATCGTTTTTGGCCACTATAGGTGTGGCAGGGTATACTCAGACATGAGTCCCTTTCTCACTGCACCATCAGGATTCAAGCAAGCCGGGCCGAAGAAGGCTGAAATGCCAGAAACCGGTCCCCGGTAGCTTGTCTCCTTTCTGGTGAAGAATTGGCTTGGTAGTTTAGTCTGCCCTGTTCCCATGATGCACTGGGCCAAGGACAGACTGATTTGCATATAGCTAGGTTCTGAGCTGGGATGGTGCAGTGAGATAAATAACGGTGATGGATCAAGCCCTGATCTTTGGACTGAGTAAGAGTGGTCTGCTTAATTCAGACACTCTGTTCATCACCACCCCCTTTTCTGAATCGTTTTTGGCCACTATAGGTGTGGCAGGGTATACTCAGACATGAGTCCCTTTCTCACTGCACCATCAGGATTCAAGCAAGCCGGGCCGAAGAAGGCTGAAATGCCAGAAACCGGTCCCCGGTAGCTTGTCTCCTTTCTGGTGAAGAATTGGCTTGGTAGTTTAGTCTGCCCTGTTCCCATGATGCACTGGGCCAGGGACAGACTGATTTGCATATAGCCAGGTTCTGAGCTGGGATGGTGCAGTGAGATAAATAACAGTGATGGATCAAGCCCTGATCTTTGGACTGGATAAGAGTGGTCTGCTTAATTCAGACACTCTGTTCATCACCACCCCCTTTTCTGAATCATTTTTGGCCACTATAGGTGTGGCAGGGTATACTCAGACATGAGTCCCTTTCTCACTGCACCATCAGGATTCAAGCAAGCCGGGCCGAAGAAGGCTGAAATGCCAGAAACAGGTCCCCGGTAGCTCGTCTCCTTTCTGGTGAAGAATTGGCTTGGTAGTTTAGTCTGCCCTGTTCCCATGATGCACTGGGCCAGGGACAGACTGATTTGCATATAGCCAGGTTCTGAGCTGGGATGGTGCAGTGAGATAAATAACGGTGATGGATCAAGCCCTGATCTTTGGATTGGGTAAAAGTGGTCTGCTTAATTCAGACACTCTGTTCATCACCACCCCCTTTTCTGAATAGTTTTTGGCCACCATAGGAGTGGCAGGGTATACTCAGACATGAGTCCCTTTCTCACTGCACCATCAGGATTCAAGCAAGCCGGGCCGAAGAAGGCTGAAATGCCAGAAACCGGTCCCCGGTAGCTTGTCTCCTTTCTGGTGAAGAATTGGCTTGGTAGTTTAGTCTGCCCTGTTCCCATGATGCACTGGGCCAGGGACAGACTGATTTGCATATAGCCAGGTTCTGAGCTGGGATGGTGCAGTGAGATAAATAACAGTGATGGATCAAGCCCTGATCTTTGGACTGGATAAGAGTGGTCTGCTTAATTCAGACACTCTGTTCATCACCACCCCCTTTTCTGAATCATTTTTGGCCACTATAGGTGTGGCAGGGTATACTCAGACATGAGTCCCTTTCTCACTGCACCATCAGGATTCAAGCAAGCCGGGCCGAAGAAGGCTGAAATGCCAGAAACAGGTCCCCGGTAGCTCGTCTCCTTTCTGGTGAAGAATTGGCTTGGTAGTTTAGTCTGCCCTGTTCCCATGATGCACTGGGCCAGGGACAGACTGATTTGCATATAGCCAGGTTCTGAGCTGGGATGGTGCAGTGAGATAAATAACGGTGATGGATCAAGCCCTGATCTTTGGATTGGGTAAAAGTGGTCTGCTTAATTCAGACACTCTGTTCATCACCACCCCCTTTTCTGAATAGTTTTTGGCCACTATAGGTGTGGCAGGGTATACTCAGACATGAGTCCCTTTCTCACTGCACCATCAGGATTCAAGCAAGCCGGGCCGAAGAAGGCTAAAATGCCAGAAACCGGTCCCCGGTAGCTTGTCTCCTTTCTGGTGAAGAATTGGCTTGGTAGTTTAGTCTGCCCTGTTCCCATGATGCACTGGGCCAGGGAGAGACTGATTTGCATATAGCCACGTTCTGAGCTGGGATGGTGCAGTGAGATAAATAACGGTGATGGATCAAGCTCTGATCTTTGGACTGGGTAAGAGTGGTCTGCTTAATTCAGACACTCTGTTCATCACCACCCCCTTTTCTGAATCGTTTTTGGCCACTATAGGTGTGGCAGGGTATACTCAGACATGACTCCCTTTCTCACTGCACCATCAGGATTCAAGCAAGCCGGGCCGAAGGAGGCTGAAATGCCAGAAACCGGTCCCCGGTAGCTTGTCTCCTTTCTGGTGAAGAATTGGCTTGGTAGTTTAGTCTGCCCTGTTCCCATGATGCACTGGGCCAGGGACAGACTGATTTGCATATAGCCAGGTTCTGAGCTGGGATGGTGCAGTGAGATAAATAACGGTGATGGATCAAGCCCTGATCTTTGGACTGGGTAAGAGTGGTCTGCTTAATTCAGACACTCTGTTCATCACCACCCCCTTTTCTGAATCGTTTTTGGCCACTATAGGTGTGGCAGGGTATACTCAGACATGAGTCCCTTTCTCACTGCACCATCAGGATTCAAGCAAGCCGGGCCGAAGAAGGCTGAAATGCCAGAAACCTGTCCCCGGTAGCTTGTCTTCTTTCTGGTGAAGAATTGGCTTGGTAGTTTAGTCTGCCCTGTTCCCATGAAGCACTGGGCCAGGGACAGACTGATTTGCATATAGCCAGGTTCTGAGCTGGGATGGTGCAGTGAGATAAATAACGGTGATGGATCAAGCCCTGATCTTTGGACTGGGTAAGAGTGGTCTGCTTAATTCAGACACTCTTTTCATCACCACCCCCTTTTCTGAATCGTTTTTGGCCACTATAGGTGTGGCAGGGTATACTCAGACATGAGTCCCTTTCTCACTGCACCATCAGGATTCAAGCAAGCCGGGCCGAAGAAGGCTGAAATGCCAGAAACTGGTCCCCGGTAGCTTGTCTCCTTTCTGGTGAAGAATTGGCTTGGTTGTTTAGTCTGCCCTGTTCCCATGATGCACTGGGCCAGGGACAGACTGATTTGCATATAGCCAGGTTCTGAGCTGGGATAGTGCAGTGAGATAAATAATGGTGATGGATCAAGCCCTGATCTTTGGACTGGGTAAGAGTGGCCTGCTTAATTCAGACACTCTGTTCATCACCACCCCCTTTTCTGAATCGTTTTTGGCCACTATAGGTGTGGCAGGGTATACTCAGACATGAGTCCCTTTCTCACTGCACCATCAGGATTCAAGCAAGCCGGGCCGAAGAAGGCTGAAATGCCAGAAACAGGTCCCCGGTAGCTTGTCTCCTTTCTGGTGAAGAATTGGCTTGGTAGTTTAGTCTGCCCTGTTCCCATGATGCACTGGGCCAGGGACAGACTGATTTGCATATAGCCAGGTTCTGAGCTGGGATGGTGCAGTGAGATAAATAACGGTGATGGATCAAGCCCTGATCTGTGGACTGGGTAAAAGTGGTCTGCTTAATTCAGACACTCTGTTCATCACCACCCCCTTTTCTGAATCGTTTTTGGCCACTATAGGTGTGGCAAGGTATACTCAGACATGAGTCCCTTTCTCACTGCACCATCAGGATTCAAGCAAGCCGGGCCGAAGAAGGCTGAAATGCCAGAAACCGGTCCACGGTAGCTTGTCTCCTTTCTGGTGAAGAATTGGCTTGGTAGTTTAGTCTGCCCTGTTCCCATGATGCACTGGGCTAGGGACAGACTGATTTGCATATAGCCAGGCTCTGAGCTGGGATGGTGCAGTGAGATAAATAAGAGTGATGGATCAAGCCCTGATCTTTGGACTGGGTAAGAGTGGTCTGCTTAATTCAGACACTCTGTTCATCACCACCCCCTTTTCTGAATCGTTTTTGGCCACTATAGATGTGGCAGGGTATACTCAGACATGAGTCCCTTTCTCACTGCACCATCAGGATTCAAGCAAGCCGGGCCGAAGAAGGCTGAAATGCCAGAAACCTGTCCGCGGTAGCTTGTCTCCTTTCTGGTGAAGAATTGGCTTGGTAGTTTAGTCTGCCCTGTTCCCATGATGCACTGGGCCAGGGACTGACTGATTTGCATATAGCCAGGTTCTGAGCTGGGATGGTGCAGTGAGATAAATAACTGTGATGGATCAAGCCCTGATCTTTGGACTGGGTAAGAGTGGTCTGCTTAATTCAGACACTCTGTTCATCACCACCCCCTTTTCTGAATCGTTCTTGGCCACTATAGGTGTGGCAGGGTAAACTCAGACATGAGTCCCTTTCTCACTGCACCATCACGATTCAAGCAAGCCGGGCCGAAGAAGGCTGAAATGCCAGAAACCGGTCCCCGGTAGCTTGTCTCCTTTCTGGTGAAGAATTGGCTTGGTAGTTTAGTCTGCCCTGTTCCCATGATGCACTGGGCCAGGGACAGACTGATTTGCATATAGCCAGGTTCTGAGCAGGGATGGTGCAGTGAGATAAATAACGGTGATGGATCAAGCCCTGATCTTTGGACTGGGTAAGAGTGGTCTGCTTAATTCAGACACTCTGTTCATCACCACCCCCTTTTCTGAATCGTTTTTGGCCACTATAGGTGTGGCAGGGTATACTCAGACATGAGTCCCTTTCTCACTGCACCATCAGGATTCAAGCAAGCCGGGCCGAAGAAGGCTGAAATGCCAGAAACCGCTCCCCGGTAGCTTGTCTCCTTTCTGGTCAAGAATTGGCTTGGTAGTTTAGTCTGCCCTGTTCCCATGATGCACTGGGCCAGGGACAGACTGATTTGCATATAGCCAGGTTCTGAGCTGGGATGGTGCAGTGAGATAAATAACGGTGATGGATCAAGCCCTGATCTTTGGACTGGGTAAGAGTGGTCTGCTTAATTCAGATACTCTGTTCATCACCACCCCCTTTTCTGAATCGTTTTTGGCCACTATAGGTGTGGCAGGGTATACTCAGACATGAGTCCCTTTCTCACTGCACCATCAGGATTCAAGCAAGCCGGGCCGAAGAAGGCTGAAATGCCAGAAACCCGTCCCCGGTAGCTTGTCTCCTTTCTGGTGAAGAATTGGCTTGGTAGTTTAGTCTGCCCTGTTCCCATGATGCACTGGGCCAGGGACAGACTGATTTGCATATAGCCAGGTTCTGAGCTGGGATGGTGCAGTGAGATAAATAACGGTGATGGATCAAGCCCTGATCTTTGGACTGGGTAAGAGTGGTCTGCTTAATTCAGACACTCTGTTCATCACCGCCCCCTTTTCTGAATTGTTTACTAACCAGTCATTTCTTTTAATTGTAGCTGTTGTAATTTGGTAGGTAAATAGGTAGATTCAGCTACTAAACTGGTTTAAATACCTTTTTAAGAAAGTTATGATTGGTGTTTAAAAGCCACAATGTTGTCATCCATGATGTCATTTCAGATGAGTATAAAGGAAGTAGAGTAACCCTATTACCCACAAGGGAACTGGGTGAATCAACAGTAAACAAAAATTGTTCCCCGGGTTTAATGCCTACAATGCGCGAAGCATTGTAGGCATTAAACCCAGGGAACAATTTGTGTTTACTGTCATTTCAGATGATTCAGTGATGTTATTAATGATGTCATAGAACATTTCTTGATTGCTGCAATACGTGAGGTAATTAGCAGTGCACGGTGAGGGCATCGGTTTTAGTTACTCTTTGGCACACATATCATAACTATAAGTTATAACTTATTTCAATGTTTTTGTTAATTTAAAATGGTATGTTCTAACTGACATTTTCACCTAATTATAATGTTTCTTTAACCTTTGTTTTTTTTAGTGAATTTCTAAGGTTTATTTTTAATGCAGAGTAAAATATTATTAATATTCTTAACTATATCATCACATTAACCTTTGTTTTTTTCAGTGAATCTCTATTTTTCTTTTAACATAAAGTAAGATGTCCACTGTGCACTGTGTTGGGTTGGGCACTCAAAGTGGCCCATCCCCCAGGGACTTATGGCAGCGGAATCCAGGGGACCCCATCCCCCCGGACCCTGCAATATCATGCCTGCAAGATTGTGGGCCGGGAGAACCTAAGCTCCCATCCCTCTCTCTTGCAGAATGGAAAACAGGTTTGTTCTGGCCAAGTAGGGGGAGGGAAAAGCTGCACCTGACAGCTAGAAGCACACACATGGAACCAGTTCTCACCACAATGGGGGCAGCCAAGGGAGACGGAAGGGGCCACTGGGGCCCTGGGGCTTCCTCTGCACACTGCCTCACACTGCCTCAGCCCCAGTTGTCTTAAACATGTTTAACACTTGCTCTACCTCAGAACATAGAAGCTGCATCAAAGGTCCATTAAGAGTCATTGTTTACTTTGTTGTAGGTGAAGCAGGGACACGGAATAAAATGCAATGTTGGCAAAGCCCAGTGTGTGTCAGCTCTGTTCTCGCGTGGTATGCCTCGAAAAAATGTGCTTTCAACCTCAGGCTAAGCTTGGCTAAGGTTTATGAATGGTTGCCAGCTAAGCGGTTATGTGAGTTATGCTGATGCAGGTACGATTGGTAAAGTGAATCCCACCTTTACTTAACTTGCAGTCTTCAGAGAGTTGAGGAAGCTGCATTATTAGGACAGAAAAGGAAACTGAGAGTACATAATACCCATATGCAGTACCAGGGAATATGATTCACACCTCGTTATCCCCTTTGTCTGATCGTTGCTCCAGTACACCTTCTGCTGTGTGGCATCAGGCACTATTTGAATTGGAGATGTCGAAATGAGCGACATAAATAAATATTAACTTTCGAACGACCTATTTGAGCTTATATCAAAGCTTATGAAAGTTTTAGGGACTTTGAGAAAGAAGATGATATATATATCCGCACAGTTTTAGTAACCAGTGCAGATTAATGAAAGATATTTAGAACATTTTTTAAAGTTTAAATCAATCGATGATGATTGTTTACTAACCAGTCATTTCTTTTAATTGTAGCTATTGTAATTTGGTAGTTAAATAGGTAGATTCAGCTACTAAACTGTTTAAATACCTTTTTAAGAAAGTTATGATTGGTGTTTAAGCCACAATGTTGTCATCAATTATGTCATTTCAGATGAGTATAAAGGAAGTAGAGTAACCCTATTACCCACAAGGGAACTGGGTGAATCAACAGTAAACAAAAAATGATCCCCGGGTTTAATGCCTACAATGCTCGAAGCATTGTAGGCTTTAAACCTAGGGAACAATGTGTGTCATTTCAGATGATTCAGTGATGTTATTAATGATGTCATAGAACATTTCTTGATTGCTGCAATACGTGAGGTAATTAGCAGTGCAGGGTGAGGGCACCAGTTTTAGTTACTGTTTGGCACACTTATCATAACTATAAGTTATAACTATTTTCAATGTTTTTGTTAATTTAAAATGGTATGTTCTAACTGACATTTTCACCTAATTATAATGTTTCTTTAACCTTTGTTTTTTTCAGTGAATTTCTAAGGTTTATTTTTAATGCAAAGTAAAATATTATTAATATTCTTAACTATATCATCACATTAACCTTTGTTTTTTTAGTGAATCTCTATTTTTCTTTTAACATAAAGTAAGATGTCCACTGTGCACTGTTTTGGGTTGGGCACTCAAAGTGGCCCATCCCCCAGGGACTTATGGCAGCGGAATCCAGGGGACCCCATCCCCCCGGACCCTGCAATATCATGCCTGCAAGATTGTGGGCCGGGAGAACCTAAGCTCCCATCCCTCTCTCTTACAGAATGGAAAACAGGTTTGTTCTGGCCAAGTAGGAGGAGGGAAAAGCTGCACCTGACAGCTAGAAGCACACACATGGAACCAGTTCTCACCACAATGGGGGCAGCCAAGGGAAACGGAAGGGGCCACTGGGGCCCAGGGGCTTCCTCTGCAGCCTGCCATTGCTGTGGATTTTCAGGGTGGGCACAGTGGCATACATGCAATTTTGAATATGCTGCGGTCGGAGGGTTGGGGTCAGCCTCAGGCCTCGTGTTGGCATGAGAGAGTGACCGCACATCACCCTCCCCTTTCAAAAGAAATGCAAGCCTGGGGGATGGGGCACCCTGAATCACAAAGTGGCTCAGAGAGGGAGGCATCATGTCCCTGTCCTGTATATATAACAACAGACCCAGGGGATGGGGTCATCAGGGCATTAAAACTGCTTAAGAGGTGGGCCACACAACACCCTCCTTATAAATTACCCGATATGTTCAGGGTAATGGTGTCCCAGGGGCCTCTTGAAGGCATGAGATGGGGGAATCACACCACCTTCCCAAATATAAATATGACAGTGACTACCCCAAGAGATCTGACCCAACTCAGGGGTCTTTAAAAAAAAATGCCAGGAGCCTGCTCTATTTTTTTTTAATTACTGCTAAACAGCAGATGCTCTGCAAACAGGCAGCAAAAGATTTTTTTTAAAACATTAAAGTTTTCACTCCCAGGTGTCTCTTTGAAATTTACCCCCCCCCCCCAACCAGTTATATGGGGCAGGATATCCCTACCCTACCTCCCAATATGTTTATTTAAATCCTCTTGTAGGACGGAGGGCTGAGCAGTCCTGAAATGGCTGCGACCACCTCTTGTTAATGTGATCAGAATGTAATTTTTCATCTGTTGGGTCGTTGGGTAATATTTGGCCTGATATATACATACAGTTTAAACCTTAATTTCTGTAAAAACTACTTAACAGATTTACACCAAATCACAAAAAGCACGCTTTTTTAAATGAAGATCTACCTTCGTGCCACATTTGGTGTCATTCTTGTTAACTGTGCTTTGGTATTGCTAGCCTGTTTTCCTGCTGGGGAAATGTGTTTTGCCCACCGCCTTTTTCCTTGGCCACTGCTAGATGGATGGCCCATAACATTTCCATGAAAAAGCTGAGGTGTATGAGACCTGTTTTGGAAAGTTTCTTGACGGTACGTCAAGCAGCGACAAAGTTCTGATCAAACTAAAAAATGTTTCTCCTATGGAAACACGGTCCTAACTATAACAGTAACTTGAAGATGGTACGTAAATTATAAATTGGAGTTATAATTATGACTACAGTTTTCAATGTTTGTGTATTTTAAGTTGGGTTTGTATAGAAAGAATACATAAGGTATGTCTAACTATAAATTATCCTTAACCTTTGTATTTATTCATTGTATGTTGATGATATTTAATTTTTTTTATAAAAATGTGTTTTAAATTGCAGTGTGGAGCATCATTGATTGAAGTGTCATAAAGTGAAGAGTAGTGCAGTACAGTGAAGGAGAGAGTTGTAGTCTAGTGTCATAAAGTGGAGTATTGTAGAGTGGAATAGAGTGGAGTTGAGTAGAGCTGAGTGAGATAGCGTACAATGGAGTAAAGTGTTATACAGTGGCGTGGCATGGTGTGTTGTATCATGGAGTGGTAAAGGTAGGTAAGGTAAATCATTTATTTGTACCTGATTAATTAAAATCTTTACAAAACTATAAAACATTACTAAAAATTATTTAGAAAGTTCATTTGTGCCCAATCTCCTCAAATTAAAAGTTTGATTAATATCAGTTCATGATTGTCCATAAAATCTTTTAATGGTCATCAAGCGCTCTTATATCTTTTTTCTGCTAAATCAAAAAACTTTACGACCTGGCAGTTCAATTTGGTATTGCTGGGGTTAAAACACAGTTTAACAGCCTGCATGTCCGAACGCCCTATAATTTAAAAGAGGACCGTAATAAGTTGTACCTCAAATCCTTTAGTTTGGGACAAATACAAATCGCATGGACAAAGTCTTCTTTATGAGCTTTGCATAGGCGGCACTGCTGTGAAAAGTTTTTTCTTACCCAGGGTGGCAAATGTGAGATTACTGGAATTACGCCGAGGCGTAGTTTTAAAAACTTTTCTTTAGTTTTTAGGTTCATACCAATGTTGAGGTATGCTTGTGGTTGCGATCTTCCATAGTCACTGAGCATGATACAGCCATGCGCTCTTTTTGTTAATGCCTCCTTGTCCTCAATAGCTGAAATAATGCGTGCTGATTTTTTTGCAACTTTTTTGAAAGACAAGAGGTCTATTGTGGTATCCCAGACATCAGACAGACCAAGGACTTGAAGTGAGTCAAGTAGGTAGTCTCTGGCTGAGGATATATAATTACAAAGCAGCTCTTCCCATACGTGGAGCTTAAAGAGCCAACCTCAGCAGTGCGAATCTTATGCCAGCTGGTAAAATACGCACTCCGCCTTTCTAGTGTTTGTTTGAGAATACCGAATTCTAGCCGGATCTGTACAGGCGAGACGTATTTTGCCAAGTTAAAGATAGCCCTGTATGAGTTAGCTATAACTAATACTGTTCCCAACAGAAGCGGTCGCTCCTCACGCTGCTCCCCGCTCTGCCTGCCACCTGGAATGCTGTCTGCTACCTCGCCTCGCTTCCACATCTGCCATTGCCTGCTCGAGTATCATAAGTACACTGTTGTGCTAGATTGCCTGATTGTTTGTTAATTTGATGATCATTTTTATATCGTAGCGCTTTTATTGCCAAAGTGCGCTTTAATTATATTTTAAATAGTGCTGCGCTGCCTGTAAAATTGATTTCTGCCTGATTGTGCCGCTGCCACTGCCATTTGCATCGCGTTTCGCTGTCTGTGCCCCAATCCTGTTGCGCTTTTGGCTTGCTGCCATTTTGTTGTTGTTGTTGTGCCTCCCTGCCCGGATCTCCACCCCGCTCCCGCCTCCCAGCTGCTCCTCCCTCCCACTGATACCGTAAGCCCCGCTCCCCCCGTTGTAGCGCTGTGACCGTCCTGTTCCCAACAGGACGGTTAGCGCTCTAGCGGCCAGGGCTAACGGGGCTATTTAGGCTGAGCATTTCCTTTCCGCGCTGCAGCAGGGGGACAGTGGCAGTGTTTCCCGGACCCGCTGGCTCGCCTGGGACTAACAGCCTGTATAAATTGCCTTGTGCGTGGTGCGACTAAAGCGAACTTTTAAAGTAGGAAATTGTGGAATTGTTTTTAAAACTGACATCTGTAACATTAGAAATTTAAAGTGCACACATTCGCACACACACGCCGATATCACCTGGGGCATTAGCTTTCGAAGCGCTCGCTTCCCCGTGATTGTAATACGGGGAGGGAGGGCACCACTTTCGGTCTCGCTGAGCGGTTAGCGCTCTAGCGGCCAGGGCTGACGGGGCTATTTAGGCTGAGCATTTCCTTTCCGCGCTGCGGCAGGGGGACAGTGGCAGTGTTTCCCGGACCCGCTGGCTCGCCTGGGACTACCAGCCTGTATAATTTGCCTTGTGCGTGTTGCGACTAAAGCGAAATTTTAAAGTAGGAAATTGTGGAATTGTTTTTAAAACTGACATCTGTAACATTAGAAATTTAAAGTGCACACATTCGCACACACACGCCGATATCACCTGGGGCATTAGCTTTCGAAGCGCTGGCTTCCCCGTGATTGTAATACGGGGAGGGAGGGCACCACTTCCGGTCTCGCTGAGCGGTTAGCGCTCTAGCGGCCAGGGCTGACGGTGCTATTTAGCCCTCGCCCCCTCCTGAGCGCGCAGCGATCACGAGCAGGAGAGCCGAAGACAACGCCGAAGACTAGCCAAAGAGTGGCCCGTCTGCGCCCGTCCGCGACAGGACGGGGCCAGGGGCCACCCACCCTGCTCCTACTTCCCTCTATTCCTCCTCTAACATGGCCACACCCAAAGATTCCTACATCAGGTACTCTTCACAATTCTTACGTACTCTCCGCCCTCAGGGCCGCCACCGATGTGCAGACAGTGGCTGGCCCTGTCCAGAAGGGCCTTTTTCCTGCTGTCAGTGTGGCTTCCAAGCCACCTTTAACACTATAATACCTGGGTCTCCACTAAGCCCCAAGCCAGTAACGAAAGGCTGGAAAAGCTTCCTATTAAATGTTCGATCACTCCCGCGTCATTGTACCGAAACATGGGATACTATCCTTAGACTTAAACCGGAAATATGCTTCCTAACGGAAACTTGGTTAAAGCCTCATGCTATCCCAACTGTCACGGTAGGAATTCCTTCAGGATACAAAATCCTGAGACAAGACCGCCCGATAAAAACAGGCGGCGGCACCGCCATAATATACAAAGACAGCCTCCGTATCACCATATTAGAACAAGCCTTACTTCCTTCCATGGAGATAATGATCTTTAAAATAAACACTGGAAATAAGCACCACTGGAAGGGTGCCTTAGTCTACCGACCTCCTGGCCCCGACACCAGCTTTTCACTAACTCTAACTGAAACACTTGCTCCACATATGAAAGCTAGAGAACATTTTATTTTACTCGGAGACTTTAATTTCCACGCTGACATACCAGAGGAACCTAACACCAAGCTTCTCCTAGCAGACCTCGCCCTCCTAGGTCTACACCTGTGGAATAGTGGTCCTACCCACAGGGGCGGCCATACTGTAGATCTAATTTTTTCTAATGACCCGTCTATATACTGCCATCCCCCTAGATCTGTACACTGGTCTGACCATAGCATGCTGGAATTTTCCTTCATGCAGCTAACTAAACCTTCCGACCCTTCTGCTACTCTGAGTACCAAACGTAGATCATGGCACAAGATCACTCCAGAGGCATTCACAGAAACCTGGAACATAACGACTCTCTCTGACTCTGACAACACTGAGTCGGCCCTTGCCAAACTCAACATTACCCTCCGTGATACCATTAACCTCCTAGCCCCACAAAAATTGAACAAACTACCATCGACCAATAATAAAAAGGAAACTTGGTACACTGAAGCGTTAAAAATAGAAAAACAAAAGTGCAGAAAGCTAGAAAAACTATGGAGGAAGAATCACTCCAGTGAAAGCAAGGAGCTCTATCAACAAGCTGTCTCCTCCTATTACAAAAACATAAAAAAGGCAAGGAAAATCAGCCTTCAATCTCAAATAGATGAAGCAGACAACTCGACCAGAGAATTATATAAAATCCTGAGAAGTTTCACTAACCCCACAGCATGCGAAAGCCCTGACACCTTTTCTCAGGAGCTGTGTAATAAGATCTCACAATTCTTTGAAGATAAAATCGACACCATCTACAATAAAATATTGGTCAAACACCCCAATACTATAGAGACTCTTATCGCCCCCTGCCCACGAACTAATACTGAGACCTTCACTGACATCCCAGAAATCTCCGAGGATTACATAAAATCCTTATTAAACAAAATAAAAACAGGGTCTCCCCTTGACCTTCTCCCCCCTAGAGTGATGAACACTCTGAGCACAGCTCTCTGCCCCGTCATCCATAAAATTTTGAACCTCTCCTACAAAGAAGGTAAACTCCCTCAGCAATGGAAAGAGGCAGTGGTGAATCCCATACGAAAAAACTCCACCTCCCCTTGGACAGAGCTCTCCAACCTCCGTCCTATCTCTCTGCTGCCCCTCCTGAGTAAACTGGCCGAGAAGCATGTCAACACCCATCTGTACAGTTTCATAGAGGCGACAGGGGGCCTGGACCACTCACAATCTGGGTTCAGGCCCAACTACAGCACCGAATCTGCACTCCTCTCTGTGACTGATAACATCAAGATGTCACAGGATAGAGGAGGCTCAATGATTCTGGTGCTGTTAGACCTGTCGGCCGCCTTTGATACTGTGTCCCATAAGATCCTCGTGAGCCGTCTAAAAGGAGTAGGCATTGGAGGTCAGGCCCTCTCTTGGTTGGAGAGTTTTCTGTCCGGGCGCTCACAATCCGTCAGTCTGGGACCCTATCGTTCCTCCTCAAGGGTGCTCACGAAGGGGGTGCCACAGGGCTCATGCCTAAGCCCCACATTGTTCAATGTGTACGTGGCCCCCCTTGCTGAGATTGTGAGGAAATACGGATTCACCCCGGTGTCTTACGCTGACGACACCCACCTCCTCTACCCTTTCCATTCCCTAAACTCCAATGTTAGGGATAATTTTGCTGAAGGCATGAGGGCTATCTCCAACTGGATGGCTTCCAACCGTCTCCAATGCAACGTTGGAAAGACGGAAGTAATGCTCTTTGGAAAAGCATCCATACTATGGTCCCCTGATTGGTGGCCCCTAGATCTGGGACCAGTACCCACTCCAAAACTAACAGTAAAGAATCTGGGGGTGAAGTTAGATCAAAATTTGACCCTGAAGGAACATGTGAATACAGTCGCTGGGGCATGTTTCCACACCATCGGTCTGTTAAGACGAGTCTTCCCATACTTAACAGACAACTACAGAAAGACCCTTGTGCAGACAATGGTGATAAGTAGAATTGACTACTGTAACGGGCTCCTGATACAAGCCAACGAGGATGCCATAAACCGTCTACAGGTAGTCCAAAATACAGCGGCGAGACTGATTTTGAATGCCCCCCCCAGAACCCCCTCCAAGCCTCTGCTGAAAGAACTTCATTGGCTGCCAATACGACAATGCATCAAATTTAAAATCTGTTGCATTGTCCACAAATGCTTGTTCGGGAAAGCCCCCAATTATCTGACCCAAAAGCTACCCCTTTACAAACCAGACAGAGCGCTACGGTCAAGCAATCAACTGCTGATAAAAACTCCTCTTGTAAAAAAAACTAGACAAGGTGGCCGAGCTTTCTCTCTGGTAGGGCCCACCCTATGGAACAACTTACCTTTCTGCATCAGGCAAATCTCCAACCACTCCGCCTTCAGGAAAAAATTAAAAACCAACCTGTTCCTGGAGGAATAACTGAACTATCAGCCCATAACCTACAGCTCACTTGCAACACCCCTCCTTGGCCATCTTGCGAACAAAAGCGCGGAGATACCCCGTACGGGGTCGATTCTTGCGCTATACAAGAAATTAAATAAATAAATAAATAAAACAGAAGCGGTTGCTCCTCACGCTGCTCCCCACTCTGCCTGCCACCTGGACTGCTGTCTGCTACCTCGCCTCGCACCCACATCTGCCATTGCCTGCTCGAGTATCACAAGTACACCTTAGCGCTAGATTGCCTGATTGTTTGTTAATGTGATGATCATTTTTATATCGTAGCGCTTTGATTGCCAAAGTGCGCCTTAATTATATTTTAAATAGTGCTGCGCTGCCTGTAAAATTGATTTCTGCCTGATTGTGCCGGTGCCACTGCCACTGTCTGTGCCCCAATCCTGTTGCGTTTTTGGCTTGCTGCCATTTTGTTGTCCTTGTTGTGCCTCCCTGCACGGATCTCCACCCCGCTCCCGCCTCCCAGCTGCTCCTCCCTCCCACTGATACCGTAAGCCCCGCTCCCCCCGTTGTAGCGCTGTGACCGTCCTGTTCCCAACAGAAGCGGTCGCTCCTCACGCTCTGCCTGCCACCTGGACTGCTGTCTGCTACCTCGCCTCGCTCCCACATCTGCCATTGCCTGTTCGAGTATCACAAGTACACTGTAGCGCTAGATTGCCTGATTGTTTGTTAATTTGATGATCATTTTTATATCGTAGCGCTTTGATTGCCAAAGTGCGCTTTTTGTATATTTTAAATAGTGCTGCGCTGCCTGTAAAATTGATTTCTGCCTGATTGTGCCGGTGCCACTGCCATTAGCATCGCGTTTACGCTGTCTGTGCCCCAATCCTGTTGCGCTTTTGGCTTGCTGCCATTTTGTTGTTGTTGTGCCTCCCTGCCCGGATCTCCACCCCGCTCCCGCCTCCCTGCTGCTCCTCCCTCCCACTGATACCGTAAGGCCCGGTCCCCCCGTTGTAGCGCTGTGACCGTCCTGTTCCCAACAGAAGCGGTCGCTCCTCACGCTGCTCCCCGCTCTGCCTGCCACCTGGACTGCTGTCTGCTACCTCGCCTCGCTCCCACATCTGCCATTGCCTGCTCGAGTATCACAAGTACACTGTAGTGCTAGATTGCCTGATTGTTTGTTAATTTGATGATAATTTTTATATCGTAGCGCTTTGATTGCCAAAGTGCTCTTTAATTATATTTTAAATAGTGCTGCGCTGCCTGTAAAATTGATTTCTGCCTGATTGTGCCGGTGCCACTGCCAAATGCATCGCGTTTACGCTGTCTGTGCCCCAATCCTGTTGCGCTTTTGGCTTGCTGCCATTTTGTTGTTGTTGTTGTGCCTCCCTGCCCAGATCTCCACCCCGCTCCCGCCTCCCAGCTGCTCCTCCCTCCCACTGATACCATAAGCCCTGCTCCCCCGTTGTAGCGCTGTGACCATCCTGTTCCCAACAGAAGCGGTCACTTCTCACACTGCTCCCCGCTGTGCCTGCCACCTGGACTGCTGTCTACTACCTCGACTCGCTCCCACATCTGCCATTGCCTGCTCGAGTATCATAAGTACACTGTAGCGCTAGATTGCCTGATTGTTTGTTAATTTGATGATCATTTTTATATTGTAGCGTTTTGATTGCCAAAGTGCGCTTTAATTATATTTTAAATAGTGCTGCGCTGCCTGTAAAATTGATTTCTGCCTGATTGTGCCGGTGCCACTCCCATTTGCATCACGTTTACGCTGTCTGTGCCCCAATCCTGTTGCGCTTTTGGCTTGCTGCCATTATGTTGTTGTTGTTGTGCCTCCCTGCCCGGATCTCCGCCCCGCTCCCCCCTCCCAGCTGCTCCTCCCTCGCCCCTCCTTACTCCACTATCCACATATGACAGATGCCTTTACGTGCAGCGTTCACGCGCAGCGGGCGCGCCCTATGCGCGCCGAAGGTGCGCCAAAGGTAAGCCCGTCTACGCCCGTCTGCGCCTGGACCGCGCCCAGCGCCAGACCCCCTGCTCCCCGCAAATCCCATTCCTCCCGCATTACCTACGACGCGGCAAACCCTCTCTGCCCTCAACCATGGCCGCCCACCAAACTGCAACCAAGCCGCCCCAGGATACACCCATGGACCCTTCACCTGCCACTCCTGCAAATTCGACTGCATCAGGACCCACACCAAGTCCACAAAATCCAAACAGAGCTCCGACACTAACCACCTGAAGTGCATCCTGCTCAACACCCGCTCGGTCCACAGACATGCCATTGACCTCTGGAACCTACTCGACACCACATCACCGGACGTCGCCTTTCTCACAGAAACATGGATGAACGCCTCATCAGCGCCCGACATCGCCATAGCCATCCCGGACGCCTACAAGATCATCCAAAAAGATCGCACCAACCAAACAGGAGGAGGCATCGCCATCGTCCATAAGAACACCATCCGCATCACGACCAGCTCTGATGATAACCTCGCTACCGCCGAACACCTTCACTTCCAGATCCACACCGACCCCAAAACCTCACTCAGAGGCACCCTCATCTACAGACCCCCAGGACCCTGCACACAATTCAGCGAAGACATCACTGACTTCATCAGCCCACATGCCCTCCCCTCCGAGAACTACATTCTACTGGGAGACCTCAACTTCCACCTGGAAAAGAAAAACGACAGCAACACCACCTCCCTTCTGGATAACCTGGCCAATCTCGGACTCAAACAACTTGTTGACACCCTCACCCACTTGGCCGGACACACGCTCGACCCTATCTTCACCTCCAACAAGCACATCTCCTTCGATCACACCACAGCTCTCCATTGGACGGACCACACCTGCGTTCACTTCAACTACATAAAAACCACGACCCATAACCTATTCCTCGAAGAAATTGGAACAAAATCACCACCGACCAGCTCTTCACATCGCTTCACCAAAACCCCCCTGCCAAATCATCGGACCCAAACCAAGCAGCCACCAACCTCACACAATGGATCACCCGCAGCGCCGACAAACTAGCACCCTTGAAAAATCATCTAATCAAGCAAGGTAGCAAAAAAGCCCCCTGGTTCAACGATGACCTTAAGAAATCCAAGAAGTTCTGTCGTACTCTCGAGAAAGCCTGGAGAAAAAACCCAACTACTGACAACCTGGCCACCTTCAAGAACGCCACCCGCAAACACCACCAACTGATCTGATCCACCAAGAAATCAGCATTCAAGGATCGACTTGATAACAACGCCCAAAATAGCAAGGAACTATTCAACATCGTCAAAGAATTCACTAACCCCTCCGCCGGCACTAACGACATCACTCCCTCCCAAGACCTCTGCGACTCTCTAGCCTCGTTCTTCCACAACAAAATCGCCGAAATACATAACAGCTTTGAAATCCAGTCTGAAGACCAGTCCACTCCACCCACCTCTGAACCAAAACGGCACTCTAACAACCTTTGCGCCTGGAACCCAATCACCACCGAAGACACCATCTTCCTGATGAACTCCATCCACTCAGGATCACCAACCGACCCATGTCCCCACCACATTTTCAACAAAGCAGACTCCATCATCGCACCCCATCTCCGCGATGTCATTAACTGTTCCCTCAACTCCGCTACCTTCCCGGAAAACTGGAAACATGCCGAACTCAGCGCCCTTCTGAAGAAACCCACGGCAGACCCAACTGAACTTAAGAACTACCGCCCCATCTCGCTCCTCCCATTCCCTGCCAAAGTCATCGAGAAAGCCGTCAACAGTCAACTCGCCGCCTTCCTCGAATCCAACAAATCCCTCGACCCTTCACAATCTGGCTTCCGAGCCAAACACAGCACCGAAACTGCCCTCATCGCTGCAACAGACGACATCCGAACATTACTGGACAACGGAGAAACAGCCGCTCTCATCTTACTTGACCTCTCCGCAGCCTTCGACACAGTCTGTCATAGCACCCTCATTCAACGCCTCAGCAACATCGGAATACAAGAAAAAGTATTGGACTGGATCAACTCGTTCCTCACCGGAAGAACACAGAGAGTCAGCCTCCCACCTTTCAAATCAGAGGCCACGAAGTCATCTGCGGCGTACCACAAGGATCATCACTCAGTCCCACCCTCTTCAACGTATACATGAGCCCCCTTGCATCCATCGCACGCCAACACAACCTCAACATCATCTCCTATGCAGACGACACCCAGCTAATCCTCTCCCTCACCAAAGACCCAAACACCGCCAAAACCAACTTACACGAAGGAATGAAAGAAGTAGCCGAGTGGATGAAGAACAGCCGTTTAAAACTTAACTCGGACAAAACAGAAGTCCTCATCCTAGGGCCATCCCCTCTGCCTGGGACGACTCATGGTGGCCTCCGGCCCACGGAACCGCACCCATACCTATGGACCATGCACATAACCTGGGCTTCATCCTGGATTCCTCCCTCTCGATGACCAGACAAGTCAACGCCGTCTCATCATCTTGCTTCAACATCCTACGAATGCTCAAAAAAATCTTCAGTTGGATCCCCACCGAAACAAGAAAGACGGTCACCCACGCACTGGTCACAAGCCGACTGGATTACGGAAACACCCTCTACGCCGGAACCACAGCCAAACTACAGAAAAAACTCCAACGCATCCAAAACGCCTCAGCCAGACTCATTTTGGCCATCCCTCGGCAAGCTCACATTTCCGGCCACCTAAAAGACCTCCATTGGCTCCCTGTCAACAAGAGAATTACGTTCCATCTCCTTACCCACGCACACAAAGCCCTCTACGACCTAGGACCCGAATGCCTCAACACGCGTCTATCATTCTACACCCCTTCCCGACAACTACGATCGTCCAATCAAGCCCTCGCCGCAATTCCGCGCATCCACAGATCCACCATGGGGGGAAGATCCTTCTCCTAGAACCTGGAATTCTCTCCCCACCCACCTCCGCCTTACTCAGAACCACCTCTCCTTCAGAAAGCAACTAAAAACTTGGATATTTGATAAGTAAAATCACCTCCCTCCCCCAAGCACCTTGAGACCCTCTGGGTGAGTAGTGCCCTATACAAATTTTGGAACTTGAACTTGAACTTAACTATGTCCAGTAATGCGGCATCCTTCCCTTGAAAGGATTCACTCCCATATGTGAGAGTCGGCTGTAACTTTGCATGCAGGATCTGGAGGAGAGGATTGAGCGTTTGGTCAGGGAGTTTGGCCTTTAAAGATTTTATAGCCAAGTAGGTCAGGGTTCCCTTTCCTCGTAAGGAGTCCAATTGAGTTTTGAACGTATTCTTGGAGTCCAGAATAACACCCAAGTACTTATAGGTAGTTACCAGGTTCAGTCCTTCTCCATTTAAGTGGCAATTAATTTTCCTTTTTTTTGTAATTCACAGCCATGACCTTTGATTTGTTGAAATTTATTTGGAGGGCATTCTTTACTGAAAAGGAGTGGGCTACATTCAGGAGTTGCTGGAGGCCCATAGGTGTCCTGCTTATCAGCACCAAGTCGTCCGCATATAGCAGATTGAACAGGGGAATTTTCCCTAGTTTAGGTGCATGACTATGGCATTTACCAAGTACCCCTGGTAGATCAGCAAGGAAAAGAATGAATAAAATTGGTGCTAGCACACACCCCTGTTTTAACCCTTTTGTTATTGGAATGGGTTTAGAGAGGTGTGTGCCCGCTCCTAGTTTAACTTTAATCCAGGTGTTTGAGTGGAGTAGAAGCAGCATGTCTACAAGGTGTTTAGGTATTCCCCAGTTATCCAATTTCTGCCAAAGTTTGTTGCGATCCACATGGTCGAATGCAGCAGTAAAGTCAATAAAGGATAGGTATAGGGGTTTTTTGATCTCTTTTGCTGCGTCCATCAGCAGGGTCAGTACCATGATGTTGGTTGTCATCCCTTGGCCCCTGCAGAACCCTGTTTGGTTGATCGGGATTGCTGAGTTTTCAGATGCCCATAACGTTAACTCCTCCAGTATGGTTCCTGCAAAATACTTGACCTCCGCGTCTATGAAGGCGATAAGCCGATAATTGTTTGGGTGTTTCTTCTTGCCATGCTGAAAAATTGGGCTGATAACTGACCCATGCCAGGACTCAGGAAGAGTCTGGGTGTTCTTTATGCTGTTAAATATTGGTGTTAGTGCTGCGCTCCAAAATTCTGCATCTGATTTATACAGCATTGGTGGAAAGCCGTTTGTTCCGGGGCTCCTGTCGATCTACCCCTTGCTTTTTGCCTTTTGACTTTGTCTGGCACAGTCATCAGTTGTCCAAACTCAGTGTGGAAAGAAGAACTTTGTTCAGGCATTAGTTTATCTGATCTAGGTGGGACATGACCCCATTCTTGCGTGTTTCTTGGGTCCTAGTCGCCGTGTAGCAATTGTCTGTTTTTTCCCTCAGAGCTTCTTTACTGAGTTTTTTTGTCACCACCTCTTCAAGGCTGTCCTCATTGTTAAAGTGCTTGAATAGATATTTTGTCCATACTTCCTCCGATATGTTCTAATTTAGGCCGAGATATTCTGGATTCTTTATTCTTTTAATCATTTGCCAGAATCTTGAGCTATTTTTTCCATTTTCCTTCATAAAGAAGTTTCGCCCACAGGTCGTCATTTTTTTGTTTCTGTTTTTCCCATTTCTTCAGTTTTAACAGTTTTTTTGTTTTCCATAAGACAGTTTGCAAGTCGCAATTTGTTGGATCCTTCCGCATCTGCCTCAATGTTTGGTTTATTAACCGTTTGTACGTTTTCATTTCTGGGGTAGATTGTAATTTGTTTGAAGTTCCCTTTCCTTGGCGTAAACAATTTGGCGACCTTTTTAGCAATTTCTCACTGATGTTTTAAATGAAATTTTGCCAAACATCTGACAACTTAGTTGTAGAGTTAGCATTTGTCCAAACTCAGTGTGGAAAGAAGAACTTTGTTCAGGCATTAGTTTATCTGATCTAGGTGGGACATGACCCCATTCTTGCGTGTTTCTTGGGTCCTAGTCGCCGTGTAGCAATTGTCTGTTTTTTCCCTCAGAGCTTCTTTACTGAGTTTTTTTGTCACCACCTCTTCAAGGCTGTCCTCATTGTTAAAGTGCTTGAATAGATATTTTGTCCATACTTCCTCCGATATGTTCTAATTTAGGCCGAGATATTCTGGATTCTTTATTCTTTTAATCATTTGCCAGAATCTTGAGCTATTTTTTCCATTTTCCTTCATAAAGAAGTTTCGCCCACAGGTCGTCATTTTTTTGTTTCTGTTTTTCCCATTTCTTCAGTTTTAACAGTTTTTTTGTTTTCCATAAGACAGTTTGCAAGTCGCAATTTGTTGGATCCTTCCGCATCTGCCTCAATGTTTGGTTTATTAACCGTTTGTACGTTTTCATTTCTGGGGTAGATTGTAATTTGTTTGAAGTTCCCTTTCCTTGGCGTAAACAATTTGGCGACCTTTTTAGCAATTTCTCACTGATGTTTTAAATGAAATTTTGCCAAACATCTGACAACTTAGTTGTAGAGTTAGCATTTTGAGTGAAAAGAGTTTTCACTGCAAGGCTTATGGAGTCGATGTTATCGGTGTTACACCAAAGCCGCCTTAGATTTGAAGTCACTTCAATGTCAATACCTATGTGTGGCTCAGTTTCCGGTTGTAAGTTGACTTTTATTGTGACTTCTTGGGGCATGTGATCACTAAGGCCGCTCGTCCCTATTTTGAACGCTGTTACCCAGCCAAGCATATTTAAAGATGTGAACGTGTAGTCCAGGTGGGAGGATTGTTTGTTGGAATGAAAAGTTGCAACAGGTGGATCGTCTTTAACATAGCGCCCATTCAAGGCTCTTGGATTAAGGTGTTCTAGTTGTCGAAGTAAATTTTTTGAGCACTTTGATGGTTTGTTAATTTTTGTGGAGCCTTGTCTTGGCACGCCCCATGCAGCATTCAGGTTTGGTTAAGGTCGTCATCTGGATCTGAACTAACGAGGAACATGTTGAAGTTTCCTGCCAAGATGATTAAATCCGAGCCCTCTTCTTCCTCTATTTTTTCCAAGGCTTTTATCAGATCGTTGGCCGCTTTTTGTTTCTGTTTAGGGTGGATATAAGTATTGATTATTATTACTTCTTGAGGCTGTTTATGTAACCAAAGTGAAATCTGTACCACCTGTGTTGCACTAGGAGGAGGTATGTGAGATTCTATTGTCATAATCTCGCCTATTGTTGCTATTGAGGCAACAATCATCAGGCCTCCCGATCTGCGACCAAAGGTGGAATTTTTGTTTGCTGGAAGGCAACAAGATGTAAACCCTTGCAGCTCAAATGCCTTTTCCTCCCAGGTTTCTTGGAGCAGTAGCAGGTCAAATGAGTTTAGATATTGTAAGAACTCTGGATCGCTGCTTTTACTGGCTAGGCCATTGATGTTCCAGGAGCACACGCTGATCTCCCTGGTCTTTTCTGAGGGATTATCAAAGTTTTTTCCTCTTTGTCAATTTGAGTCATTAGTTATATTGATTGTTCGTTGAATTGACTTCCAATTAAGGAGAGTGACTGGCGAAACGTGACCACAGTGGCTTGGTTCTTGTTCAGATAAAAATGTTTTTGTATCTTGGGAGTACACCCTTGGAGAATTGCCCCTAGCTCCTTTTAGTACTGAGTTGGTATTTTTTCGCTCCGATGGCCTAATAAGGAGTAAAAAAGGTGTCGGATAGCAAGGTTGCTTTTCAAGTCTCAATTTCATCCCTCATTGTTGGAACGTTGCTTCTTCTTCCAAGATTTTCTTAGCTATCTCAATGGAGTTCCAGGTTGCTTTTGTTGTTTCTGAGCGTTGTGAATCGTTGCTTTACAGAAACTGTATTTGAATGAGGTCAAAGAAGCTGATGTTTTCTAGGCTTGTAACCAAGTGTAGAAGTCTTAATATGTTTCCCCTGTTCAGTATGTCGTCCCTACCTCGGGACATATATTCAGGAGTGAAGAGGATGACTGTCGGACTGTCCTGATGGTGGACTGTTGTTGGGTTTATTGATGGTCCCTCATGGCCATGGTGGCTGAACTGGGGGGGTCGGCTTGGGCTGCCATTGTGTAGGCAATTTTGGTTGCTCACTTTGATGGTTATCTGTCCTCAGTACTCTTGTGTTGCTATTCGATCTTCGTATTGGTTGCTGGGTTAGCTCTGTGTTGTTAATCATAGTATTGTCCTGAGTTTCTATTGTTAGAATGTGTAGAATGGCACCTGCCACTTTAAATAAGCTTCAAAATGATCCTCACTGTGTCATGTGGTAGTAGTAAACTTTATTGTTCAGTTAATTAAAACCATTACAAATAATTTCCATTTTTACACAGTTTCAAGCTAAAAAAGAGAGGACACCAAATTACCATAATAGTTCAACGCTAAAAGGCTATTTGTTCAGAATACAAGATAAAAACTATAAAACATGCTATTAATAATTTATGAGTCTCAGATAAACATACAGGCTACTCCAGAAATTCCCCTGTCAGAACCCTTTCTACTACAGGGGATGTTGGGGAGGGAATAGAGTACCATTCATATCAAGGCTCGGACGAGCCGAAACGTTATGGCGGCTAAGCAATAAAAGAAGACTCTACTGATACCTTGTGGTCCGTGTCCGTGTTTGGAGGCAATCCGGTAATATGTGGAATTTGTTCATATGTCTGACCGATCGGTTTCACACGGTCATACACAGGACCCCCTTTCCGAGAAGGACAATGATCAAGTGGAACGGCAGTTCCGGGTTTACCTGGCAATACTTTAATCCTAGGAGGATAGGCAGCGCTTGACCCCCCTGAACCCAAGTACATCCGGAAGCCGGCAGCAGCTCTGTGGACCCCGAGTCGGAGGATACGGCGAAAACAGAAGAGGCTAAGGTAGGAAGAACGGGTATTCAGGGGTAGAAAGGAAGTCAGTATCTACGCAAGTTCGCTGGATTACCAGGCAGCAACATTGCGGCAACACTAAGGAATAAATATTGCACAGATATCCTCTGAATTAAACACTACCCGAACTCAACACAAATCCAACAATCTCGGAGATACATAACAGACAAGAATATCAAACAGGACACATATTTTCAGATATACCCCTAGTTAGTATCTATATCTTGATCTGACAGCATAACACCGCCCTTACTTATTCCAAATTGACTAAAACAAACTAAAAGGACTATCTAAAACATACGACAGGGCGTTGGAAGTTTTTAACCACTAAGAGCACTTTTTTAGGTTATTTGTACTGTGCACTTTTCACTGGTGCATAGACCAACAATGGTAGACTCACTCATTTTCTTTAGTTAACATATTTAAAATTTAAGATTACTAGATATCACTCGTACTATACAGAACACAATCCATCAG
Source organism: Lissotriton vulgaris (assembly GCF_964263255.1). Classification (NCBI taxonomy): domain Eukaryota; kingdom Metazoa; phylum Chordata; class Amphibia; order Caudata; family Salamandridae; genus Lissotriton; species Lissotriton vulgaris. Next base: position 764,983,453 of record NC_141685.1, on the reverse strand, counting down.
CAAAGGGCACATTTATGTGGCGATACATCGGTTATGCAAATCACTTGCATGAGATTTTAATATCAATCCATTTTTTAAAATCTGTATTTTACAAGAAGGACATTGTTTTATTAATCTACTGTTTTTACTTAGATCAGTTTCAGCAACTGGTATATAGGTATGAGGCCACAAAGTATCTCTTTTATGTCTATGTGATTGTTCATCATGTGTTATTAGTTTTTTCTATGCACCTGTCACTTTAAATGAGCTCCAAAATGATCCTCACTGTGTCATGTGATCAAGGATAAAACGTTAGGGCGGCTAAGCAATAAAAGAAGACTCTGCTGATACCTTGTGGTCCGAGTCTGGAGGTAATCCGGTAATACGTGGAATTTGTTTTTATATATATATATATAGATATATATTGCCGCTCTCCACACACCAGTGCGCGGCACTCTCAGGCGGGTGCTAACAAGCGAGGGTGCACTCGCTAATCAATTGCTGCTCCCAACTCCAAAGTAGATAGCCATCCACAGGAATAAAGCACTCGCGGGGACGTTTGAATCAGTTTATTGCGAAACAAACACAGCAACCAGCAAACAGACGCGTTTTGGTCGTAACCTTCTTCTATGTTTACCGAAACGTCACACAGTACATCATTTTAACCAGTGTGCATGGAAATTAACAAAGGACAATCAATGACTCAAATGGAGTGCAAAGCATGAGCGCCATCTTAACATGCCTGATACATCATAATACTAAATAAATGTAAATAGATGTGGGTAATCCTCGTGTGCTAAATAAATAAAAAGCAACACAAGTCAAACGGTGTCAATCACTCACTTGTGATATAACTAATTGAGCCCACAGATGGGCAAAACCACACAAACCGGATGTTCCAAACTTCCAGATGCACTAACCTGGCAATAAACGACATACATAGAAGCAGTTCACGCTATACATGATCAATATAATCAATAATCATAATTCATTATTCAATATTCATTATACGTTTTTCATGTTTCTAAGGAAAGAAAATAAATCAAAATGGGTACTGTTAAATGGTACATCCAATCCCATGGTACTCATAGATAAGTTCATATACAGTGTAGAATGGCATTAAGAATAATGAGCTGAGCAGAGTAAAATCTCTAAATCCAGGCCATTCTATGCAGACAAACATTATTCACCTAAATGAACTGCAAGTTCTTCATGCATATTCAATCCCCCCGGCACCTTTGTTTGCAAGTCAATAATGTACCTTGACTCCGGAGCCTCGTGAGTCTGTCCCCCCCTCTAGGATTGTTGGGGACATGATCCAGGCCAAAGTAACCCAGAAGATCCCTGTTGCGATGGTTGGTGTACTTGGTCAAAATGACGTGCAACAGAGTATGTCTCATCAAATTTTGCGATAGCTCGCATGTGTTCCAGTATCCTTATTTTCATGGGGTGAACAGTACTCCCTACATAAGGAAGACCCCAAGGACAGTAGAGACAACAGACACTGTAGGGTGTAGTGCACGTAAGAAACTTGTTAATCTTTTTCCTGAGACCCACCCCTGGAATGTCATAAGTTAGAACCCTCTTACTCGATTTGCAGGCCTTACATTTTCTGCATGGGAAAAAACCTTGCATCGCGCCAAAGGGGGATTTAGAAATGTCTGTCAAATGACTCTGGACCAACTCATTTTTTATAGACCTGGCTTTTCTGAACGTTATCAGGGGGTTGGAAGGGAGATCAGCAGCCAAACACTCCTCTGTCTGTAGGATATGCCAACTTTTCCTCAAAGTTTTCTTGAGAAAGGAGGCATTCCTGGAGTAGGTGGTGATGAAACTAACTTAGTTATCAATAGGAGGGAAGAGGAATGGCTGTCCTATCGGTTCCCCGAATCAAGGTACAGTTTATCAGAAGGAGATAGGACACTTGTGACCACTTATTCCAAGAGATTTGAAAAAGCCCTCATAAACGCTGCGTATCTCGAGAAGCGGTATATCTTATTCTCCGCCCCACGCGAGCGTTATGGCAACAGTCATTGGGCTTAGTCAGTCAGTGTCTTGCCAGCCTCACCCGAGGCAATCTCTGGTTTTTTTGTGGCAGTATCCAGAGAAAAGCGAGTTACCCCACAGAAGCTGAGTGATAAGTAAAAAAGTGTGCAATAAGCATATTGACACAATGCATGTCTTTACGACCACTTTTCTAATATGAAATAGTAATATAGCCATCAGTTACTCCCATTTTGTAATATTTCTCTTAATTCCCTAGGTATTTGAAAACCTTCAAGGGTAAGACTATTAAATAATAGATTCCCTTATGTCATAATTGTGGCATCCCATTTTAATCACTTTGTGTTTTCTTGTGTATTTTGTCCTGACGAAAGCTCTTAGACCCTCGGGCCGACAGAGCAGAAACATGTCGACGTTATTTTTTTGTCCAATTGACCAATGCTAAGGATTCCTAATTATCCCCAGAGCATACCGAATAATTTTTAATAAGTGGTCAAGTGAACTGAATAAAACCTATAATCACCTGCACACTTTTTTACTTATCACTCAGCTTCTGTGGGGTAACTCGCTTTTCTCTGGATACTGCCACAAAAAAACCAGAGATTGCCTCGGGTGAGGCTGGCAAGACACTGACTGACTAAGCCCAATGACTGTTGCCATAACGCTCGCGTGGGGCGGAGAATAAGATATACCGCTTCTCGAGATACGCAGCGTTTATGAGGGCTTTTTCAAATCTCTTGGAATAAGTGGTCACAAGTGTCCTATCTCCTTCTGATAAACTGGTGATGAACCTAAACCTGTTATTAGAACTCTTGTTGGTTTTCTTATCTTTCTTCTTAAACAGGTTCTCATGCTTTATGGTATTGGCTCTATCATAAGCATTGACAAGAATGTCAGAGCTATACCCCCTGACCTTAAAGCGTTCGATACTTTGTTTGGCCGCAATTTGAAATTCTTCATCATCTGTGCAATTTCGCTTGATTCTAAGGAGCTCCCCGTAGGGGATGCTCCGTACAAGATTAATGGGATTAATGGGATGACTGCTGGTCGCTACCAGTACAGAATTGCCAGCAGTTGCCTTGCGGAATAACCTGCTTTTCAATTCTCCAGATTCAATGTAGATGTTGACATCTAGATAATTTACAGATGTCTCACTCACTTCACCTGAGAATTCAAGGTTTACCTCATTCTGATTCAATACCCTGATGTATTCCCTGGCTGATTCAGGGGTGCCATTCCAGATGATGAACAAGTCATCGATAAAGCGATGCCAGCTTATCACTTTCTCGGACCAGGAGGCATTGATCGCCCCCCAGGCCACCTGCTCCTCCCACCAGCCAACGAACAAGTTCGCGTAGCTGGGGGCGAAGCAGGTGCCCATAGCTGTGCCCGACATTTGTTTGTATAATTGGGACTGAAAGAGAAAGATATTGTTAGATAAACAGAATTCAGCAAATTCTAGTACCAAAGCACTGTGTAGAGTAAATTTCAATGACCGTATATATATATATATATATATATATATATTCACTGAAAGAACCATAGGTTTCAGGCCTGATATAATTAGGAATTAGTATTTAAAAAACCTTAGAAATTCAATGAAAAAACTGTAGGTTTTAGGGGTGTTATAGTTAGCTGGACATTTCACTCGTACAAAACCATTGAAATTCCTCCGATATAGTTAGTTGTCCTAACTATAACTCACGCGCCCGCAATCCACTGCTGTTGATGTCACATATTACATTCTCGAATGGTTTAGATCCTTCCGACGGAACTGCTCCCATAGATTCTTAGTCAATAGAACTGTATATTCTCCTTCTCTAATAATGATCGGTGTCCCCCAAGGTTCAACTCTCTCTCCAACTCTTTTTAACCTCGATCTGCAACCGTTAGCTGAAATACTGTGTATCGCCAATATCTCTTTCCACATGTATTCTGATAACACACAGATCTACATCAAAGTCTTATCCCTAGAGGAGATCAATTCAATGAACGAGGCTCTAAATTTGACTTTACAATAGCTTTCCAGCAACCAGCTCAAATTAAATGCGCAAAAAACTGAATTCTTACTAATTTCACCTCCTAAAAGTTCCAATGACATACTGGAATGGGCCAATTCAATCACCCAAGATCTCAACTGCCCCCTGCCCCTAAAAGCTTGTCTCTACGCATTCGCTAGATTCTTAACAAGCTCAAAACAATTCGACTACATCTCACAGCACCTGAAGGCGCTGAATTGGCTTTCTTACAAAGACAGAATCCAACTCAAATTAGCATGTATCACACACAAAGGGGTCGATTCTTATTCGGGAAACGTATCCGTACGATGATTCGTATTCGTAGCCGTTTCCGTACGAATCATACAAATCCGTCCAAATCGCGTAGTATGATCCGTAGTAGAAAATCCGTCTGAATCCGTGCGAACCGTACGAAAAACAAGGGTCGATCCGTACAACATAGAACCGTACGAATCGTAAACATGCAGTACGACCCGGCAAGTGCGATCCGGACTGGGGACTAAGTACGCGATTCATACGGAAAACATCACGTATAGGCAATTCGTACGGAGAGGCACACAATAACATACGCACCGTACCACTGAATTCAAGGGGTGTACGCACAGGGTGTACGCTACGTACACCTACGGCCTTGGGGGTATGAACCGTACCCCTATGCTTAGTACACCAACATACATGGGGTGTACACATGGGGACATACGCACCTTTGCCCTGAAATCCAGGGGTGTACGTACCATACACCGACGCACCGTACTCCTGCAATCATGGGATGTACGCACCGTACCCGGGGGGGTTCGTTCCGTACGGATTACGAGGCGAAATCTGCTTTTCCGTAAGTTTTCAGCTCCCATAAAAAAAGAGTCGTACGGAGTGTTGTCGATACGAATGGTACTTGCTGGGTTGTACAAAGCTGCTTCAATCCGTACGGACATCACGTACTGCGTGTTCCGAGTGCGATCCGTACTGATTATTCAGTCGTACGGTCCTTGGTACGATTCGTACGGAGAACTGCATTGGGTGCTCATCGTACTATATCGTACGAACGGGGATGTTTCAGCATACGATTCGTACGGGAAAAACGATCCGTACTGCAATACGGTCTGGATTTTACCGAATCGGAATCAGCCCCAAAGTGTTACACTTAAATTCTCCTGCGTATCTTGCCCAGAAAACTGTGATATCTGGAGGAGGCAGGAACTCCTAGTCTGCCAGGGACTTTGTGCTGAAACCACCCCTCTTCCAGAAGAAGAAAACATGCAACAGAGCTTTACCTAGGGCCGCTCCTAGAATCTAGAACTTGCTGCTGCCTAACATCAGAAGATTCAGAAAAGGGGGTGGTGATGGACAGAGTATCTGAATTAAGCAGAACACTCGTACCCAGTCAACAGATCAGGGCTTGATCCATCACCGTTTTTTAGCTCACTGCACCATCCCAGCTCAGAACCTGGCTACATGCAAATTAGTCTGTCCCTGGCCCAGTGCATCATGGGAACAAGGCAGACCAAACTACCAAGCCAATTCTTTTACTGGAAAGGAAACAAGCTTCCAGGGACCGGTTTCTGGCATTACAGCCGTCTTCGGCCCGGCTTGCTTGAATCCTGATGGTGCAGTGAGCAAGGGACTCATGTCTGAGCATACCCTTCCACGCTTATGGTGGACAAAACGATTCAGAAAAGGGGGTGGTGATGAACAGAGTATCTGAATTAAGCAGAACACTCGTACCCAGTCAAGAGATCAGGGCTTGATCCATCACCGTTTTTTAGCTCACTGCACCATCCCAGCTCAGAACCTGGCTACATGCAAATTAGTCTGTCCCTGGCCCAGTGCATCATGGGAACAGGGCAGACCAAACTACCAAGCCAATTCTTTTACTGGAAAGGAAACAAGGTTCCGGGGACCAGTTTCTGGCATTACAGCCGTCTTCGGCCCGACTTGCTTGAATCCTGATGGTGCAGTGAGCAAGGGACTCATGTCTGAGCATACCCTTCCACGCTTATGGTGGACAAAACGATTCAGAAAAGGGGGTGGTGATGGACAGAGTATCTGAATTAAGCAGAACACTCATACCCAGTCAACAGATCAGGGCTTGATCCATCAACGTTTTTTAGCTCACTGCACCATCCCAGCTCAGAACCTGGCTACATGCAAATTAGTCTGTCCCTGGCCCAGAGCATCATGGGAACAGGGCAGACCAAACTACCAAGCCAATTCTTTTACTGGAAAGGAAACAAGCTTCCGGGGACCGGTTTCTGGCATTACAGCCGTCTTCGGCCTGGCTTGCTTGAATCCTGATGGTGCAGTGAGCAAGAGACTCATGTCTGAGCATACCCTTCCACGCTAATGGTGGACAAAACGACTCAGAAAAGGGGGTGGTGATGGACAGAGTATCTGAATTAAGCAGAACACTCGTACCCAGTCAACAGATCAGGGCTTGATCCATCACCGTCATCATCCGCCATTATCCATCACCGTTTTTTAGCTCACTGCACCATCCCTTCTTTGTCAAGATTCAAAAAGGAAGCAAAAAATGTTCCTAATAGACAATTTTCTGCCCATAAACACTCTCAGTGCATAGACAGTTCAGCGGCCTCGCGATATGCTTTTGCTCTTTACTTGAACTCTACATGTGTAAGCAGGTCTTGATTTCATTGCTGTAACCTTGCGTTTATTGGATCATGGTCGTTTGCTCATCATTTTGCACCATTCGTATTTCACTGTCACTTTATTGGGCATAGGCTGGGGTTGTACAGTCCTCCTCTGCTCCTCCTAATATCTGCTTTATCTCCCTCTAGGGTACCCATGATCGCCTATTCCTACTCTTTGTAAATAGCTTGTTATCGCTGCAAAGTGTTCTCATGACCGCCTGTTCTGAATCTTGTAAATAACTTGTTTCCCTCCCCAAGTGTATGCGTGAATGCCTATACCTACTCTTTGTAATAGCTTATTATATTGCCTATTTCTGTTCTATAAAATGGGAAATAAATAAATATATATGTATATATCACCACCAATGAAGAGCACTCACACTTATTTAATCCAGTATGTAACAGCCATCACCAACAAAAGCTCACGAACCAACGCGTTTCAACCAGGTTGGCCTTGATCGGTAAACACCCAAAATATCGAGTTTGAAATATCGACTGGCCAGGATATTGAATCAAAAATATAGAGAGGCCAGAATATCGTATTACCAAAATATAGTTGGATAGAATATCGAAATTGAGGTAAGAAATATCGATTTCCAAAATATCGAATTTAAAATATTGTTTTCCATAATATTGAGAAAATAAATTTGTGTTATGTATGCTAGTATATGTGTTAAAATTATATATTATTTTTGTAATGTATGTTTAATTTTTTTTAAGTAATGAATGTTATGTTATTTAATTTTTGCGTAGCAGGTTGTGGGTTTATAGGGGAATAGGGTGGGAAGTAATTTAATTATAGTAAATTAAATATTAATTTGTATTAATTATTAATTATTTTTAATTTAATTGTTCGTTTTAGTTCTGTTGCGGGTTGTGGGTTTATAGGGGAATAGGGTGGGAATTAATTTAATCGTAATTAAGTAAATGTGTATTTTTATTTATATGTATTGATAATTCATTGATTGTTAATTAATTATTAATTGGCAATTATTTTTTATTAATTGCTAATTATTTTTATTAATTGATCAATTGATAATTATGTTAATTGTATCAATTTATCATTTGGAGCGGGTTGTGGGTTTATATGGGGAAAAGAGTAGGAAGAAATGTAATTGTAATTAAGTAAATATTTATTTTAATTTATTTGTATTGATAATTAATTTATTGCTAATTAATTATTAATTGGTAATTAATTTCTATTAATTGGTAACTAATCGTTATTAATTGATTACTTGATAATTCTGTTAATTTTATTAAATTATCATTTGGAGTGGGTTGTGGGTTATAGGGTAATAGGGTGCGAAGTCATTTAATTGTAATTAAGTAATTATTGAAATTATTTTTCTGTATTGATAAATAATTTATTGTTAATTAATTAGTAATTGGTAAAAATGTTATTACTTATTACATTTTTGGTATTGAAAATTAATTGGTTGTTATATAATTATTAATAGGTAATTAATTTGTAATAAAAAATATTCATTGGCATTTATGATTAATTAATTATTAAATATTTTCTCATTGGTAACTAATTTTAAACATTTTTTTATTGGTATTGATAATTAATGTATTATTATTTAAATATTAAATCATTACTTATCCTACTGTTGAACTCTCTGGAGTGGGAATAGTAATTTTTACCCCTACGCTATCCAACGCTTTCCCTACTGTTGCACTCAATGGAGTGGGAATAGCAATTTTTACCCCTACACTATCCAGCGCTTTCCCTATTGTTGCACTCACTGGATTGGGAATAGTAATTTAAACCCCTACGCTCTCCAATGCTTTCCCTACTGTTGCACTCAATGGAGTGGGAATAGTCATTTTTACACCTCCGCTATCCAACGCTTTCCCTACTGTTGCACTCATTGGAGTGGGAATAGTCATATTTACCCCTATGCTATCCAACGCTTTCCCTACTGTTGCACTCACTGGAGTTGGAATAGTAATTTTTACTCCTACGCTATCCAATGCTCTACCCACTGTTACACTCACTGGAGTGGGAATAGTAATTTTTACCCCTAAGCTACCCAACGTTTTCCCTACTGTTGCACTCTCTTGAGTTCCACGCATTCGAAGAGCCACCATGGGAGGAAGATCCTTCTCCTACCTGGCAGCCAAGACTTGGAACTCCCTCCCCATCCACCTCCGTCGTACCCAAGACCACCTCGCCTTCAGGAGACAACTCAAGACCTAGCTGTTCGAGCAGTAGCGGACCACCCTCCCCACAAGCGCCTTGAGACCCTCCGGGTGAGTAGCGCGCTATACAAATTCCTTGATTGATTGATTGATTGATTGAGTGTTGCACTCACTGGAGTAGGAATAGTAATTTCTACCCTTCCGCTGTCCAACGTTTTCCCTACTGTTGGACTCTCTGGAGTGGGAATAGTAATTTTTAACCTCCCGCTATCCAATGTTTTCTCTACTGTTGCACTCTCTGGAGTGGGAATAATAATTTTTACCCCTACGCTATCCAACGCTTTCCCTACTGTTGCACTCACTGGAGTGGGAATAGTAATTTTTACCCCTACGCCATCCAACGCTTTCCCTACTGTTGCACTCACTTGAGTGGGAATTGTCATTTTTACCCCTACGCTATCCAACGCTTTCCCTACTGTTCCACTCACTGGCGTGGGAATAATAATTTTTACCCTCCCACTATCCAACAAATTCTTTACTTTTGCAATTGTTGGGAGTGTGAATACAAATTTTATTCCCTTGGCTATGTAATATTTTTAATTTTGTTATATTTAATGTAGTGTAAGTGATTAATTAACATAAAAAGTATTACTTTAAATATTTAAATTATTATTTATTATTTATTGTTATATTTAGATAATAGTTTTTTTATATATATATGTAAATATATTTGTAATAATGTTTTAAATGTTTTAAAATTAAGATTAATAGTTATTTCATAATATTATTAAGTAAATATTTATGTTAAAAAAATATTTTTACATTACATTTATTATTTTTACATTTTAAGCTTTTTTACATTATTTTAACTATGTTTTATTTAATTGTGTTTATTATTTAATTACTTTTATATTATTTTTAATACATTAAAAAAAATTGATATTTTAGTTAACTATATTTTAACTATCGATATTTTGTTCTCGATATTTTAGTACTTACCTGTTTGTAGATAGGGATTCTATATTCTGTCCCTCGATATTTTGGAGTCGATATTTTGGGCAGTCGATATTCTGTCCCTCGATATTCAGTTGCTGAACCATGATCAAGACCAATCTGGTCAAAACGCGTTGGTTTGTGAGCTTTTGTTGGTGATGGCTGTTACATACTGGATTAAATAAGCCTTGAAAGTAAATTTCCTGGAGTAAGAGTGATCTTCTTTGGTGGCGATATTAAATGTGGCTCTAGATTCCTTTACTGCACCACTTACACTGACCGTGAGCGCGCTGACACAAGGAATCAATTGGTAAAATATAAATATATTTAGAGCTCTTGGCTACAATTTGAATGAGTTGCAATCAGCACTTGTCAGAGTACAAGAATATGTTGCTCAACCTAGTACCAGCAGTGTGATTGTGAACTCTCCGAATCCGGATCTAATTAAAAAACTGTGGTAAATATTTGATTTACCGTCCTAATTTCTATGCAGGTAAGTACTTAACAAAAATAACTCAATCGGAAAGAAAGAGGCAGAGTCCGTGGTGTTAGAGTTCTTAGGGGTTTTATTCCTTAAAAAGGAATGGTCATGGTACCAGATCGGATATCATGTTCCTGCCACCACTGGGGTGCAGGAAGGGATAGAGCAATATTTTATTGACAATACATAGCTTATATACTTAAATCATACAATAGAAACCAATACAGTAGGCGTAACAGCTGGGAGAGACAAGATAAGAGCACACACGTGGTAGTGATACGTAATTAGAAGGTGTGAACTAGGCGTGAACATAGAGGCGTGTGCTAGAAACGTCATATGTAAGTGTCACAAGTAGGTGGGTACTTAGCAGAATTAGGCAATGTCAGCAGAAATCTGAGGCCTGGATGCGCGCGCAGCTGCATGACGCGTGAATGACGTGGAACTGGAGGGACCCGCCTCATTTCCCCACTTCCGCCCTGCCTTACACAGTGCAGGTCAGCGGGCTAGTGGTTGTTGACTACCCTGCATAAATTCTTGTGCTTCGTGGGTCACTATTGACAGACACAGCGACCCAGGCTGTGCAGACTACTCGGCTCATTGTACTAAACCTGATGAGCTGACTAACAGCTTTTAAAGCGGCTTTCCGCATTATTCACTTTTGCTTCGTGTGTTTTTAAATTGTAACAGTATTTTATCACGTTTTGTGCTTTACCATTCTCGCGCTTAGCGAGTGCTGCCTACCTGATTCTTCACGCTCCAGACCCCGGTCCGCCTCGGCTGAGTGCCGCTTGTGCGGAGGGTCGCCTGCAGAGCGCCATTGACCCGCCTCATTTCCCCACTTCCGCCCTGCCTTACACAGTGCAGGTCAGCGGGCTAGTGGTTGTTGACTACCCTGCATAAATTCTTGTGCTTCGTGGGTCACTATTGACAGACACAGCGACCCAGGCTGTGCAGACTACTCGCCTCATTGTACTAAACCTGATGAGCTGACTAACAGCTTTTAAAGCGGCTTTCCGCATTACTCACTTTTGCTTCGTGTGTTTTTAAATTGTAACAGTATTTTATCACGTTTTGTGCTTTACCATTCTCGCACTTAGCGAGTGCTGCCTACCTGATTCTTCACGCTCCAGACCCCGGTCCGCCTCGGCTGAGTGCCGCTTGTGCGGAGGGTCGCCTGCAGAGCGCCATTGACCCGCCTCATTTCCCCACTTCCGCCCTGCCTTACACAGTGCAGGTCAGCGGGCTAGTGGTTGTTGACTACCCTGCATAAATTCTTGTGCTTCGTGGGTCACTATTGACAGACACAGCGACCCAGGCTGTGCAGACTACTCGCCTCATTGTACTAAACCTGATGAGCTGACTAACAGCTTTTAAAGCGGCTTTCCGCATTATTCACTTTTGCTTCGTGTGTTTTTAAATTGTAACAGTATTTTATCACGTTTTGTGCTTTACCATTCTCGCGCTTAGCGAGTGCTGCCTACCTGATTCTTCACGCTCCAGACCCCGGTCCGCCTCGGCTGAGTGCCGCTTGTGCGGAGGGTCGCCTGCAGAGCGCCATTGACCCGCCTCATTTCCCCACTTCCGCCCTGCCTTACACAGTGCAGGTCAGCGGGCTAGTGGTTGTTGACTACCCTGCATAAATTCTTGTGCTTCGTGGGTCACTATTGACAGACACAGCGACCCAGGCTGTGCAGACTACTCGCCTCATTGTACTAAACCTGATGAGCTGACTAACAGCTTTTAAAGCGGCTTTCCGCATTATTCACTTTTGCTTCATGTGTTTTTAAATTGTAACAGTATTTTATCACGTTTTGTGCTTTACCATTCTCGCGCTTAGCGAGTGCTGCCTACCTGATTCTTCACGCTCCAGACCCCGGTCCGCCTCGGCTGAGTGCCGCTTGTGCGGAGGGTCGCCTGCAGAGCGCCATTGACCCGCCTCATTTCCCCACTTCCGCCCTGCCTTACACAGTGCAGGTCAGTGGGCTAGTGGTTAAACGTCCCTCCCACATAAAATGCCGGAATGGCGGAAGCGCAGCGGACGAGCGCAGCGGGAGCACCGACGTCGCGCCAAAGTCACGCCAAAGTCCTGCCCGTCTGCGCCCGTCCGCGCCGGGCCGCGCCCAGCGGTAGCTCACCCCGCCCCCACGCTCCGCTACTCTTCAGCGGACCTATGCTCTCTACAACACCCTGTTCCGCTGCCCCCTGAGGCCGCCAGGAGGGCTCAAGATTGCAGTATTTCTAACTCCCCCTGCTCGGCGCCCCCTTCCTCGCTCGACCCCGTCCCTTCTCCTGCCCCCTCTGACTCCCTTTCCCCCATTCCCCCTATCGCTACTCTTAAGATCCTTTACCTCAATACGCGCTCCATGGTGAAACACCAACTCGAGATCTTCCACCTATTAGATGACACCAAGGCAGACATTCTCTTTCTGTCAGAGACTTGGCTGACAGAAGACTCTGTACCCGACATTTTAGCCGCTCTTCCTAACGGCTACTACATCCTGCATGTTAATCGGCCCGGAGGGCAAGTTGGCGGCGGGGTCGCTGCTATCATCCGCAAAGAACACGTCTTTTCCATGCTAGACTGCACCCCTATCCCTCACTCTCAAACCCTTGTCATCCTGCTTCGCTCACCCTTCACTTCCCTTGTCTGTGTTCTTATGTACAGACCCCCCATTTATATGCCCTCCTTTGCTCTTTCAGTTGGGGAACTCCTTTCTCAGCTCCTTATTAACCACTCCAGAATTCTTTTTCTGGGTGATTTTAATTACTGGCCTTCTGATCCCCAAGAGAGCCGACTGTCAGAACTGTTTACGGAAACTCTTACCAGCCTGAATTATCAGCAGTCGATCTTCACTCCCACTCACTGTAAGGGCCATATACTTGACCAGGTTTGGTTGGCTAACCTTGACTCTTCGCCCCCCCTGGTCACTCCTTGTACATGGTCCGACCATTATCTTGTTTCCTTTTCTGATAACCTGGCCAGTTTTCACCGTCCTCTGCGCCCTGCTGGCATTATGGCCCGCAACTGGAAAAATGCCAATATGACTACTTTCCATTCGCTCCTGGCAGCTTCAACCCCTCCTGCTCTTGAATCCGTTTCCCTTCAAGCTTCCACTCTTGAGCGCTGGCTGAAGGCAGCTGCCGATGTTGTAGCCCCTCTAAAGTCCATCAAAATTTCTCGCCCCCATGACGCTCAGCGATGGTTCTCAGACCAGCTCAAACTCGATAAGCTGGCCCTTCGCCAGGCTGAACGTCGCTGGCGCCAGAAGTACGACCCCGTACTCAAGACTGAATTTACTACTCTCCTAAATAAATACAAATCTTCTATTCTTGAGGCTAAGACCTCCTACTTTTCATGCAGGATCCTGGAGTCGGCTTCAAAAGCTAAGGATATCTTCTCTATCGTTAATGAGCTTTCCCTCCCTGACCGTATCACCCTCCCGCCTGCTCCCACCCAGGCTCTGTGTGATGAGCTCAACTCTTTTTTTCGGGACAAGATTTCCACAATCAAAAATAATATTCCCCCGCCTACTCCTTCCAATTCTTTCCCTCTCCCTTCTGAAAATGCCCAGACCTTCCATACCTTCCCTCCTATTTCTATCACAGAATTTCACAGCCTCCTCCACAAAGTCAGCTCTGGCTCCCCCAGGGACTGCTGCCCTCCTCACATCTTTAAAGAAATCTTTAGGCTCTGCCCTGATCCTGCCCTGGCCCTCCTCAATTCCTCGCTGACATCAGGGGTTGTTCCTGAGGCTTTTAAGCAGGCCATTGTGTTACCTATCCTGAAGAAGCCTAGCGCAGACCCCCTTGTGATGAGTAATTATCGACCCATCTCTCTCCTTCCCTTTTTGGGAAAGATCTTGGAGACATATGTCACCAAGTGCCTCAGCTCCTTTGTGGAAACTTCCTCCTTCCTGGACCCTCATCAGGCGGGCTTTCGCCCACGACATTCCACAGAGATGGTGATTGCTGCAGTGATGGACACTCTTAGAACCGGCGCCGACAATAACATCCCCCAGGCTCTTGTCTTGCTAGATCTGTCGGCGGCTTTTGACACGGTCGATCATACCATCTTGATCGACCGTGTCAATAACGCCGGCATCCGTGGGATCGCCCTTCAGTGGGTTCGCTCCTTCTTACACGGCCGCTCCCAGGCTGTCCACCTCTCCACTTTCTCCGCCCCTTTCTCTTCCCTCACTTGTGGTGTTCCCCAAGGTTCAGCCCTCTCCCCGCTCCTTTTCAACTTATATATGCAACCACTTCTGGCATCCCTTCGTCACTCCCCAGCCACTATTTACAACTATGCTGATGATTTGCAATTGATTTTTCCCCTGGACACTTCCCCTACCTCCTGTCTTAACATCCAAACCACAATGTTACGTATTTCTGACTGGATGGCTCATAGCCAACTTAAGCTGAACCCGTCCAAAACGGAACTCGTTCTGGTGGGCGGTTCCACTAACCCCTGGAATGACAACTTTTGGCCATCTTCCCTTGGTACCCCCCCCCCGTCCAGTTAGTACTGTGAAAAGTCTAGGAGTGATCATCTCAGAGGATCTATCCATGAAATCTCAGATCTCTGCCGTCACATCGTCCTGCTTCTTCCAGCTGCGCAGGATTCGCAAGATCTGTAGATTCTTAACCAGAGAGGCACTCATTCTTACCATCCCATCTTAGCCTTGGTCATTTCCAGGGTTGACTTTTCTAACATCTTGTATGCGGGGATTCCCGCCTACCAGCTTCAAAAACTCCAGCTCATCCAGAACCAGGCGGCTCGCCTGGTGTTCCGTCAACCCAAACATCAGCACGTCTCCCCTCTCCTGAAGAGCCTTCATTGGCTCCCTGTGGCCAAACGGTGCTCCTTCAAACTTGGCTGCACCGTATTCAAGTCCCTTCACAACCACGCCCCCGAGTTCATTTCCTCCAAATTCAGGCGATACCTCCCATCCCGCAACCTTCGATCCTCTGCCGACAATCTCCTTTGCATTCCTTCGATTCGCCGAAAAAAACACGGTGGCCTCCGGTTCTCCTTTCTGGGCCCTACTTTCTGGAATTCCCTTCCTGTGCCCTTCCGTCACTGCCCTACTTATGATTTGTTCCGTAAAACCCTGAAAACCCACCTTTTTAAGCAGGCCGTTGAGTAATGCTCCCTGCCTCAGTTTGTTATGTCTGTTATGAGTGCCAAGAAACCGTATCGGTGTACGTGCGCGGTACAAATTTTTTTAACATAACATAACATAACAGCGGGGGACTTGACATTTACACTAGTGGAAAGAGACAGAAGTCTGGCATGTCAGATCAACTCGTACCTATATCATATCTGATATCTAATGTTTGGGAACCATATTATCTAGAGGAAAAGGTCTCTTGGGCAGAGGCTATTCCATACTGACTATGAGTGCGTGTATAAGCGTCTAAGTGTCTGCATGAGATGCGAGGGGGCATGGGCCTACCATGGTAACAGAGGCTATGAATTACTTGCACGGAGACAGTGAGGCCGGGCCCTTTGCTCTGCAGCTGGAAGATGTTTACTTGAACTAGTAGGCAGGAATGTATGTTTGAGGAGCGGAACAGATAATTCGAAGGTTGAATACAGTGTTGGCAGGCAGCAGGCTGAGCTAAGCGCTGTTAGCCGCACAGGGAGTAAGGCAGAGGTCACGGGTACAGAGGCAGCCCAGGCTGAGGCATTCAGAATCAGAAGGCAGGAAAAGGCTTGATGGCAGAATTCAGGGCCTACTTCGCCAGAGCTGAAAAACGTGTAAGTACACCACAAAAAGACGTTGGCATGGCATACTTAAGAACAGAATATTCAACCCATTCAGGGTGGATCTGAAAGAGGACATGTTAACGTTGGACGCAAATGTATTTGCGTCTTCATAGCTGGCACAGGAGGGAAGTTACATGCACTTTAAGCTGGTACATGGAGACGGTGGGGTACACGTTAGGGAACATTTCTTGACCATAAAATTTATATTTCCTCATTCCCTCCTTGTTCCCTACAGACCCTTCATGATATATCGATTCTCATGAACCGATCAGTCTGTTCTTGTAACATTATTTGCTCTTCTTTATTCTTTTCGCGTTTTAAGTGAAAACTGGAATGTGCAATACATGAAGTGGCGCACAGACCACAAATCGCTGGCCCACACTGTAGGCACAGGCAGCAACTGAATACTATGACAAGGGCAATGCCTAGGAAGGATAGGATCTTCCATCCCCAAGCGGTCAACGTTGTCCAGAACCAACCGGACCAAGTCCAGGTGCCTGGATTCTGATGTATCAAACTTGCAATCTTATGAAGACGTGTAATAGCTTTATATACTGTAGGCGCGTTTTCTGGAATGAAAACACAGCAACTTGACCCGATGACCTTACAAGCTCCGCCCCTATCTGCTAGGATGACGTCAATAACAAGACGATTCTGGAGAACAACAACCCGCATGGCAGATTGCTCCTCTGTTAAGTTGCCTAGAGCGGAGGTAGTTTCATTCACTACTGCTTCGAGTGTTCTAGTTAATCTTCGTATCAGTTTACTATTTTGGACGGGACCTGTGAAGAAAAAGAATCCTTTATTGAAATCTGTGTATTGCTCCCATGCCGTTTCAGTATAGTCGACAATCGGGAGATCTCTTCGGAGTCTATTCTTTACTAGATTTGTATTTCTGTGATAATCAGGAGGGGCTAGAAAAACAGGTGGCAGAAGGAATGCAATGTAACAGGTACCATCCCAATCTAGAGGTAAGCGTATGTATGCGGTATGGCCACAAACAAAATAGGAATGACGAGTAGCTCTATAGGAAGATTTGCCTTGATCACTGAATTCGACCACGGTAGTACATTTGCTATGACCTAAGTGTACTGAACCCTTCTTTCTGACACATAAGTCACCTTTGACTGGTAATACTGACATAGCAGGGAGAACTGGTGCAGCTTCGGATTCGACAGTAAGAATCATAAGGTTAATTGTATAATTACCTAATCCATATACTTCATTTTCTAGATCAGTTCCTATTCTAGTGGGAAGTCCCTTTTTGTCAGGATAACAGGCGTTAAGCAGAACTAAGTTCAAGTTTCCCCAAACCCAGTTTCCCTCGAAAACAGCAATATCAGGATCTAAGGAATTAATTATTCTAAACCATGCTCCACAAGAGCCATTATGTGTGAACGGGTACGGAAAGAGGGGCAGAACTCCCTTGTATTTCTGATAGGGAGGGAGTCGGCCACATATCCAACAATTTGTAGCATTATTAGTCAGATGGGAGTGATGTAACATACTAATGAAGGTGTTGTTGCGCAGCGCAAGTCTATAAGATAACTCATGGGGGGTAACTCGCTAAAAGAATGTTCGGCAGTGACATTGTAAGCAGATTGTTCACGCTTGAAGATAGGGTAGTATATGGGAAGCAATATACTGGCAACAATAATCAGAAGACTTAGAAAAAACATAATCAATAATGTCACTATACAGTGACTACGGAGTGATTTACAATATGCATGTTTCTTGATCTCTCTCTATCTCGATCTAGGGGATACATGTCAGAAACTATTTAACCGATTCACCTAGGGGAGGACTTAAACAATTAAACTGTCTGACTTGCTAGATCGAAGTTTTGTTCGATACTCCTCTTGGGGAGTTTTCTCTCTTTTTGGAACTTTGAAGTCTTTAGTATCGAGGCAGTCCTTTGAGGGGGTGGACGAGTCAGTTTCTGGCAACAGTTCATTACATTTTTTAATATGACTCGTGTGGATCCACCCCTTTCGGCCTTCCACTTTGATTGCGGTCCTCGTGGTAAGAAGGACGATCTTCGGCTCCTTCCAGCGGGGCTCCAGCGGGCTTTTCCTGTCGAAGTTACGAATTAAGACTGTATCCCCGGGACGGACATCGTGTGGCTTTACATCAGTGTTGTCGGGAAAGGCTGCAGCAACCTGTGAACGACATGATTGGAGTGCAGACATCAAGGAGGCAAGGTAATCTGTCAGCATGTTACAATCAACATCGGTTATTTTCTTAGGCATGGGCGTCCCCCACATATTCGGTGGTCTGCCAAAGACCACTTCATACGGGGATAGTCCTGATCTCGAATGGGGGACCATTCTCATATAGAACAGTGCAACTGGCAGGGCGACTATCCAGTCGACCCCTTTCTCTTTACAGACTTTAGCAAGGCGTGTTTTCAGTGTCTGGTTATGCCTCTCTACAAGGCCAGCGGCTTCGGGATGTCGGACGCAGTGGAATTTCCACTGATATCCTAGCAGAAGGGAAACCTGTTTCATGAGCTCGGATGAGAATGGCTGTCCGTTATCTGAGTACACGACACGAGGCAAGCCGTACCGTGGGAAGAATTCTCGAACCAGCTGCCTGGCAGTGGTCGGAGCAGTGTAATCTGGGACTGGATATGCTTCGGTCCAACGGGAAAGTGCACAAACAACTACGAGGACGTACTTAAATCCTCGACAACGGTCCATCTGGATATAATCCATCTGGAGGACTTCAAAAGGGTGATCAGGAGGATGGAATCCACCTTGCTCTACAGGGACGCTTTTACCTGGATTGAACTGACAACAGATCATGCAAGTACGCACTTTCTGTTTTGCTGCTGCTCGTAAGTGTTTGTTGTACCAGAGATTCTGTAAGCTGTCTAACATAGCTTTTTCTCCTAGATGTGCTGGACTATGTGCTGTATTTATTATGACTTGAACCATAGAGTCGGGGAGAAACCATGTAGATTTTCCCTTCGTCATCCAACCTTGATCTGTCGGGATCCCTCCTAGTTCAGTCCATTTCTTTATTTCATCTGGAGTAGCATGTGTCTGAATATCGATTACATCTAGTGTGGGATCCCTAACTGTCATACAATGTGTCGGTACTATTGTCTTTGTCATATCAGTTGTCTGGGTGTGAGTCAATGCTGTATGTTTTGCTGTTTGGTCTGCCAGGTCGTTACCCTGGGAAATGGAATCTGTAACTTTAGTATGTGCTTTGTACTTCATGATGGATATGCCTGAAGGCAGATGTATTGCCTCTAATAGTGCTTGAATGAGGGGACCGTGTTGGATCTTGGCACCGTGAGAGGTCAGGAAACCTCGTTCTTGCCATAACACTCCGAAGTCGTGTACAACTCCAAAAGCATAACGTGAATCTGTGTATATGTTAACATTTCTGTTCTTGGCTAGTATACAGGCTCGGGTCAGAGCGATGAGCTCTGCTGCTTGAGCAGACAGTGTATCAATACGATATGTTTCTTTAACTTCAGTTTCAGTGGTCACTGCATAGGCGGCCACTAATTCTCCTGTGTTTGTTCTCATACATGAACCATCCACATAAAGTGTCAGGTCTGGATTTGTCAGTGGAACATCAGTTAAGTCTCGTCGGGGTTTTGTTACTGCATTAATGATCTCTATACAATCATGCGGGGCTGAATTAGTCATAATCGAAGGTAACAATGTTGCGGGATTCAGGATGTTACAGCGTCTGATTTCTATGTGTGGCTGGAATAGTGTCAGTTCATAACCTGTCAGTCGTGCTATAGTAAAGTGTTGAGTCTGAGTTCGGTTTAGATGAACCTCTACAGAATGTGGAACTTGTACTGTTAATTGATGTCCTAAGACAATTGAATCGCTCTGTCTGATTGCTAGGGCTGTCGCTGCAACTGACTTTAAGCACGCAGGGAGTGCCTGGGCTACTGAATCCAATGTACTTGAAAAATAAGCGCAAGGCTTATGTGAACCTGCTTGATCTTGAGTGAGGACAGACAACGCTGTACCATCACGTTCTGTAACAAAAAGTGTAAAGGGTTTGCTGTAACATGGTGTCGCTAGAACTGGTGCTTGACATAAAGCTTTCTTTAATTCCTCAAAGGCCTGTGTATGTTCCTGAGTCCAAGGAAGGGCAGTCGAAGTCGCTGCCTCCTGTGTTGTCAACTGAATGAGTGGTTTAGCTAGAAATGCATACTGGGGAATCCATTGTCTGCAGTACGAGGTGAGGCCTATAAAGGCCCGCACTTCCTTTTGTGTCTGGGGTTGTGGCATATTTACAATTAACTGGATGCGGTCAGGAGTGAGCTGTCTCCCCACTTTGGACAGCAAGTGACCCAAGTACACAACTTGCTGAACACAGAATTGTAGCTTCGAAGGAGACACCTTGTGTCCCTTGTCGGCCAAAAAATGTAAAACTGTCAGTGATGCTTGTTCACATTCGGGTTCACTTCGTGCGGTGATCAGCAGATCATCGACGTATTGCAGTAAAGCGGTGTTAACTGGCATTTGAATACAATCGAGTTGTCTTTTCAGTGCTTGACTATAGATGCTGGGGCTTTCTGTGAATCCTTGAGGTGCGCGTGAAAATTTGAAACTTCGTCCATTTAAACTGAATCCGAAGAGGTATTGGCTCTCTGGATCAATGGGCACACTGAAGAAGGCGTTCTTGAGGTCAATTACAGTAAAGAACGTTGCTTCTGAATCAATAGCAGTCAATAGGGAAGAGATGTCGGGAACCACAGGGTACTGTGGAACAATGCATTTATTCAGTTCTCGTAAATCAATCACCAACCGATATACTGGCGGTGCATTGGGATCAGTACGTTTAAGAATCGGAATGATAGGGGAATTACAGATATTGGAGTCGGTCTCTACGACCACTCCTTGGGCAATGAGCTCTTCAATGATTTCCAGTAAAGCCACTACAGCATCGGGTGGTAACTTGTATTGTCTGATTCTTGGTAAAACAACTCCTTGTTTGAGTGTAACACGGTATGGTGTGATGTGCATGCAACCTACATCGGTCGGGCCTTGTGCCCACAGGTGCTTTGGTACATTTTTCAATCTGACATCAAACTCTCGTAATACATAGTGACCCTTAAAGTCACGCAAAAAGAGTCTAACTCCTTCCGGAGAACAACATATCACAGCTCCTAGAGCCTTCAATGTTTTGATACCTAACAGATTTTCTGGACACGATTTCGTAAGTAACAAGTCTGTAACACGTGATAATGGACCCACAGCCAAGGGGACGGGTTTCGATACCTCATTTATAATAGGCTGTCCTGAAAAACCAAGGGAAACATTCTGTGAGCCTGAGAGGGATGCCCCTGGGACTTCATTATGGCTGATTGTTGTGCGGCTTGCCCCTGTGTCAATTAAAAACTTTCTGTCTTTTCCCAATACTTGACTGTGTACGTAAGGACCCTCTTGATCTACAGGAATCTCAATAAGAGGCAAGCCAACCTCCCTCTCTAGGCTGTTTCATGTGTATCGTTGATAATCGGGATAATCAGATTGGGCATACTGGCACATCTGCCGTGAAACTTGCTGCGTTGTGGCTATGGGCTGTGACTGTGGCTGTGATACCGCTGCTGTCTGTGCTGTATGTGGTGGAGCATGCATAGGTTGTGAATTCTGTGAAGTCTGTTGCTGACCCTGATCTTGTCTAGGCGGATGCGGTCTTTCTTTAGTTTTACCTGTTGCTATATTGTGTTTCAGGACTGGGCATTCATGTACGTAGTGACCTGGCTGCTTGCAATAATTGCATGTCCCTTTAACGGGAGCTGCGGCATTACCTGTCTGGGTCGTACCCTTTCTCT
Organism: Lissotriton vulgaris; assembly: GCF_964263255.1. Lineage (NCBI taxonomy): Eukaryota > Metazoa > Chordata > Amphibia > Caudata > Salamandridae > Lissotriton > Lissotriton vulgaris. Next base: position 764,961,612 of record NC_141685.1, on the reverse strand, counting down.
GGCCGTCGGCTGGAACCGACTGGGCCACTAACATTTTCATTTTCGTGTCTTTCATACGTCTCTGTTCGTGATCCTGTTCTTCTCTAATTCTGTTCTGATGGTATTGTAACATTTGTAACATCTGGGATGGCGTATTTGCTTGCCATGTACTTTCAACTTTATATACACGGTTTTTGACTGCTGTCAGGGAATTCTCGACTAACTTCGATACAAAAAGATGTGGGTACGACTCGCTACCTGGTTTTAGGCCACTATTAATAATGAAACATTTCTCGAATCTTGAATAGAAGTCACTAGTATCTTCATCGTGTTTCTGTTTACAGGCTGAGATTGCGTCCCAGTCTTCCTTTTTGGTGGTCAGTAATCTTGGCAGAACCTGTACTATCAAACCTGGTAATGCTTTAGCTTTCTCCCCAAGGCCTAGCCCTGGGGTACGAAGTTTCTCCTCGTCTTCTATTTCTGTCCATATAATCTTTTTGTCTCCCACCTCCCATTCTCTTTCCTTGAGTTTCTCGTAGATGCCGGTGGGCAGCAGTACCTTTAACATTTTCATGATATCTGCATATGTGTAATCTCCCATCAGTAACATGTCTTTAAGTTCTCTGTGAAAACCTGCAGGGTCTTTATCGTGACAGGGTACTAGTTTCTTCATCTCCAATAGTTCTAACTTGGTCAGAGGTGTGTGTACATACACACGTTTCAAGGTATTATCGGTACCCATAACTGGATGTACTTCTCGTAAAGGGTTCTGTCTTTCTAAACGCTCCATATGATACATTTTTCTTTCTGGGGGCGGAGCGGGAACATATTGTGGGCCTAAGAAAGTGTTATATCTGTGCTGTTGTTCTAGAATTATTTGGATTAACTTGGTACTTAGGCCTCTCCATCTATCCATGAGCAGTGCTTCTAATGTATCGTGTAAGGGACCTGGATCAGAATGTTTATTTCTGTATAACGTGAGGAGGTGCTGAATCATATATATACCTGCTAATTTCTGCTCGTCTGGGGATAGGTTCAGAAATGTCTGCGCTACTGTGTCATCATTGTATATATTAGGATTGTCAGCCCATAGTACTGCTGACCGGGCTAGTTCTTGTTCATCCATAGAATTGAGTACATGGTACCCCATTCGTTCTCGAAGCATTTTATCAGTGTCCTGAAACAGATATTCAGGAGATTTCGGTTTTGATATGCCAGAGAGAAAAACTCTCTTGCTTTCTGGATGAATGCCTTTCCTAAGGTAAGTTCCCTTACCTACATACGCTATCGTATCGGTAGTTATTTCTGGTTCTTCAGGTCCTTCCTCCTCCTCGGAGGAGGCATTCTCTTTTTCTTTTTCGTGTATTTCTATTACTGCTTTTCTTATTTTCTTGTACATACTAGCTATACAATTCACTTTATCATGTTTTCCTTCGGCTATATTTTGACCCCACCTGTTTAGTGCTTCCATTTCATCCTGTTCTGTCTCAGGCCTGTCTCGTTCTCTTATTAAGCAATTTATGAAAAAACGTAATATATATGCTTGAGTGTCAACTTTCTGATGTGCCAGGGCCTCCTTAATACTTTCAGGATTTTCCCCAGTCTGGACAAAATGATATATTCTATCTAGGTGATCAGTCATCCCTGAGAATAACACTAGGTAATCTGTAGCTTGTCGCAAACGTAGTGATGCTATCAACATTCTATCGTCTTTGCCGGGTACTGGATCGTATCTGCAAACTGGAAGTTGTTCTTTGAGTATGTCGAGACGGGGTGACTGGAGTGTAGGGTGCTTCTGCATGTCCCTAAGGTGTAATCTGTGTGGTGCTGGCGGGGTCTGGTAACCCCCGGTTGCACCTCCTGAGGCGGAGGCTTGGGCATTATCCCTCTGTGGAGTCTGTATGTGTACTTGAACTTGTCTCTTAATAGGATCAGGCAAAAACGGATTTGGTATCTTAACCTTAGGTGTGGGAAGTGGTGGGGGTGGAGGGACGACAGGCTGTCGGACGGGGGAACTTTGTTGCGGTAATGGCGGGATATGGTCTGGAGGCTGGTTGCCACCTCCGTCCCCGTCACCGTCAGTGGGCGGGGCGTGTGAATTGGTGTAAGCGGGTGCTACATCGTCTAGATAGGAATTCAGAAATATGTCTTTAGTAGTCCTGTGATTTACTTTAGTTGGAACCAATGGTGGCGGCAGATTTTTCGGTATTTCTGAAGTGGTTTCAGGCGAACCCTCGGCCACAAGATACATGCCATTTACAAGATTGTTTCGTGCGCGGTCTACTTGTTCTGCTTTTACTCGGATCCCTTCATTAACTAATTCGTTTTCTCGGACTTTATCCGATGCCTCTCTAAGTCTGTCTTCTTTTCGTAGCTCTTTCTCGGCTCGTTTATGTGATTCTTTACGCCACAATTCTATGGCATCTTTCTGTGATTGTCTGGCTTTCTTTCTCCATAGTGCTTCTTCTACTTTCAGGATGCACTCAGCATCCCACGTTCCTGTAACGGGCCATCTGTGTCTTTCTTCTAGGTGCTTAGTATAATCGGCCCATAAATCTAGATACAATATGGCGTCTATGCCATGCTTATGGTACATGAAATTTCCAGGCGTGTCCCTAGGGGGGATAGGAATTTCCTCCTCTAGTATCCCTTTCCTAGTTCCTATCTGCTTTAACTTATTGAAAAACGGCATCTTGTTTACTTAACACTGTATACTCGAACCTCGCTACTTAACTCTGAACACAACTAACTACACAAAAACACAATGATGTACATTAAACAATCACTCATACCACAACATTAATCACATGAAAAACATTTTGAACATATATCTCTACCCTAGATACTGGATGTACTGCTAAACAGCACAGATACACTGTCGAAGACAGTGCAAGAACTTGAATAACTGATATACTGCTAAACAGTACAGATACACTGTCTAAAACAGTGCAGACCGCGTTTGTGTACCCAAACCCGTCTTTACCGGATACATAATAATGCACCCGTCTAGATACGTCCCAGCAATGGTACTCACCGGGAAGCACGGAATCGGAAGGCCTCAAAAAACTCGACTGGACTGGACCGGACTGGACTGGACTCGACTCGACACGTGGATACTTCGGAAACTGGTGGGCCTCTTGACACCTCGGACCTTGCTTCTTTCGGCTAGGCTCTGGTCGGGATCCTCCGCACTCCTCACCGCCTCGTCTGGGTGCTGATCGCAGTCTCCGTCACCTCCGTGGGCCAGAGGGAGATACAGGAAATCCTGCGGGTACGCGTAGTTCCGTCTTGACTGATGGCAGGTGGCAAAGCTTGCAACGCACCATCCGGCGCGTGGGGTGGGGGAGGGGTACCTGTTCGGGCGCCAAAATAATGTGGTAAATATTTGATTTACCGTCCTAATTTCTATGCAGGTAAGTACTTAACAAAAATAACTCAATCGGAAAGAAAGAGGCAGAGTCCGTGGTGTTAGAGTTCTTAGGGGTTTTATTCCTTAAAAAGGAATGGTCATGGTACCAGATCGGATATCATGTTCCTGCCACCACTGGGGTGCAGGAAGGGATAGAGCAATATTTTATTGACAATACATAGCTTATATACTTAAATCATACAATAGAAACCAATACAGTAGGCGTAACAGCTGGGAGAGACAAGATAAGAGCACACACGTGATAGTGATACGTAATTAGAAGGCGTGAACTAGGCGTGAACATAGAGGCGTGTGCTAGAAACGTCATATGTAAGTGTCACAAGTAGGTGGGTACTTAGAAGAATTAGGCAATGTCAGCAGAAATCTGAGGCCTGGATGCGCGCGCAGCTGCATGACGCGTGAATGACGTGGAACTGGAGGGAGCGGGGGACTTGACATTTACACTAGTGGAAAGAGACAGAAGTCTGGCATGTCAGATCAACTCGTACCTATATCATATCTGATATCTAATGTTTGGGAACCATATTATCTAGAGGAAAAGGTCTCTTGGGCAGAGGCTATTCTATACTGACTATGAGTGCGTGTATAAGCGTCTAAGTGTCTGCATGAGATGCGAGGGGGCATGGGCCTACCATGGTAACAGAGGCTATGAATTACTTGCACGGAGACAGTGAGGCCGGGCCCTTTGCTCTGCAGCTGGAAGATGTTTACTTGAACTAGTAGGCAGGAATGTATGTTTGAGGAGCGGAACAGATAATTCGAAGGTTGAATACAGTGTTGGCAGGCAGCAGGCTGAGCTAAGCGCCGTTAGCCGCACAGGGAGTAAGGCAGAGGTCACGGGTACAGAGGCAGCCCAGGCTGAGGCATTCAGAATCAGAAGGCAGGAAAAGGCTCGATGGCAGAATTCAGGGCCTACTTCGCCAGAGCTGAAAAACGTGTAAGTACACCACAAAAAGACGTTGGCATGGCATACTTAAGAACAGAATATTCAACCCATTCAGGGTGGATCTGAAAGAGGACATGTTAACGTTGGACGCAAATGTATTTGCGTCTTCATAGCTGGCACAGGAGGGAAGTTACATGCACTTTAAGCTGGTACATGGAGACGGTGGGGTACACGTTAGGGAACATTTCTTGACCATAAAATTTATATTTCCTCAAAACCAGTGGTGAGATTGATTACCACTTTCAGTAGCCAAGAAAAGCAAGTGAGAAATATAGTTACCAAACATTGGCTGATCCTTACAACTGTTATTACACTGGCACCAGAGTTAGAAACACATCCAGTCATAACTTTTAGGAGAGCACCCTCCATGAGGGATGCTCTAGTAAGAACTAGTCTTGAAGTATGCAATAAAAGTAATTGGCTGACAAACAGAGAAGGTTTTTTTAAATGTAGCTCGTGCAAATCCTGCAAGTTTGGAGTAAATAAACAGGAATTTGAGGACACATTCTCTCCTGTGCCCAACAAAATACAAGGCCTTTACTCTTGCAAAACAGAGTTTGCAGTTTATGTACTGGAGTGCACATGCCAACTGAAATATGTTGGCAGCACTAAACTCCCTGTTTTTAACCGCATTTCACAGCATCTTAGGGCTATTGTGAATTCTGACCCTGCGTATCCGGTAGCCCGTCATTTTAAATTGGTACACCAAAAGAATCTAAATGATCTTCGGTACTTTGTAACTGACGCTGTTCCCAAATCTATTAGAGGAGGGAATAGAGAGAAGAAATTGCGCCAATTAGAAAGTAAATACATTGTATGGTTAGATACCAAGATGCAAAATGGGCTTAATACAGGAGAAGATCTTTACACTTTTTCATAAACCTTTTCTGGGTTTTACAGCTTTTACGATCATTTAACACTAATTGTGTTTCTTATTTATTTTACTGAATAAAAATATATCAGTCATGAGATTAGTTTGTTTTACCTTCAATGTAATATCTGTCTATTTGAACTGTGCTCCTTTTACAATTTTTTTTTTTTTTTTTAAAACCTTTATTTACAAATGCACAGTACACAGCGTCTGCCTACAACCCCGCAGGGCCGGCCGCTATGACAAAAAACAGGCTGAGCGAAAAGTGCAAATACGAGGCAGCACGTTGCTGGAGCAATCTCTCACATCAACATTATCGGCAAGAGCGTAACATCATACAAATAGGATAAGAAAGGTTTAATTTTATGTTTTTGTCGAAGTGAACACTAACAAACAAACACATGGTATCATTGTGGCAAGGGTTGCTGGAGGTGGGGGGGGGAATGAATGTAGGAGAAACGACGATGGCGAGGGGGGGGTGGAGCGCGCAAGAAAGCATATGGTGAGAATAGGAAAGGAACGTAAATCACGGAGAGGAGGGGAGAGGGACCTCGTAGTCAAGTGGGGGAGAACAGATGTCTCCACGATAAGCATTCCAGGGAGCCCAAACCCTGGACCACTTCCCCGGACGCCCCCGGGCCTCATATACCGTCTTCTCTCGGAACATGGACCAGTCCATGTTCTCTTTCCAGGCACTCAACACTGGCGGTCTAGGGGAGCCCCAAAGCTGCGCAATATCCCTCTTCGCGATCATATTGCCAAGGGTGACCCAAAGTGTCTGGGCAGCAGTGCAGTCAGACGGTTCCCATACATTCAAGAGACAACGACGCGCCTCAGGAAGCAATGGGACCCCCGTGACACGACTCATCACATCATGCACCCTAGACCAGTACGCTACAATCATCGGACATTCCCAGAGAACGTGAAGAAAGGTACCATCCATCCCACACCCACGCTTGCATCGACCATCCGAAACCAAACCCATTCGCACCAGACGCATTCCAGTAAGATACACGCGATGAAGGATTTTCAATTGGACAAAGCGAAGTCGTGCAGGAATAGCCACCTCCTTAGGGGAGGACACGGCGGACTGCCAGTCCTCGTCGTCCAATTCGAGTCCGTCGGCCATCCAGGCAGCCCGGAGCTTCTCGAGCTGGTCAGTTCTGTTATTAATGAGCTTCTTGTAAATTAAGGAGATGGTACTGTCTGGGACGTGGCCATCTAGAACTCGATCCTCCAAGGGGGAGGACTGCGGAACGTCCGTACCGGGGGGGAAGACAGATGACAAGGCATGCCTCACCTGCATATACCGGAAATGCTCCCTATCATCGAGCCGGTATTCTAGCTTCAGCGATTCAAAGGACTTAACCGCGCCACGTGTCCACAGGTCCCCCACCGTGCCAATCCCAATCATGTCCCATTTCTCAAACCCTTTCGTCTTCCACAGGTTGCCCAGACGTTCCGAATCATACAGTGGTGTCATACGTGTCAGTCTACCACCCCAGCCCGTGGCCACCGTAGCGTCTCGCCATGCCCGCACCGCACATTTCGTTGGGCCCGTAAGGAGTCGGAAGGGGGCCTTAGAGTACAGCGCCCTATTAAAGTTGCCACCGGGCAACAGCAATTTATCCAAAGCAAAGGCAGGAGCGGGCTCCGGTGCGTATGTCGCATGGTTAATGGCACTCAGGTGTGAGGCCCAGTAGTATCGTCTAATGTCCGGCAGCGCAATACCTCCGTCGTACCAGGAGAGCGTGAGCTTGGATAAGGCAATGCGGGCACGGCCGTCCCAGATAAGTTGCCGCTGTAAACTCTCGACTTCGTGGAAATAGCGAGCTGGAACAGGGTCGAAGAAATTTTGCAGGGCATAGAGGAATCGAGGGAGCGACATCATTTTAAAGAGCGCCGCCCGGCCCAACGGAGATAAAGGCAAATCGCGCCAACGCCGAACGTCCTGCTTCAGTCTGCGGAGTGGGGCATACAAGTTCCGCTCATAGCGGACCGAAGAAATCATGGATACATGGACCCCAAGATATTTAAAACCGTCCGTCGCTACCAGAATGGGGAATCTGCGGGGGAGAGGCGGCAGAGTACCAGCTATGGCGTAGACACAGGACTTGGTCCAATTAATAACAAGTCCCGAGTTTTTACCGAAGGACGTGAGGACGTCGAAAAGAACATTGAGCGACTTCTGAGGGGAAGTGAGATAGAGGAGGATGTCGTCCGCGTACAAGGAGACACGATCCTCAAGGTCAGGGGACCATCGGATCCCTTTGATCGAGGGTTCCCACCGGAGCCACGCGGCCAGAGGTTCGAGTGCCAAAGCGAACAAAAGCGGAGAAAGAGGACAGCCTTGACGTGTGCCACGGCCCAAGGGGAAGGGGTCCGAGCACCGACCATTCACCGCGACCTGGGCTAGCGGCTGTTCATAGAGAAGCTTGACCCAAGCGATGAAATTGGGGCCAAAGCCAAATTTAGCGAGGGCAGCCCATAGGTAGGGCCATTCAATAGTGTCAAATGCCATCGTGGCATCAAGGGAAGCGACTACTGCTGGCTCGGCGAGAATAGGAGCTCTCGCGAGGACACTGTGGAGCCTACGCAAATTAAGAGCAGTGTTCCTGTGGGGGATGAAGCCGGATTGATCCGGGTGGATCAGGTCACAAATCACAGCAAGCATCCGATTGGCCAGCACCTTAGCGAGGATTTTGGGTTCCGCATTAAGGAGGGAGATGGGGCGGTACGAGGCACAACGGTCACGAGGTTTGCCATCCTTATAAATGACCACTATGGTAGCGAGGCGCTGCTCAAGGGGGAGGCATCCAGCCTCAACCGCCTCGAGGAACATGCGACGCAGGTGGGCGGCCATCTTGTCGGGGCAGAGCTTGTAGAGTTCAATGGGGAGTCCATTAGGGCCCATTGCCTTACCCGAGCGAAGGGAACGAATTGCAAGGGCAATCTCGTCGACAGTAAAGGGGGCCTCCAGAGCGAGGCAGTCCGCATCAGACACAGTAGGCAGAGCAATGTCACGTAGGAGTAGCCTAGAGTCGGCCTCATCTCGATCACTAACAGGCGTACAAACCGTACGGAAGTGGTCAACAAAGCACTCAACAATCTCACCCGGATCGAAGACAGTCACACCAGAATCACGAACAATGGAGGGAACAACACGACTCGCACGCTCAGTCTTATCCAACCACGCAAGAAGCTTGCTAGCCTTGTCACCCACATCATACAGTCGACCAAGTTGATTAGACCGCATCAATTTAGCAGCATCTGTGACACAGGCTTTATAGTCTGCTTGCTTTAATTCCAATTCATGCAACAGTGCAGGCGTGTCATTCCCACCCAACTCACTTTCAAGCGCAGTGATTTCAGTTTCAAGGGCCACAACAGCCTCCCTCTTGACCCTACGCTCGGTGGCAATGAGTGACAGGGCGGAACCCCGAATAACCGTCTTAAAGGCCTCCCAGAGAACAGTGGGGGAAGTGACTGAGCCCATATTCTCAGAAAAATAGCAATCTATTGCCTTAATCAAGTCTGAGCGGAGCCGAGGGTTTCGAAAGTGCCAAGGAGGGATCGGGGGAACTCTGTTACCAGGAAGACCGCCCACAGAAATAGTAATTAGCAGGGGGGAGTGGTCCCAGATACCCCGGGGGAGATGTCGAATCTCACGAACAGTGGACAAAGTGGAGGCTAACATAAGAAAATAGTCGATGCGGGAGAGGCTGCCGTGCGCACCAGAGTGAAAAGTGTATTGGTGGAGTGTGGGATGTAGTGAGCGCCAGACATCAACTAAACCAAAAGTGTCAGCCATTGCACTGAGCCACATCTGGGACTGTGGCAATACTCTAGGGGGTAGCCTGTCGCAGTCGCCGGACATGACAGAATTGAAGTCCCCGCCCAGGACCAACAAGCCGTCTGGCAGCCCAAGGAGAGTCCTGCCTAAATCAGCATAAGTGGTAGCCTGCAGTCCCGGGGGGATATAGACAACAACAAACACGACCTGCTTACCCTCCCACCTCCCCGAGACAGCAGCATACCGCCCACGCTCATCAAGGATAACATCGTCGATAGCAAGAGCAAGGGAAGACCTTACCATAATACCCACACCCCGGGAACCCGAGGTGAAACCCGCATGTGCAACCAGTTGATAACCCCGGCGGTCTAAGGCCTTGCAAGCATTGCCAATCAAGTGGGTCTCCTGAAGAAACACAACATCAGGGGCGTGGCGCCTCAAGAATTGCAGTACAATGCCCCGCTTAATCCTGTCACCCAAACCATTTGCGTTCCAAGAAAGAATCCGCATTTCACCCCCTCCCATTGCTACAAAAACATTCCACACCCACCCCCCAGCAGAACCCAGTATGAAAAGTCATTGCAAGATATGAAATACCATGTAACAAAGAACAAAACAGATTAAACAAAACAGAACCCAGTCCCCAAACACCAACCCCAAGACCCAAACCCGTTACAACACCCCCCTCCCTGCACCCCTGCTGACTAAAAAGCCACCCCCAACTGCAGTGTGCCTGTCGCCCCATACTTCTACACAAAGAACCCCCCGAGGAGGAAGGGAGAAATCACCCGTTACCGCACCGCCACGGGCAGAGTCATTAGGGAATAAGTCAATGTACACAGTACGTTTCATAGTCTCAATCGGAACCTCTAGGGCATCTGTTACTCCTGGGCCGCTGCACCACCTTCCGCACCACCAGGGCCTCCGCTCCCAAAGTCCTCTGCCGGCAACGAGTCCAGCCAGTCGGCTACACGTTCAGGTTGATCAAAGAAATAGGCACGCTCCCGATATTCGATCCGGAGCCGGGCCGGAAACAGCATGGCATATTTCAGTCCCCGGTCCCTTAGACGACGCTTCACTCCAAGGAAACCTGATCTTTGCCGCTGCACTTGAGGAGTGAAATCGGGATATATGGAGACAGAGTTATTGTCATACTTCAGGGGACCATGTTTACGGGCGGCCTGGAGGATAGCATCCCTGTCCCGGTAGTGAAAAAGCCTGGCGATGATAGGCCTCGGTGGGTTCCCCGGCTTCACTTGACCTCCAGGAAAACGATAGGCGCGCTCCACGGCAAAGAACTTACTAAGTCCCGCCGGAGCCAGTTGGGCGACTATGAGTTCCTCGACCAAGAGATCGGTAGCTACAGCACCATCACCTTCCGGCACTCCGACAAGGCGTATGTTGTTCCGCCTGGCCCTGTTGTCATAGTCCTCCATCCGCTTAAGCAGTAAGTCGTGCGATGCACGTAGATTGCCAATTTCGGATTGCGCCTCAGCCATGTCGTTCACCAGGCTCGACGTTTTAAGATCTAGTGCCTTCACCCGCTCATTTGTTTTGGCCAAATCGGCCCGAATCAGAGTCACATCCACCGCCACCGTGTCTATTTTGGTCACCACGGCTTCAAATTGTTGACTCATGTCGGCCTTGAGGCCAGTAATGGCAGCCATTAGGTCTTGGAGCGACACTTCCGAAGTAGACGATGTGTCCGTTTGAAGTCCTTCAGCACCCATACATACGGTCCCGGGGGAGCCCCTCGGCTGGGTGTAGCGTTCGATCATGTTTGACTGGATCGATCCCCCCCGGGTTGCCGCTTTCCGGCGTTTTTCGGCCTCCACTTTCGTCGCCATCTCGCATTCAGTGTCGGTCAGATAGCCAGGGAAAGTGACGAGAAGGTAGAAAAGTCTCGAAACTCCGATGCGCCGCTGAGACAGAGGTGTCGCAGCCTCCTTGGCAGTCCAACGGAGGATAGTGCAGGCTGAGAGGGCCGCAGGCAAGGCAGAGTAGGAGGAGACGGGAACAAAGAAAAGGAAACCGAAAGTGAAAGCAATACACCTCCGGCGGGCCAGATGCCGGGCAGCCGTTGTTGTTCAATTACAGGTCGGCCAAAGTGGGCAGCCGAGTCCCCGGTCGCGCCCGCGGGCAGGCCAGAAAGTTGCAAAGTTCAGAAAAATGGTCCCCAGGGTCCGATTTGACCAGAGAAGGATCAGTAGCATCAGCGATGGTGGCGCTGCAAAAGCCCGTCAAAATGACCAGGATAAGTGAAGGATAGATAAAGAAGGACGGCGCGGGTCTCGGGAGCTCTCTGCTCACGCGACCATCTTGGATGCCCGCGTAGCTCCTCCCCCCTTTTACAATTTTTAATGAAATTTTGGATACCTTATTAAGTGGTTATTTTGATATGTTTAATTTGATTTTGAAGTGTACGAAATTTGGTGAATATGTATACTGTGTAATTAGGTATGTATTTATATTTATATTTGTGTAGTGTGTAGGGTCATTTACTGCATTTTAAACTCGCTTTTATCGTGATCTTTATTGGTTGTACTAGGTATCTGGTTTTACTGGTTTTGGTCCGATGATGGTGTGGTTTTAATGTTTGTGATGGTCTTTTTGCACACTGTTTAAATATTTATATCTCCGCAGTTATGCATTCATTTTGCACTTTAGGTTATCTGTCATTTCTCCATTTCTCTTCCATGCCTTTTTTCAAAATTCCTTCCTTTTGTTATTTACATGTTATTGACAATTTTTGGAATTCCTCACAGGATTCTTTTTGATGAGACATATAATTGCATCCGCCAAATTATATTGTTTTTAATATGTCGCATCGACTATGTTGGCTTTCATAGTCATTGCGTCTCACTTTCACAATTTTGGTGTAATATCCCATTTCTTTTTCCACCTGTTTCTAAATTCAAATTTGGAATTGTTGAAATGACTGTGATGTTGATTAATTGGGCACTTGCCCAGTATATCTAGTTCAACTATGAAAAACATGAATGAATTAATTGTATTTTCATGTACATCGTTCAGACAGGCTTAAAGTGATATTTTTTGCCAGTTCATCTTTAAAAGTCTTTCTTCTCTATCTATGAACTGTTGGGGAGGTAACATGGTGGTAAAGGGACTATTTAAGTCACGCAGGATTCTGGGCATGTCATGTGAACAAGACCGGGGAGACCTGGTCAAAACACGTCATGTTGGGAGAAGGTTAGCAATAAAGCACTTTGATAATACATTTGCCTGAGTGGTGGTCCGTTCCTGCCTTTATCGTCTTGCTGATCATTTTAAGATGGACAGGATTTGGTGTTCTATATATATATATATATATATATATATATATATATATATATATATATATATATATATATATATATATATATATATATATATATATATATATATATATATATATATATATATATATATATATATATATATATATATATAATATTCATTTATTTGACCTTATATAAAATTCACATATTTAAATATTTAACATTTAGTACTTTCAATTCTATTTATATTTTAAAAATCGGTACATGTTTGTATTTATTTCTGTACGATATTAGTGTCGACATTATTGTTTTCCGATATTATACATATGTTATCACAATATTGCGTTAAACTATATCTTTGACACAATATTTTAGTCAACAATATTGTTTACCACCATATTGCATCAGTGATGCCCTTGTTGTTCAGCATGTATGCGGGCATTTTTAAGATAACAATATACCTGGTCTGTTGTTATCACTCACCAAATCATTGACACACTGATCTTTGTCTTTTCAGCAATACTCTCTCCTCAGCATAGGTTTTACTATATGACTGCAGTTTGACCTTTTGGTTGAAGTACTGCGTGATACTGAATTCAGACAAAGCAGAGGTAATGAGTGTAGGTTCTAAGTCTGGGGTGAGATTGCGCCAGGGGGACAGCTCTCTTCTAGGGGGACACTGATTAACTGAGTCTCCATCCCCCTGTTACCAAAGTCTGTATCCTCAGCCTGGTCTCCCATTATGAATGTAACTCAAAAAGCCAATTTGCTCCTATAGTCAATACACACCTTTATTAATTATAACAGTGCTTAATGCCAATGCTATCAGTGTTCTGCACTAATACAATTTGCATTCTTACTGTGGTAAAAGTTCTTTGTGCAGAGATTATTGTGATTTTTACATGGACGGTGCATTTTGTGCAGAAAACTACTGGGAAGAATCTACTTTTAACTCATTACCCCAAACCTGTGGGTTTGCATTACTTCAGTATGGCTTCCAAAGCTTAACATACCTCATTTGGTTGACCCACTTTCAATAAGTTGAATGAAACCTCATTTGAAGACAAAATCCGCCTCCCTGTAGAACCAAATTATATTATGTCTAATGATTAATCCTGAATGGATGGACATTCTGAAACCAGGCTTCCTGATTATGGACACCATTCCTCCACAACCTAAATCCTCTTTCAGTTTCCATTGCTTCTGGATGGGTTGGCAGAATGACTTCTTATACTTGGCTTTTATTTTAAATATGTGTGTAATTGGTGATATGGTTATACATTTGTAATTGTGTGGTATTTTTTGGTTTTTATTCTAAATAATATTCTTACACTCTTGATGTATGGAGTTTTTGACTACATGATAAAAAGATGGGATAAAAATTGTATGTATCAAATATTGGATGCCAGACATTTTGGTACATGCTGATGCGTTTCACTGCTGTACTCTATCTAGGTGACCATGGTGAAGAGCGTTGCTGTCATCGGTGCTGGTTGCACAGGTCTAGGAGCTGTGAAGTGCTGCCTGGAGGAGGGGCTGGAGCCCACCTGTTTTGAGAAGAGTGATGACATTGGAGGGCTCTGGAAGTATAAAGTATGTGCCTGTTTCACAGATAAGTGGGGCAATAGCGTAATCACACATGATCAAGCTGTTCATTCTGACTCATTAAATATCTTTCTGAGTTAATAAGACATTCACAGGATTTAATTAAATATTCAATGGGTTTGATTAAATATTTACAGGAGAGGTCTTGTAAGAGATGAGCAGGTAATGAACGGCATGGATAGGGGTGAATCTCTTTGAAAAAAACCCTAGGAAGATTGGAGGAGGGGCCGGTGAGAGCTCAGACATGACAGGGAGCTTGCAGTAGAAACTCCAACAATATAGCTGCTGGCAATGGAAACTTGTGGTGATGGCTTTAGGTAATTCTGAAATAAGGGGAAGGTAGCCATCATAGTGCACATGTTAGTGTAAAGATCAGAAGAAGTGAAGAGCCAAAACCGATTCCAATCCTGGTATGTTGTTTTGTGATCCGCTGGGCCAGGGAATATCCTGGTGTTCATATTTAAACTCTTATCCTACTGGTCTGTAAAGCATGACTATTTTAATTTTGTTAAGTTATGTCATGAAAAAAAGAAAAAGATATATTTATGTTTTTAATAACAATGCACAAATATAGCTTCTTTGTGTATAACCCTGGTCGTAGTTAGCGTAGTGGCGCTACGCGTAGCTAGCGAAGTGCACTTCGCACTACGCAAGCTATGCGAACTGCGTAGATTTCTGTGCAAAACGTTGTTTGCACTGATTGCACTGTGCTGGATGCTTGTCTGCACTGTGCAATCATTGCAAACCGCATCTTGCACAGTGCAAGTGGTCATTTTCTGTCACTCGAGTAGATTTGTACTCGAGCGGCAGCTTTCTCAACGTGGACTGGTAGTTTCTCATTGCAAGCGGTCGCGAGCAAACGTGACTACTCACAATGAGAACCCTGACCTCCCCGCATTGAGAATCTCGCCGGGAGGTTTATTTTCCACGCTCGCGATCGGCAACTTGATGTTGCTGATCGTGAACAAGGAAAAAGTCTTGCCGGGATGTTATTTTGCTCACTCGCGGTCGCCAACTTGATGTTGAGGGCCACGAGCAAGCAAAAAATACTGCTACACTACACCACGCATTTTTTCACTGTGCTACGTGCAATTCATGTAGCGTGTACTTGTGCAAACTACGTGAGCGTCACGTAGTCCTAAGACCAGGGTTAGTGTTCTTCTGAGGTACTTTGACAGTGCCTGGTAAATGGTGGTGAGGTGGCAAAATGTCATACATGGTTTGATACAAACCCATGGCATTCAAAGATGTAAAACCTACTGTAGCTTGGCCAAAGCATTTCAATTTCAACAAAGAAAGCCCAGAATGTGTATAAATGAACACTAGGATTGCCACTATTCAGAGTTTGACTCGAAATAGGCATATGACTATTGGCTACCCTGTTTAGTTTTCCCCACCATTTTAACATATAAAAAATAATTGCATATTAGCGAAAGATAAAAATATAATAAATGTCCTCACTAAGCAGAAGAAAGAAGTAAATCACTTTGGGGCACCTCAAGAAGAGCAAGCACTGCCAAGCTAATGGAACTGGCTTATAACAGAAAGTACCTGTTCATTGTTGATTGGTGAGTTTATGTGAAAACGTGTGTGTGTGTGTGTCTTATTGGGGAGTGGAAACCCTACTCAAGCAATAAACTCAATCCTTGGAAGGTTGAACCACAACATTCACTGTGCTTATCTCTCTGTTTGATTGCCATACAAGTATTCAAGCTTAACTTAGAAGTAATGTATAAAGTATTTATGTAGTGCTCAAACACTCAAAGAGAAAACACAACACCAGAGAAATCCTAAACCAATTTAGGAAAATTGAGAGCATGCTAATACATAAAATAACACTAAAATGACACAAATCCAACCAGTAGAACCAGAGTTATGAATTTTAAATCTTTGGGTGAAAATAGCGCCAAAAAGTGCAAAGTGGTTATCTGGTCAAACTGGACTAGGTCAAACTTACAAGTTAAGGCCAACTGTGATGGAGTGTGTGTTGAATACAGGAACAAGGTTTGTCCAAGTGAAGAGGGTATTTTCTCAAAGTCCAAATCCATGTGTGGAGCCTCAGCTGCAGCTTTGCGTTGCCTGGAGATGCGAGGAGATTGTTCTTGGTATGTGGAGCAGCTTGTTGCTGGAACTTCACTTTGGCAGGAGGCACCGGCATTCGCTGTTGGTGTTAAAAGCAGATCACAAGCCTATCTTCGCATTGGTGTGAGACGTGGTGATTGTCGCGAGGAGCCCAAAACATCGACATTTTCACCATTAGCTCAAACTCTGCAAGATTGAAATAGGAGAAGTACACTCTGATGCCTGTCAAGGGTCCAGGACCTGGTAGGGTACATCTTGGGATTGGGGCCAGCAGAGGCCTGTTGCAGGATTCAGGCAGGTACAGTTAGTGCTGATCAGTTGTGCAGTTACAGGGAAGGCCTCTTGAAGCTGGTTGTGCCCCTGTAGCTCAAACAGGAGTTCAGACAAGCAGCTCTTGCAGTCACTTCTGGACATCATGGGTTCAAGGTAAGCAACTCCAATCTTCCATCTTCAGACAGTAGCGCAACCCTTCTTCTGAACCTTCTGTAGATCCAGGGGTGTTCAGATGAGAGGTTCTGAGGGTGCCACTTTATACTCAGTGCCAGCCTTTGTGTGGAGTGCAATCTCAGGCCTACTCTCAAACTCGTTGTGGCCAGTTCTCCCCTCAAACCTGGGTTTGACTGCAATCTATCTAAGGGGAAAAAGGCAAAGAGAGACCTGGTGTCAGGGTCAATTGTGTGTGCTGCAGACAGGGTGATTTTAAGTGTGTTCGGGCAGGTCACAACTCCTTCCCAGCCATCCTGTCAGGAAGGCCAACTCCCTCTCTACACCCAGGCTCTTTTTGTCCCCATGTGTGGAATACACATCACACCATAGGAGAACCATTTTCAGTCATGAGACCCGGAACATTGTAATAAGGGCACATTAGGTTTAGGCAGAAAAATGGCAAATTTTATACATAACATTTTCAGACTAGTAACTTAAAATGCTTCTTCGCCATTAAAGAGGAATTTAAATTTTAAAAAGTGCTATACGTATTCCTCTATCTTCTACCAAACTGAAGTTATCACGTATTTAGTGTAATAAGGTAATCTATTGTTAGACTATGGAAAGGATAGGCTTGCTACGATGAACAATAACTTAAGGAATTTTTCACTGCCTGAATTAATAAAACGTAAGCACACATCCTACTTTTTCAATACCATGCATGCTGCCTCTGAACTTTTAGGACCTACCTCAGTGGTGACTTAGAAGTATTAAAAGGGAAGGTTTAGGCTCTGCAAAATATTTTTCCCGTTCAAAATGACAGTTTAAACTGCCCAAACAAATTGCAGTGGCAGGCCTGAGACAGGTTTTACCAGGATTTGTATGTGAATTGCACAAGGAGTGCTGCAGGCCACTACTAGCAATACATTTATAGGCCCTGGGGACATGTAGTACCATATAATAGGGACTTATACGTAAAATAAATCAACCAGTCAGGTGTAAACAAATTTTATCATGTTATAAGGGAGAGCATAAGCATTTTATCACTGGTTAGCAGGAGTAAAGTGCACAGAGCCTGAAAAGCCAGCATAAAACAGGTACAGCAAAGGAGGTTAAAAATCAGGGATGACCCTGCAGAGAGGTCAAATAGGGAGAATAGCTAGAATGAGTCAATAGGTGGGAAATGGATAATTCGATCCATGCACCCACTTGCTCCTCAGCTATGAAACTGGTCAATAGGTGGGAAATGGATAATTCGATCCATGCACCCACTTGCTCCTCAGCTATGAAACTGGTCATTCATCCTTGTACTTATGCATCCATTCATCAATCATATTGACTTGTTCATGTATTCACCTACTCACCCGTTTTCAATCCCACACACAAACCCACCAACGAGTGAAGAGGTACTTTGAATTTAAGCTAGATGTTTCTCCAGTGAAGAGAATGTCAGCAATTGATTCCCACTCAAGGCAAAGTGACAATATGACAGATACATTTATCTTAAATAAATTAAATGGATGTGCACATCCATTTCACTTACTTAACTTTTTAGGAGCATTGTGCAGGACCTACTTAAAAGCTCCTGGTTCCTCTCTTTTGAATAAGATGTATTTATCTTCCAAGAACTTTCTGTTTTTTTCTCTGTGTTGTTCTCAAAGACATTATTGGATGGTGTCATAGTGTTTGTGTAGATTGGCTACCTGACAGATACATCCAGGAAAATCATGAAACATACTTAGGAGCAGAGCTTCAATCGACCTGTTATATCTCTTCTGTGGGGTTTGGCAAACCCACTGATTGCCATTCGTTACTATCTATGGCATTCAGAAATTATGGCTTCTTATTGATGTATTTCTGTCAAAGTCCCTCCTCTGAGTGCTTCGTTCTCTCTCTGGAGATGTCACTATGAGAACATTTTAGTTGGCCATCACACAGTAAATTGTGTGATGGCTACTCTTCCCTCCTCCCACCTGCCGATTGCAGGTCAGGCCTTTAGTTTTTTGTGCAGTTGTTTATTGTCCAAACTGGACCCGAAGGTATTGGAGCGCTTTACAAGAGCGCCAGTTATTTTACAGACAGGCACATTAATTTTTGGTAGGCACTGGGAGATTAAGTGATTCTTTCAGAATCACCGATGTTGAGCCGACGCGAGGCTCGTTTTAGGTCTCGCAGACCTGCGTTGCAGCGCACATGCGCTGCTGGCTCTGCGAGGCTTATTGTAATCGAGGAGATTTCAGAAGTGGAGTTGAAGCCTCGCCCATCATTCTTATTGGCTGTCATCTTTATTTATGGTACACTCTGGCCTCCGATTGAAAATGAGGCTTCTTTGTTACCGCCCTGTCTGCTTTTTGGACTGCCTACCTGGACTGGGTCTTTTACTTGCGGTGTCACACTGTCTTCTTCATTAAGTCTGTAAGCACTTTTTTTTCATTCGTGCAATGGGGACAACATGTTAATGTATATAAAATGATTAAAGACTGTTGTTGTGTTCATCACAAATTGGACAAAGAGCACCACCATGTAAGCATGAGCGAATTTTGCGGATCTCGCGTTCGCGAATTTTGCGGATTTGCGGATTCGCAATCCGCAAAATCCGCGAATTCCCGCGAATTTGCGGATTTTTTTTTTTTGTGTTCGCCCGTGTTTCTGCCAGTTCGCGAGGGTTTTTACAATTTCGCAATTTGCGAACTTACCTGTCGGGTCGCAAGTTTTGCGAACTTGTTGTTTCTACGTGTCCAGCCTGTTTGGGACACTCTTCTTCATCACTGCCACTCTCTGTCACCACTGCCACTCTCTGACTACTCATGCCACCCTCTGGCCCACCCATGCCACCCTCTGTTTCATCACCACACCCTCTGGTTGTCCAGTGTACATTATTTTCGGCAAAGCAAAGCACACCTTCCCTGCCTCAAGTGACCTGAATTAATTTGGGGCTGATTAATGTGTCACAGAATATTTTTTTAGCTGGCACCTGCTTCCTTAGTGCACCCTGATTAGTGATCTTTTGCACTTGCTAAGTGCTTTCATTGTTGCAAAATTAGTTACAACACCTGCCCTGCCCCAACTGACAATAATGAATTAGGGGCTGATTAATGGATTTTAACTTCCAGCCTGGCTCCTGCTTGTCTCCCTTAGCTGTAATTCAGGACCTTTGTGGCATATGTGTAACTATTCTGAGGTTCAGAGCAGGGTCACATAATAGTTTCAACTGGCAACTGAACTCTGGAGGGGCCCCTCAGGAAGCACTACAGGAAATGGCTACTAATGATGTGCCTGAACTTTTGAACCTGGTAAGTAGTTACTTTCAGTTTTGCTAAGATCGTATTTCGCCAATTTTGCACTTATTCGCGGGGCGCGAACTCACGCGAACAGTGCGAGCAGTGCGAGCAAAATCCGCTGCTCGCGGATTTGCGGATTTTGCGGGAAATTCGCAAATCTCGCGGATTGCGGATTTCCCGAAAATCCGCAAAATCCGCGAGCGGAACGGATTTTCCGCCCATGCCTACCACCATGTGGCTGGTTGTCATAAGTCCCGGTGTTGAAAATGAAGTGCCAGTGCACTGCGTTTCCACTATGCTCTGAGGTGATAACTTCGGTCACCCTGCCCTATTTGGGTGCTGAGACAACGTGGAGCATGGAGGCAGTGTTCCTGTTTTAGTGGTCCTAACTTGCAATGTAGACACGCAGCGGATCTAACCTGCAGTGTGTAAACCCTTCATCTTCATTTCTTCTCATTCTCCTGTATTTCTAGGCTTACTATTCTGCCTGTACAAAGCGCAGTTGTATTTTTGAATCAGCTTTGCAGTGCATATGGCAAGTGCATCTTCAGTGTATGGATGTGGCCTCCAGCATTTATTTTGTGTGATGTACCTTTGTATTTCTGCATCTGGCCTGTACTCTATGAATCGTCCAGTTAGGTATGCAGTGTATATATGCAGGAGCCGAGCTACTGGAACTATGCAGTTCTACGACGCCAGTGATTTTTGCATTAATATGGATTGTCCGCACTTGCAGCATAATCCACCATTATAACCAGATTTGTTCAGATACAAATTATATGTCGCATGCTTAGCAAAGATTGACTGGTACTGGTAACCTTTCCTTTTCTGATTGCTTCAGGTGACAAACGGGTACTGTCGGAGATAAAAACATTTGCTCTGATTTTTGCGCGTTAGTGTCCTAATTGCCGAATAATGCTGCCTCAGATTGTGTCGCATTGTGAGGTATGAATGGCTTTTTTGCAGGATAATTTAGTTAAGGCAGGAGGGTCATATTGCCCTTGGTTTCCACATAATTCTTGCAGCCTCGTGCGGAGGCAGCTTAATGGCTTTATATCCGGTCATCCCACGAACCTGTAACTGTCCTCATTTCCAGGTCCAAGGACGTTGCTGGATTTCTCAGTCAGCCCTGCAGTGTGCTCAGTAATTTTGGGTCAGTCTTGCGTTGCGCGTCTGTTGGCATCTTTCTGAGTGTGAGGGCAGTCCGTCCTGCAGTAGGCCCTCTGTTGCAGTTGTAGGTGTAAGGGGGAGGTGGTGCCAGCCCTCACAGTCAGACTGGATGAGTTTTGACATCTCACAGCATTGGGGTAAACAAAGTGCACCCCGAGAGATCACGGGGTCATGGCTGCGAGGGAAAGAGTTGGGTTTCCAAAACAGGAGGGTCAGAAGGAATGTGTAGGAGGAGAGAGGTGCAGCTGAGCTCTGCTTTCAGCGCCACCCCTGCGTCTACAGTAACACACACACTGGGCTGCCATCAGAAGCGTTTATTGGGGTCCAGGCAGATCTAACGCCCCTCTAATGCTGATGATTGTAAGTACTTGCACACATTACACTAGTATTTCCCCAGAATTGGTGTTACAGATAGATTCTCCTGCCGGTGTATTGCATGTACTTGTTATGCGTGTCTCCAAGGGTGCTCCTCTGCAAAGCCCTTATTTCATAGGAATGTACTTTGCAGTTTTCACATAACATGTGTATTTGTAAAGCGCATGAATAGCAGATGTTTTGTTGCCCAACTCAATGGTACTCATTTCATCCACCTCAGAAAGGATGAGAGGACCCGCCGGGATTTGAACCTGTGACCATGTGGTCAAACACAGACCCCTGCAGTGGACGCATTAGTCCACTGACCTACCAGACTCAGCCCTGTTTTGGAAGTAATGCTACAGAAACACAGACTCCGTTGCAGTAGATGCACAGGGACCTTTGTCGTTCAACTTGCACTGATGTTACACTGGCAGTATTATTAAGAATGAAACACCCTTGCATCGCTGATACAAGTGCTCGAACGCTTAGAACTGGCAATTTCCTCTGACCTTTCCTCGTCACATTAAGTAGAACGTGGTATTATATAATTTCATTTGCCAATGAAATTACCCATTAAATGATTACTCTTCTGTGTCGTTACAGGTATATATCTGCCCATAATATATATATGAAAGTAAAAGGAACAATTGATGTACAGAATGCTGAACAATGCAAACATTCACCCCCAGTCACAAAGATCTGTGTTTAATCCATCTTTCTTTTGCTCACCGCTAGCCACCCCGGTTTGGACCCAGCCATATGCAAATCACTCTTGACAATGTTCCTCATGGGCAGTTCGGGCTTGGCTGTTCCCATGAGGAACAGGGTCAAGGCTGATTTGCACTGGCTGGGGTCAAACTGGAATATCACAGGGAGCAAAACAACAATGGATTTAGGCCCAGATCTCTGTACTGGGGTGAGTGAATGAAATTGTTCTGCATTCTGTCCATCAATGGTTCTTTTTGGATTTGTCGCCCCGAGTGAGTCGGGTATGCTCAGCCTGTGCTCTACATGCCACTGGACTCAAGCTAATGAGGGGTGATACCCTGCAACCGGACCTAGGATGCTTGTTTCTAGTCCCGGGAGAACCTGGCCTCGCAGTTCGGGCTGGACTGTTCCAATGGGAACGGGATCAAGATTGATTTGCATATGGCTGGGTTCAACCTGGAATGGCATAGGAAGCAAAAAACGATGGATGTAGGCCCAGATTTCTGTACTGGAGTGTATGTTTGACATTGATCAGCATTCCGTCCATCAATTGTTCTTTTGGCATAAAAATATATATCACCCCACAGAGATATTACAGGTACACAACCCCTTGTAGCAGGGTATGTTTCAAAGACACATCCCTGAAAAATGTTTTTTAGGGGAATACGGCGGAGGTACATATCCTGCAGCTGAACTACATTTTCCCTTTGGGTGATGTTGGAGATACATGTATACCCTTATGGAGAATTTTTAAATCAGGCAATTCATCTGGCCCAGTACTTATCTTCTTCACAGAGACTATCCTTAAGCAATGCCATCTAATGGCTCAAATTGGCAATTGAAATCCCCTCCTATGATCACTGTATGGTTATCTGCAATGGTAGCTAAAAATGACATTGGTTCCTCAAGTGTTTTTGACTTCTATCCCTGGCTAGCTGGTCTTGAGTACACATTTAGAAGGGCTATATAGGTGTGGGGCTAAAAGTGCATGAGGACACACAGAATATAATTTGAAGATGAGTCTAACTGTTTTGTTGACCAGCCTAGGTGAACTCCCACCCATATACTTAATCCCTCTGAGGGCCTCCCTTTTCCACCAGATATTGCAGGAATATTGAAGTTGGTAAAACCCGATTTAGAGACGTCCCCTCTTGGCCACGTCTCCTGTAACATGCAGATCTTGTGTTGGTCAATGAAATGGCCCCATTCGGGGTCATCTATCTTGTTGTTCAGACCTGCAAGGTTCCAGGATAAGAGACGCAGCCGTAGGCGATCAGGAGAGTTGGTTTTATTGGCAACTGGAAGGGTGGATTGAGGGAAAGACCCGCAGAGTCCACAATCAGCTTTCGGGATAGTCCCGCTATTTGATAAAGGGGATTGGTTGCAGGACAGGGTCATATTTAGGCCCTCATGGGTGTTTCCTGGGGAGCCGCTCATGCTCCCACAGATTTCTCCTTCCCCTAACATCGTGCAGTGCCCTGTATCATTCTCACGGGTCTCAGTTACCATCAAAAGGTTGCCCAACTGCACTTCGTGGCCAATGGCCTGAGCCTCAAGTCAATCCACTCCTTCTAGGCTGCTAAATCTATTTGCTGTGTGTTGGACTTGGTCCTTATTGTCCTAAAATGTTTCACTTTTTCCCATAGCCTTTTCTACTGGCAAGGTGTGTCTGAACTGAAAATATTAAAAGCTGTGCAATGGTCTACACACCTTTATTTCCACCATTGTAGAAATGCAGCTTTGTAAGATGTCACTTTTAAAATGGACGCCATTTCTGTCTGCTTGTGCCGCCTGCCTGAGGTGGGTTGGCGGTCTAGTGTTTGAAGTGACAGAGTGCCCTACACCTCCCGCACAGTGCCAGTTGGGACTGGAACTGCCAGGAGCCTTCCAGAAGGTGCTAGCCCTTTGTGGTAGGTGGGGTGAGGGGTGTATAAATAGCAGAGCCGGGATGCCATATGCTCAGTCTGAGCGCGGACTTGATGGTGAGGGGACACTCTGCTATGAGGTACCGTCTCATGGGCCTGTGTGCTGGCCCCTTTGCCCAACTGTACCCCTCTGCTGTCCACCGGGCTAGTGAGATCCCTTTGCTGGAGTGGAGACTGCGGTGCCAGGAGGAGTGCCACTTTATGGGAGACGACTGCTTCTAAGACCTGCTGTCCTGTACTGATGAGTTCCCACTGGCTGCTGATCTGGCCCAGAATTGCCTGCCTGCTCCCTTGCCCTAGCACCCTGTGAGTGCTAAAACTGTGTAACAGGAGGTGAGGAGTGTGGGCGCTACACTTAAAGGACTGTACTCCCTGCCTGCACCCTAGCGCCTCGTGGGACCCTGACTGCATGCCCTGTGTAAGGAGAGCGCTATTGTGAAGTTGCCAGGGGTAGGTGAGCGCTATATTTGGTGGGTGGTACTTTCATTTGGGGACATTTTGCCCCTGGCCCCCTAGCGCCTCGTGAGCGCTACCTGTGGAGTGCCGGGAGAAGAGGAGCACTGCAATGTTATTTTCGTGGGACTTAGTGCTACACCCTTATTCCTGCTGTCTAGCACCTGGTGAGGGATGCAGCGCTATCTGCATTCTGCCCAGAAGAAGGTGCGTGGGTCCTGCAGTGTGGGCTGCCAGGGAGAGCTGGCTGTTTCAAAAACTGAGGGGGAGCCTACCCCGCATTTTGCCGCCTTCGCGGGAGCCCACCCTGAGTGTGTGCCGCTTCTAGGCACGTGAAAGTACTGAGGTGCCCGCCCCGCATGTGTGCACACTCATGCCTATTAAAATAACGCGGGTGCCCACCCATCAACGTGGTGCTTAAGTCAGTGGGAGCCCACCCCGTACTTCAGCAAAGCCGAAGCCCGAGATGGAGAAGCGGGCCGCCGAGTGCAACCAAAGTGGGTGCCCACCCCGAGTGTGTGCTGTCCAGAAGAGCGGGCATCTTTAAACTGAAGGCGGGGTGTCACCCCACACTTCTGGATTGACCAAGATCACCGCCGCGGCCACAAGTCAGCGAGGGAGCCGTGTTGAGGCCAGGCGTTGCCCAGCAACCGAGATTCCCTGGCCCACGTTATCGCTGGGGGCGGGGCCGGAACCAGAAGGCAGCCGAGACCCTAGCAGGGGCTCCCGTGATCTGGTGGGAGCCCGCTCCTGTCGCAGCGAAGTACCGGGTCCCAGGAGGGGGTCCGGGTGAAGCCAAGTGAGATGTGGGTGTGACAGAGGATAGGAGCCTACCCTGCCTCCCCAAGCCAAGGACCAGAAGTCCCGGATCCCAGGAGGGGGCCCGGGTGAAGTCCGGAGATGTGCCACGAGGAAGGCGGGGCTTCCGTGTGGGAGAGGAGAGCCCCACAGCACCAGCCCAGGACAAGAAGTGTCCCGGCGAGAGGAACAGAGCTGCTTGACGACACAGCGGGGACGTCCCAAACCTTCCCGGAGAGCCCGGTGAGTGGAGTCCCTGTGGGGAGTTAGTGGTGGGGGGGGCAACGGGGCACATCATCGGTGCCTGCCCCTGGTAGTCCTTCCCAGAGGACCGGAGTGGTCATGTGGACTTCCCCAGCATTAATTGAACCACAGAGTCCCAGTGAGGGGCTCCATCTGGGCTCCCAAGTGCACAGTAGTGCCTGTGTTCCTTGGGGCTACACAGCGGGGCTGCCTTTGTGGGCCGCTGCAACAGTTGTGCATTAGTGGAGAAAACAGAATCACTGAGGGGACTCCAACTGTACTCGTCCTCACTTCTGGTCACAGCTGCCCCGTTGGACAATGGGCAGCTGCAACGGTTTGGCGTTAGAGGCCCATTGCTAATGTGGTATACCTAAAGTGATTCATGACTAATCTGAATATGCCAGTTACATTTCTAGGCCTATTTGGATGCCTGATGTTGCATGTATGTTTATGGCTATGCCTAATCTAATGGCTTCTTTTCCCCCAATGCTGACCAGGTTGGTGTTCTGCGTAATGGGCCATGCCCCCGGCTACTAATGAGGTGGCGCATGCCCAGGTGTTTAAACCCCATGTGACCCCCTGCTCCGGCTATATGCCTGAGGTTGATGCCCAGGTGTATTGAGGTGTTTTTGTGCCTATTGTAAGGCCCTAATGCTTACATTGCAGGTGAATGTTCCCTATGCTAATATGATTAGGCCCAATGTACTGCCTGATGGGATTTATGCATGTGATAATGCCTAATGCCATACACCATGTGCCTGATGCCACTAATGGTGCCTAATGTGATGTTGCCCAACGGTATTCCCAGGATGTTTTAGGGTTATGCCCACTGTTAATCTTGATAATGCTAATGAGAGGCCTATTAGAATGTTTTAGGTTAGGTCTGATGCTTTTATGCCCAAATATCATTCATGTTTAATGCATCTATGCCAACAAGGTTGCCTAGTGCAGGAGGTGTGGTTTACGCCCTCAAGATGCCTCATGCAGATGTTTAATGCCCAATGTTATGCCTAAGGTCATGTCTGATGTGCCGTCCTAATATGTTACCCTTATATTACTACTGACTTTCATTTCCCCTGTTTATGCCTGTTGATGATTCTGGCAGCGGCTTGATTGGCCTTGTAACTAGTCCCCTGTGAATGGTTACCCCGTGCCGGCTGGCACGGAAAATATGCACCTGTGTTCTGCATCCTAATATTTTTTATAAATACACAAGTTATTTTTCATGCAATCTGGTGTTAAGTCTCTTTTTGTAGTGAGCCTAGTGTGTCGCCTGTGTGTGCGGCATGGATGCTTTACACATTTCCTCCGGAGTTTGGCCCGCCCACTCTGCACCACGCTACCCGCTTCTAACACTGTGTGAATATTAAAGATTGGTTGCCTGGGCCAATAGTGATCTATAGCAGCTATATTATAGCTATGGTTTTTGTGTATCCGGCCCCAATTTCCAATTTCAATTTCCAATTTAAAACATTTATAGAGCGCAACGTGCACCGTACAGTTTCTTGGCGCTAGTGGAGGGTTCGTCAACAGAGGCAAAGTAGAAACCTCTCGTAGAGCAGGAAGGGGGAGTTACACGGAGAAGGCCTGTTTGAAAAGGAACGTTTTTAGGTCTTTGCGGAAAGAAACATAATGAGTGGCAGAACGAAGGTGGTCGGGGAGGGAGTTCCAGAAAGTGGGGGCTAAGGTAGAAAAGTTGGTCCCACCCCACTTTTTACGTCTGAAACGTGGGATTTGAAGGAGGGACTTGGAAGAAGAGCGAAGCTCTCTAGTGGGGACGTATTCTTTTATTAGCGAGGAAATGAAGGCGGGGGCAGTGCCTTGGCGGGCCTGGAAAACCATGCAGCCGGTCTTAAAAAGGGAACGTTCCTTAACAGGAAGCCAGTGGAGCTCCCTGAGGAGGGGTGTGGAGTGGTGGTAGCGTGGGAGACTATAGACCAACCGGGCAGCCTGGTTCTGGACCATCTGGAGCCTCCGCAGGCTGTATGCTGGTATGCCGTTGTAAAGGGCATTGGCATAGTCCAGCCGCGATATCACCAGTGCGGCCATGATCAACTTGAGTGCCTGGGGGGAAAAGAAGCGGGAGACAGTGCGGATAGTTCGGAGGGTGAGGAAGCAGGAGGAGACTACAGAGCTGATTTGTGAATGGAGGGTGAGCTGGTTGTTCATTTTGGCACCCATAATGCCTTATGTCTTGATGGACCCTCTGTGGGGGACAGAAATAACCCAGTGGGAGGGCTTGGATAGTACCCGTTTGTCTCCCATCCTCTCTATTTAAAATTTCTTGGACAACGCTGGGGTTTCTAAAATGTATCACTATGCAGTCTCCTTGCTTGTCTTTAGGCCTCCATCCTAGCCATCCAACTCTGCGTGTGGTTAAGATCTCTCCTGCATTGTCATACCGGAAGTGCCTATGATTGGCTAGTCATTGCATACATTTATGTTCTAGTTCTTGTTGTGGTTCATGTTGGCCCCTTCCGAGCTCGGGTATACCTACATGGATGAGGACATATGGAGTTGAAGCCGGTGGAACGTTTATAACTTGGGGGGGAGGGTTTTCTTTAGTGGCTTCTGTGCGTGTGGGAAAGTCTACTCCTACCAATTGTTTATTCTGCTGCCATTGCCTGATGGGTTGTTGGAGTAAAGGGG
Source organism: Lissotriton vulgaris (assembly GCF_964263255.1). NCBI lineage: Eukaryota > Metazoa > Chordata > Amphibia > Caudata > Salamandridae > Lissotriton > Lissotriton vulgaris. The sequence continues at coordinate 764,933,618 of NC_141685.1, read as the reverse complement.
GTGAATTTGCTCTATTAGCAGTGGTGGTGGGGGGCCTCTCTATTTTGGCTCTAGTGGGGGCTGATTGTTGCTGTCTCTCTAGATTTGGTACTTGAGTAGCTGTGCAATCATTATGGTTTGGGGCCAAAATGGCCCTTATGGTGTTCACAGGGACCTGGTCTCGGGTTCAGGTGTCAGGTCCAACATTCCCATCTACTACACCCCTGTTGCTTGTCTGGTCATTGAGGAGCGAGGCCAGCTTGTCAACCCTTTCTACGAGTGATTTAAGTTTGTCCTTAACTATGTCCCTCACTTGGATTTGCAGATCCACCACTAGCTTAGTGACCCACCCTGGCTGTTCGCTAGCTGTTTTAATACTGTTGACTAGTCCTCCCGTCCCAGTGTTCCTATTATCTATCTTCTCTCCTGTGGCTTTCTTCCTTCTTACCGCTATTTTTGCTTGTAATTTAGGTCTCCCTTTTAAAGCGGGCTGTATAGGTGATTCCACCCTGGTTTGATCAGAGTTAATTACTTCAGCTATTGGAGTTTAGGCCCTGGGCGTGTCGTTTATCAGGACTCCTGAGGTTTGCGAGGTATCAGAATCTACCAGAGGGATTTCCAGGCTAGGGGTTAGGGATAATCCGCTCAATTTCGGTGGCCACTGCTCCGTCCATAATCCCCTTTTGTATAGCTTTGTTCGCGCTAAGTTGGCAGGGTATGCTCAGACGTGAGTCCCTTGCTCACTTTGTCACTGGATTCAAGCTAGCCTGGCTGATGACGGCTGAAATGCCAGAAACCGGTCCCAGGATGCTTGTTTCCGGTCCAGGGAAGACATGGTTTTGGCAGTTCGGGCTGGACTGTTCCCATGAGGCACAGGGTCAGACTGATTTGTATATGACCCTGTCTGAACTGGGGTGGCGGAGTGAGCTAAAGAATGGTGATGGATTAAACCCAGATCAGTTGACTGGGAGTGTGTGTTTGATTTATTCAAACGCTCCGTCCATTGTCCCCTTTTGTATTGCTTTGTTCACCCTAAGTTGGAAGGGTATGCTCAGACGTGAGTTCCTTGCTCACTTTGCCACTGGATTCAAGCTAGCCTGGCTGATGACGGCTGAAATGCCAGAAACCGGTCCCAGGATGCTTGTTTCCGGTCCAGGGAAGACATGGCTTTGGCAGTTTGGGCTGGGCTGTTCCCATTAGGCACAGGGTCAGACTGATTTGCATATGGCCATGTCTGAACTGGGGTGGCGGAGTGAGCGAAAGAATGGTGATGGATTAAACCCAGATCAGTTGACTGGGGGTGAGTGTTTGATTTGCTAAAATGCTCCGTCCATCATCCCCTTTTGCATCGCACTGCTCCTAGAGCCTTTTCCAACATCCTATCTATAGAGGTCGGTTTGGTTTTAGATTTAGGCATGGGAGGGGCCTTTTGTTTCTTTTCTGTACACACTCGTTTACCCATTCTACTTTGGTTGTGGCGATTATCTTTTGTACTATAAATGGTTTAATTTATGCAAAACTAATTGATTTGGAACTCAGGGTAGAGGGAGAGCTACTTGGAGACAACTAGCATGAGAATCAAAGTGCGTGAGTGCTCAGACATAAAGTGCAGAGTGCAGATGCAGTATGCCAGACAATGGGCACAAAAACGTACAAAACAATGGTGCAAGTGCTTGAGTGCAGGCGGAAACATGCCCCAGTGTGAATCAACGTAGGATTAGCAGGGCTACCAGATAGGAGTGCCTATGGTAAAAGGCTCTATCGGCAACCCGATCACTGGGGACATTCAACGCTACTTATACCATTAAAAGCCCTATCATGTTATCTGACAGATCTGCCTAACCCCTCCCGTACTACTGAAGCTAATTGATGATATAATATAGATCTTTGGGCTTAGTGGCGGGCCCCGTACCTTAGCATACGTAGGTGGATGATCTACATCCCAGCTGATCAGCACTTTATAGTCCCAGGACCTTCGCTCTGTATCTGTTTTTTCAGAACCCTTGTCTTCAGTTATATGGCAGGATAAGTGTTTTCAAAGCAGCAACTGCATTCCTTTATTATGTCTTGGCGCTAGTGTCTGACCAGAGAGAATAACAAGGGGCAGTGTTGTTTGACCTTCCCTAGGCTGTTCAGACTAAATCCCAGGAAAATAATAAAATACAAAAACATGTGCTTGTTCCATGTGACAATATAATGTGGGACAAAGGCAATCATGATTCATCAGTAACGTGTGCAAAAGCAAAGCTGCCTACATTGTGCATGATTGGGCTAGCTTAGGGTAAATGACACTGGCCCATGTGCGAAACACACAACACCCCCCCTTTGGTCAAGATAATAGCACGACAAAGCACTGAAAATATAAATGTAATAAAAAAAGATAAACAAACCCAAAGCACAATTCATTAAAATTATAATTGAAAAACTAAAGAATGGATTGTCAATTTAGAAAAAATAATCAAATTATGGTGCTTTGGAGGAATCCATTATATCACTCGCAAATTCATAGTCCAGGGACTCCATAAAGGAGTCCGACTCTGCAAAAAAGGATTAACAGCTCAAGTCACAAGTTCCAAAGAACAGACATGATCCTCGGTCTCAGCCGGTGCTGATAGTTTCCGAGCAATCTGCATCCATGTTAGTAGAGCCTGTATTCCCAGATCTATGTGCCTATGCACATATTTCCTCGAAGATGAATGGCTCAAATTTGCATTGTGGAGAAGCCGCAAACCTAGGAGACAGTGCTGAAAATGTGTCGCTAAGGGACTCATTAGCAGTCAGTGTCCACGGAAGCGGGTGTCTGCAAAGCCAGGCAAATATCCAGTGCCCATTCAAAGGGGCACCAGAGGCAGTGGAACGTGGGTTGTACACAGGTAAGCCAGGCAGGCCTGAATATCAAGGACCAATCAGGATCCTGCTATTGTAGTAGAAATTTCTCAGAAATCTGAAGCATGCGTTCACAATGGTGTTGGAGCAGTTGTAGTTCCAGAGGGTTTGCAAAAAGAACATCTTTTGTGGAGAAGCAGAAATAGGACGAGAAATCCCCAAATAAGGAATAAAAGCAACCGAAATCATCTGAATACACTAGGAAGCAAGCCTTTGCAAGCCAATAGGTCTCGCATTTGTGAGAGCTTGAGCTATTGGCATTGGAAATGACAATACCTTTTATTTATGTGTGTTTAAAATCTGCAAGCGATACATAAACATGCACTTTGTACTTATAGTGCTGCTTATGAGAAGCAAGGCTGGCAGTAACCATGCCTCTTTTACTGTCAGCCATGCATCTTGTAAGCAAGAACCATAAGTACAAATGTTTGGCTGCCACATCTTTAACTTTTTTAAAGGTTTTTTAGATATTTATTAATTGTGATTTGGAGATGTCTAACGTTGCCTTTCTTGTCTATGTGCCAATGGATGCAATCTGTTTTGTGTTTGCTCATGGAATTTTTCTTTTGTATGTAACTTCTATTGTGAATTTTATGTGGCCCTTGTCGAGAGCCAACACATAATAAAATTGAATTGACCATAAGTACAAAGTGCATGTTTATGCACCACTTGCAGCTTTTAAAAACACATAAATAAAGGGCATTGTAAATTACAATGGCAACAGCTCAAACTTTTGCAAATGCGAAACCTATTGCATTGCAAATGCTTGTTCTTGTTACGAGAGGTACCCTAACTTCATGAGAGATTTAGATACAGGTTTTTACCATTAGATGGCAGCTAAACAGTCGAATCCACTAATTAATATGCGAGCTATTACTTAACTGCATGATTACCTTTGACGATATAAGTTAGAATATGTCTTTGATGCAAACCACTTCTGGTTCAAAATCCCTCATCCAGGGCTGATTGGCCTCATTTGAGAGATCAGATTGTCACACGATGGTGAAAACATTTTTGTTGTTCTGCTTGAGGTTCAACTGAATGCCAGAAGTGCTGGGAATGCAAACAAAACAGTTTTTGTATTCTGTCCAGGGCAAGAGACACAGCGGGTGTAGAACTTCAGGTTCAGGTTCAAAAACAAGTTTATTTAGAGAATTGTCCATAAAACATTCTAAAAAAATACATATTAATTAAAACCTTTAAATAAACCCCCCTCCTCACCACCCCATCCCCATTACATTTCATTTTTTTTAATTCTGTTTAACAGATCGTAGGAACCGAGCAATCCCAACTGCCACATCTAAACATCGCATCTTAGACAGTAACTCCTCCGCCTCGAAGAACTTCGGTGACACGTTAATCATGTGTGTGTCAAATGGATTCATGCATCGAGCTGAAAAAACGCATGTACTCGTGTACTTGTTTAGGGTCTGGACCAGAGCAGCTCTATTCAGTGGCATTGTAGCGGCTGCAAGGTCATGAACCACTGGAGCTAATGAGGCCCGCTCTGTGCTGGGTGCATTGGTCATGCTGCTGCTTGTTTTCACTATTGCACGTTTGACTCGCCATTGGAAGCGGATTCACACTTCTTTGCACTTACTTTGCATGCACTAGTGGATGTTCTGTGTCTAAGCACATGACTATGTTCTCCAGAAAGGCACAGCTTTGTATGTAATGCAAATCTGGGAGCAACCACAGTAAAAACGTTATAAAAACAGATTATGGAAATGAATGCCAGTATACTAGCAGAACAGAGGTACAAGCCAGTGTTTTCAACATCCAGATGATAAATATTTCTAATAGAAGGATAGCTGAGTAATTTATTCCATGCACGTGCTTTCATTTCTTTAACAAACATGGGCAGCAGAGATGGATCCACTAGCCCGGCACGTGGGCATGGCGCTGAATCGTGTAGAGCTTTAAGTAGCTTCTCATCACGCTTTTTCAGCATAGTTCATGGGCACGATTCCTTCTGTTTGAAAGGTCAAGGTATTAATATGAACATGATATCAACATTTCGCAATCATTATTTTAATCCATGCCAGTGTCAACTTCGTCGTCGGTTGGGCGGGGTTTGTAGCGGTGAATCTCTTGAATAAATGTAAATGCTTTAGTGGCAGGGGAAGTCTAATCTACTCTGGAGCGAGCGTTCAATGGTGACTGGGATTCTAGAAAGCCCCATACTGATTGACATACATTTTAAGAGCTACGTGGCTCCTTACGGGGGAATGTAGTATGTTACAAAACCCCATAATTAAATTAATGGAAACATGTACAGCGATTTACTTTTATGTATATTTTGCCTTCATCAAACGCTTAACTTCCCATCATTAAGAAAGTGAAGTCCGATTTGTTTCAGAATTCTGATATTTCCATTTTCATTTGGCATTGCAGATCCTAGAAGGCAGACTTTAAAAAAATTTAAACATGGCTTTGCATTCTAAAGGCATTACAATATCTGATCTTGGACATGTTTTTACCTGTTGATATATATGCATGCCTGTAAGTGTGTGTAAATATGTGTGTGCAGTTCTATGTGTTGGTAGCTAGCCATGTATGAATTCAAGTGTGGTAGGGTGCTCTACATACTCGTAAGCATGCACACATTTGAATATAATGGTATTTAAAACACATACACATTTTCACAAATATGTTTGTAGCTACTACAGCTAACACAAGTACAGGTTTGGCAAATTACAGCATATGTAAATTTATTGTATGGCATATATAATGTGCTATGGCAACTCTAGCAGGAAGATGCGCTTGTCAGGAAATGCACCACTCTTGGAGGGGAAGCAGAAGGTTGTCTCCTTTCTTAGAGAAATGTATTGCCCATTTGTACGTGTTGTGAGATTCTGGAAGGTCTATAAGCTGGTATTTAATGTTTTCATCTTGGAATTCTCGTTGTGTGTGTGGGTGTGTGTGGTATCTCTTTAGTGCAAACCGAGTCAAAGGGCAGTGGAGTGCTGCACATGGTCAGTCAATGAGTGACAGCCGCGGCAGCTGCAGGTAAGTTCTGTGGGGCGGTAGGGCCAGGTGAGGGGGGATTTTGAGAGACGCTGCAATGCAATAGAGGTAGTAGTGTTTCCCAAGAAGGGAAAAGAACCGCACAATCAAATAAATATATTCAGTCACATTGAAAGTACTATAGTGTGACAAAGGATATTCTTACTTATACCGTGGATGCTCGTCTGGCTTTCTGTAACGTTAGACACAAGATTAGAAATAAGCAACGCGCGACGCTGGGAGGGACACGAAAACCCTTTGAAGGGGACGCCCGGGTATTTTACGGGTTGGAACGTATCAGGGTTCCGTCCTCAAATACTTGTATTATTGCCTGTGACCAAAGCAGGGTCTATGTGCAACAAACAGGACCTAAAGTACTTCATTTACTAAATAGATTTATCAACAATCTAACTACGGATAGTGTGCATGGCAGGACCATTTCTGGGACAACGAGTACTGGTGCCCGGAAGATTTTGGAAATTAGACGTTCAAGAAGGTTGGAAATTTTGCACCCAAAAGCACGAAGAGATTATTGTTAATCAACGCACACCTTTATGAACGATCGTCTTTGCCAGTTGCCTTGACAAAGTCTATGGAAAGACGAAACACGTGTTGGCACAATGGCAGTCTTGTTGCAATGGATGTAACCACCTGAAAATAAATTGACTTCTAATAAGAAAATCGATTCAGTGTGGCTCTGTTTTATCTCGGACAATTTGGAATATTGACTATCATCATGGAATGGTGATATTGCTTTGGGACAAACAACTAGGAGCGGTTGAAAACGTATCCGATTCTTTGATTTTGGGACATTCTAGACAAACAGACAGTGTGTGGTAGAATAGGCTTATTTCTAATCTTGGATTTTGAGAGACAACCACAAGGGAACATTAATTATTTATTTAATTTCCCCTCGTGGTCGTCTCTCGTAATCCTCCCTCCGCTGGCCCCACCGCTGTTACCTGCAGTGGCTGATGAGTGATAGAAAAGGTGGCTGTTTATTTGGAAGTGGAGTAGTGCATAGAGGGCCTTTTTGTTCAGCTTTCTGCGCTCCTTGTTTGTAGCTTGATATGGAGAGTAAAATGTAAGTTATGTTCTTGTCCAGAGTCACTCTTACTGCGACCACCATGTTGCTCTCACATTGCAGGAGCATAACTTGCAACACATACTTTTGATTATTTTGAGTGCAACATAAGCTCTTTACATGCTCCAGGCTTTTTCCGGAAGGTGGTTGACGATCATCAGACCATTTTCATTTAATTATTTTAGGTTTTGTGATGTATTGGGATATTTGATAATGTGCTGCATGGCTAAACACTTATAAGGTCCCAAAGTTGAGACCGATTGGCAATGCCAATGCTTGTTCTATGTGTGCTGCATTCTGCAATTTTTTTTTAAAGTGTGGACAAATGGTGCATTTTCAGCACATTTGAGCAGGAAGGTTAATAAAGCAATTGTGAATCTGTTCTAGCAAAAAAAGTGACTGGCAAAACTATCAGTCTAATCGGATGCATATCAGACGCTGACCTACCATGTGCTCTGGCTATCTATGTCTCTGTGTGTGGAATTTTAGTTTGCGAGCTAAACATCATCTGCGCCAGCTTGTCACCCACGTACGACGTGCACGGCAGCCATTTTAGGTATCATGGTCTCCCTGTCCACGATCGATCGCCAGCGCGCCCCTCTGACCCAGCAAGCATCCTCCGCGCACCCTGGCTCCCCCTCCCTCCCCCTCATGAGCATAACCCTTCTGCATGACCCTGTCCTTGGGAGTCACGCCAGCGCCTGACCAGCACCTCCTCTCTTCCCATGAATGCCCCTCTATGATAAACCTTCCCTCCGCGCTCAATTGTCCACGCGGCATGAATACCACTCCTTTGATGACCTCTTACCCCATGTCCGACTGTCCACACAGGTCCGAGGCCATTGCCTAAGCCGGGAGATACCATTTACTGCCCCTCATTGTATGGAATCGCCCCTCTTCAAAGGACACACTGTTGATCAGGGCCTCCCCACCCCCTGGGATATGATCAGGCGCACACATCCTAAGACTTGGCGAAACACTCAGCTGCGTGATGACCCCCTCCTCTTATCAGCAGGTTGAGGACCTCTATTGTGAAGGTATACGGGGGTGGGATTGACACGAGGATTATGGGGATGTCTTTTTCCTTACTTCACAATGTTATGATTGTAATAAAGAAAGGTCACATGCCATAAACCGGTGTATAAGAGGCCAGGCCTCAGAGAGGCTGTTAGAGCACCTCGAGACGATACCTTGTTGTCTGATCTGATGTGTTCTGCTCCGTCGGAATAAAACTTCTGTTTCCTGCCTTCTGGTCTCCGGCGCCTGCCTCATTGCTTGGTAATTTGAATGGTACAAAGGCGGTTAGCGCCGGGCAAATCTTGAAAAAGGTCACAGCCCTACCCTTTTTCCACAATTGGCGTCCCAAAGCGTGGGGTCCATCAGCGACACGTGGATCCAGTGGGAGAGGTCCCGACGACAGAGTGAACGACTGCAACGATCGGGAGAGCTCGTGTCCGATAGACCCTCGTCTGACAGCCGATCATCCGACCTTCACTAGTTCCGAACAGACCTCTCTCGAGTGATCTACGGTCCTGACTGGGAACCATCAGGAGTGCCACGAACATCACGAAGAAGAGAGGACGATCGGGCGCTGGATTCAGAAGACAGGAAACCGTCCAAGCGGTCCGGGTAAGGTCGTGTAGACACGACGAACTGAGAAAAGATTGTTTGGTTTGGATAATACTAGTATTACGCTTTGTTGAACCCTCTGGAGATTCACCGTCTGCAAACGGAGAAAATAACAGGCTCTCTCTTTGCAAGCAGTGAAGGATAGGTAACGCAGACTTTTGTCCCCGTTGTAATCCGTCGTGCCTATCTTCCTCCCCCACTGTTTTCCCGAACTATCGTTCGGGGATTATTGTCTGGAGATTCTTTGTCTGCAAACAGGGAAGAACAAGGTCTCTCTTTGCAGGTAGAGAAAGGGTGGGTAACGCAAATTTTTCGTACCCACTTATTCTCCCCACTGATTGTTTGATTGACCGAACACTGATTGTTCGGTATTGGTTCTTTTGAGGTATTCACCGCCGGCAAACAACGGAGAATAGAAATATTCTGTCTAGTCTTTGCCCGCCGTGATAAGATAGGTAGTGCAGACCTTTGTCCCCGTTGTAACCCGTCATGCCTATCTTCTCCCCACTGATTGGTAGCCTGTACAGCCCGGACCGCTTATTAGAGATGAACCATCCGGCTCCACTGGAAGGCACCCCTAATAAGGACATGTTCACTAAGCATGGACTAGTCGCTATTGCTTATACTAAGTTATGGCATAAATATACAAAGAAGAACCCTGAAAGTCAGTGGCCACTGATAGGTTCCTTTGACGATCATAAAATAAAAGCATTAGAAATAGCGCTTCAGAAAAATAAGACTACGCCCACTATGCTCGACAGTATCGGCATGTGGCGCAAAGAAACGGAACAACGAAAGATAAGAGAAGAGGCAAAAATAGGGAAAGAATTACGAAAGGCAGCCCACCTAGCCGCAAAGCAACTAGAAGAAGAAATAAAAGAAAGAAAGGAAGCTGCACAAAACCAAGAATTAGGGTCGACAGGTCAATGTCCTGTCAGGACCCCCTCTGCGCTCTACCCTGAATTGCCCTCCAAACAGCGGGCGAACGATGAGTTACTACTAGGTCCCCCAATCATCTACATGCCCCCACCGTATGCCCCCTGCCAACAACACCCGCAGGCTCTAAGTGCAAACGAGAGCGATCTTAGCGCTAGTGCACCGGCCCTCGCGGCCTCCGCACCAGCCGCATTAACAACATCGTCAGACGATCCCGAGGCTAGCAAGCAACCACCAGCCAGGCCAGATAGGTTGAGCAAAGATGAGCGGGATGGGATCGACAAAATAGCAAAGACCTTAGTAGAACGAAGGGAGAGCGAAGAATACACAATGAACATATATAATTCACATGCCGACAGCCACAGACGGCATTTCATTTTGCGATTCAGCTACCACACCCTGAACGCATATGAAGATAGGTATCAAAGTAAGGGCCCCGCTAAACTAACAAAGCTGTATAGGAAGATTGATGTTGGAGATGGGACTGAATGTGAGGCGACGGAGCTCTTCATGCAGATGCTTGAGGTCTTCCGCCACCTCATGGAACAAAAACCAGAAACCAAGGTTACAGTCCCTGAAACGACCTCAGTAGAAGTAGCCAATACTATGATGCCCATTAGAGAGGCGGCCCCTTACTGGATCCCGCCACGTGGCCTGGGAACAAGCGATGATATTAATCATGCAGATGCAAAAGGGAGAGTTGTGTATAATTGGGTTTACCAACCATGGGACCGACAAGATATCCTAACCTTTAAACAAACTCTGCCCGATTTGAGAAAGAACCCGACAGCATTCTATACCGAATTAGGCACAGCTTTGGGTTCGACGATAATGACTTTAGCGGACATTGACTTGTTCTTCGGGTTATGCCTGCCAGCTGACGTGTGGAAGCAAATCCGGAAGGCTGACCACACGGATCTGTTTGGACATACCTGGGACCAACTCGGTAAACTAGATAGACAGCGAGAGCCAGGAAGGAAACCAGTGAAGGACATACTGGAGCTCCCAGACAAACTAGTTCAGAAGTTAAAGACACTGATCCCAGAAAGAAAGGTAGACTGGTCGATAGTCACGGCCTGTCGACAGAAACCCCAGGAAGACGTGTCGGAATACTTCTCCAGATTCGAGACAGTGTTCTCCGACTACAGTGGCCAAGATATGACCACTGCAACCGGACAGCACCTGTTTGTACAAAATTATGTAAAGGGCCTAACACAAGAGGTCTCCCAAAAATTGCAGACAAGTGAGAGTAGTTGGGTGGCCTCCAAACCCGCAGCTATCCTTCAGATGGCTCAGTATTACGAGCACCAAAAGAATGAGAATGATAGGGCGTCCGAGAAAAAGAAGAAAGATTTAAAAGAAAGGGTAATGATAGCCCAGATACAAGGTATAGCGGTGGGACGGGAACGCAAAAGGGGGAACTACCAATCAACCCCCCCAGAGATCTATCTCCTAAAGATCACACCCCAACACCCCACACTGGACGTAGAGACATTAGCAATGACCAATGCGCCTTCTGCAAAGGGTTCGGCCACTGGAAATCCGAGTGTCCGGTTCTGCTAGAGATGAATAGAAATAGGGACCCCAGGGATGTGGCGGGTGGACAAAGAAACAGAGGACAAGGACGAGGGCACACAAACGACACCAACAATGACAGATCAGGGAGATTGAACACATTTGACCGCCCCCGACAGAACCAAAATCAACTATCTGATGGTGAGAATGCCCCTGATTTTGCATAGGACTGCCAGGGGCAAGGGAGGGATCCAGTCGAGCTCTGTGTTGACCAGCAAGGTCCTTACGTCACCGCTAAGGTCCTGGGTACAGAGTCTCCATTTTTGGTAGACACTGGGGCGACACGTAGTGTGTTATCGAAACGACTGATTCCAAGGGCACCCTTGTCTGTCTCACACATTACATCGATAGGTTTCGATGGGACGCCCTCCACTAACCCCCTGTCCGTACCTATCACCTTTGACCTAGAAAGCAACACCACTGACACGACATTTCTGCTCTCCTCCAACTCCCCAGACGCCATTATGGGCATTGACTTACTGAAACATTTTCGAGCTACCATTAGATGTTCCCCGGATGGAATCCGAGTCCTCCTGTACGACAACCCAGGCATGCCCAGACCCTGCCCCTTACGACACATGTGCTCCATAACTGACGCTGACCTGTCCTTGCTTGACACCCTGCCTCCGTACCTGTGGGCCAAAAATGACTCTGATGTGGGACGAATGATGATTGACCCTATTCATATAACTGTAAGACAGGACGCTATGCTCCCGAAACTCCCGCAATATCGGATATCCCCAGAGGGCGAGAAGGCACTGGTAGCGATCATTCAGTCTCTGGTAGATGCAGGAGTGGTTGAAGAAGTGGTTAGCAACGTCTGCAACAGCCCAATCCTACCTATTGTTAAGAAACAAGGTGAAGGAGATGAGAAAGCGTACCGCTTCATCATTGACCTGCGAGAGATTAACAAAGTGGTTGTACCCCAATACCCCGTGGTCTCAGACATCACCACCATTCTGACCCTCATCCCGTCCACTGCCACCACCTTCACTGTCATCGACCTTAAAAATGCGTTTTTCTCTATCCCGATCCATCCAGACAGCCGTTATCTCTTCGGCTTCACTTTAAAATCCCACTCGTACCGATTTTGTAGAGCTCCCCAGGGGTACACTGAAAGCCCGAGCATTTACAGCCAGGCCCTCAAAAGACAGCTGGATGCCTTCCAGCTACCAGATGGAGTGGTGTTGATCCAATATTTTGAGGATATCCTTTTGGCGGCCGACACCACCCCACTTGCCACGACAGCCACTGTCCAACTCCTACACTTTCTTGCAGAAAATGGCCATAAGGTCTCCAAAAAGAAGTTGCAGTTCTGCCAGCCACAAGTGACTTACCTAGGCCATCTCCTGTCCAAAGAAGGAAGGAAACTTACACCCGACCGAATCCAAACCATCCTAGACACCCCCATCCCAAAAACACAAAAGCAAGTCCGCTCTTTGGTTGGCCTAACCTCTTTTTGCAGACAGTGGTTACCTAACTTCAGCCTCATTGTAAGACCCCTACTTGCCCTATTAACCAAAGATGCCTCCTTCCCGCTCCCTTGGACCCCTGAGTGTCAAGCGTCCTTTTGTGAATTACGAAATGCACTCTGTTCAGCACCCGTCCTAGGAACCCCGGATTACTCCAAACCCTTCTCCCTCTTCACCCACGAAAGGGAGGGGTGTGCATTGTCTGTCCTGACTCAATCAATTGGTCCTAAGCAGCGCCCTTGTGCCTACTTCTCCGCCACTCTTGATCCTGTAGCCAGAGCTTTACCTGCCTGCCTTCGAGCAGTAGCTGCCGCTGCTGTCTCTATCCGTCAGAGTGAGGGGATCGTACTTTCAAACTCCCTCACCGTGTTAGTACCCCATGCAGTCGACACCCTTCTGAACCAAACCAAGACTCAACATTTGACTAGCGCACGACTGACAGGGTATGAACTGACGCTACTTGCACCCCACATCACACTAAAGAGATGCACGACTTTGAATCCTGCCACATTACTGCCCCTGCCTGAAAATGACCCCGACGTTCCTCCCATACACGACTGTGTGACCCTCTCGGACGAACAAACCAGGAGTAGGGTTGACCTCCGAGACACCGCTTTCACTGACCCCGATGGAGAGCTATGGGTAGACGGCTCATGCATCAAACTCCCAGATGGCACCACTTCAGCTGCCTACGCAGTAACTACAGCCCGAACAGTAGTTGAAACAGCCTGCATCACACAACGGTCTGCCAAGGCAGCAGAGCTGATAGCCCTCACACGAGCATGCATCATAGCCACAGGGACCACCGCGAACGTATATACAGACAGCCAGTATGCCTTCGGGGTGGTCCACCATTTTGGACTCCTGTGGAGGGAGAGGGGATTCCTGACGTCCCACGGCACCCCCATCCTTCACGGAGATTTGGTTTCTGCCCTGATTGAAGCTGTTCTCCTCCCCAAACGACTAGCAGTGATCAAATGCCAGGCACACAAGAGGGTGACAGACTTAGTCAAGGGAATGCACTAGCCGACATCACTGCACGAACAACAGCTGAGAATAGGACGGTGACACGCATGTATGTGACCAGGTCACAAGCAGAGAAATGGACTGACGCAAGGGAAATGATCAGAGACATCCAGTCGGCCAGCACCCCGCACGAACTAACTAAATGGGCCGGGGTGGGTCTGAAGGATGATGAGGGCTGCTGGCGAACAAAAAATGCAGACAAATGGTTACTGCCTGACTCATACCTGATCCCCATACTGACTATGGCTCATTCCCCCGCACACATAGGATCTGCACCCATGATCGAACTCATTTCCACAGTCTGGCACAACGACAAAATCCCCGACTCAGCCAGACGCCTAGTCCAGCAGTGCCTTATCTGTCTGCAACACAACCCCGGGAAAGAAACTGTGGTACCCCGGGGAGGGTTTGGGACCCCCAATCACCCCTTTGAGGTCCTTCAGATGGACTACATCCAACTAGAAAGATGCCAAAGCTTGAAGTATGTACTAGTCATCGTATGTGCCTTCAGCAAATGGGTAGAGGCCTATCCAACCCGTGACAACACTGCCATGACTACTGCCAAAGTACTACTGAAAGAATTCTTCCCTCGCTATGGCCTTTGTCGAATTTTATGGAGCGACAATGGCCCCCACTTCATAGCTGAGGTTATCCAACTAATCCTAAAGGGGTTGGGGGTGAAACAGAGATTTCATGCAGTCTTCCACCCCCAATCCGCCGGCCTGGTGGAACGCCATAATGCCACACTGAAGCTGAAATTGTCAAAAATAGTGGCCACCACTGGACTTAAATGGCCGGATGCCCTCCCACTGGCATTGTTATCGATGCGCTCCACTCCCACCAAGCATCATTTGACCCCCTACGAGGTTGTATTCGGGCGACCGATGAACCTCTGGACTGCTCCCAAACCAACCTCCATCCATGACGTCCCGGACGTCCTACTGTCTGATTATTTGTGCAAATTAACTAAAACGTTGTCTGTCATTCATCAACAGGTGCAGCAGGCCATCCCTGATGTTTCCAGGGGCCCCGGCCACGACATCCAACCGGGAGATTTCGTGCTAATACGAAATTTCCAACGGACCAAGAGTCTGGAACCCCGGTGGACGGGCCCCTGGCAAGTGCTGATCACCACACGAACGGCGCTTCGAGTGGAGGGGAAGAAGCACTGGCTGCACGCACATCATTGCCGGAAGGTCTCTGCGAACCTGGCCACGACAGAAAACGTCAACACCCAAGAAGAGCTCCTGAACAAGGACCGACCGACATTGAACTGTTATCCCGATACTGGGGCACTTGAACTTGCAAAATTCTCTGATCCCACTGTGCCATCCAGAGAAGGGTATTTCCTGCGTCGAAAGGAGGGAGCTTCGGCTAAGTAGACCTCGGACTAAGTTGAATCTCAGAACGGTGACCTAAGCACAACCAAGGGTTGCCGGGAGAGAAGCTAAACGAAGTCTGTGGTTCTGCCCGCTACCGAGCCCCTTGAAGGTGATGGAAGCGCCAGATAAGAAGATGATGGAAGCGCCAGATAAGAAGATGATGGAAGCAACAGGAAATACCCACTATAGAAACCCAAAGACTGACAATTTGCACAAATCAAAGACAATCGCCCTCTTTATTGTCTTCCTCTTCTGCCTCCTCCTCATGACCTCCTTCTGGATTCTGGAGGAAAGCACACCGGCTCATGAGGCATTGCTACCTACTGCACAACCAACACCCCTGAAAGAGCATCACCTAATCCCTCTGTCGCCTCAGCTGCGAGAAAGGCGCAGGGAATTCTGGAACAATTCCTTCGTGCAACTGTTGCACCAACACAACCTTGCTGCAAATGCCACGAACTGCTGGATCTGCGGGTTGCTCCCGCATGCCACTGGACACTCCATCCCCTTCATCCCTTCTCCTTTCTCAGTTCACGGCTCTTGCCTCGCCTGGTTGATCCTCATGCAAGAGAGCCACAAGGACAACGCCACTTCCAGCCAGACAGTGTCGCACTTCTACTCTGGGTTCTGGCTGAACAGAACTGGAAAGACCTCTGCTCCCCTGTGTCCTGCGCTCACAGGCGCCACCTTCCTTAAAGACATTCCAGCCAAAGAACGAGTCGAAGTACAGGTACTCCACAATCCGGCTAGGGCCACGTTCTCTCATCTACAGAAACAAACTACCGCCACTCTGATCGTGGCTCTTTCAGTCATCAATGTCACAGGTCTTGTGTGTCTCGAAGGCCAGGGATCACAGCCGGTGGGTCGCAGTTCCTGCCGAATCATTAGAACATTGGACTCATCCGACCCCCCTTCCTTTGTTGCTTCTCCAAACATGTACTTTGTGTGTGGCACCAAAGCTTACACCTGGCTCCCGAAAGGTTGGAAGGGTATCTGCTACATTGCCTTCATTCTTCCCCCCACGTATGTAGCCCCTGCTAACCATCACCGGCAGAGGCGTGCAGATGACATGGAACAAGCCGACTCCACTGGAGCTCAGTTCTTGAATGCAGCAAAGGGACTTGTTCCCCTGTGGGGCCCAATGGCAAACAGCCGCGCTATCCGACACCTGACCCAGGCAGTAGAAACGACAATCAACATCACGGCTGGCATCCTCGCTAACAACACGGCGGAGCTTCAGGCGGTCCGTCTTGTGACCCTTCAAAACCGCCTTGTCCTAGACGTGGTCCTAGCCGACCGAGGAGGAGCATGCCGCATCATCGGATCTAGCTGCTGCACCTACGTGCCAGATAACTCGCCATCAGTCTACAAAGCCATTGAACACCTCCACAGACTTTCCTCGGAGGTTCACCAAGAACAAGAAGGATGGTCGCTTGGGAGCTGGTTTTGGGACACTTTGAGGAACTGGGGTTGGAGGTTGTTTTCCTTCGTGCTGATACCTGTTGTGATATTATGTGGGTGTTGCTTGGGTATTCAATGTCTACCCTCCTTGTGCAGCTTCATTTCTAACTGTATGTGCCCAAAGACTTTGGACTTCCGAACTGAGCACATGAGTCCCCTCTACGAAGTAGAAATACGTGGCCTTATGGGGATAAATCCGAACTGACAAGTTGGCGAGACATGTTAAAAGGGAGGACTGTGGAATTTTAGTTTGCGAGCTAAACATCATCTGCGCCAGCTTGTCACCCACGTACGACGTGCACGGCAGCCATTTTAGGTATCATGGTCTCCCTGTCCACGATCGATCGCCAGCGCGCCCCTCTGACCCAGCAAGCATCCTCCGCGCACCCTGGCTCCCCCTCCCTCCCCCTCATGAGCATAACCCTTCTGCATGACCCTGTCCTTGGGAGTCACGCCAGCGCCTGACCAGCACCTCCTCTCCTCCCATGAATGCCCCTCTATGATAAACCTTCCCTCTGCGCTCAATTGTCCACGCGGCATGAATACCACTCCTTTGATGACCTCTTACCCCATGTCCGACTGTCCACACAGGTCCGAGGCCATTGCCTAAGCCGGGAGATACCATTTACTGCCCCTCATTGTATGGAATCGCCCCTCTTCAAAGGACACACTGTTGATCAGGGCCTCCCCACCCCCTGGGATATGATCAGGCGCACACATCCTAAGACTTGGCGAAACTCTCAGCTGCGTGATGACCCCCTCCTCTTATCAGCAGGTTGAGGACCTCTATTGTGAAGGTATACGGGGGTGGGATTGACACGAGGATTATGGGGATGTCTTTTTCCTTACTTCACAATGTTATGATTGTAATAAAGAAAGGTCACATGCCATAAACCGGTGTATAAGAGGCCAGGCCTCAGAGAGGCTGTTAGAGCACCTCGAGACGATACCTTGTTGTCTGATCTGATGTGTTCTGCTCCGTCGGAATAAAACTTCTGTTTCCTGCCTTCTGGTCTCCGGCGCCTGCCTCATTGCTTGGTAATTTGAATGGTACAAAGGCGGTTAGCGCCGGGCAAATCTTGAAAAAGGTCACAGCCCTACCCTTTTTCCACATGTGTGTTATTCTTTCACATTAGGTACACAGTTGTTCTAAGGTCACTGATGCTCTAGGTATTTTTCAGTGATATCTCAGGTCTGTGTGGGGATGTGAGGATCTTGCCCTATGCTCAGAGGGCGAGCAGGCACAGACGTAGATGAAAACTCCTGCCAAGTTAGGCTGAAATAGAAAGTGTGAGCAATTACTGCTTGAAGCCTCCAGGGCTCCTTTCAACAGACTGATCCAAAGACTCTGTGGCTGGCAGACAGCAACAGTTAAAAAGTGGTGCAATTTAAAAAGTAGGACTGGGACATAACCACTTTACAGGTCCTCTTTCCAGCACACTGGTCCACAGGATGGTGTCCCTGTTGTGTGTATGTGCATGTTCTAGACCTTATTGTTTGCATTACCTATGAGTGTGTTAAGAGCTATTCTGGACAGTTATCTCTGGGGGTGCTTGGTGGATGCCTTTGGGCTTCTAAGCCCCTGTGCAAAGATCTTCTAAGCTGAGGGCATAAGTCAAATGCTTCCTGGAGCAATGTTAGCCTCACCCTTGCATAGGCTGCATCCAAAATCAATTCGTAACTCCAACTGAGCAGTTAGGGGAACAATAAAACAGAGAATAAATAAGGTCCAAGCAAAGGTAGATAAATATTCTTCATTACTGCGGGTCCCGTTTTCATCTTCTCATTCATTGACAAAGTGGCCGGGAGTACTTAAGCAGTACTTACCCAGCATCCCGCCTGAACAACCAAGCCCACACAGGAAGGTCGGCCGCCCGGGATGGAGGGACGTATGAATGGGATGAGGACAACAGGACCCGGAGCATTACCCCCAGGGCCCATACCAAAGCAGAAAACCTGGCCTTCCGAACCCCCAAGCGCACCCAGGAAACCACACCAAATGCCGCGACCCAAGGGAGCACAGAAAGAGGGAACTGCAGGAAGCGACCAGCCCGCAACCCAGAACAGGACAGCAGGGACACAAACAAGGACTGGGCCAAGAAAAAAAACGAAGGCCAGAGCCACAACAAGGAGGCCACCAACCAGATAAAACTGGGGACAGAGCAACCAGGCCCAAAACCCAAAGGACGCAGCCAAGGGAACCCACCGGATAGACCAGAACCATCAGGAAGGCACACAGGACCCGGCAGCCATACAGACAACAAGCAAACCACGGCCACACCGGGAGATGGCAAAAAAAAGAAGCCAAGGCCGGACAACAGGGAGCAGGCACAAGCACCCCGCCAACAAGGAAGGAGCCACAGCGAGCACTCAGGAGAAGACCAGGAGCCAAACCCCAACCAAACAGAACAGGACGGGGAACGAGCCAAAGACCATAAACCCCTAGGAGGCGAAAGCCCCATAGGGAAGAAGGCAGCAAACCGAACCAGGCCCGGACACAAAAACCGCAGAGCAACCCCAAAGACCACCGGCCAAAGCAGCCCCCAAAAAGACCCAACATACAGCCGACCAAACAACAGAGAGTCCAGCATAGACAGGAAACCAACAACAGGGAACCGAACAGGCACAGCAGGGCGGGGACAGGGCCAGCGGCCACAACCCCAAAACCCCAACCCCAAAGAGAGGGAAAAAACAAGGCAGGTCACAAGCCCAGGGCAACCGGGAACCCCTGGCAAACCCCAAACCAGGAACCAACCAAGCACTAACCCACCAAACCACAGAGGGCAGACAAGAACATACAGCAGAAGATCCAAAGCCAGAAGCCTAAGGACCTCACAGGCCCCAACCCCCGGGCCCCGAATGCAGCAAGGACAGGAGCCGCGAAAGGGCCAGAGGGGGCACAGCACCCTGACCAGAACCCCACCAGGCCCGATCCCAGCCAACGCCAGAGAGGAGACAAGAAACAGCCAAAACCAGGGCAACAAACGCAAAAGGAACCAGGAAGCCAGGACCTAAGCCAAGCAACCCGCCGACGCAGGAGGACCCCCAGGCCCAACCAGCCCCCGGAAGGAGCCCATGCCATGCACGGGCCGAAGCAACATGCAGAGACGCCGACAGAGACCCCCAGGACACCACCTCCGGACCACATAGAAGGCCGGAAAAAAAAACCAGAGGCAACAGCCAAAACAAAAACCGGAGGAAGCAGAGAAGCCAGAGGCACAAGCAGCACCAGACTCCAGACAACCAGCAGCCAGGAGAACACCCCCCCAGATCGGCAAGACAACACCTCCTGACCACACCCTGACAAGGGAGGGGGGGCACGCCTAAAAGGCACCCCACACCGGAAGCAGAACCCAGGGGAGCCCACAGGGAAGACAGGAGCAAGCCAGGACCCCAACAATAGGAAAGGGACCGGGGACACCCAGCCAACACACCCCAGAGCCAGCACAGAAGCCCAGGACAGCCAGCCAAAACCCAGGAGGCACAGCCGGAGGCCAAACCAAACCAGTCCCCAATCAGCAGACCAGAAGGAACCAGAGGCAACTCAGGACACAACAATCCAGAAGGAAAGCGAATGACACAAACCCAGCACCAACAACGAGTGCCGAAGGACGAGGCTGAGACAATGCACCAAGCAGAGCCAACAGGAGCCAGAAAGGACCACAGAACACCAGAGCCCCACACAAGCCCGATCGAGGCCAGACGCAGCCGAGGGGCACACAAAGCAGAAACGACGCCAGCCACAAGAAGGGCCAAACGAAGGAGGAGCGCCAAGGCAACGGAAGAAACCAAAGCCCAACACCAGCCCAACAAACCAAACCCGGGAAGAAAACAGCGGGCAGGACGAGGCCCAGGAGGGCACACAAGGGCAAAAATACCGACGCACCAAGCCAGGACACCCAGAGAATGCCAAGGCAAGGACGCAGGGCCAAAGAAGGCGCCCAAGGAGGAAAGACGGAGGGGGAAGAAAGCACAAGGTAAAGCAACCCTACCAGAAGCCCAGGCAGACCCTCAATGGAAAGAACAACAGAGAAGTAGGTAAACCAGGTGTCAACGACTAGGAAAAGGCACCAGCAAAAGACAGCCTGGCCCAAATAGCAGAACCACGAATCCTGGACCCAGAGGGACCCCTGAAAAAGGGAGCAAAACAGGTGAACTTCCACACTGAATGCACCGTGGGAGGGAATCAGAGCAAGAAACAACGCCCCCCTCGCAGCCCCAGGCACACCACCAGTCAACATGCCAGGGCAGGAGGAGCACACACTCAGGGAGTAGACACCCGGGGAAAGAAAAGACCAACCCACAGCCAACAGTCAGTCCGAGAGGGGGTTGGGGCACTAAGGCCCCCAACGGACAACCAGAGGCAGACACCCAGGCGGACCGCCCAACAACCGAAAGGAAGACCGAACAGCGGGAACGGGCCCCCAGAAAACAGGGACCGAGCAGCAGCACTAGCCGCGAAACAAGAGGGCACAGCCACCAGGCAGAAGCACCCAGCAGAATGGGCCTCAGCAGTAAGCATGGGCGGAAAATCCGTTTCGCTCGCGGATTTTGCGGATTTTCGGTAAATTCGCAATCCGCGAGATTCGCGAATCTCCCGCAAAATCCGCAAATCCGCGAGCAGCGGATTTTATGGCTTGCTCGCACTGTTCGCGTGAGATCGCGGCTTCCCAGTACAACTTCGCGCCCCGCGAATAAGCGCTAAATTGCAGAAATACGATCTTAGCAAAACTGAAACTACTTACCAGGTTCAAAAGTTCAGGCTCATCATTAGTAGCCATTTCCTGTAGTGCTTCCTGAGGGGCCCCTCCAGAGTTCAGTTGCCAGTTGCAACTATTATGTGACCCTGCTCTGAACCTCAGAATAGTTACACATATGCCACAAAGGTCCTGAATTACAGCTAAGGGAGACAAGCAGGAGCCAGGCTGGAAGTTCAAATCCATTAATCAGCCCCTAATTCATTATTGTCAGTTGGGGCAGGGCAGGTGTTGTAACTAATTTTGCAACAATGAAAGCACTTAGCAAGTGCAAAAGATCACTAATCAGGAAGCACTAAGGAAGCAGGTGCCAGCTAAAAAAATATTCTATGACACATTAATCAGCCCCAAATTAATTCAGGTCACTTGAGGCAGGGAAGGTGTGCTTTGCTTTGCCACAATAATGTACACTGACTGGACAACCAGAGGGTGCTGTGATGAAACAGAGGGTGGCATGGGTGGGCCAGAGGGTGGCATGAGTAGTCAGAGAGTGGCAGTGGTGACAGAGAGTGGCAGTGATGAAGAAGAGTGTCCCAAACAGGCTGGACACGTAGAAACAACAAGTTCGCAAAACTTGCGACCCGACAGGTAAGTTCGCGTTTGCGAAATTGTACAAAACCCTCGCGAACTGGCAGAAACCCGCGCGAACACAAAAAAAATCCGCAAATTCGCGAGAATTCGCGGATTTTGCGGTTGCGAGTTCGCAAATCCGCAAAATTCGCGAACGCGAGATTCGCAAAATTCGCCCATGCACAGCCATAGACCAGGAAGCACAGCCGGCGGAACCAGGAGACAGGCGAAGCCATACCAAGGAGAAGGCAGAGGACACCGAAGCAAGACAAAGCCAACAAACGCAAGCACGGGAACAGCGGAGGGCCCAGAACACCAAGAAGACGAACCAGGGCAACCCCCGAGAAGCAAGTGGAGCGCAACAGATGGGGAACACAAGGGCCAAGCCAAGGAACACCCAGAGGCCAGGAGCCGCTCAACGTAAAAGACAGCAGCCCCCAGCCCAGAAGAGACAAGCAGCTGGACATGGCACCAGCCAGCCCGACTGCACGAAACAGCCCAAAGGCAGAGGACACACACCCCAGGCCTCACAAAGCCAATGCCAGGATGGAAGAATAGAGATCCATACATGCAAGGGGCCCAAGGCACAAACCTCAGCACAGGGCCCAAGAACAGGAGCACACAGAGGCCAGTGCAGCAGGAGGGGACAAAAGAAAGGAAAACCAGCCCCCCTCCAAGAGGAGACTGACCACACCAAGACACGCCCAGCAGGCACAGAGCCACAACCTGGCGGGGACTGACAGCAGAACGAACCCCAACCAATGCAACAGGGCCAACGCACTTGAAGAACAGGCCCAGCTCCTCCATAGCACAAACAGGAGGGCCAACGCCGAGGGACCGAGGAGCAGGCACCAGACCAGAAGAAAAAGAAGCCCCAGCAAACCCACAGAGAGCATGAACTCACAGGGTGGCAAGGTTGCAGGCCAATCGGGGAGCACAGCAGAATAACAGCTGAGAACCCCATCACACACATACGGATGGCACCAGACGTGGGGGAGGGAGGAAGACAGGCCCAACGCCATCTGCAGGCAACCCACACCTCAGAAAGAACATGCAGCAGCTGTGCAATCCCACCAGCAGCCTGCAGCAGGAAACCAGGACAGCCAAGATAGCAGAACAGGGCATCCAGCAACCACCAGAGCAGGAAGCCAACAGCAGCTGGCAGTCCCAGACATCCACCCATTCAGGTACTAACCAGGCCGACCTGGTGTAACAACTGATAACAAACGAGATCAGGAGAATACAGGGAGGCACAGCACCAGAATTGCTGTGGAGGGTGTTATGCATGTAGCAGCGCACCAACACTACAGGATTGTCACAGGAAACAGCATGGTGGCAAAGGGGCACTGTGCCCCCTGACCCCCTGGGAAGGACGAGTCATGTCCATGTGTGACCCACGCAACCTGACAAAGGAGGCAGAGCAGCTGCCAGCCCCAGAACAGCCCCGGCTGATGGCCGAGCCAGACCGAGAGGCGTAGCGGACCAGCCGGGTTATAGAGTGTCATGCAAAACAATTGTCGTTACTAAGATGTCATTGTGTCATACCACTGATGCTCAAATGAGTGGACTCAATACACAGACCTGGGCAAGAATTGCAGCCTAAATCACCCCTGTGTCGAACTCATGACATACAGCTCTAGAGCCTCAGAACACCACATATTAGCAGCTAGAGGTCATCTGGCTACACCAAGCCCGGGAGGACAGCACCAGTTGGGTAAAAAAAGACCGCTACGCAGTACTCACCCGGAGCGGGGGCCAAGACACCACCAGGCATATGGCCCCCTCCAACAGCCAGCCCAAAGCGTGAACGCCTGTAGACCAGCAAACCCGGCACACCTTCCACCCGGCCCGGCCTCAGGAAGACGCAAATGCGACCCGGAAGAAACCAAAAGGCCAGCCGCAATGGGCCAGCCGGCAAGCATCAAAAGTGTAACAGTACTTGAATGAAGAGTGTTACGATATCCTGTGAAACAAGCAGCTTTCACCAACCAGGAGGCAGACTAAGAAACCTCCCGCTTGCACAGCCAGGCAGCCGGGTGGGGGGAAGAGAGAAGAAACGCCCTCCAGCCCAGGAGGAGCAGCACCAGCACAAAGGACAGGTGGGATGCTGGGTAAGTACTGCTTATGTACTCCCGGTGGGAGGGGCAGTATTAGGGTCCCAGCATTTCTCTTGTCTTTTTTTCTGTCGGGAGATGGTTATCTTCACTTTGTCAATGACCTGGGGGTAATAATAAAATATCACTAAAGGATCGAGAGGTGAAATAAAGGGATTGGCCTAGAAGCAATTAACCTTGTGCAGTCAGGAAAACTGGGGCCCCTGCCTGATGTATGCGTAGTAAAATAAAGCAATACTCAGGCTTCCAGGAGCCTTTGATGCCCCTGTACACCAATGCCATGCACCTACAGCACTGTTAAATGTGTCTGGGTGATCACAAGAAGACACTTCCTATTATATTTACGGGAACGATGATACACTGAAGACCTCACCTCACATGAAAGTTTCACGAGTACTGTTTAAAACCCCCTGTCTCTCTTTCGCAATCACTCTGGATGGATGCCCTCTCTCCATCACTAGTAACACGAAGGCCCCTTGTCCCCATGCACATTTTTACAGTAAAATTGCTGTGACTTTATATTTTCCTCAGGAAATAAAAGTAAACACACTCTTTAGGCTCAAGATGTGTAACCACGTGAGCAAGCCCTTTAGTATTTAAACGTAATTACGCTAAAATGAATGTTATATTTACTCTACAAAGCTTTTGATCAGTTCAGAATTTGTAAGCTTTTGCTATTTTATTACTATACCCTAATTTCAACATTTTAAGTTTCCATGCACTCGTGGCTCTTTTTCTTCCTCCTTCTTTTCGGTTTGGCTGATTTAGTTGTTGATTTAAATAGTTAACATTAAATTATTTGTTAGATTATTATTATTTTGTACAGAGCACTAACTGAGCAAGCTAGCATTTTACGTTTGGCGTCATCGCGTCATGTAGGTCTAGCCAACACTTTCACTTGTGATTTAAAGTGTCTCTAATGGGCACATTTCTTCCAAAATGCAATTTAAGTTGGCAAGACTGAATATTAGCTGAACGCAGATCATGGGCCCGCAGGACACAGCCCGAAGAATACACATTGCACAACACACTTCAAAAGTACTGTATCACCCGGACACAAAGAGCACTCGGGCTCCAGCCCTTGTAGATCCACAGAAAAATAGTGTATTGCGCACTTCTGACAGAGAATGCCTCCCCTGCATCCCTAGTGCACCCTGTGATCAGTTCAACAAGTGTGAGTAACCCCCGGGCTGCAGACACGTACCCCATTGAAAGTCATGTTTCAAAACATTTATGAGTGCTCAAAACACAAAGAGTGCCTCACCCGCTCGATGAAGCATCTGTGGTGCCCGCCCTTTGAATTGGGAGGGAGGAAAGGGGGGCAAGCAACACCGACACCCATTTGTGTGTGTAATTGTGTGTTTGTTGCGGAGGGCGAGGAGGAGCCCTGCACTTCCGGGTTCTGTCGGGACAGGTCAGCGCTCTAGCTGACACTCGTCTCTCTATAAATGTGCATGGGAAAGCGGTCGCGCAGCGGACGCGTGCAGCGGGCGTGACGAAGGCGCGCCGAAGTCTCGCCTAAGTCAAGCCCGTGTGCGCCCGTCCGCGGCCGACCGGGGCCTGGGGCCACGACTCCTGTGCATTCCGTACCTTCCCACATACGCTATGAAAGACAACAACTGCTTGATTTGTGCCCGCTAATATGGGAATGTGCTGGCACATGATGGAAGCACTAACTCTTCATACCTGCCCCACATGCCCCTTTAAATTTCTAAGAGAACCAGCTAGTGAGGCTGACAGAGGAAGGGTCATTGGTGGCTTGATAAATTGTAGATCTTTAAGCAAACACAACACTCAGATATGGGACCTCCTCCTGGATGAGAGGATGGATGTTCTCTTCCTGACGGAAACATGGCTCAGTGAACATTCAGACCCTGATATAATTGAAGCCATCCCGCCAGGCTACTCTCTTAACAGACTAGACAGGAAGGGCGGGAGGGGTGGAGGAATCGCCATGCCGTAAAGGCCCCGCTTGAATGCTCTCTGGTGCCCCTACAAATAGACAACTCGGAGGCCGGCCTGTTCACTCTCAAATTGGGACCCAAGCTTACTGTATCGGGAATCCTGGTATATAGACCCCCCGGGAATCTGAAGGAATTTAAACCCAACCTAGTGGAGGCTATAGCTCACCTAGCCATTAGAAAAAGTAGAATTTTGATATTAGGCGATTTTAATATCCACCTGGAAGATGAACTATCCAGGGAAGCTACTGACCTAAAGCAAGACTTGCTGGCCCTACAAATAGAACTAAAAAATAAGGCCCCTACTCATATACATGGACACTTCTTAGACCCTATTTTTAGCAGCTGGAAGGGTGTGAGCGTGAATCAGCCCCCGCCTGTTCCCTGGCCGGACCACTTCTTAATCCCTTTCAAAATCCACTGCCCGAGTACTGATATTCACAGGGAAGAAAAAAACAGCTATCCAAGACGTAAATGGAAGCAATTCTCACTAAACACTTTTAGTCAACTACTAGAGTTAGGAGGTCCACCAGGAGGTGATAATTGCGAAAGTGCAAATAGCAATCTTGAGAAGCGTATTTTAGACGCACTTGATGAGTCAGCCCGATGTGTCCATCAAAGACTAAAACCCGAGATAAAAAGTCTGCCCCTTGGTTTACGTCTGAGTTGCAGAAAGCCAAATCAGAATGCAAAAAATTAGAGCGCAAATGGCGGGTTGATTTTTGCTCTCAAATTAAGAATACATACAAGGAGGCACAGAGAAAATATAAAATCACACTTCGAAGAACTAAGGCTGTACATTATAAAAGTCGTATTGAGGAGGCAGATAATTCCTCGCGAGAATTATTACAAATTTTTAAAGAAATCTCTGTAGTAACACTTCAGCAAAAGATTCAGTTGAGGAATGCAACAGAATAGCGACTTATTTCGCTGGAAAAGTCCAAGATATCTACGCCACCTTCTCAGGCGATATAATCTGTGGGCGAGACTTTGAGGAAAATGTAGGAGCAAGCAGGGTAGAGGACTGTCTCAGAACCTTTGTGGTACCCCCTACAGAGATACTCTCCAACATCTGTCGGAGTATCAAATCGGGTTCTCCGAGAGACCCTGCACCTCCTCGGGTGTTGGGGGAAATTATCTCGGTGCCAGAACCCTATATCAGGCATGTACTTCAACTCTCTTTTACCTCCGGTACTCTCCCTGCTGATTGGAAGAAAGCGATAGTTCTCCCTATCAAAAAGAAACCAAACGTTAGTTTGGAAGTGCTTGAAAACTTGAGACCCATTTCACTACTGCCCTACTTGGCCAAAGTGGCTGAGAAATTGGCCAATATACAACTTATGGCTCACCTGGAGAATAACAACCTCCTACACCCCTCTCAGTCAGGCTTCCGACTGGGCTTCTCAACTGAGACGGCCCTACTGAGAGCAACGGAGACCCTGCGGCAAAAGGCGGACTCCGGACATACCATGGCACTGATAATGCTTGACCTCAGTGCAGCGTTTGACACTGTAGCCCACTCCATCCTGCTACAGTGTCTAAACAAAGCAGGGTTTACCGAGGCCGCGCTAAGCTGGCTTAAAGCGTTTCTCATTGACCGCAGTTTTCAGGTCCAAAGGGGCTCCTTTAAATCCTCTGCCATCGCACTTGAACAAGGGGTGCCTCAGGGCTCGGCTTTGAGCCCTAGTTTGTCCAATCTTTACATGGCCCCCTTGGCAGAAGTGGTGCAAGCGTTTGGAGTGGAGTTTTCTTACGCTGACGACACCCAACTGCTGATCTCTCTGTCCCAAGCCCCCGACACAGCTGCATCCAACTTCAAGGCCTGTATGCAGGCCTTAGCAGGTTGGATGAACTCACACTGTTTAAAGCTCAATGGCTCTAAGACGGAGGTCGTGGTGATTGGTGGTAGCAACTCCAGTTGGACAGGGGACTGGTGGCCAACATGCTTGGGCCCCACGCCCAATCCCAGCAAGGAGGCAAAGAACTTGGGAATATGGGTTGATCCCAAACTGTCCTATGAGGGCCATGTGAATCGCTTAGTGGGAAAATGTTTTGGGATACTGAAAACCCTCATCCGCACATTGGATTTACTCCCACTGGAGGCCCGACGAACCATGGCCCAAGCCCTAGTGACGGCCCGCATGGACTACGGCAATGTGCTGCTCTTAGGCACCACGAAAAAAAACTTAAAACGAATGCAAGTCCTCCAGAATACTGTTGCTCGGTTAGTGTTGAGACTCCCCAAAAGAGCAGCATCCAGACCAGCCCTGGCGTCGCTTCACTGGCTTCCAGTTAGAAAGAGAGTGCTGTATAAAGTACTCTTAATCTGCCACAGGATTGTTTTGCATAAAGCTCCATCCTATCTCTCTGACCTGGTTCAGATCTATGAACCTACCAGAGCATTACGCTCAGTCGGAGCAGGGCTACTAAAAATTCCCCATGTCAAAAAAGCAAAAATGGGTGGACGCTCTTTCAGATTGCTGGCAGCCAGCAACTGGAACAAACTCCCGATCAGCTTAAGGCTAGAAGGATCTGAAATGAAGTTCAGAAAACTCCTTAAGACCCACCTGTATGATAACTAATCGTCCTGGCTGATCCCTGGATCCTTGCCCGCTATCTGTATCTTTCTCTCTCCGTAGCGCGGGGACACGCCGTGATGGCGTCACCAGGCGCTTTATAAATCTCTTTATTATTATTATTATTATTATTATTAAACGGCCGCTTTATTGAAACAGGTGAACATCACACTTAATTAAACTGGCAATTTGCCTTACAAAATTAAAACCTCTCTAAACATCGAATTACCTTACCACTTTTTACATTTCCTCCCCACACCCCTACGATCCCCACATGATAAAAAACCTGCCCCCTGCATCATACAATACATTAATTGCAATACAATAAATAATACACAATCTTCTCACTTACCAATAACTCTTACCCCCCCAAGACCTACAATCCTATTTGCCTTCCTGCAACTGTACCTAACAACCCTCTAATGTAAACTTCCCAACCGCTTTACGTTTCCCCGCTCCTGCTCACCAACTCCCCAACTTAACGATAAACTGCCAAATTCCAGCCAAACTTGGCCATCTTCAACAACAACTCCGCCAGCACCTGTTCCAAGCGACAGAACATACAAAATTCCCCCCTATGCACCTGTCTCAAGCCGGCCCTAAAAAACTGCTTAACAGAAAAAAGGCCTCCTCAACAAAACCCTATGCCCAAGGAGGATGGGCGGGGCAAAAACCAGAACCATGACTAGTGCGCTCTCAGCCACCAGGTCACCAGAACATAAAATGGTGGCTGGGCAAGCGCAAACCCCCCAGTTACAGCTATTGTGCTATATTTTTTGAATTTGGGCTGCCTTTGGGCTATACCCCCAGGCAGCCCAACACAGCAAAATGGCTGCTCATTGCTCGCCCCTTCCCCCTCCCAAATCTGCCCAGGGGCAGACCTCCCATTGCTCGGCTGCCCCCAAACCCCATTTGGGAGGGAAGAAAGGGGGGCAAGCAACACTGAGACCCATTTGTGTGTGTAAACGGCCACTTTATTGAAACAGGTGCACATCACACTTTATTAAAACTGGCAATTCGCCTTACAAAACTAAAACCTCTCTAAACATCAAATTACCTAACCACCTTTTACATTTCCTCACCCCACCCGTACGATCCCCACATGATAAAAACCTGCCACACTGCATCATACAATACATAAATTGCAATACATTAAATAATACACAATCTTCCCACCTACCAATAACTCTTACCCCCCAAGACCTTCAATCCTATTTGCCTTCCTGCAACTGTAACTAACAACCCTCTAGTGTAAACTTCCCTACTGCTTAACGTTTCCCTGCTTCCGCTCACCAACTCCCCAACTTAACGATAAACTGCCAAACTCTAGCCAAACTTGGCCAACTTCAACAACAACTCCGCCACCCAGGAAAAGGCGGATGTGTAGGTGATTACACAGCCTCCACCTTTTCCTGCCCCCCAACCCCCTGCCCCCTGAAAACTGTGCCCATGGCTGACACCCCCAACTCCTCACTCCCTACGCACCCCCAACAACCTAGACAAAACTTCCAGCAATTCTAAGAGATACAGATCCATCCCCAAACGAGAGAGTTTGACCCTGTCCCCTCTACACAATTCCGGTGCGTCGTACCGCAAATCCCGATGCCAGACCCTCGCAAACACCAAGTGCCTGCAAAAAAGCACCATCTCCACATTAATTTTGTGTCTAGCCTTATCCACTGCCTGAGGCTTGACCGCCCCTCTCCAAACCCGCCGCGGAACAAACTCAGCCCAAATTACCGTACAACCCACCCATCTCCTCCGAAGCTCCTCCAAGTCCATTTTCATGGCCCTCATGAGAACCAAACCCGTTTCCTGCACCATATCATTTTCTCCCAAATGGAGAACCAGCACATCAGGGCACCTGCCCCCCACCATCAGCCCATTCAAGGTCCCCACCAGCTCCGTCCAACACATCCCCACTCGCCCAAACCAGTGAACCGTAAAAACTTCAGGTTTGAAACCCAAATTCTCACCAAAATAGCTATCCTGAGCCTGTAACTGAGCTCGCTTGACAAATGAATGGCCCACTATCCAAATAATCATGTTGCATGCAAGGGGACCAGCCACAGAACATAGAACTAGAAACAAAAGTCAAACATGGGCCACCACAAAACATCGCTTTAACATTGCTGCTCTTCGCTGCGCACATAGCGTTTGTAGCAATCGGACGCCCAACGCCCCAGGTGCATGATGTCCTCCCGCCCCCAGCCCCTCCAATGCGCTTCAGACGCTACACCAATGCGAAAAGAGTACGTCCCGAACTTGCTGCTATTCACCCCCAGTCGCTCCAATGCCTTCCGCAACACTGCCAACAATAGCAAACCCTTCGTCCCACTCCCCCCTGCGTGGCGAAAACCAAACCTTCCGCCAAACCCACCGCCCGCCATCGCAACCCCCAGCGAAAAGGGCACACCACCTCCACCACGTTGCTGCTCAACGGCACCCACCTACCCACACTCCTCTGATCCATCTTGGACTTCCGAAGCCTCAAGAGGACTTCCCCCACCCCAAAAAACACCTCCGACCACCTCAAACCATCACCCGACCGCCCCCCCCCCAGCAATTCAGATAAACAAAAAGTGCCCACAAACATCCATGTCATCAGAGTAGCGAACAAACAAGCATCCCTCTCATCTCGGCAGACGCCCGACAGGACCTCCTCGATGCTCCCCAACAATTCCCCGATAGCGGAAGCCGGACCCGCCCCACACTCACAGACTCACGGGCCCAACCCTCCAACATCCGGGACCCGAGCTCACCTGCTGACGGCACGTATCCCCACAAAAGTGTCCCCATGAAGGCAATGCCGGCCAACTTGCCCGATATAGTGACCCGCGTGAGGCCCTTGGCGATCATTAGGAGTATAAACTGTACTACATCCTCCGTCCTCTCACGCCCCGGGGCCCGTCAACACGCCCCGGACGCCACAAACTCCCCCATGCAGACACATACGTGGTTCGTGTCGATTCTGCCAAAGACCCTAGAACCAGCTGCAACATCCTGTGTTGCCGACTTCCCACAGCTAGAGGGGCATGGCCGTCGGTTCCAGGTCCGCATCCTTGGCTAACCCACGGAATCTCTCCCACTGCAAACAATATAAAGCATCCGCGCGGAAGGCAATGTCATGGTGCAGGCAACCCAACACAAACACCTGCAACAGCTTCAACACCTGCTCATCTCTGGCGGATTGGCGATTTACCACCTGAAACACTGCCATGTTATCCACATTGAAAGTAACACGCCTGTGGGCCAACACCTCCCCCCAGAGCTCAATCGCCACCACCAGCGGAAAGAATTCCAAGAAAGCAATGTGCTTGCCACCCCGCCCACTCCAGGGGCCACTTCTCCGCACACCAGCGCCCTTGCCAGTACAGCCCAAAACCATTGCTCCACGCCGCGTCCGAAAAGATTTGCACCTCCCAGACCATGTCCTCCCCACTCTGCATCGGAACCCCATTAAAGTGCTCCAGAAAAAACTGCCACATCCTCAGATCTTCCTGAACAGTCTCACATGGTGATGCGGCGGCCTCACGCTACACCCAACACAAGAGGAGCTCTATAAACAGTTCGAGTGGCCCAAAATTGAAAAAGTGGGACCAGTTCTTAATTTAATACAAGAACAGCATTTAACGCAAATAAACACTTTATTCTCGACGGCTTCAGCAACACGTGAGGGCATCCGATTGTATTATTATGCTGTAAAGACAAACAAGAAAGGATAAGAAAAGTATACTATAAGAAATCAAAGAATATTCTGATCAGCTCAGCAAATAAAGCCTTTCAATGATCCATCGATACCTTTAAGATATTGTGATAAAGAAACATTTTTGGTCCTGAAGAAGGTGCTAATTTCAACTGTACACCAAAACGCCGCGTCTCAATGATTGTTTTTAAGATTGGTCTCCTAAAAAAGAGAGATAAGTTGTATAGAAATAAGATTGTACCCTCAGGGAGGCATTTTTTATGCAAGTTTTTATGTAAGGAATAAACTGTTTTCGATTAATCTTGGAACATTTTGTGCTTTTTCTAATTTTTTAGTAGTATAAATCTTTATTCGGTAAATTGATCACCATAAAAGACAACAATATACATTTTAAAATACATTCCATCAAGTTATACTAGCAACAACAAGGGTTGACCATACTTAAAATACGACTGAGCACTGACATAATTGATAAAACCACGGACAAAAAAAAAAAAAAAAAAAAATACTCCAAGCACTCAGAATTAACAGCTTCAAACAACTCCACTCTGGGTAGGTAGAGGCCTTGCAATCATTCCCAGAGATCTTGATCTAATAATCCAGGCACTACCTAAAAACTTTGCCACCCCGCATATCAATGGGGTAGATGATAAATCCGATGTAATCACTCGTAAGGCCGAGCGATGGCACCTCATCCCCAAACCTTTACATACTGGTTTCAACCAGTTTTTCCGCGCCACTTTATACGCGGGGCAGGCAAAAAGAAGATGGGCCACGGACTCTTTAGGGGCCGCACAGCCAGGACAAGATCGCAAGGGGCCGCCCTGGTTGGACCATTTTGAAGTAAATTCGCGTACCGGGAGGGTACCGTACCTTAATTTTAAAAAGAGGGCCCTGTCTAGAGGCTTAGTTACCAAGTCAAGGAAGGGTTCAAGTTTCCTTACACACTTACACTCCAGAAAAGACTCTGTAAGTGAACCCCCTGTTATACCACGTGATGCTTCAGCCTGAACCCAATCCCAATATAATTTCTTGATCACCATTTTGGGCGGGGGCGCTTGAGACTCCCAAATATCTCTCAAACCCAATTGGGAGACCAATAGCCTCAAATTTTTCAACCAGCCAATTTTACACCCAGAGTCGAGTAAGATTAGCTCGTCCAGTACTTCAGCATATTTGGCCAACTCCTTAGTCCTTCTCAGGCGGACCCAAAAAAGCAATGGTCGCAGCCTCACTATATCCTTTAGGGCACGTCTACCAAGGTCTAACCGCAAGGGGATAAGCGGGGTAGAAACAGGGAGTGCCACCACATCTCTCAAAAACTTATTTTCTGCTAAGGTTAGCTCATTTACATTGTCGAACCCCCATAATTCGGAGCCGTACAATGCAGCCGGGAGTATCTGGCCATCGTAGATGGCCATAACCGGGGACACTGGTTTACTAATTGATGCCCGGTGCTCTCGTAAGATCACCCCCGACACTCTTTTGTGGGCCAATAGCATTTTCGCTAAGTGGTCCTTCCAGGTCATTCGGCTATTTATCCGGACCCCTAAATAGTCGAATGCCTCGACCAACTCCAAGGGAGTCCCTTTAAGCAGAAAATTGTTTTTAAAATTTTTGGCGGGTGAAAAGGCCATCAATTTGGTTTTGGTGGTGTTAATAGTTAGACCTCTCTCTGTGCAAAAGGAGGAGAAACGCTGCAGGAGTTTGTGCAGGCCTATCGGGGATTTAGCTATCAGTAAGGTATCATCAGCAAAGAGCAGGGTCTGAATCTTTTCCCCCGCCAGGGTTGGGGCATCCGTCTCTTCTCCTCTCAGATGGTCCACCACTCCATTCACAAACAAGGAGAAGAGAGTCGGAGCCATGACACACCCTTGACGGACTCCACTCCTCACAGGTACCCTATCTGTCAGTTGGCCCTGTGTACCCCATCTGATCCTAGCGTATGTCCCCTCGTGGAGTCTTACAATTAATCTTAAGAGTGAGCCAGGAAAGCCCAAACTTTTCAGGATCTCCCACAGTTTAGCACGGGGGACCAGGTCGAAGGCCGTCTTGAGATCTATGAAGGCCATATATAGGCTCCCCTTCTTGATGGTAACTGCCTTCCAATAGATCCCAAACAGCCGAAAGACCTTGGTCCTGAAGAAGGTGCTAATTTCAACTGTACACCAAAACGCCGCGTCTCAATGATTGTTTTTAAGATTGGTCTCCTAAAAAAGAGAGATAAGTTGTATAGAAATAAGATTGTACCCTCAGGGAGGCATTTTTTATGCAAGTTTTTATGTAAGGAATAAACTGTTTTTGATTAATCTTGGAACATTTTGTGCTTTTTCTAATTATAACATTGAGTGTCCCCTTCAATATAGAGATTTATTCTTTACAAGTGCGTTTTTTCTAGAATTATGTATTTGGGTTTGTTTTTGACATAGTAAAAAAACTCAACAGGGTCTGTCCTATTGTCTTGCCTATTTGACCCCCTCCCTGTATAGTAAATAGGGGCACCTTCCTATATTTTTCCTGTGTTGGGGGATCTGCCACCACCAAGTGCCCCACACCCTGCTCTTTTCGGGGCAGAATAACCTATGTTGGGCCCTCCAGGCCTGGGTGGTGCCAACCTTACTAGAGGCCAGTCAATGTCCGACAGAGCCTCAAATCGGTTTGCAACTGGGACCTGAAACTCACTCTCAAACGTTCCCCGGATGTGGGTGCTGACATCCCCTGCCTTATACATAAAGACCCTGTAAATGAACTTGGCAAGGGTTTAAAGCCATCCACATTGAGTGAGGGTATCAGCCAAGACTGAGGGGGGGCAAGGATAAGCTGGCCTTTAAAAGAAAAGGTGAGGTGCCACAGGAATAGAGCTCCTTCTCAGGTCTTTACACAAGTCCCCAAACAAAAGCCTCTGCAGCAGCTATGATGACTCAGTCGCCCCTGGATTATACAGGCCCTTGACCAACCCAACCAACCTGCCTGACCAAAGATTTTGTGAGCCAGGTGGAATGGAAAGCTTGTGATGCCAAAAGCAAAAAGGCAAGCTTGGATTCAATGGCATCGAGACAGTGAATTAAAGGGGCCAACTTGATTTGCAGTAGCTCATCCATTTTTTGATAGCAGCCCTTCAAAAACTGCATGCTCTCACTACAGTCAGTTTGCATATCAGCATACCTCCTAATAGACTGAATATCTAGCTTAGGGGTCTTGGTTTTAACTACTTTAGCAGGGCTTTACAAGACACACACTCAACTTGCACATGGAATGTCATTGTAAGGTTCTGGGTGTCTCATACAAGTCTCATACAAACGGAACATTATACAAGTGGGTCTATAGGTGCCAAGCATGTTAACTATAGCATCCACTTTGTCCACCCTTTCAGGCCTCAGAATCAGCCTATGGACCTCATAGTCAAAGCCCAGATCTAGGCCTCAGCACACACACTGGATTAGCAGGTGAGCGGTCCATAAAAATCTGAGTCCTAGATATTCATCAATTTGTACTTGAATATCTTAGAAAGTACTGATTTGTGCAAATGAGAGTACTCTAAATGTATGCTTTTAAGGCAGTTACCGGGGATAGCCATAATATTTCATGTTCTTGTGGAGACACTGACTATCTTCATCCCAATTTCTTAACCTCACTCAGAGTTTCCCACTTGGTGTAGTAGAATAAAGTTACAAGATGCAGCCACGATTCAGAAAAAGATGGATGACCATTGAGCCACCTCCATACAGGTACACAGCAAACCAAAGGAAAAAGAGAAATCCGAAGCTCCCTTTAAGAGATCTACATTTTCCAGCTGGAAGGTAAAATTAAACCAAAGATAAACTACAGTAGTACTTAGACTGAAACTAAAATTCCTAAACAGGCCCAGTCTTAATGAAGACTCTGCCCTTCCCCCTATCAGGTGACAACTCTGAAAATCTGAAAACATTGACATAAAAAGAGGGCGAGAGGTTAAGGCATTAGGGACGCAGACAACCTGGTCTACCATCAGACAAAAACAACGTAATCAATTACTAAGAAGTAAGGGCCTCATTCACAGGTTTTCGATGCAGGGTAGTGCAGTATGTCACTTTGCTGTGCTGGCCTGCATCAAAAGGAAAGGACAGTAATGCGTCATATTTATGATATACGGGTAATTCATATCCTTTCCCCCTGCGCTGGTGCCATTTTGACTGCGTTGTGCTAATGCAGGCACCCTTGCACCTTGGTGCAAGGGTGTCTGCATTGTATGAACAGTTGTTTTTGGGCAGGAAGGGACACCTTCCTACACAAAAACAATCAATGGAGGGGTTTTTCTCCTCCTTTGTGTGCTGCAGAATGGGGAGAAATAGAATTATTTCTCCTTCTTATGCCTTCTTGGGGAGGTGTAGACTTTTGACACATTCCCAGGTTTAAAAATCCTTGTAAATCTGGGAATGCATTAAAATCTATAGGTGTTGCATGGGAATTCCCACCGTAATGCCCATGGAACGCCTCTTTGATGCACAGTAAGGCAATGGAGCGTCCTGCACCACTTTACCTTACTCCATATCTACGAGGCAAGGAAATGCCATGTGAAGTGGCTTTGCGTGGCCTCATAGATATGGGTCTGCACTCTGCACCTCCGGTGAATCAAAATAAGTGACGTATCGGCGGCGCAATGGGCTTGTAAATAAGCCCTTACGTGGATTTACTTTTCCTATAGCTATAATTCTGCCATGAGAGTTTAAAGCTGTAATGTTGGTTTAAAGAGGGATTTTTGCACAACCAAGAGGAAGAGAATATAGAGAGGAACTAGAATTAAGGAAGATTCAATAAGGTTAAGGAAGGATTTGAGGAAAGGCTAAAGAGGGAATAAGGGTTAAGAGGTAGAAGGGAAAATAAAACGAAGGGGAAAGTGAAAGCCACAGAGTAGTTAAAGAAAGAGGACGATTATGGACAAAATGATGAAGAAGATGAGGAAGTTGAGGAAGATGAACATTTCTGGAACTGGAAATTTTCGTTTGGCAAAGTTGAAGGCTTTGTAGGAAAGAGAAAGGAAAAACCGTGGGTGATGCTTTAGCTACACACACAATATAACATTGTATATGGGTGTCAATGTAGAATTAGGCAGAGGTATGCTGTGTTGTGTGAAAGCTGTAACAATAAAGAGAGCTCAGCAGGGGTTGTTAATGATGTCACGGTGTTGCAGTGGTCTTCTAGGGAATGAAGAGCTAGCAATTACGATTTCATACTTTGTTCAAAATAATATATTTCTACACAGTACATAAGAACATGTGGTACTGTGCCTGGTCCAAATATTCACGGTTCAATGTCCAGCAAAATGATTCAAGGGAAAGTGTGTATGTGCTCAGTATGCCAGTATGCTTATGGGCAAAAAACATTCTCTTTCTTCTTCCGGTTGACACAGGAGGAAGTGGAAGAAGGAATGAGCAGCATTTACAAGTCACTTGTGACAAACAGCTCCAAGGAGATGATGTGCTACAGTGACTTCCTGATACCTGAGGACTTCCCTAACTACCTGCACAACTCCAAGTTCCATGAGTATCTCAAGCTGTACGCGGAACACTTTGGCCTCTTGCAGCACATACGGCTCAAGGTGAGAACAGGTGGTCCCTTCTGGGGATGATGGCCTATATCGTGTGCCTTGAACAGGTGGCTGAAAAGGTAGAATGTATTAGTCTTGTATTTATTGGACATAGAATATACTATTTGACAATGTGCATATCTCATTTTATATTGCAAACTAATTGTAGAATATTACTCTTTACAGGACTTCAATAATGTCATGTTCAGTATTCAAATATTCGTTATGTGATATTGCTTTAGTCTTTCTTTGCAGGAGAACTATATACAACTATACTCTGTATTTTATTTTGTATAGGGTTATAAGACATAATAGTGCTTTTAGTGCACAGAATTTAAATAGGATCAGGCAAAGAAAACTAGGCTTATCTCCGGAATAATGTAACTATAGATCACCCACCCATTTCTATTTTTCTATCTCCTACGTCTTTTTTTGTTTGTTCACTAGCTTGTATCACATGCAAAGTATAATGTGTAGCTTTCAAAGTTATAGTTAGCTTGACTTTTCTGTAAGGCCTACACTCATACCAGTCCTGAAGGAAGTATTCTTCTGTTTTACCCATAGAATCTTAAACGAAAGTCCACAAAGAACTCGGTTGTAAAGTCACCTATTATTTGTGATCAGTGTAGTTTTTTTGCCTTTTTCTGGACACTATTTCTGTTGGTTTTAAGACTCTGCGTAAGGTGACACTGACACCCAATGCCAAAGTATGTGTGCTCATCCCTAAAATGGTTCTGTGTAGTTAGTATCACCAAAGTGATGTATTCAATTTTCCAGTTGGAACATTGTAAGTTGGTGCATTGATTGCACAAGTGGCATGAAACTCTGGAGGCTCTGTGTAGGAAAGGGGAGTATTATGTGGTGATGCTGGTTAGGCTCCACCATGTAAAAACTGTCACAGATCACACAGATGGTCGTTGGATTCACAATAATAAATCCTTAGCTCATCTCTGGAAGTGTGGCACAGAGTAGTTCAGTGTTAATAGAGGGACATGTGTTGAGCATTTTAGAGTACCAACATGGACGATAAGTGATTGAAACGACTCAATAGAAATCCGACAACAATTTATAAAAATAAAGTGTATTTTCTCTTAATTTAGACACCAAAATGAATGTGATCAGATACATGGAACCGGAGGAATGGATTTTAGAAGAAAACCTAAATCACAGCAATTAAATACTGCAGAACGTTTGCATTGCGGTCAATGGGAAAAAGTGGTAGTGACAATCGGTCACCTGCAGGTCGAGTTGCATGGAACCCAAGGAGGGTTGAAGTGATATGGGTCCCAGGACTATGCCACTATAGTCAGTTGAATTTTACCTGGCCCATGAAACACGTGAGCAGAGTTGTCCTGTCTTCCCTGGTGCATAACGGTAGCTGCGGGAGAACTGCTTTTTATCAATTACCCAGTGCTGCAGGGAACAAGATGCAAAATCACAACAACTGGGTGATTGCAAACATCTGTCAAACATTGGAGTTCCCTCCAGGTGCAGCACCGAGTGCAGTGGTCGGCTACCGGACTGGTGACCAACAAGCCTTGGAATCGGAAAATCTTGGAAAAAGGTACTTCGATGTCCGGTGTTCCCAGGGAACATGGTAGCTGCCTGTAACTTCATGGAAGGCAGGACTACAATTCACACAATGATCTAGACCATCTGGATTTGGGCAATCCCTCGGAGGGCCTAATGGCCAGCGATTCTTTAGATCCAGAGCGTTGTTTTACCTGCAGTTTGCAAGGGACTATTGCCACTAGTCCAGGGGAGTCTAGGTTTGCTTCAGGCTCTCACAGGGGTCCCTCTGTCTGGGGGAACCAAGAGATTAATCAATCAATCAATCCAATCAACTTTATTCGGTCAAACTGATAGAGACCACAAAAGCAAAACACATACAAATATA
Source organism: Lissotriton vulgaris (assembly GCF_964263255.1). NCBI lineage: Eukaryota > Metazoa > Chordata > Amphibia > Caudata > Salamandridae > Lissotriton > Lissotriton vulgaris. The sequence continues at coordinate 764,894,035 of NC_141685.1, read as the reverse complement.
ATAAAGTGCAATAAAACAGTACAGAATCATGAAAAGTCCTCAGAGTAGAGATAAAATCAAAGTGCGGATAAAGCGCAATTTCTGAATACAAGGCACCATGTGTGTAACATGTTACATCATATCCCATGGAAATAATAGAAATAGATTGAATATAATACATCACTGCAGTAATATAAAAATGTATGGGCTACAAAGATAGCAAGGCTGGAATGAATTTAAAGCCATAGTGCGTAAGAGGCTCAACACCTAAAGCACCAGCATCAGAAATGTATATACAGAGATTGTTGAAAGTCCAGGGCTTCTGTGCAATGTTGTAGAGAGTACGCAACTAATAAAGATTTTAAAAACCAAAGACCTGTAATAGGAATAAAAAGCATGCTGACTTCTGATCGCATAGAAAAGGTCAAAGGTTGCACGACCAGTCTTGCACTTCGGAAAAGTAACTTGTCGATAAAATAGATTAAGACAAAGCCTGAGCGTTATAAAGTGCTGGTAGTGCAGTGCATCGCAACAAATCCCATCTTCCCAGGGTTGCTGCCATGTCCCTGGTGCCCCTCAATCAGGGAATAGCTAGGGACTGCGAGAGAGACAGGCAATCTTCAATTTGCATTTTATATTCAAGGAAAGGGCTTCATTGACAAAGACCCTACACCATGGTAGTATTGGACGTGTCCTTCAGATATCCTCAAGGTGTGTAAGCCCAAACTCTCTGTGGCTGAGGAAGGAGGAGGTGGACAGTGCATGACGTGTGAATTTCTTTTCTGTGGCCTGTAGGGGCAATACCGCCTGTGTTTCCCAGACCACCGCTCCATAAGTTGCCAGAACAACACATTTTGCACAGTCAATGGCCAGCATAAAGACTTTTTTGCCTAATTTTGTGGCAAAAGAAAAGACATCATTAATACTCCTTGCTATTTGTTAGATTGTTTCTTTTTCCTAACTGTGGCTGCCAGAATCCTTTATAATTAAAAGTTGCCCCTAGAAAATTAAAATTAGCCATGTGTTTAACAGGGGTAGCCTGAAGCTTAAACACTGGTCTCAGGCCCATCCTGTAATCACATGACATTACAAAAGGATTAGGTGGCTCTGATCTACATATCAAGCCCCTCCAAGAAGGATACAATGGTATCCAAAAAACCAGCATCAGCACTACGGGTGTGCAGCCCATGGTGACAGCATCATCAGCGTACAATTGAGCTGGTATAGGGCACTTTCCAATCTGGTGCATGTCTCCACACCTTAATACTAACACCCTCTCCGAGCGATTGATATAGAGGGAGATAGAAATGGCGCAAGACACAACCTTGCCTAATACCCATGGTGACAGCATCATCAGCGTACAATTGAGCTGGTATAGGGTACTTTCCAATCTGGGGCATGTCTCCACACCTTAATGCTAACACCCTCTCCGAGCGATTGATATAGAGGGAGATAGAAATGGCGCGAGACACAACCTTGCCTAATGCCCCTACGTACCCCAAATGTCTTGTCTCGTTCACCCCCAGCCCGAACCCTATGAGAGTAGCAATCAATTTCACTAATGGTATTGATAACACGTCTATGAATGCCCAGACCTTCCATAGTACCCCATAGTTCAAACTGGGACACATTTTAAAGGCACTGGACAGATCCATAAATCCAAATGCAATGCAATGCGCATTGCGATTGTATATTTCCCTTAAAAGACGCAAAGGTTAAGGCATTGATCTTTAGTTCCCATTCCCCTCCTTAATGCATACTGGATTTCCAAGAGAGTAATACTCTGCTCTACCCAGACCTCCAGGTGAGAGAGTAAGACATGCCCAGCACATTCACAGTCCAAGAGGGAGGTTGGGGCGATAAGAACTGGGGTCCTCTCTGTGAGAAGTTGGCCTGGTATAGGGACCTCTCTGTAAGCAAACAAAAGGCAGGGTAGAAGGATGTCCCATCTCCGCCTGAGCTTTTCTGGTAATCCTTTGATCATACCCTTTAGGGTTAAACCTTTCAACAAGCCCATTACATTGTGGATGATAAGAAGTGGTGAACTTGTAGTTGACACCACATTCCTTCCACATTCCTTCCACATAGCTGTCAAATATCCTGACATGATGTTGGCACCTCTGTCAGATATTACCTCCTTAGGAAACCCCACTCTGCAGAAAACTCCAAGTAAGGCCCTGGCCACAACAGGAGCTGTTGTGGTCCTAAGTGGAATTGCCTCTGGGTAACTGGTGGCATGGTCCACCACCACCAGTATGAATCTGTGCCCAGATGCTGTAGGGGGATCCATTGGACCAACAATATCAATCCCCACTCTTTCAAAGGGAACCCCCACCACAGGTAGTGGTATCAGGGGGGCCTTTGTGGTGCTACCTGCTTTACCACTGGCTTGGCAGGTTACACAGGAGCGACAAAACTCCTTGGTGTCTTCAGACATGTGGGGCCAGTGAAAGTGAGGGACAAGCCTGTCCCAAGTCTTATTCTGGCCTAGGTGTCCTGCTAAAGGAATATCATGGGCCAAGGTGAGTAGGAAGCCCCTAAATTGCAGAGGTAAAACCAACCCGCTGGTAGCACCAGGCTTGGGGTCTCTAGCCTCTGAATAAAGGAGTCCATCATCCCAATATACTTTATGGGCACCTTGAGCATTCCCAGCAGCCTCCGCAGCAGCCTGCTGTCTGAGGGATTCAAGAGAAGGACAGGTTAACTGAGCCTGCCCCAAGTCTGCCCTAGAAGGTCCCCCTGTCCCCAGAAACTCAACCTGATCAGGTTCAAGTTCTTCAGAGACAGTTCCTTCAGGGGTCTCAAGACCAGCTTCCTGTGAAGGCTGATCCTCACTTGTAGGCAGTTGGGAAGGCACAGCCTTTACCCTCCTGTTCTTCTTCTTGGAAGGTGCTTGGTCCATTGTTCCAGGATCTAAGACCTGAGGTTCAGAGAGGCACTCTTTGGCCTGTGACCTAGTCACAGCAAGGACATGTGATGATATCCCTAACATCTCTGCATGAGTCCTGTACTCAACTTCTGACCATAGAGAGTTCTCCAGGTCATTGCCCAACAAACATTCAACTGGGAGATCAGCACTAACCACACCTCTTTTTAGGCCAGTTACCCCTCCCCAGGAAAAGTTAACAAGTGCCACACTATGTGTAGTAGTGACATTGCTGGCATTGGTCAACAGGTAATTATCACCTGGCATGTACTGTCCAGGGTCCACAAAGTTAGGTGTCACCATGGTGACACTGGCACATGTGTCCCTATAAACTTGAGCCACTTCGTTATTAATCAAAGGTGTCTGTCTGTATTTGCCCAGGTTACTGGGACTTATGGCAGGGGTCAAATCCATGTCCCCTTTACAAATCCGAACAGCCTGTGTGTGGGTTCTGACTAGGTCAGAATCTCCTTCAGTTCCCAAAGTGATACCCACTACCCCCTTGGTTTGTGGACCAGCACTGCTAGCTGTACTAGTGGGTGCAGTTGCCTTAGGGGCTGCAGTGCGGGGGGTCCACCCTTTTTACACTCACTTGTCCAGAGAGAGGTGTTTTTACAAGTTTTACACCAGGGTTTCTTCTGACCTTCTTTCTTCTTTTTCTTGGAAGTTTGGGACCCACCCTCTGTATCAGTTTGGGGCCCTGTTGAAGACTTCTGGTCTTTAGCTTTCTGCTCCCCACCCTTCAGGTCTGTTTTCTTCTGGTCACCACCCTGGTTCTGGTTCTGGTTCTTTTGCTTAACTCTGGTTCTAACCCATTTATCTGCCCTCTTTCCCAATTCTTGGGGAGAGGTCAAATCTGAGTCAACCAAATGTTGATGCAAATGCTGGTTCTGACAATTATTTAAAATTTGTTCTCTCATCAGCAAATTATACAATCCTTCATAGTCTGTAACCTTGCTTCCCAGCAACCATCCCTCCAGAGCCTTAGTGGCACACTCAACAAATTCAGACCAGTCCTGAGTCTGTGTCTTCTGGGTATCTCTGAACATTAACCTGTACTGTTCAGTGGTTAAGCCTAACCCATCAATCAGAGCACTCTTCAGGACCAGGTAGTTTCTAGAATCCCCATCACTAACTGTGAGGAGTCTGTCTCGGCCTCTACCTTCAAAGGAGAGCCACAAGATTGCTGCCCACTGCTCCTGCGGGATCTGCTGTACTCTGCAGGCTCTCTCCATTGCAGTTATCCATTTGTGGATATCATCCCCAGCTTTGTAGGGGGGCACACTCTTACTCAGGTTTCTGTTATCAAAAGACCTGTCTTTATCCTTGTGGATATTGCTGCCACCAGTGGGTTCTATTACCCCACTCTCTCTAGGCTGTCTTGCTCTAGCAAGTTTCTCTTGGGCCAGGGCAACCTCTAACTCTTGTCTCTGGATCCTCAATTCAGCCTCTCTCATTTTGGCCTCATGTTCCCTTCTCTGAGGGCTAGTCATCTCCCTTCTGGAGTGACCATGAGAACCTCTAGAAGCATGGGAGTTGTTAGAGTCACCTGAGTGAGTCCTTCTCCTCCTAGGCTTCTGGTTAAGTCCACCTGGGGGTCTGAATGGGTTGTTTCCAGATTCAGTCCCAAATAGGCTTAAGTTAGCCTGGTTCAGTCTACTGACCAGCACCTGACTATCTCTGTCATCATCAGACTCACTGCTCCCCCCTTCTGTCTCTTCTTCCTCTTCCTCCTCCTCATCTACCTGAGGAGCTCCAGTGATGGGGGCTTCCTCATCTATCAGGACTATATGGACAGGGGCTTCTGCAGTGTCATCCTCTGAAGGAGAGCCTCCTTTAGCATTCCCTGTGGGGTCTGCCTTAGAGGTCTTTAGAGTCTCAGACTGATCTAAGATCTCTCTAAGGTGGTCTGTAGTAGGGGAAGGCCCTGTCTTCAGACGGTATACACCCGTTACAACGCAACTTTTACTCCGCACTACCATTACAACGCAGGCATTACAACGCATGACATTACAACGCATTGCGCTGGGGGGCGCTCTAGGATAAGAGGTAAGTTTAATTTACTATCCAACACCTTCCCTAGGGTCCACGGGGACTGGAGTTAGAATAGTAAATTATACTTACCACTATCCAGCACCTCAAAGCGCTATGCGTTGTAATGGTTTGCGTTGTAAAAACCGCGTTGTAATGGTATGTGGAGTAAAAGTATGCGTTGTAACGACATACATCCCTTCAGACCCCTTAAGACACAAAGCTGTCTTAATTCCTTAAAGGAAAAAATAGCAAATTTGGATGATGCCCTTGGAGGGTCACTCTCAACAGAGACATTCCCAGTGGAACCTTCTGCTCCAGACATTGCTCTAGTGTGGGTGGATATGTTGCAATCTACCTACACTGGTGTTTACCTACTAAACCTATCTAGTAGTCGTAGTCAGGGTGTGCTACTCCCTATCCTCTACAACAACTAAGTTCAGTAGAACTTAAGTATACTAGTCTTGTTTTATATGTACCTAGCAGGTACCTGTATGATCTTTCAAATGATAATCTCAAAGATTGTAATGGTAAAACAACAGCAAGCTCAGATCCCAATCCGCTGCTCACCAATGTGAGAAGTTGGCCTGGTATATAATGCTCACTAATTCTAGTGATCACTTTGTACCATGCCAAGCAACCCTTATGATGATTGGTTGTAAGTCAACCTTATAGACCAGTTATCCTAGTGGTAACGTGGACAAAGCAGTCTTAGGCTAAACTCTGAAAGGCATGTGAAGCCAGCTGTATTACCATACACAACCCCCTTGAATACCAAATGAAAGGACACCACACAGATATATATTGAAAATATATATAGATTTATTAACTAAAAGTATCCCCTGGACTCTTTATGAGCACAGAAGCACAAGCATTAAACACAAGACAGTTTAAAATACACAAAAGTTGCACAATATGGATGAGCCCTAGGGGCCACCTAAACCATATACTAAGAAAGTGGTATAAGAGATACCAATCTGAAAGGAAACAGGCCTAGGGCCTTGGGAATCGCTGGAGCTGATCGGGACTAGCAGTGACTAAGTCGGGAAAGGCCCGCGGGACTCGGGTGCAGTGTTTAAAGTGCACGCACTCACCAATGCAAAGTCCATGGTCGTAAAAAGTACAAAGTTAGTTAGTTCGGAACCTTCCGAGTGACCTAGAAAGCTGAAACTTGAGACACAGGCCCTAGAGATGTGTACTAGTGTAGGAACACCGGTGGAGCTGAGTTACCTCACCCACAGGAAGCGGGTGCATAGGGTCGAAGTAGTGTCGGGTTTCGTCACGCTGGTCGATGGTGCTTGGAGCTGAAGATGCTGCAGGCGCTCGATGTGAAGAGTTCTGGTGTATCCAAGGGTGGATCTGAAGTTGTGAAGACCTGAAAGCAGAGGGGACAATGTTCAAAGTCACTAGCCAGTGACTACCGTGGAACCAAATTGGAACCAGGCGATGTCGGGTGCAAACAGGCGTTGAGGTGTAGCTTCTCTCTGCAGCCACGTGAACACCGGGGGTCGAGGACGTCCAGGAGTCGGTCACAAGCTGTCACACGTAGTCTTCTCGCTGTTGGCGGTGTCGGCAACTTGATCGGAGCAAACAGGCCTTGGCTAATGCAAGCCATGCAAGAGTCAAAAAAGGCTTAACACTCAGACCAGCAAGGTCAGAGCGGGTGCTCCTTTTCACAGGAGCTAGGGCAGGTCTGGAGCAACCAGACCCACAGTGTAGTTCTTCAGTTTCGTTACCAAGATGGCCGCTGACCACGTGGCTAGTGGCCAGGATGGCGCGTCGAGTGGCACAATGCAAAAGGGCCCCACGCAGATCGTGGAGATGCTGGGGGGCTGACCTTCGGTGCAAGGGCTGCTCGGTGGTGGGGGTTCTCAGTCCCCAAAGCACAATGTCGAGGATGCCTCTGGTGCTGCGCAGTCAGCTCTTCAGGTGTCTTCCAAGAAGTCCGGTCCCACGTCTCTCGATGCCTCCACGGGTCCTTTCTTTGCAGGGACTGTGGATCGGGCTGTGAGAAGTCTGGGAGTCTGGGTCTTGTCAGGCTCTGGGCTCGGGCTCCGGCGGGAGGCGGCGGCAAAGCAGAAGTCGATTCGCTGGTTGGTACCTGTGTTCACAGGGTGGTCACTCCTAGGCCACAAGGGAGATTCTCTTCAGTCTTCTGTGCAGCAGAATGTTGAAGTCCAGTCTTCTTCTTTGTTTAAAGTTGATTTCAGGATGATCTGCTGTGCAATGGCACTGCTCCCACTCTTATTCCCAATCTAAGGGGCGGATCACCTACTAGGTCCCTTCCTTTGTCCAGCTCCTCGCCAGGCCTGGGTCTGGAAAGTCCCAGGACCGGTTTGGACTGGCTTATGCACGGGGACACCTTGTGTGCCTCGGGCATGTCTCAATCTATTCTGCACCGTGTCCTACCCAATACACAAAACCCTGTCTGGGGTGGTGCTCGCACCTCCCAAGGCAGGAAACCCTTTGTCCAAGCCTCCCTCGCTGGAAGGACTCCCAGCAGCAGGAGGTCAGACTTGTGTCTGTGGTGGCAGCATCCATTTTGTGATGCTGAGGCTCTGGTTAACTTTAACCGGGGTTAAGGCTACACACATGTCGTGTCCCTCTAGAAGGGTGGAATGCTATCCCCGTCGACAGAACTGTCGAGGGGATAGTATTCCAATTTTTATGACACCTTACTCGACATGTTTTGATTAAGCCAAACCAAAGATAGCATATAACCGCGAGGATTATAATGCACTTAAGAGTATATGGTATGGCAATATCCCGGAACAGCTAAGGGAGTGGTTCCCGACAGCTGCAGACAGGCTCAGCTCATGCTAGAGCATCATCTCACATATTTCCAAGCAGTCTGCCTCCAGGATTGATGAGGCCTTCCACAGGAGTGGCTGATAGGAACATATGTGTCCAGTTTAAGGTTAGATATAGGGATACTATACCTAAGTAAGAGGTGATTACACCAACTTACCCCAGCTGAGTGATCAGCCAGTTGTGTCAAATATGAAGGCCAGGCCAGGGGTGGCACAATACATGCTGCAGCCCCTGGTAGGCCTTGGATGCACCTATGCCCTGGGTACCTATGGTACACTGTTACAGGGGCCTATAAGGTGAACCAGTATCCAATTCGTAATGCACCTAGAGTGCATTGGCAGTAATTTAGAGAGAGAAGAGCAGGCTGTGGCTCTGATTAGCAGGCCCACAGCCACATTAAGTCATAAACCAGTGAAGCAAAAAGCAAAAATTTGGGGTGACCATAGGATAGCAGACCCTACTCTCCTACACTCTCACCTGCTTTTCTTGAAGATCAGGATGATAAGCAAGTTGGATCCAAAAGGAATCTTTGTGGAGGAACTTTCTGCTTTAAAGATGTTGGCTACCAGAGGCGCCCACAGGTCTAATTTGCTCTTAAATAGGTCCAGAGAGACCCCATCAAGACAGGGGGCTTTATCGCCAAGTCTGGCTATAATAGCTACTGTCAACTCTTTCAGTGAGGGGCAATACTTTGGAAGGAAACACTCCTCTGCTGCAGCAGAGGAGTCACTGTCATTGCCTATTTTGTCACTAGCGGAGTAGATCCCCCGCATAGAAAGTAGCCCAATTATGGCCAGATAGAATGGTTGATTTATAATGGTACATAAGGCCTTCTGATCATTCCTAAGCCATGCTTCCTGGACCTCTTCCTAGGCTTTTAGTCTGAGGACATTTTGTCTTGCTTCTATCACCCTTTTGTAGACCTTTACCTACAGTGGAAGACTACAGAAGCAGATCTAGGCTGCTTGTGGAGTGAAGTCATTAACTCTCGATGGACAAAGAGTGATTTTGTTGGAGGTCCAATAGAGTGGGGGAACATAGAGGCCTGCAGATAGTGCTGGCAAGGAGTGTGCAACAGAAGGCAATGGGTTCCTACCATAAGGTGCAGGGCAGGTGTGGCAACAGACTTGGTCCCGTTCTGTGCCTGGAATAAGCCCATGATAAGCCTGCAACTCGATTGGAACCCGGGCAGCCTTTGTTGAATATGGCCAGCGTAGAGCAGGTTTGTGGGTGGAGGCTGCAGTGTGGCTCCGCAGAGACAGTGAGCCTCAGCCAGCATCTGTTTCCAGGGTATTCCAAGCAGTTGAAATCGGCTGGGGAAGCCAAGCTTTTCTGCCCTCATTTTGGCCAACAGTTGGAGCGCAGTTTGGATCCAGAGAAGCAGAAAATTATTGCAGAATACATAGGAGTTCCGCAAGGGGAAAGTGTAGGGGTAGGAAAATCCACGCATCTTCTCCAACTCTCCTGCTATCAGATGGAAGGTGGGTAATCACAGGGGAATCCACTCAGGGGTAGGGGGGCCAAACTTGGAGTAAAGGAACCTAGAAAGGCAAACAAACAGGTATGCACTATGAAATAAGCATATTTTGGGCACAAGCGAGTCAGGGGCTTTACTTCAGTTAACACCATCCCTGCCCTCCTAAAAACAAAGTGACAGTCAGGGAAAATCCACCTTAATAAAAAGGAACTCTGCCTCCCAGCTCTTTATCAATTGGCCTTCAAAACACCCTGGAGAGCAGGGTAACCTCTGTGCGGAAAGGTGTCAAAGGATTAGAGTGCATCAAGTTTACCCCTTCCCTCAGCTCTGATTTTAAGGTTCAATAATTTGGGGAAGAGTGCCATATCCCCTTACCCCCTCAGGAGCACAAGATAGGGTCTGGCTTGAGTCCACCAAGTAACTGTGTCAATCTGGGGGAGTCAGGGGGGAGTAAGCAAGATCCCGAGGCTAAGGAGACACTAGAGACTGTGAATAGATTCCGATTACTTGCAGGAGATGACGAGCAGAGGCAGGTGCGGCCACATGACTCTCTAATGGAGAATCAGAATCAGAGCCCTCAGCCAGTAGGACAAGAAAGCAAGCTACGGGTAGAGAAGATGTTTACCATTCTGACAAGCGAAGTCAGAGAAAACTTTGCAAGTTCAGAGAAGAATCAAGAAAAAATCCAGGGAGCGTGTGAGGCTCTGGAATCAAAGATGAATTCCTTAAAGGAAAGAGTGACTGCAATGGAAACATCCCTAGACAAGTTGAATAGGGAGGTTGAATCTAATCGAACGGCGAGTCAGACTCAATGTGAGAAGGAATAATATCAGAGTACTGAACGTACCAAAGGGATTAGAGGGTGAGAACATCAAAGGTTTTATGGTTAACTTACAGAAATAATTTATTCCTGGCATTGATGTAGTCACTCTGGAAGAAGATATACTGCAGATCCACCAAGATCTTTTCCCAAAAGGGACGGCTAGGAAGAGTCAAAGAAATATTCAGATTAATTTCAAAGCATACTATCTTAAAGAGAAAATGCTGACAGAAGCCCCCAAGGCGGAGCTATACAAAAGGAGAGTGGACCTTTCGAATTAGGTCATACATTTCCAGAAGCACGCAAGATAGACAATGGGAGCTAGAAAAGTACATTCAGGAACTATGATCATTAGGAGCCACAGCCTAAATGTGCTTACCTGCTACACGGATAATCATATGGAATACAATGTATACTATAAAGGGACCCTAAGAAAGTGGGAATGCTAGTGGAACAAATGAAAGCACAACAGAAATAAATTAACATCACAGAAGACGAAAGAGAGTTTAAATGGGTAGCTTTTTGAAGAAGTATCCAATGGTTTTTGGAGGGTCAGACAAAGAGTCATATTTAAAGCATTTGCATTACTTTTAAATCATTACGCATATCATGCCAGACTACCTAAAGAAGAAATTCAAGTGGTACACCCACCAGAGGTCTTTAAGATCTTCCACTGCAAGAAGAATCTCTATTCTCAGATTCAAACTATACTTAGGGGGAGGTAGAAGCTTTGCTAATAGTGCTTTCAAAGTCTGGAATAGTCTATCTTCTCACCATAAAGTCATTACAAACTACTCCTCTTTAAAAAAGCACTTAAATCTTTTCTCTTAACTCATTGAGGTTTTAGACCTGGAAGTGTTTGGGTTTCAGTTGAGTCAGCACCAAGACACCCTCAGGTATTCGAGCACTTAAGAAATTATTTTAACATAACATATATATAATCCAGCCTCCTCCTCCAAAGTAAATTTATTTAAGAGACATCAAGGACTAGACCTTTAAAGGTCTTAACATGGAATGTTAATGGCTCAGGGTTAATGGTAGAAGAAGAAACATTTTGGAATACTTGAGAGTCTCAGACAGTGGAGTTATAATTATACAAGAGGCACAAACATTAAAAGAAGAATGGGAGGATATCCTGAAAAGACAAACATTTGTAGAACATAATATATATACAAACCAGTCATGCTGTGTCAAGGGTATGGCCGTCCTTTTTAAAAAGTCTATTAGGGCCACCCTCAGAGAATGTATTGTGAATCTGCTGGGGGGTGGGTGGGTGGAGTGAGCGGGGGATAGGTTATAGTAAAGCGAAAATGTATGGTAACTGGTACATTTCTGCCGGGTATTATGGGCCGAATACTGATGACCCCGTTCCTCTCTAAGCACTATATCATTAGCTCGTGGAGGTAATATTAGGAGGGGACTTTAATGTACTAATGGATCCCGTCCTAGACAAACCCACTACTAGAGGCACAACTAAATCACCAAAAATGAGAGCCCTAGTAAAACAAATAATGGAGGATTTAGGTCTTGTCAATATCTATAGGGATTAGTAAAGTACAAAGGTTTACCTTTTATAATAAAAAAATATAGGAATCTCTCCAGAACTGATTTCTTTCTTGTAAGCACTAGAATAAGGAGGAATATTACGAGTGTGGAACATGCAGCCGAAAATTTGTCAGCTGTTACTCTAGAACGTATGTAAGCCCAAACACCAGCCCCCAGGAGATGGACTGTAAACCAATTTCTTTTTTAAAAACAGAGATAAATTAGAAAAAAAAACATGAGTTTCTCATCTAAATAGAACTTTTCCCACCCTGCATATGGTCTGGAACCGAAACAAAGCCTTTATAAGAGGTAGACTAATTAGTTTAGCCGCAGCACAGGATAAGGAGACAAGGAATATGATAAGTAGTCTTGAATCCACCATACTGAGGCTCTTGAGAGAGGTAGACAACAGTAATTATAATCAAGACCAGGCTCTGATAAACAAACAGATACAGAGTGTCAAGCTTTGCCTAGTTAACTATTTGGAGGCAAAATTAAAAAGAAATGGGAGGCTAGTAAATTGCCCCACTATGAGTACGATGTGGGGTGCAGGAAGTTACTGGCTGGTAGAACATACTAGAAATATTATCAAGGCCATTCGAAACAAAGACTTAGGTAAAATATGTACAGAGGACTCTGAGATAGAACAAGCCTTTACACACTTCTACAAACCACTGTACACGGATTATCTAGAGGTAAAGGAAGAACAGATCAGGAGCTACCTTGGGTAGATAGCTACTCAGAATATATATGCAGCTTCAAAGGAAGAACTGAGTTCTAAGATTAGAGCTGAATAAATCTCCAAGGTCATCAGGAAATTAAAGAGAGGGAAGTCAGCTGGCCCTGATAGCCTTCCAAATGAGCTATATATGGCTCTGAAAGATGATTTATTTTCCTGCTTAACTGAAGCATTGAATGTGGCCTTTGTAAAAGGACAAGATCTCCCACATTCCTCGAACAAGGCCACCATCAATATAATCCTAAAATCAAATAAAGACCCAAAGTCATGCGAGTTCTTCGGTTGGATTGGTTCAGTGGTTGAGCAGGGGTGAAGGTATATAGAGTCTTCACTCCGTGTGGCAGGCATGTCGTGAAGCAGCAGTGGCAGTGTTCTCATGGTGGGTATTGCCAGTATGAAGCTTCTCAGTTGATTCTGATACAAGTGGTGGTGCTGCCAATACTTCAGCTGCATTGTAAGTAAGGAAGGTTTGGATATTCCAACCCCCTAAAATTTTGTGATCGAACTTTAGTACTGAATTATGAGTAAACAATCAGTATGTTTTAATTGAGTACGTTTTCATTTTAGTTTCACTAGGAGGCTGCTTACCTGGGAACAGAAGCGTAACTGAATGGTCAGCTGAAGCCTCATTGTCAGGGGTGGCCAACTGCACAGGAATTGTGCAGAATTGCACAGTGTGGCTGGCGTTACACTCATGTCTTGCTTTCCAAATCATATTATGCTCTCTTTTCATGGGAGGCTCTGCCACTGCTATCTGCAGGCAGCAGGCACTGCTCACTCAAACCTTGGACTGATGTTACCATCTTGTGAGTTAAAGTAGACTGCTCCAGAACTGTCCTTAATGGTACTAATGGCACCATGCAGTTTAGATTATGATGCTGTGCGTAACCAAAATGCAGATCACACAGGTGCCTTGACAGAATCAGAGCTGGTAGATGGGAAAAATGAACCAATGTCAGGTGGATGTTTGGAAGTGCCCTTAAAATGGGCAGTGGCCTGGCTAGCTTCCATATTGTCATTATACTTCGAGGGTATGCCTACCTGTTGAGTGGGTGTTGAAAGAAGATCAAGGATGACATCCAGCAATTGAGGCATCCTATCAAAGGCAGTGACGATGCTAGGAGAGGGGAGGAGTGATAGACAGTGGCCAGATCGGACTGAGCCCCAACAATGTGAATATTCAGGGCTGACAATTTTGCATCAATATGCACTTAAAATATCAACCTGCATATCAAGCTTATAGAAATGATAAGACAGAGATGCTAAGACTGTCTGATTGTTATGTAAGGCATTCCAAATGGTGGTGCTTGAATTGTGCTAGTATGTCCCATCGATCTGAATACTGAATGATTTGTGTTGCCAGTTGCATTCTTCCCATAATGGCACTGAGGGCCTGATTTGGATTTTGACAGACAGGTCACTCTGTCATAATGGTGACGGATATCCCATCAGCTTAAATATAAATCCCATAATATCCATTAAGAGTTATATTTAGGCAGACGGGATATCCACCACTGTTGTGACGGAGTAACCCATTTACCGAAATCTAAATCATGCCCTAAGTCAGAGTGGCATGAAGAATTGGAGTCATGGATCCCAAGGGCCTCTAAACGTTTGATATTAATAGGTTTAGCTTGATAGGACTTAAAGAGGTGGAATGGGCCAAGTAGTGTGGTCTATTGATTGGACTCATGGACTCAGCAATGCTAGACTTGTCGCCTGACATTCTAGGCTAGTTTTATCATCTGGTAGATTGCTCCTGTTGGCTTCACCTGTGTTCACTGAGTTTTCAATATTAACTTCCATAAAAGAAGAAACAGAATGATCAAAGTTTGTCACCAGAAATGGTAAATTGCCCTTTTGATGATCTGTAGCATGAACCTGGGCTGAGATAGCCAACATTGTGTAGTGCGGGCCCGAATTGCCTACGATGGTGTGAATGCCAAGAGGGACTGTTCCTCGCTCATCGCTTAAGGATACTAGACAGTCGCCGGCTGGAGAGCACGGAAGAAGTTGCAGAGAATGCCTAACCCATTATTAGAGGTAGAGTTATTCAGAATTAAATAATCCATAGTCCTGGAATGCCTAGGTGGAGGAGAATGAGAATGAGATATGGAGGTGTGCAAAAAGCAAGATGATGAAGAGAGTTTTGAATATGGTGTTATCGGATACCAAGCACTCAATAGAGGTAGACATATCTCTCTTGTGTGAGGTTTGGCAGCTTTTTCTCACTCCCTTCTTATTGGCAAGGTGGTGGCAAGCCAAATTAATTTTCTCTGAATGCATAGTTGTGGCATATTGTTGGTGTGGTTGCACAGAGTCAGGGCCTATAGCTGGAAGTAAGTATCTGCTATCTGTTAAGGTCGGATTAAGTAAAGCGGTTGCCACAAATAACGGATGCCCCCAATTCCCACTCTCAGTGCTGCCTCACCCCTACTGTGGTGTAGCATAAGCGGTAGGAAAAAGGTGGGGAAGGCACGAGCATGCTAGTCAAGGACACACAAGGTTGCAAAAAGAATAGGATAACGGAGTGTAATAGTCCCAGGAGACATATGCAAGCAGCAGGGAGGTAGGAGCACACCCAGGCTGCTATCCACACCCACGCCTAGCATGGCCACTCCTTCGAACCCGGGGCTCTACCAAAAGCAGCGGGACCCTAGCCCACTGTGCCCCTCTGAGCACAACTCCTTGGTACAGGAGGTATAGGACGCTTAAGTCCTTGGGTCTTGCCAATTCCCACTGCACCACCTGGGCTCATGCTATTGCACTTGCTGCAGACACCTGTCCTTCCCCCTGCTCAGCTGGGGCAGGTCTTGGCTATAGAAGAGTGAACCGATGCCACAGGGCGAGTCACATGTCACACTAGAATCAGGGTAAGGAACATATCCACTCAGGCTTAACGAAGCTTGTAGTTCAAGAACAGTTCAATTCAGCCCTTACCTTCTTCTCTAAAGGACCTTTATGGCTTATGCAGGGTTAGCCACATATCACATTGTTCTCAGAAACATGTTTCTGGGCATTCTGTCACTTCCTCGGTTCTTTGACAAGCTTCGATACAAGTAGACTGTCCTCCACAATGTCAAACCCAATCAGAACAGAGAGTTATCCTAGGACGAATCTGGATCCAGCAGTTCCAGGAGCATTGCCACATGTGCAGAGTATCACTCTTTTGGTGTGTGCAAGTCCTGTTGTCACAGACGCAGGTCTCTTCTTTGTCATATTCAATGCAGGTTGTTCAGAACTGAGGTTCTGGTATCAGGGGTGCCCCTTCAATCCTAGATTAAGGGGAGTTAGTGGTATGGGAGCAAGTAGCCAAATAGGCTGCTAGTCCCTGCAGCTAGTCCCCCCCTGAGGTGACCACATCCGAAGATGTAGGTCACCTTTTCTACACAGAACCCACTATTTCTACCACTTCTAAAAATGGCAGAAGTCATTCTTAGCTGTACAGACCACACAGCCCATCCTAGAGGTGTAGCTAGCCTTCTGGGAGTGTACACATTCTGCATTTCCCACCAGTCTGGGAGAAAATGTGCCTGGGGCAGGTAAAGAGCTTTTTCCTCCTTTGGGAGGCAGCCCTGATGCATATCAGAGGCGGTGTAGCTTTTGAAGCTCACCGACTTGAAATGCCACTTCATTAGCCATCCTGAGAGGGAGGAGGTGTAACCTCCTTCCTGCTCAGGCCTTTGTTCCTGAGCCAAGGTAAGGTTCACACTGCCTGGCAGGGGGGGGGGGGGGGGGGGGGGGGGGGGTCATAATTCTATCTTGGTGGCAACAAGCGTGGGCATCCAGCCAGAGCACAGAGAAGCTGGGGCAACCAGGTGGGCAAACTCTAAGGTAGCCACCTGGATGCCCTTGACACAATATTAATGTCAGGGGTTCGAAGGCACATTGTTTCATATCAAACAAGACATATTTAGGCCGTACCATAATGGAGCTGCCAACTTTGGGTTTGCCTGGGTGCCAGCCCACGTTATCCTGTAGACCGTCTAACACTTATAATGTCCTTTAATAGTAAAGGCCACTGTAGGGACATGTAGTAGGCTTGAACTTACATGTCCCCACCTTTAATGTTATGCAGTCTGCTTCCTGGGCACAGGAGGCCATCCTTCAGGGTGACTGACATATATTAAAAGCAGTGCATTGACTTTGCCGCACATGGTTAGGGCAAAGTTGAAATGGAGCAGTTTATATTGTTCCTACAGTCTGCAATGGCAGGCCTAATGTCAGTAGTTTACTTGGGTCACTTGGGGTGGCACAAACAGTGCTGCATGCCCTGGGGAACTCTTTCCAACCTATGCCCAGGGTATCACTGAGACCATACAAGAGGGTCTTATAAAGGGCGTAAAATCCTTGTCAATTGGGGTTGCCAATTTACACATAATAGTTTTAGGGAGAGGGCACTAACATTGGGACCTGAATAGCAGGCTTCAGTGCACTGTCAGTGTCAGATTTGACCATCAGCATCTAGTAGTCTAAATGGGAGAAAATAGTTGGGGGACATCTGCAAATTAACTGTATTTACTTTTTGCTCTGATTACATTTTCTCTAGTCGTTTGTGCCAATTTCTGTTAATCTTGTCTTTAACCCCTTTGCAGCGGGGGTAATTCCCCCGCTGTGCTGGGGGATGGGGGGCGCACACAGCACCCCGGTGCTGATGACGAGCTCGGCTCATCATCAGCCACAGTGCTCGTGTGCTGATGACGAGCCCAGCTCGTCACGGCCACGCCCGTTCCTTAGAACGCTCAGCACAGCAGGGGAATTATGCCCGTGTGTGAGCGTTCTAATGGCCATGACGAGCTGAGCTCGTCATCAGCACACGAGCACCGTGGCTGATGACGAGCTGAGCTCGCCATCAGCATGGGAGGGGTTAATTGTTAACACATCTACTGGTATCACGATATAGGTAAATATTGAGGATGATGGCCATACATTACATCAAAATGTGAATACTGATTGAAAGTATGCTGTACCTTATTGCACGCAATTTCAGCTAGTCAAAGTTTCCTGCCCTGTGATCACTGAGGGGCTTATTTATGAGCCCTTGCGTCAGTTTTACACCGGTGTGCATCACTTTTTGTGACGCACCAGCAGTGTAAAAAATGTGCCATGTTGCGTCATATTTACAAAGTCACTTTGTAAACCCCTGCGCCATATTATACCTGCGCCAGGTATAATATATGCAGGGGGGGCGTTCCGACACAAGAAAAAGTAGTAGAAGTGACGCAGTGAAATCCATAAGATTTCACTGCGCCACTTTTAGGACTCAAATGAGTCAATATCTTACACCTGCCTCAAGGCAGGCGTAAGACTGACGCAGGTACATTTCACATGGGAGTTGCCCATGTGTAATGACCCATTGCTGGAGTTGTGTCACTTTTGTGACACACTCCAGCAATGCATCATTTTTGCGGCTACAGATACGACAGAAATACTGACGTATGTGTAACTCCTTGCGACATGATGCGTCATACTGTAAATATGCAAAAACAACAGTTGATGGACAGAATGCAGAACAATGTCTTACATTCACCCCAGTACAGAGATCTGGGCCTAAATCCATCGTTTTTTTGCTCACCATGCCATTCCAGTTTGAACCCAGCCATATGCAAATCAGTCTTGAACCTGTGCCCCATGGAAACAGTCCAGCCCGAACTGCCAAACCAGGTCCTAACTGGACTAGAAACAAGCATCCTAGGACCGGTTTCATACTGTAAATATGACGAATCATTTGTGTCGCAAGGAGAGAGCAATGAAAAGTGACGCATCGCTGTTTTCTCGCAGCGATGCTTCACTTTTCATAAATGAGGCCCTGAGAGTCTTTTAAAATACATTGTGGAAATTGTTTCAGCATTTGATTTACTCTCTAAGCCTGTTCATCAGACTGAATGAATGTTGGATTTATAGAGCTCGTGGTTACCCAGAAGCATCCCAGTGCTGTACCACCAGGGAACCCATCCTGGCTTTTCCTGTGAGATGGTCCCTTTACTGGGCATCCCCAAGGTGCAGCCAGGCATCCCTGGTGGTGATGGGGCCGAAGTGGAGATTAAGCAAGCTATTGACCAGAGTTGCAGCATGGCACCCCATGGTTAGAGTGGCCCCGAGGGGAGATTTATCGGGCCCGCTGACAATGGTCCTGCACATGGCCCCGTCGGGAATTGAACCCTGGTCCCGGGCCGACCTCTGCCTCCAGGTCTGCCGCCTCTTTAACCGTTGAGCCACACTTCTCCACTGGATGGAAATATGTTGAAAGGACCGGATGAATGTTAACCATTCCTTCCAAAATTAGGAATTACATTTATTTCCTCTAATCTTCGATTACCTATGTGGGGAGACCATCAATTGTTAAAAAATATATTAGAATCAAAATATGTTTTTCGTAGCATCCAATCAATTGTCGGATTGTGGGAATTTAACCATGTTCAGTGCCACTCTTAATAATGATAGAAATGAGTCTTTGGGTGATGGATCCTAAGCTGAGCATGGTTCCGTCCACTGCTCTACCAGCCTTGGTTTGTTGTTTGTTCTCAATTCAAACTCCTAGTGACTGAACATAAACAGAATTAATAAAGTGGCCTGCAGCCACTGAGTATGAAATAAATATTGCCTCTACTTTTGGATGTTCCGACCACCTTAATTATGCATTTACGGTTGAATGTTTTGCAGCAAAATATTTGCTATGGTATACTCCAGAGATTTAGGTTCCATACTCGAAACTGACTCCTGTCCTAGCCACGACCTCTCGTTTGCCCCACAGCAGGTTTTCCTACTGTGGAATTGTGCTTGAAAGAGCTGTCCCAAATAAAATGTTCTTTATTTTCACTTTACATACATTGTCCATTTTTGCAATGACTCTATCTTTCTTCCTTGCCCACTAACACTACCTATTGCCATATGCTCAGTGTTCTCTGTGTTTGGGCTAGAGCTTTACTTGGTTCTTGCAAATACTTGCCTTTGCATCTTTTGCTTATGCCCCTTTCTTTCTAACAATCCAACCTCAAGGTTAAACGTATCAAGTCTGCACACTTTTCTGGCTCAGGATCAACCTGTGCTAACACAGCATTTAATTCAACCTTCCTGGTAAAATATATCAGACTAGAAAATTGCCCCTTGACTCTTTCCACTTGACATGAATGCTCTGTGGCTCACCCATCTTGCATTCCATCCAGCCATATCTAAATTACTCATAGAGTGCTGGCAAAGTGGAATGGTATGTGGATTACACAGATCTTGAAACTGTAGGGCTCTCAGGGGTGAGATTTAATAGGTGTAGCAAAACCGGAAGACAATGGGGTACAAGTCACTTCAAGCCATTTGAGCAATAGGCAGAGGAATATGAATTACACAAAACCCAATTCTTTACATTTTGACAATGCTGACATGCTTTAGACTAGACAGGTGCTTGATTTAGCCCGCTGGAAGTAAAGGTAATAATTGAATGATTGGAAAAGCAGAGCATCTCTAGCAGGGCATCTCCAGAAACCCAGTAATTGGCATGCATGATCCTGTAGGGAAACTAAGAAAAGTGGGAAAGCGATCTGAGAAAGTTGGATGAGGAACAATGGTTTGGGGCAAAAATGTCACAGTGTACGCTGGCCATCTCCTCCCTTTCCAAATAATTTAGTCTAAATGCTAGCATAGAACATATTACCATCCTTACAGGCTGTGGCAGTTGGGCATGGCGACGACTAGTAAATGCTTGAGGTACAAAGAAAATCAGGGGAACAACTCACACGCCATAAGGAGGTGTCCGAAGATCACACAACATTGGAAACACATACATCAAAGGCTAAGCCCAGTGGTGGGGAGTGAGCTGGTGCCTTATCCCAAACTGACAATACTGGGAATAATAGACACCTGGGAGGGACCCACGAAGGATCACAACTTGATTGGAATATGACTTTTGGCTGTCAAAAGAGGTATTTCAAAAAAAACAGAGAAGTTCTGACGCACCATCAATAGGAGATTGAACTGAAAGCATGGAGAATTGTGCGATATCAGAAGAAACTGTACATAAAATGAGGGGACACCCCGATAAAGTCCACAAGGTTTGGGCCCCTTGGTGGAACCTCCCAGCAGTGGGTAACCAATATCAACATTCAACTGCACTGATGCCTAAAGTAAACAGGAGCCTAATTTTCAAAATGTTTGGTAGCTGCTTTAATCTGTGTGTTTATTACAGACAAAATGCATTATAACAACAATAAGAGGGAATGACTCATTGGAGTATTAATTTGTTATAAAATACATGGGATTCTGTCATCGCTGTATAAACAGGAGTCTCCAGTATCTTTATATTTCACCACCTGTGACATACCCAGAACTCGATTATTATAGGTTAATATAACATTTTAAAAAAGAAGTTTAAAAAAATAATGTGGTATACACAGGAGTAGTGATGACTGCACCTCAGTCAGTCAAAAATAACTTTATTCGGTTACAAGAACCATAAAAGTTTGACACAGATACAAAGCAAAATTATGATTAATATATCAGAATTACAGGAAATGGATAAAAAACAAATAAAATGCATGTGCAACTTAGCAATGTATAAACCTTGATATCTAAAACATTAGGCATTCATCTCTAATATCACACGTACAGTATAAACCGTATAACTATTTTATCGGAAGCAGTCACTCATAATTTCATCAACTATACCAATTCATAACCTTTTCTTATAGGCAGTTCGAATAAAATTCATAACAGCGATGCAAATGGTTGGTGTAAACAAAGACAGTAAAAAATTAAAACCGCCAAATAAAAGGCCAGGGCCTTTTTTCCCTTAGTAGTGAGGTTGAAAATTGAATCCTCTGGTACTTATAGAGGGGACAAAATAGGATAAAGTGCAATGTGCTTTGTGCCGTTAAATAGTTGCATGGGCAGGGTGATACACTCTGAGACCAGCCTGATTGTTTAGGAAATGCCACTAAATAGTGCAATGTCTTTAATCGAAACCTGGTCAGATAAAATCGTACTTGAACATTAGTAGTAAAAGATAAATAAAATTTCTGTTCACTAGGGGATAAGCCTGAAGGATCAGGCACTACCAGTTGCGCGCGACAGAAGTGGGCCTTGGCATAGAGAGTCCCTTTTATGGCATCCTTCAAATTTATGTTAATGCTTGCGGGTTTATCATAATATGACCCAGACCTAACTCATTTAAATTTTCCTTCTCGAAGCAAAGCCAGGGGATGTTCAGTGCGCTAAGTTCATACATTCCAAGACAACATCACATGAGAACGTTAGGTCCTCAGATAACCAGATCTTGGTCCTTAGGAGTAACGGGGCAATGGCACTGCGATCTTCAAGATAGGTCAGCCCTATCGCCTGATGGCAAAAATATGTGGGAGCACTATTAGGGATCAATAAAAGTCTCTTTATAAATTTGTTTTCAATAACCTGCAGCTGTTTAGTGGTATAGTAATCCCGAATTCCCGCCCCATATGATGTCACCAATCAACACTTTGCTTCATAAAAGGTGACTAGTTCTTTCACTGGTTTATGGCATAGCTTAGGAGCTAATTGAAATAGTCCTTACACAACACAACTAATCTGATGTGTCCTAGCTGCACTGAGAAAGTCCCAGGACATAGTTTCATTAAAAATATTCCCTAAATATAAAAAAAAAAAATAGATTTTCAATGGTCTTTCCCCCAACCTCGAACTTTCTTGTTTTAGTGCCTTTGGGGTCACAGGCCATGACATAGGATTTGGTCAAATTAACTTTCAAATCTAATGATGCCTAAAAATCTGTGAAAGCGTTGAGTGATTTTTGGAGGCTATTGGCTGTTAAAGCCAGTAAAACGGTATTGTCTGCATACGATAGCAATGGGATCGATATGCCTTCCATTTTAGGAAAATCGAGTTTCTTCTCTACTATAAGGCCCTAAACCATTTGTACATAATAAAAAAAGGAATGGTGCTAAAATACAGCCCTGGAGGACTCTCTCTGTCGAGATAATAGGGCCCGTCTTCTCCCCCCTAGAGCAATAACGTACGGTAACCATCATGGAGGTATGAAGCCTGCGTAGAATAAATATTGGGGCTTCCTCAAAACCCATTTGCTCGATTAACCCCACAATTTCTCCCGGTTAACCGTATCAAAAGCACTGGACAAGTTGAAGGCCAGATGGATGGATCCCCTCCTGGCCTTCATGTACTTGCCCATAATAAGTGACAGGTTTAGGCACTGCTCGGTAGTGCCCATTCCCCTTCTGAAGACAAATGAAATCAAATCAAGCTTTATTCGGATCATATAGAATGTCCAGAAAAGCATACTATAAAATACAATAAAATTCACGTGTAAACAAAAAGAGAAAAAGAAACAGAAAAAGCATCTTAACATAATTAAATACAGTCATTATACAATTATACATATCATAAGGAAAATACACTTTATAATATTTAATAATTCAAATTTTCTAAGTAAACAAGTTAATTCCTTAGTTCAATTGCCGACGTTATATAACCAAGTACTGCATTACAGACTGATATTGTGTCCAAATTTCTTAACTAGTTAAAACCAGCTTTGTGGGAGTGCAGGCACTCAGTTTTAAAAACAGGACGAAGGAAAACATTTCTAATTTCCCTATAGAAATGTAAAAAAAGTAAACAAATTAAGGGTTCTTTGTTTGGACCTGCTATCACACGGGCAATTTAGAAGGTTAGCACACCACTTGCCCCTCCTAGGAAAGGCAAGCAGAAAATGTAATGTGTTCATTCGCAGTCTGGTTAGGTAGAATCTATACTGAACGTTAGTTATAAAAACGAGGTATGGCAGTAAGCCCTTAGCAATTTGCCCTTCAAGATATGATACAACAGTCACCTTGGTACTTGCGACATCTTCTCTTGAAGCAATCCTAGCATTCAAGAGGCTCTTTTTTAATTCAACCTTGCAAATTTTTTGTATATCCTCCGGTTGAGACAAGTTCAGGACCAAATTGCATTTGTCTAAAAGACCACTGATATAACTTACCTTTCTTACAACGGTCTTGGGACAGACAGTCTAAAATAATGTCCCTTGTAAAATGGGTTTCTTCCCTATTCCAGACGCGGTGCCACAAGCTTAAAGTGGCCATACTAATCAAATCATGGATGTGAGAAGAGCCGGTTTCTCTATGCTAGATAATAGAAGGAGTTGAGGCAGGTACGGCTAGTAAGCGTCTTAAAAAATTATTTTCAAGGGTTTGTATCTGGGTGGTATCTGTCTGGCCCCATAGGGCTCCCTATAACAAGTCCCTGTAAAGCACTTTGCTCCATATAATTTCAGAATCTCCCGTACAGGCTTTTTACCAATTCTTTGGGAGAATCTGAAAATAGCCTCTACTACTTTCACAAATTTCAACTTCCATAGAGTTATCTGTTTATTCCAAGTACCCTTACTGCTAAAAAGAATCCTTAGATATGAGAATGTGTTTTTTTTCTAATATTCCTTTTACCACAGGACATAACCAAAGTCTTGGTCAAATTAATTTTTTAAAGATTTTTCTGTCACAAAACTTGTAAAATTATCCATCAAGGTTTGTAGGCCGTTTGCTGTCATCGAGATTAGGACAGCATCATCGGCGTACAATAAAAGGGGCGTAGGTCAATTGCCGACCTTTGGCACATATACCCCTAAATTCTGCAATAAAACATCAACACCATTTATGTACAGTGAAAACAAGAAAAGGGCAAGAGTACATCCCTGTCTTATCCCACGTGTAATATTAAAATTCT
Organism: Lissotriton vulgaris; assembly: GCF_964263255.1. NCBI lineage: Eukaryota > Metazoa > Chordata > Amphibia > Caudata > Salamandridae > Lissotriton > Lissotriton vulgaris. The sequence continues at coordinate 764,869,989 of NC_141685.1, read as the reverse complement.
TCGGACATTCCCCATGTTTCCCATAACGTATCTTTGCAGACAGACGGGCGTAGGTTTGAGATAAGAAACTAATAATGTCCTCAGGGGCGCCCATCACTCTCAAAGTCTCCCATAGTTTTGAATGATTTATCAAGTCAAAAGCACTTGACAAATCAACAAAGCAGAGGTGAAGGCAGCCCTCCCTTGCAATAGTATATTTCCCTATCATTAGTTCTAAATTTAAACATTGTTCAATTGTTCCAACTACTCGTCTAAAGCCATACTGAACTACAGATAAAATATTATTTTCTACTACCCATTGCTCCAGCCTGGCCAACAACATTCTACCCATAACTTTAAAGGTTGAGTTGAGCAAAGATATTGGGCGATAGCAACTAGCACTGCCCCTATTCCCTTTTTTGAAAATAGGGACTTTCAGACTCTCCACCCAGGTGGCCAGTATCACCCCCTCAATTGTTGCATTAAAAAATGAGTGCAAGACAGGTACGCAAAGATCCATATCATATTTAAATACATCAATTGGGAGCTGGTCGGGGCCAGCCGCCTTGCCACTAGCACTATTCTTAAGGGCTGTTCTAATTTTGGCTTGGGTTATACTACTTATTTTGGTGTCATTTAAAATTATAACCCTTTTATCCTCAGTATTTACAATACCCTGATGTATCTCATTAAAAATTGCGTCAAAATGGGTTATCCAGTCTGCAGGAGTTACTACGGTATCAATTTTTACAGATTGGGCATCTTTGAAGAATGGTTGATTCAGGGTTTTCCAGAAAAGAGTTGAGTCTTTAGTCTCGGCTGCTTTAATCAGGTTCTCCCAGGCATTTTCCCTAATCTCCAATTTTCTTAGATTAAGAGTTTCTTTATATAATTTCCGTAAAGTATTAATCTCCTCTCTATTAAGAGGCGTGGTTTTTAATGCAGACTTTAAGTCCCTATTTAATCTAGAGTATTGATTATCGAACCATCTTGGGGAAAGCGATACATTAGTTTTAGGATTCCTTCGCAGATTATCGGAAATAAGTTTCAGATACTTTGAAAGGCCATGACCATATCTATACTAGTTGAGGATTTATTGAGGCAGGTTAAAAAAGCCATATTGTAATCTTGACACAATCCTTGTCTCATTGGCCCAGGTCTCAAGTCGCGCGAGGATAACCCTCTACAGTACTTTAGCAGTAGTGTCAATTAATTAAATTGGTCTGTAACATGCAGGGTTGTTCCTACTACTTTCTTGTATACTGGGACATGCATTACCTTCTTCCAGGTTGTTGGGATGGGACCGATCACTACAGCCTTAAAAACATTAGTAAGTATAGGTGCCCATAATTTGGAATAATTTTTATAATAAATCCAGAGGGACTCCATCGGGGCCAGGAGCTTTCATCCTAATTTCCCTTAGCACTGGGTCCTCTACCTCTATCACTGTGAGCGATTAGCTTAATTGTAAGGCCAGACTGCACCTTACTTTCCCTCTATGAGCATTATTTGCTGCAGCACTGATTATGTACACCATATACAATGGAATGTATTAAGGTGCATACTGTGTTTGCACATGCACCGCAATCAAAGAGAGTTACTTCACTTCACTTGTTCTTTGCTACCCCTGCCCTTGACTACCCTCTATTTGCTGAGGCGATAGTGACAATTTAAGGAGTAAATAAACAGAGTTTAATACAGCCCTATTAACTTTCTCTACTTTTCACTCTTTGCCTTTCCCCAAATCTCTCAGCAGCAAGTAAAAGACTACTGAACCACCAATATCCCTATTACAAGTGGCCTGGTTAATTGTGATATGTTTGGTGATTGCTGTTTCAGATAAATATAGGCAGGTCAAGCCTGATGATATTTATCATGGGTAAAAATGCCTGGTAATGGCCAGAACATGCGGATTGTGGTGCAGTAAGGACTAACATCTTCATGTTATTCCCCAACAACTTGTAATTGAGTGATATTTATTTCACCTGATGAATTATGTCTTAGCGGATTCGGATTGTGTCAAGTGCGATAAATATTACCATCAAAAAACATATAAAGGTGATATTCCATGCAGTTTTACACATAAATTGAGGCAAAAAATAAAATAACTTGTGTTGTACCTAGGTTGATAGGTGTATCCATTATATGATACACGGCCCTCACCAGAAGGCATGCTTGAACATCAGATCATGCTGAACAAGGCACACCAATGATATAAATAGGTACTATCAGCACCATTGAAATAACAGATATGTCAGGTTACTGGGCCCAATCATTAATATACACTCCTGTTGCTATAGGTCACTGAGCTAAGAGGGTGCCATATCCCAGCATACCATGAATGCCCTGACAAACTGTGTTTTGTGTAAGAACCAGCATATTTTTTAGCAAAAAAAGATTTACCCTGGAGAAAAAACAAAGGAGAACAATAAAAAAAGTTGTATTACCAGCATGCTTACTACTCACTCTATGCTGTACCCACTCTTGTGCATGATGTATCTTTGAGTGTGTTGACGTTTTCATACAGCTCGAATGTAGTATACAGCATTTGACTAAATAGTCATATGTCAAGCATGTTTTATGTATGTCTGTACCTATGTATATAGTTATCATGGTTTTGTGTTCTAGGTCTTCCTCGATTTTTGCATGTGAGTACCGAGAGGCATAAAACATGTCGACCACCCCCTGGACCACTGAATAGCTTATGTTCTATTTGTCCAAACACGTTTTTAATCTTGCCACATACAAGCCCACAAAATAATAGTAATTCCCTGATGATTATTTCAGGGCAATTTTAAAGTCACATCGCCCTCTTCTCTCTATTCACATTGTCATCCATATCCCATTGGGACAAGGGCAAGAGAAGAGCTCCATCAAAGACCCCCCCTCCTGAGGTACTCGCTCGGTATTGCACCACACAACCCCCGTGGAGCCTGACCCTATGATGAAGCACCCCACCTTGGTGGGCGAGGGCCAGTGTATCCTATAAAGGATACTCCTAGTGACCTTTTTGTATTTTCCTCAATGTATGTAGGTAAAAGCATACAGAACATAGCATGTATATGTTTTTGATGGTCAGTGTTCGAGAAGGACATACAACAGACTGTACAATTTCTCTCATTCCCTTATTTGTTTTTGGGTGATAAATATCACACCCTTTTTTTTAGGCTACTCATAATGAGGGCCTATATGTAGGAAAAACTGCCAATCCTATGATGTCATCAGAGTCTAAAGAGTCTCATGTCTCACGTTTGCTATCCTTCTCTGCAACTTGATGATTGTGATCTGATCAGGTGTGTCAACAGGCATTGGTTGCATTTCGGGAGTCTTCAGCTAGGCTAGTACCACATACTAGCAATTGTAAATGGAACACCATACTTCAACCAGTTTGGTGGATTTGTGATTATTAGGGTGATTTAGACCCTCGTGGGCAGGCCAACGGCCTTTCAGAGGGCAGAGTGTATGGCCTCCGCAACCTTGGTGGAGGGCCGTTGGCCCTGTTTAGAAATCATAGTCTGCCTTATCAGGGTCCTCTGTGCTTTAAAGATAGCTGCAGTGGCTCCTTTCACAGCACAACAGGGTTGCCAAGTGGCTACATAACATTTATTTGGCTTAAGGAAAAGAAGCTGTAATATCAGGAGTTTGTTTTCTCTAAACGTAATAGGATATCCCTCACAGGCAGGGTAAATGAATGCACGTCATTTCGTCCTCAAAAAGGCAGGGAACCGCCACTGTGGCACATTGTTCCCATGGCAGTGTATCACAAGGTAAGAGGTTGCCATCAGCGTAGTCAACTGAGGATCTGCCAATACAATGATACCCTTACCCTTAAATGGGAGAGAAGAGCTGCAGGGTTGGTGGGGTGGGAGGACCACTGTGTTACTGTGGTCCTCTGCTATTCTATCCTGTGGGGTTTGTAGAGTACACGGCTACCCAATAGGCACCCCAGTGCTAGGAACAACATTAGCTCTGGACTCAAATTGCACGTCCTAACGAAAGACTAAACAAAAAAGTCTTCAGGTGCTTTTTGAAGCTGAGTTCTGATTTGTTCCTTCTAACATCTACTGGGAGGGTGTTCCAGAGTTTAGGAGCTAAGTAGGCAAAGGGGTGCCCCCCACATCTTGTTCTCTTGATTCTGGAGCAGCAGCTTTTGAGTGTGGCGATCTCCTCAGGATTTTTGGATTTAGTCAGCACTGCATTCAGTGGGAGCTGGTATGTACTGAGGGTGGTACGGCGGGGGCACAAAAATTAATTAATAAATAAAAAAATGTGATTTACTTTCCAGGCTTGCAGTGCGACATCCTCCTCCCTCGGGTGTCTTCTCGAAGTCCGGGCCCAGGAATCTGCACTACCCAATCCTGGTGCAACTCTTAACGCATGAGAGAAGCCCCAGGATTTGAGGGAGCAGCCACACTCAGGGCTCTCAAGAGCACTGAAGGCCTGTGCTGGGAATGAGATTTTGATATCAATTTATGATTATGATCAATTTAATAACTTATCTCATTCGTCAAATTCGGATCGAGTTTTATCTGTCATTGAGTAAAAGACAACCCCCGCATAGGTTAGACAAACCCCATTAAATGACGCCACTCTGAAGAACCACTTACAACTGATGAAGTTTTAAGAGTTTATATGAAGTTAATCTGAATGCAATACAATCCTTACAGAATAAATCCCAAAGTATACAAAATACAAAATCAATCTCTAGATCCGCAATCAAAGCTTCAGTGTGAAGTGGTTCCTTCTGCGTCATCTGCAGTAAGATAAAATAATCAAGTTAAAACTGTCCCTACTCTATGCTATGTGATATCCCTACTTCGCGAGTTTCTTCCCTAAAAAGGTGTCAGCAGTTTGACTCCCAAAGAAGTTCAAACTCTCTTAGCCTCTAAAGGAATTCTTAAATATTAGAAGCAGTACCCTCTCTGCCTACCCATCCGCTCTCTAAGGGTCCTCGGCCTACTGCTCCCTTGCGCTCTGATCTCTCAGCGCATCTGCTCAAGGCATCTACCCTTCGCCCTTCTCTCTCTGAGCTCCCTGCTGGGCTATTCGCTCGCCTTCGCTATCTTATCCCCGGGGTGCTGTCCCTAAAATACACAATCATCGTGTGGGTGAAACGCCCCTTGACGCCCACCACGGACTTTCCCCGATGATGTCAACTTCTTGCTTCTTCCATTGGTCCACTCCTTGCGTCGTTCATTAAGTTGACCCTTCTCCTTAGATGTCATCTTCATCATCTCGCTGGCTACCTTCATTGACACTTTTAGCGCAAAAAGTCAAATGACCTTAGACAAGACTTTAACTCCATTTCGCTTAACTTGACCCTTCTGGGTCCTGTGAATGGTCTTGTCAAAACACAGTTTAAATTCTAAGTGTCTCTCCTCACGTACGAGCAATAAGCTCCGTCCGGCATTGTCACCTTAAATCTAACAAGTGCTAGACTTCTTGGCTCTCACGTCCACATCAAGCTATTTACGACTTTTACAAGCCCATTAAATTACATACATTTGACTAAGCTCCTGCGAACTCTTGGTCAGTCGGGTTATAATCACAAATGACCTAAACTCTTCTAACATTCCTACAAAACCCTCTACACAGTGTAACCTTTAACATACATTTATATATTCGTACTTTTTAGCAAAGTCTTAGTCATGCTTGAATACATTTTACCTAGAATATAACTACGTAGAGTATAACGTTTATATTCTCACTGGTTACATCGTTATATAAATTCTCTGCACATTTCTCCACGTTACATTTCCCTACGTTTTTCTCTCATGTTACTCCATTTTAAAGGTATACACGTACATGTATTCTACTTTGCACGTTCTACATTTCATAACACATTTTACACATTTCTATGTCTACCCATCATATATACAGGCCTTCTAAATCTAATGCATGTTTAACATGTGAATACATTTACATTTCCTATACCATGTTATCACATTAGTTGACCTTTATGCTATTATCGTCAACTTTACATTGCGATATGCGTCTCATTCCTACGTTTATAACATATGCATCTAAATATGGCTACTATATATTTTATATTCAAATTGCGCTCTCTCAGTTCCCCCCTTTGATGACTTTTAGGAGTCATCACTAAAAGCAATTTGAATACGATCCTTTATACAGAACTAGTTACCTCATTTCCTCTTTTTATCGATTCGAGTGCTCTCAGACTTTTATACTGTTGATCTTGTAACATAGCCAATCTCCTTTCTTGATCTCTCATCGATCTTTGTAACTGGTTCGTCCTATACCATTTATATAATTTTACTAATCCTAGTAATGTAATTATGCAAATTAATACTATTAATACAGGCTTTAATATGTACCATATTATACTTTTGCCAAGATTAGCAAACCAACTTCCAACCTTTCCCACTCCATTTCCAACTTTTTCCCAAACATTTATCTTTGATAAATCTTCGATCTCCTGATGAATCTGTGTAATGTTCCGTATAACTTTCTCAAGTGGTTTTGAATTATCAGGAATATAAGTACAACATTCCTGAACCTTCAAAGCTTTACAAACTCCGCCTTCTTTTGCTAGTATTACATCTAGAGCAAGTCTGTTCTGAAGAACCATTGCTCTGATCGACTGCATCTCACCTTCTACTAGCATTAATGACCTTGCAGTACTGGCAGACAATCTATCCACGACTGTCGCTAACCTTCTAATTTTAACATCGTTGAGGATCAAGCCTAACAATGGAAACATCGCTCCAAATACATCTCCTACTACCTCTGCATCTCCTACTTCCCTTTTCGTTCTCGTCGAAGCCTTTCCTTCTATGATCGCTAAATCCTTTGCATGATATATTTTGGGGAAGACAATTGCCAAGTAACACGAACCATACCAATTGTCAGGTAGTTTTACATAGGCATTTCTCCCACATACAAAATACACATTCGGAATAGCTTGCATCCCTTTCATAAAATCTTTCGTGTAGTACTCCAGTTTAAAAGAGTGCTCGCAACTAACTTCACCTACAAATTCACTCTCATAATATGTCTTGCTTCGAGTTAAACATAGCTTTCCTCTCTGCGTTCTATCCAATGCTATTGGACCATTGCTACCTTTCTTTTTATGTGCCTTCTCTTCTTCTGTCCAATCGGTTTTCCATTGTCCTGACATTTTTAGAATCTTCTGCCTTCTGTATCGGTCATCTACTTGTGCAATAAACCTTTTCTCTACCTCTGACACTTTGCAAGTCAGATTATTTCTACGTGCATATGATGTATCTAATGTATCCCAAGGAAGAAAGAATTTAGCCAGTCTATCCTCCTTTTTGTAATAGTCCCACTTATTCATTTGCTTATAATTCGGAACTTCAGGCAGTACCGAATCATAATTTGAAAAGTAGTACTCAAATCCTTCTCTACCATAAAATATGCTAAGCAGTAAACTACATGTTATCCCATAAGTCAATGGGAGATGATGATATCTAATGCCTTCGTCTACAGAAGCCGGCAATTGCATACAAACGTAGCAATCCTTGGCCTCCATGGCATCGATATATTCATATAACAGTTTAGCGTATGCGTTTGACCTAAAATTTCCCTGTGACTCGTCTACGTGTAATCTACGAGCTTCATCTGTAAGTAACGCCTTTTCACGTATAGCATTGTTCCCTTCGTTCTTCCCCACAAGAACAGGTTTCAAAGTCGTTACAGTTTTTACATTTGCTATTTCTTTATCGTTCTCATGTCCTATTATGTAAGATATTGTCACTACTGTAATTATGAGAAATATCACTACTGCTATAAGTGTACCTACTATACATCTAGCTTTTCGGTTTGGGTTTCCGTTCTCCATGTTATCAAACAGCGTACCTCGTTCTCTAGCGAAACTTCTCTTTTCCAGTCTTTGGTTGCTTGTTTGCTTTCTTAGTCTTTAAAGTGGTCTTATCAACAAAGTCTCTTCTCTCACAAAAATGTCATTTCTCTTTTTAGCAGTAGACAACCCTAGCCCTTCTCCGTCCTCTAAATGTAATCCCTAATTTTATTCTTCTTTCCACTCGGCGCTAGGTTATCTTCTTCTTTACAACTTATATACAAAGTCTTTAAGTATCAACAATTATTCTCGTACCTGCAGCTCTTGCAACAAGTTCCAACAATTCAAACCGAATGACTTTATCTTCTTCCTCTGATATTTGATGACCGAATGTTGGAAATTGTAATCTGTTCAATACTAAATCTGTAATCCGACTCAAGTATGGGGGTATGGGAAGTGTGAAAGTCAGTAACCCCTCAGTCTCGAGTCCAGGCGTCAACATCCATATCTCCACTGCCACAAATGGATCGAGATCGATTACTTTCACGCTCTTCACTCTCCCAGATTTCTGTCCCCAAGACATCTGCTAGATAAGTCCACTCTGGGGTGGCGTACCTTCTGCAGGGCACACGTACCCTTCTCGATCTTCGTGGACTCTCAGTTCCTGAGTCTGTCGTTTCTTCCTCCTGATCCGATTCTTCAGCGATCGGGACAAGTGTTCTTTCTTTCTTTTCTTCCGAACTTGGCCTTTTCTTTCTCTCCGGCCAACTGGCTTCGTTACTCCTTGTCTTTCCGCTCCTTGTTCTAGGACCTGTCTCTTGGTCACTCTCAGTCTGCTCGATATCTGTGTCGGACTCCCAATTACTTTCTTCTCCTGAGGCGACTTCGGTCCCACTAGTGTCCTGACCTTCGTCGTCCTGTTCCAACACAGTTTCAGTTTCTTCGATCACCTCCACAGCTTGGTTTTCCCCCTCTATGGCTTCTCCGCTTCCCGTCGGATTTTCATCCGAGAGAGGAGATGTTTCTTCTGGAGGTGTTGGCACTCTTCGGGTGTGTGAGGCATGTATCCAGTTCGGCAGACCTCCACACTTAACTGCGGTATTCGTTACAAGTATGACTTGAAACGGTCCTCTCCAACGCACGTCTAAGCAGTTCTTCCTGACATGCTTCTTCACCAGGACCCAGTCTCCCGGACTCAGGTCATGGCACAAGTCTTGTGCTGATGGAACCTCTGCAGCCTGGACCTGGAGGGACACAGAATTAACGGCATCAGATAGTCCCTTGCAGTAGTCCAAGATCAAATCGTCTGTGATGTTCACTAGCGCTGCAGTCGGAACCGATGGCAATCTCATAGCTCTCCCCATTAGCACTTCGTGTGGAGAGAGGCCTGTTCTTCTATCAGGTGTGCTACGTATGCTCATAAGAACCACTGGAAGTGCGTCTGGCCAACTCAGGGATGTCGATGAACAAACTTTAGCCAGTCTGGACTTGATGGTACTGTTAATTTGTTCTACAATCCCTGAAGCTTCTGGTCGATAGCTGCAGTGTAACTTCTGATCAATATTCAAAGCTGAACATAGCATCTTCACCACTTCGCTATTAAAATGAGTTCCTCTGTCCGATTCCAAAGAGGATGGCACCCCAAACCTCGGTATCAACTCTCTAAGCAACAATTTTGCTACTGTAAGTGTATCGCACCTACGTGTAGGGTAAGCCTCAACCCATCTAGAAAATATGCAGACAATCACTAAAACGTATCTAAGTCTGTTGCATGGAGGCATTTCTATAAAGTCAAGCTGCATCCTATTGAAAGGCCCCCCAGACCTCCCAATGTGACTCAATGTAACTGGTGTTCTCTTACCCACGTTTAGTTGTTGACAGATCGCACATCGCTGACACACTGCTTCTGCCGCTACTCTAAACTTAGGATTGAACCACGTTTGTCTGAATACTCTCACCATAGCATCTCTACCTATGTGTGCTGATCCATGCAATTTCCTTGCCATTGGACTAACAAGTTCATTTGGTAAAACTGCCCTTCCGTCGGCAGAAACCCAAAAATTCATCTCGCTTTTTACACACCCTGCTGTTTCCCAGCTCCTTTTCTCATCATCTGGTGCATTTTCCTGTACAGCTCTTAATTCATCCCACGTATCTACAGTATCTAGCAACATGGTCAATTCAGTTCTTTCCTGGACTCCCCCCACCTTGACATCAGTGTGAGAATATCCCTGCTCCGCGCAATAGCGCGCTACTTCGTCCGCATAGCGGTTTCCTTGTGACACAAAATCAAGATTCTTTGTATGTGCCACACATTTGACCACTGCTATGGCCATAGGTTTTTGCAAAGCCTCTAACAGAAGTCTCACGAATTCTCCGTTCCTAATGGGAGAACCCGAGGAGGTCATGTAACCTCCTTGAGACCATAACTGCCCGTAATCGTGAACTACCCCGAAACCATACTGGCTATCGGTGTATATGGTGACTCGAAGTTTGTCGCCTGCTAAGCAAGCACGAGTCAAAGCAACAATTTCAGCTACCTGTGCGGAGTGTACTCCTTCCAGGCAAGCGGCTTCTATAACTCTGGTAATCGTGCATACTGCATAAGCTGCTCTCAGCTGACCGACATCGTTTCTTACGCATGAACCATCAACGAAGAAAATTTCGTCTGGGTCTGTCAATGGCTCATCTACGATATCAGGTCTCGGTTTGGTACATAGTTCAGTCACATCGAGGCAGTCATGATCTGTACAATTTTCATCATCCACTTCATTCGGAAGTGGCATCAAGGTTGCAGGATTCAAGACAGAGCATCTTTTTAGGGTCACATTCTCGGCAGCCAGTATGACTTGTTCGTAGCGTGTGAGCCTGCTATTCGTCAGATGCTGAGTCTTCGTCCTGGTCATTAACAATTCCACAGAATGCGGCACATACACCACTAACTGGTGTCCCATCACCACGCTCTCGGATCTCTCGATGCTGACACCCGTTGCAGCTACGGATTTGAGACATCCGGGCAACGCTGCGGCTACTGGATCTAATGTAGCCGAAAAATACGCCACTGGCCTGCGCGCATCTCCGTGGATCTGAGCTAAAACCGCTAAAGCGCATCCCTCTCTCTCGCAGCAGTAAAGCAAAAAAGGTTTAGTGTAATCTGGCATTCCCAAAGCCGGGGCGCGACATAAGTCCTCCCTCAGCTGCAAAAATGCCATCAAACAATCTTTGTCCCATGGTACCGGATCACTTACTCCTTTGTGCGTCAGTTGTAATAACGGTTTAGCCTTCAGTGAAAAGTTTACTATCCACTGTCGACAATAACCGACCATGCCCAGCAACATCCTGACTTCTCTTTGTGTTGTAGGCGCGTTCATTTTCATAATCGCCTCTATTCTGTCTGGAGACACCTTCCGCTTTCCCTTTTCAATCCTATGGCCCAAGTATTGCACTTCAGTTTTACAATATTGCAACTTACTTGGAGACACCTTGTGTCCGTTCTTGGCCAAGTGATTTAGCAAGGTTATGGTGTCTTCTCTGCAAGCTTCCTCAGTTTCTGACGCAACTAGGAGGTCGTCTATGTACTGGACTAGAACCGAATTCTTGGGCAGTACTAGACTTTCAAGGTTTCGTTTTAATAACTGGTTAAAGATCGATGGGCTTTCTGTATACCCCTGAGGGATACGACACCATGTTAAGACGCGATCTTCCAGCTTAAAAGCGAAAAGATACTGGCTCTCTTCATCTAAAGGTATCGAAAAGAAAGCCTGGCACAAATCTATCACTGTAAACCATTCAGCTTGGAACGGTATCTGAAATAATATCACTGATGGATTCGGTACCACTGGACAACATGAAACAACAATGTTATTAATCTTCCGAAGATCCTGCACTATTCTGTATTTTCCACTAGGCTTCTGCAAACCCATAATCGGGGAGTTACATGGACTACCCACGATCTCCTTCAGTATTCCTTGTTTGATCATGGATTCGATCACAGGCTTTATTCCTGCAATCGTTTCTGGCGTTAGCTTATACTGTGGTGTTCTTGGATACTCAGCGTGGGGTCTTACCAAGATCTTTACTGGTTCTACTCCCTTGATCAATCCTATTTCTTCCCCAGTAAAATCCCATACCTCAGCTGAGACTTTCTCCCTCAAGTCCTGTGGAAGCTCCTCCACTGTTAAGGTAGGATATAGTTCCACACACTCTTGTGAATTTACGACTTTGAAATCAGCATCCTCGTCATTGGTCTGCACTTCTACTCCTTCTGGTGTGCAATGTATCGTGCAATTCAGTTTACACAGCAAATCTCTCCCTAGTAAGCACACAGGACTAGAATCGCAGATCACAAACTGATGTTCGTCACTGTAATTCCCTATCCTTACTGACACTGGTTCGGTCAGGGGATTCGTCATCCTTTTGTTCGCGACTCCTACCACCTGAACCATTTCTCCTGATATTGGCAGACCTGGGACTACCGCGGATCTCAACGTGGATCGAGTGGCCCCCGTATCCACCAAAAAGGTTGTAGGACATCCCGCTACTTCAGCCTCTACGTATGGTCCTCTCTGATCTACTTCCAAGGCGGCTCCTAGAGTACAATCTTCCTCCCTGTTCGCCCGTTGCCCTGTAAGTGGATCAACGTAGTAGCATTCCTCTCCTCCTACAAACAATGGCATCTGTCTGTAGGTTTTCCCTCCGTTTGAGATGCGAGGTGGTTGAGGAAACGGGGCTCGAGGAGTCTGAGTCCCCCCTTTGACAAACTTGCCCTTCGGGACTGTGGCTCCCTTAACCATGTTGTTCTGAACCTCTTCCTCCTCCAGCTCTAATTCCCCTGACTCAACATTGTAAGGGCACTCGCGTCGCCAGTGTCCCACCTCGTTACACTGATGGCATCTCGTCGTCTTTTTCAGTGTCGCGATATCCATTCTCGGTCTCGGTCTTTCTTCCTCATCTCTGCTCTGATTATTCTGTTTCTTCGCCTGCATTCCTGTTCCCTGCTGCCGTGGTTTATCCTTTCCAGCAGCTTGCATTTGCACTAGCATTAACTTTTCTTTAAGCTTCTTTGCCTTAGAGTCTATCTCGTCACTACAATACCTTGCATACCTCAGAATTTCATCTAAAGGTTTGTTCTGCCAACAAATCAGATGCTGTTGGATCATTAGGCATATTTCCGGTCTCAATCCGAGGACAAACTTTGAAACAAACTGTCCAATGTCCTTAGGATCCATTACATCTAACCCGCTGTACTGCTTGAATGCTTTCAATAATCTCTCATAGAACTCATGAACTGTTTCTTTCGGTTCCTGAGTAGTTCGATCTATCTTAACCCAGTCTATGTCTTGCACCGGCACTTTCTCTTTTAGCCATGTTATTACTCTCTCGTATTTTTCCATGACTCTAACTGATGGACCATTCGTCCGGGTATCTCTCGGAGGCTCACAATTAGGCCATTCGACACTAAGCTTGCACGCCGTCCACAAATCTCCGGGTACTACGATATCGAACAGTGTGTTCAAATCGATCCATAGTACCTTCGAGATCTTCACGAATCTTTCTACCTGTTTGTACCACTCGACGGGATTATCCCTAAGCTTTGGGAAGGAATTGGTAAATGCCGCCAAATCCCCCCTACTCCAGGGCACGTGAACGTAGCTTCCATTCGCAATTTCTCGCAAAGGGAAAGCTTCCATTCGCATCAAATCTGCGTCCTGGGACTTCCCAAGTGTACTCCGTCTGACAGAGCCCTTCTTGGACCATCTTTCCTCCCATCTATCCAGATCTTTCCATATTCTGATACTTAGGATCAATTCCCTTATGTGTACCTTCAGCGCGATCGTTCTACGCTCATCCAGATCCCGATCTGTGCAAGTTAGCCTATGGTTACTCTGTAAAGCCTTAGTTCGCGACAGGTCTACCATGTACCTGTTTGCCAAATTAGATAGGTTCTCATGAGCTGACCTCGCCCTCCGAGTAATGTCCTTGGATAAGAACAATATTTTGTCTGGTGTATACAAGTCTAATCTCTCTAGTGCCACTGTGCCATCAATCATTTCATCCAAGTCTGACTTCAAACTCATTACGTCAAGCCGTTTTGCTTTTATTTCAGCTTTCAGCATTTCTGTTCTGTGTTGTTCTCTCATATCCCTCTCACCTCCACTATGCGCCCTACGCCTGAGCACAGGTGAGTTATGAGGAGTCTTGCTTCCATTTCTCTGTTCCCACCTCTCTAGATCCCAAGCCTTTCCGTCTTCGCGTGGGGTATGGTGGAATAATGCTCCGTCCCCCAACCCTACATTCCGTCTTTTCGGCTCGGTTTCTCCAGATACGAGATAGGATCCACCGTTCTGTTCTAACCCACTGTAACACGCTTGTTGTCTGGTGTCGCTTAATAGACGATAAGGTCCTTCACGGCCCTCTATGTTCCCGTGATCTCTTTCGTGATCACCGGATGAATGACGAGACGTTTCTCGACTCCCTATGCTCTCCTGACACCGTCCACTATCGCCGGATGCATGTCGAGACGGTTCGCGACTCTCCATGTTTCCGTGATTCCAGTGTCTCACATCCTCACCTGGGGCATGGTGTGTGCACCTAAAGGTATTCCGGTACTCCTGTGTCTTACGTTCCCCTTCACTGAAGGTGACGCGAGGCACTTCGCCACACCCTGCGCTCCTGTCATCGCACCTTTGTCTATTGCCGCTAATGGTAGGACAAGTATCTCCTCTGCTTTCCTGACTTCCTCTCTCCCACTCGGGGCTGCTTTCGCCAGCTCCACAATGAGAGAGAATCCTGTTGTCCTCTTCTCTCCATTCAGGTCCCCTTTCTAAACTCCTACCCCGAGCCTCTTCGACAGTTTCCCATTCTTTCAAATATTCTCTTAACTCCTTAAAAGACTTCGGTTTAGGACCCCTCAAATCCATTGGCCCTCTTTGACCTCCCTGTTCTATCCTGGGACCCGTTGCAGAATCTAATGGGGTACTCCGACTCATCGGTGCTAGTATTTGCCTTTGGGGATTCATTGTGGCATTCCTATTCTCCACTTCTGCTCTTTCACTGTCCCATCGTGCCTGTTCCTCCTGCTGGACCCCTTCTGGGTTGTAGATTGACACAATAGGGCCTATGGTAACAGGAACTTGTAAAGCGTCTGGCATTTGGTACGACCTTGCGCATTGCGTCTCAGGAACCTTTTGGACCACAAATCTTCCCACTACTCTCTGTTCAGAACTAGTTTGGGGTATTTCCTCAGTCTTGTTAGCGTCCCACTCCGTTACTGGGATCGATTTATATTCCCCCCACCTAGCTCCGTCCGCTTGCGGTAATATGGGACTCGCAAGTTCACCGCTGTATGGAGGTGGTTTATCTGTTAATAGCCTCTCTATCAGATCCTCCTCCGACTCGCTTTCCTCATCTTCCTGTTCTATAGGTTTCCTTTCTCCCGTAACTTCTAGCATCGGGTACAGTTTCTCTGCTTCTATCTTCTGAACCCTCCATTTCTTAGCTTCCTCGTCCCATTTAGCATCCTGCACTGCCTTTACCGATCTTCTCACTCTTTCTTGGCGCCTTTTTACGCTCTTTTCGTGTGCTGTTCTAAACCACACACCAAGTGCTTCAAATTGTGTTGGCCTCGGTAGAGGTCTTGTTGAAAGCATTGTCGCTTTCAGCTGGTTCAACACATCTAGTTTAAACGTTCCAAATCTCGGAAACGCCAGTTCTTTATGCCCTTCAGTTAGCCTGTGCCACTCGGAAATCCACAGTATCGAATGTAAGCCTACATTTACTGCCATATAATAAGCTGGTGTGCCTTCTGGTGGAGCTTCCTCTCCGGCATATAAGTTTCTTCTATTTCTCTTAAAGAGTGCTCTTAAACTCTTAAAACATTTCATTTTCGATAATCTACAATTTTCCTCTTACTCTTCCTTGTTTACGTCCCGATGACAACCAACCAACCAATTCCCGTGCGACTCTCGCTAGTCAGCCTATCTCAGCGCCACTCTACGCTGACTGACCAATCTCAGCGCGACTCTTTGCTGACGTCTGATAAACTAACCAATCTCAGCGCGGTTCTATGCTGACGTCACTCGTTCTCTTGCAGCAATTCTCCTTCTTTCTCAACTCGTCTCACGATTTCACATGCGTTTTCATTCATACACTGAAAAATGACTACTTCCGTCCAAGCGATCACTTTTCTCTGACTGTACGGCCACAGTCTAACTGTAATTGTCACCTCAACTGGCACAGCGTCTTTCCTCTTACGGTCGGACACTTGCCTCAACTGATAGGTTACTTACACACAGTAAACGTACGACCAGCGTCCGTTACTCATTCACTCACTCATACGCTCCCCCTATCATCGGTCTGTCGGGAAATCAATGGTACCTCATGACCCCCTTTCAATGGTAGACAAATTACTCTGGGTGTTCGATACACCCGAACCACTTAGGTCCTCTGGACATAAGATTTCATCCGGTTGCGCGCGCTCTCAACCTTCCCTCAATCACACTACAGGCATTCAACTCCGCTTGACATTACAACACAGGAACAACATAAAACACCGCAATCTTACAACGCATGACCCTTATACTCACTCTTGACCGACTCCGCTGCTTTTCTCTCGATGCACCGTCAGCACCGTCTTCGGCTGCAATTCTTCTTCTGGTCGACGATGACTAGGGACCTTGGGGTAAACTAACCTGGCCTAGGTCGTCTTCCTCAAGAAGATAACCATCATACTCTGCTACCAACTGCTGGGAATGAGATTTTGATATCAATTTATGATTATGATCAATTTAATAACTTATCTCATTCGTCAAATTCGGATCGAGTTTTATCTGTCATTGAGTAAAAGACAACCCCCGCATAGGTTAGACAAACCCCATTAACTGACGCCACTCTGAAGAACCACTTACAACTGATGAAGTTTTAAGAGTTTATATGAAGTTAATCTGAATGCAATACAATCCTTACAGAATAAATCCCAAAGTATACAAAATACAGAATCAATCTCTAGATCCGCAATCAAAGCTTCAGTGTGAAGTGGTTCCTTCTGCGTCATCTGCAGTAAGATAAAATAATCAAGTTAAAACTGTCCCTACTCTATGCTATGTGATATCCCTACTTCGCGAGTTTCTTCCCTAAAAAGGTGTCAGCAGTTTGACTCCCAAAGAAGTTCAAACTCTCTTAGCCTCTAAAGGAATTCTTAAATATTAGAAGCAGTACCCTCTCTGCCTACCCATCCGCTCTCTAAGGGTCCTCGGCCTACTGCTCCCTTGCGCTCTGATCTCTCAGCGCATCTGCTCAAGGCATCTACCCTTCGCCCTTCTCTCTCTGAGCTCCCTGCTGGGCTATTCGCTCGCCTTCGCTATCTTATCCCCGGGGTGCTGTCCCTAAAATACACAATCATCGTGTGGGTGAAACGCCCCTTGACGCCCACCACGGACTTTCCCCGATGATGTCAACTTCTTGCTTCTTCCATTGGTCCACTCCTTGCGTCGTTCATTAAGTTGACCCTTCTCCTTAGATGTCATCTTCATCATCTCGCTGGCTACCTTCATTGACACTTTTAGCGCAAAAAGTCAAATGACCTTAGACAAGACTTTAACTCCATTTCGCTTAACTTGACCCTTCTGGGTCCTGTGAATGGTCTTGTCAAAACACAGTTTAAATTCTAAGTGTCTCTCCTCACGTACGAGCAATAAGCTCCGTCCGGCATTGTCACCTTAAATCTAACAAGTGCTAGACTTCTTGGCTCTCACGTCCACATCAAGCTATTTACGACTTTTACAAGCCCATTAAATTACATACATTTGACTAAGCTCCTGCGAACTCTTGGTCAGTCGGGTTATAATCACAAATGACCTAAACTCTTCTAACATTCCTACAAAACCCTCTACACAGTGTAACCTTTAACATACATTTATATATTCGTACTTTTTAGCAAAGTCTTAGTCATGCTTGAATACATTTTACCTAGAATATAACTACGTAGAGTATAACGTTTATATTCTCACTGGTTACATCGTTATATAAATTCTCTGCACATTTCTCCACGTTACATTTCCCTACGTTTTTCTCTCATGTTACTCCATTTTAAAGTTATACACGTACATGTATTCTACTTTGCACGTTCTACATTTCATAACACATTTTACACATTTCTATGTCTACCCATCATATATACAGGCCTTCTAAATCTAATGCATGTTTAACATGTGAATACATTTACATTTCCTATACCATGTTATCACATTAGTTGACCTTTATGCTATTATCGTCAACTTTACATTACGATATGCGTCTCATTCCTACGTTTATAACATATGCATCTAAATATGGCTACTATATATTTTATATTCAAATTGCGCTCTCTCACCTGCACTTACTCTAATCCAGCTAGGTTAGAGAAGTTTAAAATTAGCATGTTTGGCTGGCCAAAGAGACGTGTGCATTTTAAGCTTTAGCACAACGCTCCCTGCTGCTGCCACTCTGCAACAATGGCCCGCCCCGTCCTGGCAGTTTGGTTGCTGAAAAATGGCAATAAATAAACTTTATTGCCATTTTATTTTTCAGCTCTGGGGCTTATAGGGTGATGCTTCTCTGCTCAAATTAATGAGCTGCCCCTGAATTAGCTGTGGACCCTTCCTGTGCCTAGCATGATAAGCTTGAACTGGATTCTCTTATGAATTACGGATTCTATTGCTCCCCAAACCCTAAATGAGGCCCAAAAGTAAGTGCTACTGATGGAAAAGAGACAGTAAAATAAATGTCAGGGTTACTGAAACAATACACTTTTTAACAAGCCTCAAACAGCTTACCACTGTAGCAATACTATATGTGGATTGGGTCAATAATGCAAATGATTAAACCTCACTCCGGCTTATGGGCTAAAGCAACAAGCAAACATACATAAAGAGGGCAGAGGACAATTTTCCCGCTCCATGGTCAGCACAGCCATACTATATGAATATGCCAACTTCGTCACTATCTCTTTTGTCTCTCTAAAACATGTGCTCCTTGAAGATTGATGCCCTGTACCAGCATTTAATGGGTGCCTTCTGAAGAACCTAGCTAATGACTATAAACATTTCAATGAATGTGTTAATTAGCATTACTGCTAATGTAAACACTATGTTTCAAATATTTTTGTGTTTGTTTAACTTTAGACCAAGGTTTGCAGTGTTAAGAAACGGGCAGACTTCTCTACCACTGGCCAGTGGGAGGTGATGACAGAGACAGGTGGTAAGCAAGAGACAGCCATCTTTGATGCTGTTCTGGTCTGCAGCGGGCGCTACTCTGACGCTTGTCTTCCCCTGGAAAACTTTCCTGGTAAGATTTACAATTTCCTGACCTGTTGTCGGGTTTCTGAAAATCAAATACTTGGTCTGATTGCAATAAAGTTTTACATGACTCTAAATAAATATCTTCTGGGCCTTTTGAAAGGTCTGATTCAGTCTTCAGATGTTCTTTTAATCTTTGTTTAAAAAGTACAGTTTACTTACTGACCCATTGGAGTTATTAATAGGAAATTTACCTTTAAAGTGATGATATTTTTGTAAACAATTTTAGGGCACCAATATTTATGTAATAAAATATTTCTGTATGCAATATTCTGTCAACCTAAAAACTTGAGGTTGGCATGGATGCAGACTTCTCTCTCACCCTTCACGCTGTAAGTAGCACTATGACAGGATTATTACTCAGACTAAACCAATGACTCATCTGCTGATAAGGTTGGGTCCTCACTAACTATAATGTCCCTGAAACCTATGATTTTTTTCAGTGAATTTCTAAGGTTTTTTAAATGGTAATTTATAACTATAACGTAGTAATTGCGTTTGCAGATGGTGCAGAAAGGGGGCTGGGCCTCCGACCAGGGCTCAGGAATTCCGCTGCGTAGTACTTACAGGGGGAAACATCACTTACAATGCAACTTTTACCATGCAGGGCCTTTACAACGCAACTTTTACAACGCAAACCATTACACTGCATTGCGCTGGGGGGCGCTCTAGGATAGGGAATAGGTTTAATTTACTGTCCAACACCTTCCCTACTATCCACGGGGACTGGATTTGGAATATTAAATTAAACTATTCACTATCCAGCGCCCCAAAGCACTATGCGTTGTAATGGTATGCGTTGTAAAACCTGCGTTGTAAAAGCATGCGATGTAAAAGCATGCGTTGTAATGTCGTACATCCCTTACAGGAGGTACCAGGAGGGCTTCTTGGCCCCCAAAGTCCCTCATGAGTAAAGTGGACTTCATACCCCAACCCGTAGTGTGCCAGGAGGTGCGTTTGCAAAGTGGTGGAGAAAGGAGGGCGTTGCCCCCAAAGACTTCTTAGCAATACCACTGTGTGGGACTTACAGGAGGTTTAGTTGGCCCCCAAGGATGTCATTGGTGGCCAACTACCCCTCCTATTAACCCCAGTAAGTCCCACACAGCAGCATTGGTAAGTTTTCATAGCAGGCCACGCCCCCTTTGCACGCCATTGTGCAAACGTGCTCGCTGATGCGATCTGGATGAGGATTAAAGTCCCCTTCAATGCTATGAGTATTTAGGGGCCAACTAGCCTACCTGACACTTCCAGTAAGCACCAGATAGCTGGATTGCTGAGAGCTGCACGCAAGCCATGCCCCCTTTCTGCACCACTCTGCAAATGCACCTACTGGTGCGCTCTTAGTTGGGGGTGAAGTCCCCTTGCCTCCTGAGGGTCCCGGGGGGCCAACTATCCCTCATGTTATCTCTTGTAAGCCTCACACAGAAGGAATGCTAAGAGTGGTCAGAGGCTACGCCCCCTTTTTACACCACTCTGCAAACGTGCCTCCTGGCGCACTGCTGCTCAGGGGATGAAGTCCAATTTTGTCCTGAGGTTCTCAGGACATATGTGGACCTCATTGCCCAACCGGCAGTGCGCCAAGAGGCGGGTTTGCAGAGTGGTGTAAAAAGGGGCGTGGTCTCGAACCACCTATCAGCAATCCCACTGTGTGGGGCTTACTGAAGGTACCTGGTGGGCTAATTGGCCCCTAAGGCCCCTACGATTCTAGGGGACTTAATCCCATAACCCAGAATGCGTGTTTGCAGAGTGGTGCAGGGAGGGGGCGGGCCTCCCGCAAGATGCCAGATTTTTTTTTTCTTTCCTTAGAAGGGGGGCTGTGTGGCCCTCCTTCTCATAATATTTTGTGGGTCCTGGGGACCCCATCCCCCAGGGCCTTTGATATAGAGACCAAGAGCCAGGCCAAGAGGGCTGGGAATGTATCCACGTGCAGCCCACAACACAGTGGCCGTGATATCGCTCAACAACCGGACTACCCCCAGTGCAGCATGGGGCATGTCACTTGAACATAGAGAAACAACAGAAGTCCTCTATGTTACCTTGATAACTAAAACAAGACTTATGAGGCATTTCCTGGTCAGTTATCCATTTTGAGTTTCATTTCATAAGTATGTCTGCGCAAGAGCGGTTTAGGACTTTCAGGAGTGAATAGAAAAAAATATATTCGAAGTCTAAAATGGATATGCCTCAGCTCTGTGACTAGTTTAAATGCTGTGGGATGGGCTCTGCAGCAGCCACGTGGGATACCTTCTCAGCTTCTACCCCAGGGGCTCGGTGCTGCCCCTGAACTTGAAGCCCCACCCTCCCAGTGCCTGGAATAGCGCACCATTGTCCTGGAGCAGGAGCTGAATGACCCATCTCTCATCAGAGGATCCGAGAATGACATGTTTAGGCCAACTTCATTAAGGAGAGTTCTAGCGGGCCCTGATCCCTAAATTAGAAGCCACAGATCAAAATGTACTCGCCAACCATCCTGAAGGTAAGAGATTTATGAAATACCGTCCAAAAACACACTTATGGAAAGGACCAGCTGACCACAACTGTACCTCTCGCAGAATCACAGCCAGGCGTCCTTGATGCTATATTAAAACTCCTCACTAGGCCACCACAGGCAGCCGCGAACAGCCCTCAAAAAACTATTACATCAAAATGAGCCCTGTCTTTAAGTCTTTAAAAATGCAGGCTGCTATCAAATGCCAAACCACAGTTCTGCTCTTCCATTAGATAGCTAACCCTTAGAATAAGTTGTATGATCACTTTGCGGGAACAAGATATATATACACAGATTGTAGAAGGTGATTTACCGAATCAGTTCATCAAACATTTTCATATCTCACTGTGCATTTGCATTTTGTAACAGAGAGATCACTTCAGCTGATGACTGCGCCAAGAAGCCCACAACTCTTTCACCATTCATACTCACTCCACCTGAGCCCAGCACATGGCCCCTATATCCGGTGACCTCGCCCATAATTCCATTACAGTTAATTTTATAATAATGTCTATAAGTTATGCTACTTAAATCTGGTATACTGCATCGCTGGCCAATTCCTTGGCCTCTTGGCGCTTTAGGTTCTGAGCAGACTGCTGTCTGTGTTTCCAGGTTTCCCAACTCTGTGTCACCATGGGTGGAAGGGGCTCAGAAGACCCTCCCTATCCTAAATACGGGCACCGTGGCTTGTGTGTCATGAGTAACCCTATGATGGCGCTCTGCCAGGAGGGCAGATAGTGTGACCTTCATCCTTTAACTGTGTAAGAGTTAAATGTGCCAGAGGCTTTCCCTGTGGGGTGTTCTACAGGTGCGGCATCATAACTCAAGACACTCATGCTAACCCAGGAGAATTTCTGGGCCCTATTCGGTCTTCGAAGCGCTAAAACACGCTGCTGAGTTATCACATGTGCTCATTCTCTGCTGATGATAGTGCTGTGCACAATTGTTCATGTCACTGTCTTCTGTGCAGCTACCTTTTCAAACGGCTTAAGAGTATTCAGTTCCCAAGGCTCTGGGCACTAATGTTCACTCTGGCTACATTTGGAGACCTTTGCTGAGCTCCTTTCGGATATTTCATTTACTTATAATATTTTTAGTTCATTTTTGTGTAGTGCTTTCACTTCCTATCAACAGTTTCCGATCTCTGATAAGAGCGGTGCGGGCACAGAGACAACTCAGTGAGTGAACATTAAAACCTACAGGGAGGCCAAGCCCCACCGCCTTGTTTTCTTCTTGTCACTTTTCAGAAGGGTGATGCAAAAGTGCAATTATGGATGTACAAAGAGTTATTTCGGCCACAAACATTTGCAAAACCGCGCTTCGTTTTTATACATTTTCGGTGGGATTTGCACACCCAGTGCGAATCCTGCAGATGTTCTTTTTATAAAATGCCTTTTAGGGCCCTAGGGGTCCCTGTGGGACCCCCTGAGCAGGCCTAGGAGGTCAGGCTGTTTCTGCCCTGCCCCCTTTTCTTTTTTTAACCTGTTTTCTTGTGACTCCATTCTACTGAGTCACAAGATGGCTGCCAACACTTCTTGGTTTGAAGTGTTGGCAGCCAATCAGAGTCAAGATCGTGTTCAGGAGGGTTCGCGGATCCACCATGGTCACCAGATATCGATATTTTTTTATTTTGTGATTTCTCAGGAACTACTGAACGTATTTACACCATTTAAAGCGAAGAGTGCACTCTGGACAAAGAGTTACCTCTTTGCCAAATTTGGTGTAATTCCGTTCAGCACTTCGGGCTGTAGCTGCAACAAAAGTTTCCTATGGAAATTAACTTGTAGAAAACACGTTTCGGGACTCCCCTTTTTTCTCGGCCCCCACCTAATGAATCACCCTGTTCACACTCCACGATGCATGCAGGCACCATACAGAGAAAAACGGACTCCGGAATACGCTGTTCTGCTGTTCAGGATATCGTGCTTTATTTAATTCGCTTTTCAGCCAACGCAGTGGCCTTGATCACATGAGTGCTGATCAGGTGAGTGAGACATTTTAAATAGTTCAGGAGTATCATATGACACGCTGTTAGCCAATGTGATGGAAATGGAAAAAATACTATGCACCACATCAATGCAAAGAACCACATTAATCCTCAATGTTGACAGAAAAAAATATATAAAATAGTAATAGTTGCTCCAATGTTGATACCAGGTGCATTATTCCACTTTACAAGTGGCATAAACGTACATTTGTCCAATTAAATAAAAAAATTACAAGACAAATTGATCAGTTCATGGGGTTTAAAAATGACCCAGTTACCAAATTCAAAACATGATCTAAAAAGCATAAATGCATATTGGATCAGAAAAGCACATGTAAACATTGACACAGAATTTAAAAAAACAGATTATGTTAAAAAATTCTGGAAGCACCTAGAATCATTATGTGCAAGAAAAATATAACAGTACAAATGCTTCTGTCAGTGGAGCAGTAAACCTATATTGTCAACAAATTATCCGCATTTCAAAGATAAAGTATACCAATATTGAACATGATTAAATATGCCCATATCAAAATGAATGTAGCTAGCAGCGTTTAAAGTGAAAGTGCTAAGTGCCAAAACGTGCTGTCTGGTGAAACCATAAATAAATAGACAAAAAATTAATGGAGAAAGCAGCGTCAAATAGTTAGAGTACATCAATTATTGAAATGCTCAAATGCTATAATGTACTAACTGTCAACGATGAAACCAACATCAAACAGTTCTCAATCTGGGGAGCCTCCTAGATAAACCCAGAAAATCATTTTCAAGTACATGGAGTCCAATGAATTATATATAATCTCTATTGAGCCTATCATGTCGAAACTACTTCAAGTGACTGGATCATTGATCGATCTGTGCAAAAACACCAATAAATAGCTTAAAACCAAAAACCTACATGCAAACATATAAATAAATGATAAAAAGCCATAAACAAATGCGAATCGCAGAGACCAGACCACTAAAAACCATATTGTGTGTGGAAACATAGAATACAGGCAAGTTAGAACAAATGTAAAAACAGTAACCGTGGGCGTAGCACTTCGCTCCGCCCACAGGGTGGGCATAGTGTTGCCTACTTCGCGCTTCACAAAGTAGGCATAATAGGCAACACTAAGCCCACTCCGTGGCAGTGCGAAGTTGCCCGCCACCCGCCTCTCTCCTGCCCTCTTCTACAACCCTATTTTTCATATTACATACAGTAAAATAAAAGGAAAATAACTTACCTTGGATGCGGCGTCCTGGGGCTCCCTCATCCTGTAGACGCGCCGACTTCTTCAAAAGAATGCACGGGCGCTGCGCATGCGCATTCGTTTGAAGAAGTTGGCATGTAATATTTACAAACTAGTCATATATCCACTAAGGTGCAGAAAAAAGGGGGAGAAAGAAAATATATACATGTAAATATGGTATCATTCTCTACCCTAGCACAATTCAGCAGCGTGTGTTAACATATTGTGCGATCTACTCCCAATGCACAAGAGGAAAAACAAAAGCAACCTTATGAGACTAGAGAAAATTATACATATCTTTTGTAATATTCAACCCGTTCGGCCATTTACTATCGAATTCAAGAATCATTCTAGTTTCCAGCTGCCTAAGTTGGAGTTCTCTGTTGCCCCCACCTCATGGTGTGGAAATAGATCCTACTATCCAACAAAAGGTGCCTTGATGCAGGAAGACGCCTCAGGATTTGACATGAGCCATTTATTACGGAAAAACCAGTGTTGCTGCATATAAATCCAACAGAAGGTGCCTTGATGCAGGAAGACGCCTCACAAAGGATTTGAAATGAGCCAATATTCAACAATGTATAACCCAAGTGGTCGAGGAGAAAGTGTCATCAATAAAAAATAAAATTCAAACCCTGGTAGGTGTCCGGACCGTGTCAGCCGGTGAAATCATCCTGCCTTTGTGCCCTTCTCTTGCACCAAACAGTGTCAGTGCAAGGGCCCCACCTCGGTGGTGTCGTCGATTCCCTGTGGCCAGGCTGCTGCATATGAATCCAACAGAAGGTGCCTTGATGCAGGAAGACTCCTCACAAAGGATTTGACATGAGCCATTTATTAAGGAAAAACCAGCGCTGCAGTCCAGGAAAATAATAACTTCCTTACGCGTTTCAGAGCACACCAAGCTCCTTCATCAGAGAAAAGATGACAGGTCATCTGGTCACAGTTATTACAAGGTACGTAATTGCATGCAGCTTTTCCGATTCCCCACACATGGGCATTCCTCTTAGCATGCTGGTACTTGTAGTAAGTGCAATAATGGCGTCTTCCTGCATTAAGGCACCTTTTGTTGTATGTATATATATATATATATATATATATATATATATATATACATATATATATATTTATATATATATATATATATATATATATATATATATATATATATATATATATATATATATATATATATATATATATATATATATATATATATATATATATATATATATATATATATATAGAGGTTGAAAGTAGGTAATGATAGTAGCGCTGCTGGGTCTTATTGGGCACTTTCCGTCTGATCCATCGAGCGGGGGCCGAGAAAAAAGGGGGGGGTCAAAAAAAGTGCATTTCCCATGTTAATTGATAGAGATTTTAGACACGCCTAAAACCTGAAACCCTGGACGGAATTACACCAAATTTGGCAAAATGGTAGCCTTGGTCCAGAAAGAGCCCTTTTTGTTATTTGGTGTAAATCTGTTTTGCATAGATATTTAAAGAAATACAAATTTGTATATCTAGATGAGTTAATACTTCACAAACACTCCCAATCTCGTGCAGCCAGGAAGGATTTTTTTTTAAAGCTAATACACGCTGGGGACATACTTTGTGTTTGCTCGCATTTGGTGGGAAATTTGAAAATGCTCCTGTCAGACTAGAGCAAACACATTTTCCCCTGCCTGTGCCAGTGTGGTCAGCGAAACCACTGTGTCCCGGGCGGGCTCCCCGGAACACAGCAAGTGAGCAGGTCCTGGGGGATTGGGTTCATGGGGCCAATAAAAGCTTGGAGGACAGTGCGGCCCACCTGCTTTTTTTTAAAGTCACAGTCCGGGGGTGGGAATGCCTTGGGAAGGGGGGCTGCATGGTTCCTCCCCTTTTTAAATAAATTGGGTTGGGTTCCAGGTGATGGGTTTCACAGGGCCAAATAATGCTAAGGGAGAGGGGCAGCGTGCCCATCCCCCTTGAAAGACAAAATTGGGGGATGGGGTCTACAGGGCTGATAATCCCCTGACGTTTCTAATGACATATAAAAAGATAATCACTACTTACAGAAATAAAACTACTTTAAAAGTTAAACATTTGCCCATTTTGAACAATTACTAACCCCCCCAGGGCATTCTTTAGGTTGCCCGAGAAATCACATGTGTTACACCACACTCCATCATATCATAATACTGTCCACATACCATTCAATGATAAAAAAAACCTTATGCAAACCTTTCACTTTGTGAAAACACCATCATTCCAGTTGGAACAGCTATATTACGCTCTACTCCAGTCTAATCCAGCATAAGCATAATTCAACAATGTTAGCAACGATATCCATTCTAAATACTTTGATGCACTCTCTGAAAACAATAATTTTCCCCATGGTGCTTTACTCAAATTTAATCAGAAAATACATGAATGGACTTAGACAATCACAAAATGGATACATTTGAATTTCAAGAAACAGTTTCTGAAATCCCTAATCAGATTTGCATTTGTTGCTGAAGAGCACATAATAAGAAACACGTAAAAATGGTTGATTTCCTTGAAAAAACTGAAAAAGAGGATACATTGGCAAAGAGAAATCTAACTCTATTTCTAATTGCGGAAGAAAGATACGATAGCTGCCTGTAGTGCGCTATCTACAATTATTGCTTTGGAAAAGTAGACCATTACTTCATCCTTCATGTGGAATTCACAACTATTTGGTAATTTATCCAGTTCTATCAGATCTATAGCAACTGAATTTAAAATAAAGCATTTTGATTCAAACAGTGCATCCTTTACAAACCATTATTTGAATGCAACCAAAATCTGGAAAATTTCAGCCACATGAATTAGTACACACACTGAAAGAAAATGTTGATTTACTACCATTAGATTCCAACAATAATATAACCACTCTTGGAACTGAACACAAAGTAGAGGAACCTTTAGTAGTTTTAGTAAATGAAGTACCTAAAAAAGACAAAACGTTTCTCAATATTTAATTAGCATAGCAAAAAAGTTCAGAACGCACTACATTACCTACAGAAAAATAACATCTATATTTGTTTTTTAAATTACTAACTTCATCTCATCTTCTCACTCATCATTTGACAAAAAAAATTCAAACCGGACAATTTGAAAAGAATACTGAGGAACAAGCTGAACAAATATATGAACATTATGGTATACACACACTGCACTCCAGAGACATTGTAGTTGATGCTTTAGAACTCTATCAATGAAGGAAGTTAAGGGAGAGCCTATCAGTGTCTGTAGTGTCAGGGAAAAAAACAATAGAAGCAAAAGGTTATCCACATTTGCTCGACTGGAAAATGTATACAATATGATTATCGTGCAGTCCAAATTTTAACATCTGAGTACCGAGCTACAAGATTACATTTTGATGAGCCACTCTTTAGACAAGATATTCATTACATTTTCAAACTACCATATAAAAATGTGAGCTTTCAGTCACATCTTATGCTGTTGCACATTTAATGTGCACTATTACTGACTTTAGTAATATAACAGCAAAGGATTTCGAAAACAAAATGGGCATGACAAAGATGAAAATCTAGAATAAAGATGTATCAACATTATGGCTTGTCAAAGAGGGACAATTGAATATTGGTTTCAAAGACACAGAGAATTGGAATGTATGTTTAGAAATTTAGGGCCACCTACTTGGTTTAATAATTTACGCTATGCTGAGTATACTTTGGGAGGATTTGTATCATTTTTTTCTCAAAGTGCATGCTAAAATTGCTGACTTTAACTGCAAGCAACCCGCAGACTAATGTTCTTTGGATCCTGCCAATGTTTGCTAATATTTCAACCACAAATTTCAAACTACGCTTCATTACTTAACTAACAAAACAAAAATCATGTCAAAGAAGTGTTTGGTTTCCTTCGGCAAAAAGAGCACTACACATTGATATACTTCTGTGGATCAAAGATGAACCTACATTTGGACAGGACTCAGTTTTACATTTTATTGAATGTTATGTGACTTGTGACATCCGAAAAGATCAGAACAAGAAAATGTGTGAGAAAGTGTTCTGCCTTCCATCACATAAATGCAGTAAATACTGCTTAAGAAAATTTTGAAACAAATCTAAATATTACTCAAAATGTCGCTTGAGATTCCCAAAAACAATTCTACAGAAAGGAAGAGTTAACAATTTGATGCAATCTGATAGACATCCGGTTACTGGCAAATCACCAAGAAATATGTACGATCTTAGAGGAATACAAGCTGCACTGCTGATCAATTGCTACAACCCTTTAATTCTTCATATGTGGGATGCTTACATGGACATACAGTTTGTTGTGGATAACTCTGCAACGATTGCGCATTATGTTACTTCGTACATAACAATGATAGTAAAAGCAGATGTGAAGGAAGTATGGGAAGAAATATCTACAGAGCAAACCTTAAATACAAAATGATACAGGTTTAGCCTACAAATGCTATCTCACAGTGAAGTCAGAAGCTGTCAAACATGTGACCGCTTACATTCCTCAAGCTTATATGATAAAAAACAGGCAATCATGTGGCTTAGTTTAGGCTTTTTATCATCACAGCAAAGAGTTCTGAAAAGCCTATCCAAAATTGAATACTGTGCACAGTTTGATCCGACAAACAAAGACAATATGAAAACTAAGATTTTGTACACATAACACCCAAAGGGAAGTCAGTTTTTAAAAACAACTATCCTTGTATGAAGTTGCCCAGTTCTACTCTTATAGAAATAATGTGTCAAAAGATATCAACACTGGAAAATGTTGTGTTGAAGGTACCAATGGATGTTTAATACGTCATACTAGTCCTACTCTTATTCATCATTGTAAACTAAGTTGTAACACAGGAGCAAAGAAAGAATTCTACTATTTAGCACTTCCTTAACTATTTAAACCTTGGTGGAAAGAAGAAGAACTTATACGTCCCTGTCAGTCCTATGAAGATCCATCTAATATTCATAAAAATGACAGTGCATTGTCTAAATTTCAGATATATTTAGAAATGTTGGATCAAGAATTAGAAGAAGAAAACAATATTAGTGAACACATTCCACGTAATACTTAATATCCTGATAATACTTCCACTTTCAGAATTGTTGACCCTCTTGGACATGCAAAATCAAAAGAAGTGGAAGAGTTGTATTGAGAACACTCTTGTGAGACCCTCAACAGTGTTGTTCCGCTAAAGGCATGTCTCCCTTTGTCATACTTATCAACTGATTGTTACATCATTGAGTCTTTTCCTCGCCAGGAGTTATTGTCTATTGAATTTGAGACCATATGGGATCCACCATATGAGGAAAAAAGGATTGAAATACCTCCTACCTTTAGAAGGGACACATTTTATTAAGAAGTTCAAAGGTAGTGGTATGATTACAAAATGTGCTATGTGAAAAGAGAGGTATTAGGTGTCTCTCACATCTATTTCTGGAAGAACCAGGTCAACATATTTCAGCCAACTTTGCGCCGTATGGGTCAATGGCTTTCGTCAGTACCAAAGGGTTGTTTTGTAGGATACCTTCATGAAGTCAAATTAAATCAAATGGAACACTATCCCTCAAGTTTTTTAAGATTTGTTTTCTTTTTTGGTCATATGGGACTCTTTATCCAGTTTTAGAAGAAGGCAAAAAGACATGGAGAGCAATGTGTTATGTATTAGAATCTATTACTGATGTTTTCCCATATTTCTAATGATGCATGCACCCAATGATTTCTTTAAATGTGTATTTATGCTCCATTAAATGCGAAAATCTTCAACCCTTTTGGGGTTGTTCGTCTATGTGAACAAATGTAATAATTGCTCATGTATTTCCATACTGGTATCGATCTTAATTTGGGGGGCTATATTATCAAACCCTCCTGTACACAAATTTTGGACATCTTATGCTTTGTAGCTCTCACTGTATTTTGAAATTATAAGGAGTTTGAGTCTAGGTAGATGTAAACATAAACATTGCTTTGAAAATGAACAGTAAGGGTAAAGGAATCTGTGACCGCAATGTTATGTACATTGTTTTTTAAGGAAGTGAAGTAGTAATGAATTTCCAAATAGTGCCCCTTTGGAAGTAGGTAGAAAACTGTCTTGGAAGGCTTCTGCGGCATACCTTAGTTTCTGTTTTAGAAGATCTTCATAGGTATGGGCTGAGCAGCAATATTACTATTTTTTTCCATTTGAGAGGAGAAGCTATCAAAAATGGAGATTGGAGGGTTACAAATATGTAAATTAGTGAAAGTGGTTTCAAAATTACTAAGCCTATTGCGGAGACATTTAGAGATTCACCCTACAGTTGTAGTTTCCCCTTTACCTTAGTCCTTCAGTGTGCACTCCGTGACGCGTCCTCTCCAGCCTGCATCTTAAAGCAAGTGGGGGAAGCTGCCAGGTTTTATAGCAGTGTTCCTCGCTAGGTGTTCCCAATCAGTAAAGCAGGAAGACAGGAGTGTTTTTTCACTCAAGACCCCGGGGGACTTAGAGTGGTTTTGTCATGCCCCTGGGGCACCTAAAATGACATTATCTGATCTTGAAACTTAGGGTGATATTTGCTGGTACCCCTGGTGTATCTACAAAGATGACCACCTCATGTACTAATCAAACATATTTAAGATTGAACTTTCATCTAAACATTTGGTTCTACAGGTGTAATGAAACCTTTTTATCTTTTAGAATAATCATGAATTCAATGGTGGTTGAATGCTGGTAGCACTTATTGTGATCAATAAAGGAGAAAGATGAGAATATTTTTTAATCATGACCCTGGGGGACTTAGAGCAATTTTGTCATGACCCCGGTGTAGTGTAGTTCCTATATTCCAAATAGGCTCTGCCCATTGGAATAATATATCCTATAGATTAGACGTAGGACTAGGGTCAACTAGGTCTCTATCGAATATACTAAACTTAATTGTGTGTGTGCCAGCTAACTCAGAGGTCACTAGAAACTTTCTCGAATACACAAGAAGGGATTAGTTTCTGAACACCGAATAAACATGACAAGAATAAGAATATATCTCTCAGAGTCGCGGAAACAATAGATAAGTATTTCACTCAGTCAATCGTTCATGCTTCGTTTCTACAGAGTTGCAGAGAAATAGTGAGACGGCGTTTTCAATAAAAAGAGTTTATTGAACAGTCTTCTTTTTCATGCAAGAGAAGTGAACTGCTACAATCGTTATGCAGACTGCAAAGTATAATGCGTACAGCGTAAACAGTAATATGCAATAATACTGTAAGAGCCTTGTATGGTTTCTAAGCCATATAAAAATACATACATAAATAACATTGACTAAAATACTCAACTGGTGCTTCTAAAATACGCCTACCTCAATGTACCTAACCTAAGCCTAGTATGAGGGAAGAAGTAAGTATTGTGTAGCATAGGTTTAGTTTTTGCCAAGAATCTACCAGAGGTTTCTCTAGGTTCTAATGAGCTCCATACCTTGGTTAGAATGAAGGAGGTCTGGTATCTGTGTCTCGGGACTCGATTTCCCAACACCACGCAAGGGGAGCCGGAAACACTGGAGTTGGATTCTCAGCAGGAGAAGTGCAGCTTCCTGATCAGTGCGACAGCTGGAGAGTCGGCTTCCTTCTGCACTTGCTGTAGCAAGCTGCGTCGGGAAAGTAGGTCTTCAAACTGCTCCGAACCACTGTATCCTGCTAGAGCAAGTGAAGATATATTTATACCTTAAAGGTGTTTAGAAATGCCATAGTTTGACATAAAGTTGGGCATATGAACGTCAGGAATGAACCCCTAGGGAATAGTTGTTCTTTGTAAAGTAAATGAGTTCTTGGACAAATCAATATTTAAGCAAGGGGAAGTTCCCTAACTGCTTGAGCTGGTTTTTCAAGAAATCGTTGTGACGTTTGGTACGGAAGGAAGTAGCCATGCCTGTATTTGGTTAGCATGGGCTAAACCAAAATAAGGGCTTGATTTCTATGCCTATATAAGGGCAATGTGAATTGTACCTATATAAGGGCATGAATCGGGAGCTTAAAACGCCACACAACACCCACTCCACTTTCTTATGTACGACATTACTAAGCTCTAAACACATAAAAAAATATCTAAGCATGATGTGTTAAAAACCCACCCAAAATACATAAAGATTGCATTGTTACTGGTTGTGCATGAAAAGCATTTGTACTATACTCATTTAAAGCAAAGTTTTGTTCAAAGCATATAGATGACATTTGAAAATGCTATCCGAATGAATCCCGAAAACCACATTTATGAAATGGCTCTTAATTACAGAAGAAAAAAGTCGAGACCATTTCATGGCAGATTATATAAACTGGTTGATTGTGGACAAGGTTAAATATTGTCTCTTGGAAGTTTTTAAAAGAATTCTAGTTTTCTATGAATAGTTCTACTTTGAGCAGATTACTTTGTCCCCCCCCCAAAAAAATGAAAAAATACAAATTTGGCAAAACAAAAGTTTGATCACAGAAAAATAGAGTTCCAAAGTTAGAAAGTTTGTTTTGAAAAAATAAAGTAGAATTCTGAGTCTCTCAGAACAGTGTGTGCCAAATCAAAAGTCAGTGTTATTGTTTGGAGAATACATCACATCTTCTAAGTCTGTAAAGAATTTGTCTACCATTGTAGGTGAAAGTTGGATTACCTCGTTAAGAAGATTAATCGCACATAGATGTGAAGCATCGCCATCAGAGTTGGTCGCATTAGCAATGTTCGAATTGGAAGGTGCCTGTGTGCCGCTTTCCTCTCGTACCTCACCGTCAGCATTTTGCGTCTGTGAGATCTCAATGAATGCCGTCATCAGAATTGGTAGCCGCTCGGGACAACACAGTGCATGAGCCATCACTGGTCCAAGCAAAGTATCAACATTCGTTGGCATTACTGATGGGAGTGTCAGACAGATGTCTAGCACGCATTCTTCTCCGCTTAGCAGGCATCGTAGAACAGGTACGATGCAATATTGCCAGATTGGTCTGAATGACATAAACCATGTGGTATTCAATTCTCTTAAACAAGTTAAGCCCAAAATTTGGACTATGCGCTCATGATACTTCATCGCCAGTAGAGTATTCTCCACAGTGAACAGGGTATCACTGGTGATTTGGCTTGCCATATCGAAGCAGTAGGAGCAAAATAGTATCCCTGCGGCGAGTCCCAAAATGAGAGGCAGTCCGCCAAACACAGAGTGCACTAAGTTTGGAAATATTCCTAAGACTGCTTCAAAAGGTGCTAACAGTCCCGAAAAAACTTTCTTAAATACATGTACAATACCACTTGTATCAGACATGTTTAAAATACAACTTAACATTTCTGAGACATGTACGGGGTAGTTTGTAGTTAATAGGGTGTGTATCTCTACAGAAGTCCTTGCGACTTGCAGATCATAGGTCTCTTTGGACAAGGTCGATGGCACAGTTTTCTGTAAAATAATGGCTTTCATTCTGCTTAAAGTATCAATTCGTATAAAAGAGATGTTCAGTTAGGGCCATAAAGGCAGCTCCCGGTCTGTCTTAGTTTTTGGAAACAATACTTGCATACAGCAAGTGACCCTGGCTGACACAGTTATCAGATAGGCTAAACCTGGCAACATGCCACAGCAGCTGTGATCATTCAACAAAATGTAACTTCCATTAGAAAAATGCCTAAATTACTTGATCAATCACTACAGCTGGGGAACCTTGCAGGTGGCAGGATAAGTTGTTAGAGGAACCATCGGAGGCCCCATGTAAATGAATACCCTGACAAAGGAGAGAACCGCTTATTGCGTTTTCACAATTCTTACCACTAAGAAACACTTCTTTCCCCCCACTCCAACATATGTGTGCGTATGGTAATTCCCAGGTTGTCTTGATGTATTCTTTACCCAACCTTTCATATGTGCCTGCTGGTATATGTTATAGACAAAGCGGAAAATTGAAAATTGAAACAGGCAGAGTGATTGTTCCGTGTATTATCCATTCAATTCCGGGTTTTTCAGCGACTGTAAATGGCAACCTTTCCAGTTTTTCAATGCTCAGCACCGTATAGTATGCTCCCCTCTGTGCCAGTTTGATCTGTTTATCAGTGAGATTGAATTCTGAAAACAGTGACGTAGTGTTGATTAAACGCCAAGGCACCTAGCCTGAATGAAAGTATTGTTACGTCCAGCATTATAGAACGTAATTGCGACTGACCATGTTGCAGCATGACCAAGTCCTGTTCCATTATGTCTATGGCAGAGGATACTATGCTTTCCAAAGAATATATCCTGAACGACAGAGTCGTTAACCCATTGTCAACTACAGAGAGAAATTTCTCTAAATTAATAAGATCAATTTTTCATATTCGTTCTGCAGACTCTGCTTGCGTTATCTTCCATGCTTTATTATAAGCAGCATAGATACCAGCGCATATAAAACTTTTATAACGTGGTTTAGTAGGTCCTTGTAAAAAGTCCCTCAGATCAACACCATCTTTAAGTAAAGATAAGTGTGGTTTTATTTCCTTTAGTGTAGACTTGTGTAGCCATTCAAGGCACAGTTTCCCTACACTGTATGTTGGTACTATTCCTGGATGCTGTCTCAACATATCTTGGATCTAGCCTAGTGAGTGTGAACCCATGTGTCTTATTAAGGAATCTATCTCGACAGTTGTTTGTGTCAGTGGGCCAGATTAACCATTTTTTCCAATATGGATGGGTTTGGTTGTGATGCAAAATAGTATGCACGTCGACCTCCCCCTCTGAAGTGTTATTGATATCAGGTGTAGGTGTTGGTATGGACGGTTTGTTTAACTCCTTGATCTTGGCTAACCGAAGACAAGATGTCTGTTGGACAGTGTCATTCAAAAACATTATTTGCTCTGGGATGATGCAGGCTCTAAATAAGGCTTCCATTCCCTGCACCTGCCAGTCTTTTGTGCTCCAGACAGTTTTTGTCTCAATGTAGTCTTTCCAAAAGTCGAAACCTAATGAAGACAGCTGAGCATAAAAGACCGCAGAATAAATTTGCTTGGTATTTGTCAACATATTTTTCATTCCTGTCCTATTAACATTTTTTAAGTAAAATGATTCCGGATTTGAAACATTAAAACCTGAAAAGTATGGAAATTTGCCATAAAATGTTTTTGAGCTACCCTTTAGTGGCGTTGGACATTGTTCCCATTGGTTATATTTAAGTACATTTCTAGGATTTGGACACTTATTGAATGTTTGACCCATCCATCACCCGAGCCGAATACCCTAGCTGTTATAAATTGCTTTATGTCCCATTTTTTTCTCTCCACTACCAAATTTCCCTCAGGATGGAATGGACTAGAGTACAGCAATGCAACACCCAATTTGACCATGGCCTCCTTGTAAGCTCGAGAGCTAAATGCAGCACCCTGGTCAGAATGTAGCGTGCCGACTGCGTATGTGCTGATAAAGACTCGCATATCTTTTATAACAGTTCTAGCGTCAGCCGAGCACTGAGGCCGCATCCAAATGCATCTTGTGCACGAATCCACTGTGACCATGATATATTAATAGATAACATCCCTCTGTAAGGGACTGCAGTGATCCAAGTAAACTCAAGCTAATGGTTTGTCTGAAATTGATAGGGGCATCTGCGCAAGACGTTTCACTGTAGACACTTTCATCTTTTGGCAGATTTCACATTCCAAAACATA
The DNA here is from genome assembly GCF_964263255.1 of Lissotriton vulgaris. Taxonomy (NCBI): domain Eukaryota; kingdom Metazoa; phylum Chordata; class Amphibia; order Caudata; family Salamandridae; genus Lissotriton; species Lissotriton vulgaris. The sequence goes on along the minus strand of NC_141685.1, from coordinate 764,833,576 downwards.
GTTTCTGGTCTGTTTCCTTATGCACGGCCACCAGTATCTCTGTTTTAATAACAACACTGTAGCGGAAACACCTGCGTGTGCAGAGGCAAGCCCTTCATGTGCTGCTAAGATTAGTCCTAATCTATGTTCGGAATTACTCTATCCCCCACTCCAGGGATTCGAGCAAACGGAACATTATTCAAATCAGTTATGTATGAGTATTTGAGTGGAAAGCCTTTTGATAATGTTTTACCACTGTCTTTGCTTGAAGCATTGACAGCTAGCATTATTTCGCCGTCTATTTTCGTTTTAGAACGAGTGATTGCAGCTACGAAAGCTGTTTGCACAGCTGCCTTTGCAGCTTCATCAGCCAATGAATTCCCTGCAAAGTGAACGCCATCACGTTGATGACTCAGTGTATGTATCACGTGAGACTTTTGTAGTTCTTGTTGTAACTGAACTACTTGTTCCCAAAGCAATTTATGCTTGATTGTGCCAACTTTTGCATCTTTGTAACCATTTTGAATCTAAGTTTTGTAAGTATTCATTGTACGACTGAACACAATAATAGAAATCGCACACTATGAGTGTGGGGAATTCGGGATTAGTATTTTAAAGCGCCATCTTGAATGCTTGTAGTTCAGCTCGCTGAGCTGTACAATCTCATGGAGATTGTGTTTTAGTGATCATAGGTCAGAATTTTCCATCTCGCCAGTGACCTTTAAAGATTGCGCACGCAGCACTGTAAGCTTGTTTACCCCCCATAGCGGGTTGGGCTGATCCGTCAGTATCTATTATACATTCATACTGCTCTAGAGGCAGAATTTCAGTAGGCAGAGGACATTCTTGTTCATATTGTAGAAATGCTTATGTTTTCAAATAAGGGTCAAAAACGTATTCAACATCTGCTGCAGCAAGAGAATTAATCCATTGTATCCATCTCAGATGTAAAGCTTTAGCATTCCGAATGCTAGCTTTCATAACTGCCTCTTAGACAGGTATAGGAGTAACGACCATTATGAGCTTACCCTGAGCGAGTGCTCTCTCCTTTGCTACTGCAGTTTGTACCGCTGTCAGAATTTTTTCTGTTGAAGTGAATTTAATTTCTGCTTGTGTGTCCAAATGTAATTTGTTAGCTATTGGTACTTTTTGAAGGTTAAGTATGTGAATCTGTATTGTCGTGGAATGATTCGGATCACCAGGTTGCTTATGTTTACGCGTGTTTGTAAATGTTGTGTTGCTAACATGTCTGTTTGCAATGAACGCAACATTTCTGTGTGTTTTTAAGTCCAATTAACTGTTTTGAAATCAGGTTTGATTAATTTGTAGAGAGGTTTAACCCTTTCTGCGTAGTTTAGAATGTAAGTTCTTCCGAAATTCAGGAAACCTAGAATCAACTGTAAGTTTTTCAGCATTTTTGGAGGTTGGAGCAGCGCACATTTCTCTAGAAAGTTTGCTGCCAGGCTTTTGCCTTCACTCGTATCAGATGTTGAGGTGAGCAATTCTTGATTTCTTGAAATTGAATTTATACCCTTCAGAGGCGAAGCCCAATATTATGGTGTTCACCCTGTTCAAGTGCCTGTCCAAGTCATCGTCTGTTAGATAGATGTCATCGACCTATGATAATGCCTCATCATCATAAGTTTGTAGTAACTCTGTTACTCTGGCTGAAAATAACCCTGGACTATTCCTGAATCCCTGTGGGAGACAACAGAAGTGACGCTGTGTCCCCATAATTGAGAAAGCGGTCAAGTACCTACTTTCTGGTGCAATATTTTAACAGAAGAAACTGTTAGAAATATCTAATGTTATTTTATATTTTTTATGCACAATGTTATTCATTTGTAGTGTAGTTCCTATATTCCCAATAGGCTCTGCGCATTGGAATAACATAAACGATAGTTTAGACGTAGGACTGAGGTCAACTAGGTCTCTATTGAATATGTTAGACTGAATTGTGTGTGCCAGCTAGCTCAGAGGTCACTAGAAACTTTCTCGAGTAAACAAGAAGCTTTCCTGAATAGACAAGAATGGATAGCTTCTGACAACTATATCACATGACAACTTTGTTTCCCCTGCAATAAGAAATATATCTCTAGAGTCATGGAAACAATAGATAGCTGTTTTACTCAGTCAATCGTGCATGCTTCGTTTCACCAGAAAATACAGAGAAATAGAGAGACAGGCGTTTTCAATAAAAGGGTTATTTATTGAGCAGTCTTCTTTCTCATGCAAGAGAAATGAATTGCCACAATTGCAATACTCGTCATGAAGTAAAGTGCGTACAGTAAAAGGAGTATTATGAAATAATACTGTAAAAGCATTTTGGCCCACATGCATCAATATCGGCTTTTGCGATTTCTAAATTGCGAAAAATAGCGATTCGCAATTTAGAAATCGCAAAAGCCTATGCATGATTATTTTTTCATTTTTTATGCAATTCGGTAAAAATCGCTATTTTTACCGAATCGCATAAAAAATGCAAATTTCAAATTGCGAATTCGCAATTCCCATTCATTCCTATGGGCCAAAATGCCCATAGGAATGAATGGGAATCGCGAATTTGCAATTTGAAATCGCAATTCATCAATCCATTTCAAGGGTGGAGAGGGGGGTCTAAATGACCCCCCCTTCACCCATGAAATGTACTTTTCAGTAGAAGTTACATACACACATGTCCTAAGGACATGTGTGTCTGTAACTTAACAGTTTAAAAAATGCATTTTTGTGCATTTTTAAATAATTTCGCAAATTACCACGAGGTTGAACTTCGTGGTAATTTGCACTTCCAATTTGAAAAATCGCACATTTTTGGAAAATGATGCATAGCATTTAAGAAATCGCAAAATTGCGATTTCTTATATGCTATCGCGATTTTAGAAATCGCAAAAAAGTTGCGATTTCTAAAATAGCATGATGCATCCCAAACAGCACTTTTGGAATCGCAAACGGCCGATTTTAAGGAATCGCACCGTTTGCGACTCCAAAAATGCTTGATGCATGTGGGCCTATATGGTTTCTAAGCCATATGATACTTAAAATGGATAAAATACATACAATGATAAAATAATGACTAAACGTACTCAACTGGTGTTTCTAAGATACGCCTACCCCAGTGTACCTAACCTAAGCCTAGTACGTGGGAAGGAGTAGATGAGTTACAATTTTTTGCCAAGAATCTGAATCTAGAATTCTCTATGGGTCTAATCAGCTCCGTACCTTAGGTATAGAATGAAGGAGGTCTTGTATCTCTCTCTCAGGACTCAATCTCCCAGAAACCCGCAAGGGTGACCGTAAAACACTGGAGCTGGATTTCTCGGCAGGAGAAAAGACAGCGTCTCTCTTAGTGCGTAAGCAGGGAGGGTCGGCCTCCTTCGGCACTCGCATCAGCAGGGCGTCGGGTAAGTAGATAGCCAATTCTGCTCCAAACTACCGTGTGTTGCTTAAGGCAGATGCTGGTATATTTATACCTGGAAGGTGCCGAGTTTGACGTAAGGTTGGACATAAGACGTCACTAAGAACTGGCAGTTCTTTCAGGACTCTCAGGAGTTCTAGGACAAATCAAAACAGAAGCAGGGGAAATTCCCGGGCTGCTGGAGGCTTGGCTTGTTTAAGAACGAGTTGTACTTTCTAGGAGTCTATGGGAGTAGCCTTGCCGTATTTGGACTGCATTGGCTATGACTTAATATGGATATGATTCTTATGCCTTTATAAGGATATGATTTATTATAACCACACAAGGGCATAAAACGAGAATATCTAATTAGGGTCCTAGATACATTCACAACACCCACTCCACGTATAATGTCCATCATTACTAAATACTAAGCAATACTAAACATATAACGATGCAGGTGTTTTTCAGCCCACCCCAAAATACATAGCTGCATTTGAAATGGTGTATACACGAAAAATGAGTATAATACTGTACGTTTTCAAGCAGTGGTATCATTCAGATAATGCATATTTTGTTCATTTAGAATGTTTGACTGAATGAATCAAGAAAATTACATTTATGAAATGGCTCTTAATACAGAAGAGAAGGTCGAGACCATTTCATCACATATTTATATAAGACTGTACATGTGCTAGAGGTTAAGTCAAAATATTGTCTCTAGGTATTTTAAAAATAGAAATCTTGTTCTCTAAGAATAGTTCTACTTTAAGCAGAGTATCATGTGCCAAAAAAAGGTAAATATTTTTGGGACTGGGGAAAAATAATTTCGCATTCGGGAAGAAAAATAGTCCAAATGTTTTTCAGAAGTTCTGTTTATCAAAACTGAAGGCCGAATTCAAAGTTCAGGGAAAGCTGTGTGCTCGGTATTTCAAATATTATTCCCGTTGTTAGGAGAGAACATTACCTCAGACAGGCCGGCAAAAAATTTGTCTACAACAGTAGGTGGAAGTTGGGCCAACTCCGAAAAAGTGGAAATAGTGCATATGAGCGATGCATTGCCATCATCGGTGTTTAGATCAGCAATGGTCACAGAAGGTTGTACCTGTGTGCTGCTTTCATCTCGTACCTCACCGCCACCTAATCGTAATGGTGAGGTCTCAACGAATGCCGTCATCAGAATGGGTAGCCGCTGGGGACAACACGTTGCATGAGCCGTTACCGAACCAAGCAAAGTATCGACATCCAATTAGGGTTTGTGCACAGCAAAGAGCATGTCCCCTCTCATTGCACTAGTGGTCTCTGTAATAGCTCTCTTTAAACATACTACTGAAAGCCTTTCTTGTTATCTCAGCCCCTACCTAAGACTTCTGTGTATGTTGCTCAATGTAATCACAAGTTTGGACATTGCTGTCTTGTTTGCACATTGGACCTTGCTTTTACCAAGGCTTATTTAGAAAACATTGGACCTTGCTTTTACCAAGTCTTATTTAGAACACTACTCCCTAGGCCATGTGTTACTTCAACTCATTAGCATAATAACTGAAGCTTTGCACACCTGCTTGTGAGAACCACACCCAGTTCTTCAAACCACACCCAACTCTTCGAACCACACCCAGCCCTGTCTATAAAAGGCAGACCCTGAGCCTCACCCAGTGCTTGTGCTCGTCTACCTCCCACTTACCTGAGAACAGATCCTTCAGCGCTGGCACTCCTGCTCTCTCCAGACCTTCATTGACTTCAACGGGCGTGGCTTCTGGCTCTTCCTTCTTCTGGTTTCCGGCTACTTCTTGCCTCAGCCCCTCTTCTGTCCACTGCAATCGACCTGCAAAAGAGAAAGAGGTCAAGGTTAGACTGATCAGTATCCCTTTTCAGCAACAAGTAAGTGCAAAACCTTTTATTACCTGAAAGAACTTTATCGGCGATATTTGGATTCATGTATAGACAATTTGGAACAAGATATCTCCCACGAACTTTGTGGTTCAAACCCTTTGTTACAAGAATACTTTGTGGAACTTTGTGAAATAAACATTGTTTTACATGGAACTTTTTTAATAATCGAACAGAGGAAACCATTGACAGCAAGGCAAACAGTAAATAAAGGACTTGCACAAATTACCTGCTGTATTTTGATGTAAAAGTACAGTATTTGTTTTATAAAAAGTCTGGAAATGTGTGAAAAGTGAGTTTGCTATTAAGAATTTAGGCTTTAGTTATATTAAGGTGAATGTTAGGTTAGACGTTGGTAATTCTGGTGATGATATTTGTTTGATTTTACAGAAGTTTTACAGTAATAGAAAGCTCATCCCAGAACAGTAACACATTCCAAACCTGGAAGCAATTTGTTGATAATAATGCATGTATCTCTGCTGCTGTCCTTGCAACTTGCAGATCATACATTTCTCTAGACGAGGTTAAAGGCACAGTTATTTGTAAAAGAATAGACTGCATTCTGCTTAAAGTATCAATTCGAATAGAAGAGATGTTCAAAGAAGGCCATATTGCCGGCTCCATGTCTGGTTTGCTGTTTGGATACAATACTTGCATACAACAAGTGACCATGGAAGTAACGCTCACGAGATAGGCTTTTCCTGGCACCATGCCACAACAGCTGTGGTCACTTATTATAACGTAGCTGCCATTGGAAAGCTGTCTGAAAAAAGGCTCTATCTGTGTAGCAGGGGTGCATTGCTGGTGACATGAAAGGTTATTTGAAGAACCTTCGCAGGCTCCATGCAATTTAATTCCTTGCCACACAGTGTACCGCTCAGTGACTTTTTACAGTTGTTACCACTAAGAAATACTTCTTCCTTGCCCCCACTCCAACATCTATGTGTATAAGGTAAATTCCAGGTTGACTTGATGTATCCTTTACCCAACCTTTCATACAGGCCTGCTGGTATATACTTTTGGCAGTATTGAAACTGAAAAGTTGTTATCGGGATTGTAATGGTGCCAAGTATTATCAATTCAATCACCGGTCGTTCTGACATTGTCAATGGCAATTTTTCTAGTTTTTCAATGCTCAGCACCGTATAGTCTGCCCCTCTATTTGCAAAAGAGATTTGTCTATCAGTAAGGTTATAGATAGAAAATAATGACATTGTGTTGATTAGACGCCATGGCACGTTGCCTGAACGCAAATTTTGTAACGTCCAGCCTAACTGTACAATTGAACGTAATTGGGACTGGCCATGTTGTAACATTAGCATGTCCTGTTCTATTATATCAATAGCAGAAGATACAATGCTGTCCAGTGAATAAATTCTGGAGGACAGACTCGTTAACCCATTGTCCACTACAGAAAGTGATTTGTCCAAATTAATACGGACAATTTCTCGTATTTTTTCTGCAGTTTCAATTTGTGTTTTTTTCCAAGCTTCATTGTATGCTGCGTATATACCGGCGTACATGAAACATTTTTGACGCTGTTTGCGAGGTCCCTGTAAGAAATCTTGAAAGTCAGCACCTTCTTTAAGTAAAGTCAAGTGTTGCTTAATTTTGGTTAGTGTGGATCTCTGTAGCCATTCGAGGCATAGTTATCCTACACTGTATGTTGTAACTATCCTTGGATGTTGTCTCCGGGAATATCTTGGGTCTGGCCTATTCTGTTTGAACCCCTGTATTTTGTTCAGGAATCTATCTTGACAGTTATTAGTGTCTGTGGGCCAGATCAACCATTTGTTCCAATCAGGATTTGTTCTGTTTTGTTTCAAAATATAGGACACATCTAACCTCTCATCTGTAGTGTTGTTTCGATCAGGCATAGGCTTTGGTATAGACGGGTTGTTTAAATCTTTTATCTTGGCTAGACCAAGACAGGTTGTTTGTTGAATGGTGTCATTCAGGAACATTATTTGTTCTGGGATCATGCAGGCTCGGAATAATGATTCAAACCTTGTACCTGCCATTCATTTGTACCCCAAACTGTTTTTGTCTCAATGTTGTTTTTCCAAAATTCAAAACCAAATGTAGACATTTTTTTATAACATTTTTCAGAATGAATCAGTTTAGTGTTTGTCAACATGTTTTTCATTCCTTTCTTATTCTCAATTTTAAAATAAAACGTTTCTGGATCAGTGATATTAAACCCTGAGAAGTATGGGAATTTCTCATAAAATGTTTTCAAACTACCTTTTGGCGGAGTTGGACAATGTTCCCATTGATTATAACTGAACACATTTCTAGGATTAGCAGATTTATGCAAATAATGATGCCCAAAATGATTGAAGCAATACATTTCTTCATAATTCGATGAACCCTGTAAATAATCATGTTCTGTAAATTTTGCTAACATTTCTAAATCTGACATCATATTATTAATATTTTCAAACTCCCAATCATCAGAGAAAGTACTAGGTGATACAAACTCACTTAAAGAATTCTTGAACTGATGTGGATATTTCAAGAGCTCAACCGGGCCATAGATTTCGTAATCAGTATTGTCCCATGCTACACCACCAGGTATAGGAATGGCTGTGATGTTCACTGATGATAGTTCTCTTTTTTCAACGTGAGAGGATCTGTGAGGTTTTAGGACCAAGTTGATGTTCTGACTTGCTGTGTCCATTGTACTGTATTTTCCATCAATCATTTTTCCCAAGCTTAATTCTAAGATGAGCCAGAGCAGGAGGAAAAGTACACCTAACACAATCCACAGTTCAATCCAGTGTGAAATCAGATATGTTTCTCCAAGTTGATGAAATAGTTCTGTAAATTTGTCTTTGAAAGTTTTGTTTGCTGGCTCGTATCCATGTTCACTTGAATCATCGGAAAAGTCATCGAAATTGATAAAGTAGCCAGATGCAGTTCTGTCAATTGTTTGGATGGCATCAGAATTGTTATTAATCTTTGTAGTTGCTTCTTCCTTTTTCATATTAGAATAGTCCGAGGCTACATCATTGTAGACAGGTGTTTCTTGACGAACTGTTGCAATTTGGGTTTCACGAGGCACAAGTTCCATGGCTTTGTTGCATAGTCCTTTTTTATTCACTGCAGGTTTATCAAATGTGATTAGTCTCTCAGTTTGAACCTCTTGGATGGTAGCAAGGTTTGGTCTTCTGCTACTTCTTGGGAGTCCACTGGGCCTACTACTTATTATTGGCCACATGGTTGTGGTTTTACCAGGTCGATTGATGCAACTCGGTTCTCCTTTTTACCAGCAAGGGGCGGTAGTACTACTGATCTTGTTCCGCTGATAGCTAAGACAGGTACTGCTTTTCTGTAAGAAGGCCCAAATTCCTTCTTCACCACGATCTTTTCTCTGACCAGATCCCCAATCTTTGGAATCCAGACAGGTCTTGCTGGTACAGGTGGTTTATCTTCAGTGGCCGTTGGCTTTAGCTTTGTGTTACTTAGACTTCTTGTTTCGTTCAAGTCCTGTAAAACAGCCAAACGATCTTTGATATCAAACGTTTTTGTTCCACCACTGAAGTCTGACAATCGAGATCTTCAATTATCATTCTTGTACCAAACAAAAGTTCATAGGGAGTGATTCCACCCAGAGAATTTCTTGGCAGATTGTTAAGACTACGTTGGACACTTATTAGATGTTCGACCCACCCATCACCCGAACCTAATACCCTTGCTGATATAGATTGCTTTATGTCACGGTTTTTTCTCTCCACTACCGCATTTCCCTCAGGATGGAATGAACTAGAGTACCGCAATGCAATGCCCATGCTGGCCATGGCCTCCTTGTAAGCTCGAGAGCTAAACGCAGGACCCTGATCAGAATGTAGCATGCCAATTGCGTATGTGCCGATAAAGACTCGCAAATCTTTTATAGCAGTTCTGGTGTCAGCCGAGCGCTGGGGCCACATCCAAATGAATCTCGTCTTAATATTTATGGGATCACATTTGTCCGGTCGGATGCCTGCGTGTAGATAGTCTAATGCTGTCTAACGGAGGTGTCTGGGCTGGTATTACTGTGCTAGAGTCAGATATCTGGTCCGGTTCATAACTGCGATCTCTATTGCAGTCTTGACACTCCATTGCAAAGTTATAAACTTGCACGCTCATTCCCGGCCACCAGTATCGCGATTGCAATTCTATTAGAGATTTCAGGATCTCTTGGTGCCTCAGACCCAATCCCATGTGTGTTTCTTGAATCAAGAAGACTCTCCAGTTCGTGTTTGGAATTACTCTATCCCCCACTCCAGGGATTTGAGTAAACGGAACGGAGTTCGCATTAATTATGTATGTATTTCCGAGTGGATAATTCAGAGGTAATGCCGCATAATTGCCTTCCATGGAGGCTCTTACTGCAAGCAGCGTTTCACCATCTATTTGTTTTTTAGAACGCTTTTTTGTCGCTACGGAAGCCGAGTGACCAGCTGCCGCTGTGGATTTTTTAGCCAATGAATTCCCTGCAACGTGAACGCCATCACGTTGAAGACTCTGCGTATGTATCATGCGAGTCTTTTGTAGTTCTTTCTGCAAAAGAACTACTTGTTCCCAAAGTTTTTATGTTTTATTGTGCCACCTCTTTCATCTTTGTAACCATTTTTAATCCAGGTCTGCATGGAATTATTATAAGATTCGACGCAGTAATGCGAGTCGCACACTATAAGTGTGGGGAATTCGCGATCTGCATTTTCAAGCGCCATCTTTAAAGTTCGTAGTTCAGCTCGCTGAGCTGTACAGTGTCCAATTGATTCAGTTTTAGTGACCATTGGTCTGAATTTACCTAAGCGCCAGCGACCTTTAACATTCGCACACGCTGAATTGTAAACCTTTTTATCCACAACGTAGTGTTGTGCAAATCTATCTGCGTATATTACACAGGTGTACTGTTCCAGAGGCAGAATTTCGATCGACAGAGGACATTCTTTTTCGTATTCTAGATGTTCTAGCTTTTTCATGTTAGGATCAAATTCGTATACTACTTCTGGTGCAGCAAGAGAATTAACCCATTGTATCCATCTCGGATGTAAGGCTTTAGCATTTGGAATGCTTGCTCTTGTTACTGCTTCTAAAGCAGGTACTAGTGTACGATTATTATACGTTTAACTTGTGCGAGGGCTCTTTCTTTTGCTACAGCAGTTTATACCGCAGTTAGAATTTTCTCAGTAGAACTGAATTTCATTTCAGCTTGTGTGTACAAGTGTGATTTGTAAGCTATTGGTAATGTTTCTCCCTCATTGGAGGTCAGGTATGTAAATCCGCATTTTCCTGGGATGACTCGGATTACAAGGTTGCGTTCGTTTGCGCGTGTTTGCAGTTTTGTTTTAGTTAACATGTCTGTTTGTAATGAACGTAAAATTTCTGTGTGTTTTGAGTCCAATTAATTGGTTTGAAATCAGGTTTTATTAATTCGTAGAGCGGTTTAACCATCTCTGCATAATTTAGAATGTAAGTTCTTCTGAAGTTCAGGAAACCTAGAATTGATTGTAAGTTTTTCAGCGTTTTTGGAGCTTGGAGTACTGCACACTTCTCTAAGAAGTTGTCTGCTAGGCTTTTGCCTTCACTTGATAATTCATATCCTAAAAATAGGACTGTCTGGTGGGCAATTCGTGACTTTTTAAAGTTAAATTTGTACCCTTCAGATGCGAACCCAAGTATGATGGTGTTCACTCTTTTCAAGTGTGTCTCTAGGTCATTGTCTGTAAGGTAGATGTCATCGACATATGATAATGCCTCATCATCATATATTTGTAGTAACTCTGTTACCCTGGCTGAAAATAATCCTGGGCTGTTCTTGAATCCCTGTGGGAGACGACAAAATTGCTTTTGGGCCCCCATGCTGGAGAAAGCGGTCAAATACCTGCTTTCTGGTGCAATGTTTTGACAGAAAAAAACATTTGAAATATCTATTGTCGTTTTACATTTTTTGCGCACGATATTATTCATTAGTGCTGCACTGTGTGAGTTTTGTACTGCAAATATTTTACAACAAGAGTTTAGGTGTCTGTACTCCAAAACTAGATGATATGAATCGTCTGGCTTGGAGACAGGAAACAAAGGATTGTTCATTTGTGAGGTGCATGTTTTAATCACCCCCTGATGTTCTAGTTGATCTAAGATCTCTCTGACTTGTTTTTTAGCTTCTTGCTTAACAGGATACTGCCTTTGTGCAGTTAGTTGATTTTTTAACTGGATTTTATGGTGAGGAGAGTCCTCATCCCATCCTACATGATTTTTATATAATGCAGGAGCTTGGGCCACTGCCCATTTTCTAGCATATGTGTATTTTTTATGAATTGGAATGTGATTTGAGAAGGCAGGCATAATCATTTCTTCGCCATGTGTGCACTCCCTGACAAACTCTGGTGGCCAGTCTTTCTCTGCTAGAAGGATATCATAGCCTTTAGATAGGTTTTCCCAGAAGAGACCTTTTATTTTCCTAGTTTTATCTCCCTCTATATGTAATGTTATTTCATATAGTTTATGGGGCACGCTAACTCGGGTGTCTGCAGTTTCCACTTGAATGTATTCATTTGTGTCCACTGTCTCCAGAAGATTCATCAGGATCTTGCGAGCTATTGTCACTTCTGCTGCACTGTCTAGCATTGTTTGGGCCCACTCTTCGTTTTTGAGTTGTGTCCTCAGGATCCTCGGCATGTTTTATTTTAATACTGGCTACCTTCTTTTTGGGAAATTGTAACTTTTTTACTTTGATGAGCAGCTTCTTTGTCTTTGGAATTGACGCGCTCTTCTTTATGTTCTGACCGTCCTCTTCTTTCCGACTTCTGTGAGGAAGTCTGAAAAGATCGAGAGGGACGTGTATCAATATCTTGATATTTGTCAGGTTTTCTCAAATTTTCCCTATTTCTAAGGGTATATATTTTTTCAGAGGGCTCCCGTTGTGGAGACTTGCCCCCCCCCCTTCTGGAGATCTATCTCTTCGTTGGGGCGACTTTCCTCTGGACTGGAAATGTTTTTCTCTGGGAGAGGTTTGCTTATTACCCTCCCACTTCTTCTTTTGAGAATTGAGATTATTTTTAATGAAAGTTTTTTCAGGATTTATAGTTAGTCGTGGTTTTAGTGGTTTACCACCTAAACTGTCTCCACCAAAAATCTTCATAGGATTTTTCAATTATTCTGGCAAGTTCAAAAGGTTGGTCTGCTATATCCGTTTCTTTTAGTTTTTGGCGGTAGGTTGTACCGTCTATTGTGAATTGAACTAATTGCCTATATGCATTTGTTAATTATTTTATTCGAACTAAAAGTTCTTCGCTTGACATTTTTTCAATGTCAGGATTTGGTGTATAGCTGGCTAGAACCGGCCATGTGGCTCCTGGTCTACCTAGTGGACCGAGCCTGGTAATGTGATTTTCATGTTTTAGGGTGCCATTAAACCAGAGCTCATGCTCCTGGTAAGTTATTGAAATTTCAATTTCCTCGAAAGGAGTGTATTCCGCTGAAGGTTCCCCTACTTTGTAGTAGTGGAACTCATGTGTTACAGCATTTGCTGCTGGAACATTTACCCATGAATAGAATACCTCTGTCTGCCGATACTCATGTGCCTCGACAACAAATAATACTGTACCACCTCTTGATGATACCCTGTTTTCTATAAGTTTTATAGTTAAGGTTTTCCTTACATTTACCGGGATGAGTATTGCATCCGGTTGATCTTGTTGGAGACCTGTGTCTTCCGTCAAAAGATGAGCTGCTAGTCTAGCTCTATCCCTTTTGTGGTCACTCTCTGTCATTTTGCTGATGGAAAGTTTGCAGAACAAGTTTCAAGGAGGGAAAGATTAGGTGCACAATATTTTGGAACACTGTATCCTTCAACGTTGACTAAACCAAAAACTAATACATAGTAATCTCTTCCTACTAAGTTTTGGCGGATATTAACCTTTTACCCACTCCAGACGTCTATTGGAGTTTTTACGGGAAAAGGGGTCTGTGGGAAAAGCACAACTGAGTTACTCTAGTATCTAGCGTTAAATTATCGCCTTACCAAACGTTGGGCGCCATGTAGTGTAGTTCCTATATTCCCAATAGGCTCTGCGCATTGGAATAATATAAACGATAGCTTAGACGTAGGACTGAGGTCGACTAGGTCTCTATTGAATATGTTAGACTTAATTATGTGTGTCAGCTAGCTCAGAGGTCACTAGAAACTTTCTCGAGTAAACAAGAAGGTGTTCCTGAATAGACAAGAAGGGATTAGCTTCTGACAACCATATCACAAGACAACTTTTTTCCCCCTGCAATAAGGAATATATCTCTAGAGTCGCGGAAACAATAGATAGCTATTTTACTTAGTCAATCGTGCATGCTTCGTTTCACCAGAAATGCAGAGATATAGAGAGACGGGCGTTTTCAGTAAAAGGGTTATTTATTGAGCAGTCTTCTTTCTCATGCAAGAGAAATGAATTGCCACAATTGCAATACTTGTCATAAAGTAAAGTGCGTACAGTAAAAGGAGTATTATGAAATATTACTGTAAAAGCATTTATATGGTTTCTAAGCCATATGATACTTAAAATGGATAAAATACATACAATGATAAAATAATGACTAAACATACTCAACTGGTGTTTCTAAGATACGCCTACCCCAGTGTACCTAACCTAAGCCTAGTACGTGGGAAGGAGTAGATGAGTTACAGTTTTTGCCAAGAATCTGAATCAAGAATTCTCTATGGGTCTAATCAGCTCCGTACCTTAGGTAAAGAATTAAGGAGGTCTTGTATCTCTCTCTCAGGACTCGATCTTCCAGAAACCCGCGAGGGTGACCGGAAAACACTGGAACTGGATTTCTCGGCAGGAGAAAAGACAGCGTCTCTCTCAGTGTGTCAGCAGAGAGGGTTGGCATCCTTCGGCACTCGCATCAGCAGGGCGTCGGGCAAGTAGATAGCCGATTCTGCTCCAAACCACTGTGTGTTGCTTAAGGCAGATGCTGGTATATTTATACCTGGAAGGTGCCGAGTTTGATGTAAGGTTGGACATAAGACGTCACTAAGAACTGGCAGTTCTTTCAGGACTCTCAGGAGTTCTAGGACAAATCAACACAGAAGCAGGGAAAATTCCTGGGCTGCTGGAGGCTTGGTTTGTTTAAGAACGCGTTGTACTTTCTAGGAGTCTATGGGAGTAGCCTTGCCGTATTTGGACTGCATTGGCTGTGACTTAATATGGATATGATTCTTATGCCTTTATAAGGATATGATTTATTATAACCACACAAGGGCATAAATCAGGAATATCTAATTAGGGTCCTAGATACATTCTCAACACATTAATGCTGCACTGTGTGCAGTTTGTACTGCAAAAGTTTTGCAACAAGAGTTTAAATGTCTTTTTAAAAAAAAAAAAAAATTTGAAACCTTTATTGTGCATCAGAAAAATACAGTTACGGGCCCACAACCACACGGGCCGGCCTCGAAGCAATTAAGAGCACAAAAAGTGAGGATAAGGCAGTCCAGCAGTCCCAAACAACAAAATGCGAAAAGTGTCCAGGACATAGCATATGGAAAGAGGGACCGCCAGGTAAAGGAGGAATTAGGTTCATTTTATATTTTGTAGATAAGAAGGATCAGACGCAAACAATTTATCAAAGCAGATGGCAGGCCACGAACCAGCAAATCAGCGACAGTACGAGAGAGAATAATTGAAAAAGCAGCAAAAAGGGGGCGTGGCTAGCAGCCAACGATGGCGGCCGCAGCTTAGGGAGGCTCCTGGGCAGAGGCGGCTTTCCGCGATCATCCGTAACATAATCCTGATCTTCTCTGGCGGAAAGGGGCGGACCGGACCCAGTGTCCGTGCGGCGAGCAGCGCTGAAATTCCTAGGAGCAGCGGCGGCCCGAACGGGCAGAATCTCGCTCTCGAGAGGCGGAGGAGGAGCTGGGCCTGAATGCAACCGTGAAGCCGCGGACTGACGGTGCCACTGAGTCCGGCCGGAAGTGACCTGCAGGCGGGGGTGAGTGTCGGGAAGCGCCGGCTCTCCGAGCGCGTCACCCCGGAAAACTCCGCGAGGCTCCCCTCACGTCCACCCAAGCACACGGGCACACAACACTACAGCCCGTCAGCACTCCCCGGTCCCGAACGCATCCACCTGTAGCGCGACGGGGGCTGCGCAGACTCAACCCAGTGCCGCCATTACCCGGCCACAACGACGGACTGCCCCAGGCCCCAGCAGCGACCAACGAAGCCACACAGCGGCAGGCAAAGCTACACGGCGACCGCTGCGGGCGAGGGTGATAAAAATTGCGGACCTCCCGACAGGAGACCGGGAGCCATACGCACGCTGAGCCACCAAGAGGGGCGAGAGCCTGGGCGGCACCTACATCAAGGGGACACTGAGGAGAGGCGCACCACGACGGCCCCAGCCGGTGTGGGTCACAACTTGCAGCGCACCGCCAAACCCCCCCTCGAACCCATTGCTAGGGGGCGACTCTGCGCCTGGCCTGACCGCCATCTCTAAGTGAGCATAACACGACGGCATAACGGGAGGAGACACCACCCCCCACTGCGGTGACCATATACCGCAACGAGGCCCGCCGCCGGAGCGCACAGAAGCGGCCCTGCACAACCCACGCACGATCATTCTAACCATCTGGCTGTCTAATTCACTACGACATCATGTCTAACAGGGGCCCCAGAAACAACTCAACCCAGGCCAAGTTGGACAAATTTGCATATGAGAGGCAATCACCACCCCAAGACCAACGCAAGGCCGCCGGAAAAACGGCCGAAACCGAGGGGGCGAAGAAGGCCACACTTGATGATGTCCTGGCAGCGCTGGCCCAAGTACAAACGACGGTGGGTGCCACAGCAACAGAAGTCACCTTGATAAGAGCGGATCTCCACAAAATGAACGAGAGGGTCAAACAGGTCGAGGTGGTCACTAAATCACTGGTTGAGGATGTATCCGAATTGCAAATAGCAATAGAACGTCTGCAAACCGATAACAAGCTGCTTAGGGACAAGCTGGACGACCAGGAAGGGTGCTCCCGATGCAACAATGTCCGAATTTTAGGTGTGCCGGAATCAGAAGACACGGGGGCACTGGACCTCTACGTGGAGGACCTGGTCAAAACACGGCTCAAGCCCAAGGGACTCTCAAACTTCTTCTCCGTCGAGAGGGCGCACCGCGTTCCGGGAGGAAAACCCAAGTCAGGGGCCGCACCGCGACCGATACTGGCTAGATTGTTCAATTTCCGAGATCGGGACGCCATTCTGCAGGCCGCTAGAGTGGCACCGGCCATCCAAATCCAAAACTCGAAGATCGCTTTCTTCCCGGACTATACGGCAGAGGTGTCTAGGAGAAGGAGAACGTACCTGGAAGTAAAAAAGACCTTGAGAGACAAAGAACTGCCGTACTCAATGCTCTTTCCGGCTAAACTGCGGGTGGTAGCGGACAAGAAAGTGTGGATTTTCGACTCCCCTGGAGCAGCCCGGGACTGGCTGGAGGGCTGGCACACCGTTGGACTACAGCGCAAAACACACAGACCGGATCGAGACCGTGGAGGAGGCAGCAGAAATGGCTCGCAAACATCGGGTCGGGTGGAGGGAACGGAACACTCGCCCTCCCATGGATTTGAAGGAGGGGGCGAGGAAGACTGAACCCGAGCTCGGACTCTGGACAATGAGCAGTCGCCGACTGCCGCAATGACTTATACTTTCCACAGCTGCACGTAGACGCCGGCATGGCTGCCCCAAAAGCCTTCAGGGAAGCCGCCTGCCTGGGGAGACGCTCTCCCCCCTACACGCAAGTACTCTGGTTTTGGGATGGGTAAAGCACTCTGCTCAGTTGGGGTGGCGGACAGTTGGAGGTCCGTTAAGCAGGGGGGCAGGGAGGGGGGTTTGTTTTGAACTGTTTATGTTGGGAATGTGCATACTGGGTCGAAGACAATGTTTCAGTACTTATAGGAATCAGAACACATTGCTGGGAACGGACAGTGATACTATGCCCCCATGATGCTTCAGAACGCTTTGCTGCGTGACAACGCAGCCGATAGACTGGTTACATCTCTGGGGCACTACATCATGTACCTAATACCCCCCGATGGCTAACAATCCAGTACCGGCAGAGGGGGTGACTCACTCTGACACGCAATGCCCACCTATGACTTTGATGTCCTGGAATGTGAGAGGTTTGGGGGACAAGGTTAAGCGGGGTTTGGTATTAACAGCTATTAAGCGCCTGCGGCCTACTGTGGCCCTGTTGCAAGAGACACACCTAGTGGGGGGTGCTACGAAGGCCTTGGATAGGCGAGGCTACAAAATGTGGGCCCACTTTGCTTTCACGTCCGGCTCCAGGGGGTCTGGCATTCTAATACAGAAGAACTCACGTTTCATGCCCCTATCAATCAAGACGGATGATCAGGGCTGCTTCGCGGCCGTGCAGGTACAATGGGAGGGAAAACTCTTTAATTTGGTATCAGTGTATGTCCCACCGGCTTTACATTCAGTTCACCTCCCAAGACTAGGGGACTTCCTTTTAACTCTACCCGAGGGTGAGACCATTCTAGGGGGGGACTTTAACGCGGTCATCGACCCACAGCTAGATAAACACCCCTCCCCCAACCAGACAGGGGGGGAAACATACTTTCGACGATTTGCCACGGCCATGGGCATGACAGACATCTGGAGACACTTACACCCGGGCATGCAACAATACACATTTCACTCCACGGTGCATGGCAGCCTGTCTCGCATCGATTATTTCCTGTCACTGGGGGAAGCCCTTTGTCATGTAGACACCCTGGTGATTCACCCTCGTGGTATTTCGGACCACTCACCGCTCACACTGACACTTTCCCTACAGACGAGAGCACGTAAGCGCACATACCCCATGCACGCATCTTACTTTACAATCCCACAGGTCCGCAAAGCACTCAAACACGCCACAAAACACTACTTTCTTGAAAATACCCATTCAGTGCGTTCCCCAGCAACGCTCTGGGAGGCCTATAAAACGGTTCTGCGGGGCCAAGCCATTAACGTCATAACCGGACATAAGAAACAACAGTCTCAGGAATTAGCTGACCTAGAGATTACGTTGAGGGAACGGACCGCGGCACATGAGTCTCACCCCTCACCCGCTGCCCTGCACGCACTCACTCTTCAGCAACAGCTGTACAATGATCACCTACGGGTGGTAGTCAAGGGTCTCTTAACCGACACCCAGAACAGGATTTATGAAGTGGGGGACAAAGCTGGGAAAATGCTGGCGTGGCTCGATAAGCGCGATGGTAGCTCCAGGGGGGTCCAACGTCTAAAAGATGAACAGGGAGTGACACACACTGATCCGAGGCGTATAACAGAACTACTTGCGACCCATTTTGAACGAGTCTACACCCCGGCGCGTAAAATTACACCTGAGAGTGCCAGAGCGCTCTTGGCACCGATCGAGGTGCGGACCCTCTCACCGGAGGCGTCGAGCGAGCTGGAGGCGGACATCACAGCCGATGAAATCCAGCTGGCCATTAAAGCACTAAACCCGGGCAAGGCATTGGGACCGAATGGGATACCCATAGAATGGTATCAAGTCATGCCAGACACCCTCAGCACGCATCTACTGGGTATGTTCAAGGACTGTTTGGAGAGGGGTTCCCTTCCACCGGACCAGCGTGAGGCTACTATAATACCAATCCGCAAGCCGGGTAAACCCCCAGAGGACTGCTCCTCCTATCGACCAATTTCCTTATTAAACGCGGAGGTGAAAATCTTGGCCAAGCTTCTGGCACAGAGGATCCTGCCCCATCTGTCTTCGATTATACACCCGGATCAGTCCGGGTTTATGCCGCATAGGAACACAGCGCTGAATTTGCGGCGACTACATGGTATCCTGGCCAGAGCGGACACCATCACCACGCCAGCAGTAATCCTGGCGCTTGATGCCACAATGGCATTTGACCTGGTGGAGTGGGAGTACCTTTTCGAAACGCTGACACATATGGGGTTCGGGCCTCGCTTTCTAGCGTGGGTCAAACTGCTGTACACAGCCCCGGTAGCTCAGGTGGTGGCGAACGGCCACATTTCCCGCACTTTCCCGCTGGGACGGGGCACGCGACAGGGTTGCCCTTTGTCACCCCTGTTATTTGCCATCTCGTTGGAACCCCTCGCGACTCTCATACGAGCCTCCCCCCTCCTCAAGGGTATACCAGGGACCGGGGGTTGGGAAGACCGTCTGTCCCTCTATGCAGACGACATGCTACTGTATCTAACAGACCCCGAGGAGGGAATACCGGCCTTGTTACAGATTTGTGACACGTTCGGCAGGATTTCCGGCTACACGCTAAATTGGTCGAAGCCAGAGATATATGTCCTACGGGGTCCGGTTCCGGGCCTCGACGATACTTGCCCGCTGCGACTGGCGGGATCCTCTTTTAAATATCTAGGCATACACGTCACTAAGGACCCGGCTGAATTCATAGCTAAGAATCTGAAGCCGCCCCTGGATAGACTCAAGCGGGACGTGGAGTTCTGGTCCGGCCTGCCGTTAACACTCCTCGGCAGGGCGGCGCTTTACAAGATGATGGCGTTACCGCGCTTCTTGTACGTCATCGACAATTCACCCTATCCTGTGCCACCCAAATTCTTCCAGAAAGTAGCGGCATTGGTCTCTAACTTACTTTGGGGTAACCTACCGGCGCGAGTGGCGCAATCCAAGCTACACATAGACTGGTATAGCGGGGGCATTGCACTACCGAATTTAAAACTATATTACTGGGCTGCACAATTGAAACCCATTAATCAATGGATACACGCACCGCAGACCGAGCCAGCATTTCACTCGGACAGGGAGCAGTTGGGCGCTGATAGTCTGTTGGGTCCACTGTATGATCAACGCAAGATACGCACTCTGCTCGGCCCCACCAAGTTAACGGTGCAGATATGGCACGCAGCTACGGCAGCTCTGGGCTGGAAAGGGAGACTCACAAGGATGACTCCGCTGTGGGACTCTCGCGCACTGGGCAACCTGAGGAACACCAAGGGGTTCGCACAATGGGACACAATAGGCATCTCCGTGGTGGGTGACCTATGGGAGGGAAATGAAGTGATCCCCTTTGCCCGACTAAAAGAACTCTATGAGCTCAACGACAGGGAACTCTACAGATACATTCAGGTCCGTCACGCATTGCTTACAGCCATTCCAGCAGACACACTACTCCCTGAGTCCTCACCCCTGGAAGATCGCCTACTCACAGATTACATGTTAGAACGGGCGACATCCCTCACCTACCGTAAGATACTCAATAACAGCCCTGAACCCACATCACACCTGAAGGAGAAATGGGAGGGGGAGGTTAACGACATGGATGAACATGAATGGAACGCAGCACTTGGGTCCCCTAAAGAAGTAGGCATCTCGGCGCGCATGCGGCTGGTGCAATTTAAGATCCTGCACAGGGTTTACTCTACACGGACAATGCTGCATCGCATACACAGGGCTCCCCATCCCTACTGTCTGCGTGGGTGTGGGGAGGAAGGCACGTTCTTCCATACCATATGGGACTGCCCCAAGATCCAGGAGTACTGGAAACAAGTACTCCGCACAATTTCTCAGGCATTAGAGCACTCCATACTACCTGACCCGAGGAGGTGCTTGCTAAATGTATGGGAACCTACTGACTTGACCCGATACGAGCAACTTTGGGTCACGGCGGGGCTAATGGTGGCGAAACGTGACATAGCACAGCGCTGGGGGACAGCAGATCTGCCAACTAAGTCCCAGTGGTGCTTAAACATGGATCGGGTGATGTTGACCGAGCGAGCAGTGTACATCAACCGAGCCTGCCCCGGGAAATGGAATAAGATATGGCTGAAATGGAACGAGTACAGGGGGGACATCTGCGAACCCTTGCGAGAGGAGGATCCGGATGAATCCGACGATGAGGGGGAAGAGGGCTAAACCTGGGCGGGAGGGGGGAGTGAGGTGTAGGCCTGGGCTGCTGCAGGGGGTTTCCTCGTAGAGCGTAGACAGATGAGTCAAGGGGGGTAGGGACAGGTGGGGTGAGTTGAGGCATGCGCGCACTGTGTAGGGCTGTCAGATTCCCATACTTCCGAGAGGCACTGAAGACTTGAAATGCACTGATTCGTGTCAGACCACACTGTCATTCCTAACTGTTGTTGTTACGAGTTTGTTATTTTTCAAAAAAATGAAAAAACTCCATCAAAACCTCAATTCCTGCATTGAATAATTGCTTGATTGGCACTTTTATTGTTTCAGTATGCTCCGTCACAAATTCCTCGCTACTGTGGTATTGCTATCCTTTTTGCTGAAAGTCTATGTATACAATGATCCTCTGGTAGCGGCCGGCCCACAGGGTTGTAGGCATTCCGCTGTGTACTATGCAAAGTGCAATAAAGGTTTTGGAAAAAAAAAAAAAAAAAGAAAAAGCAGCAAAAAATAATATGCTTCAGGATAATACAACGAACAAACAGTACATGCTGGCGATCGCCCGCCCCACGGACTCAGTACTCCCACATCCACAATAAGAAAAGAATGAGCAGCAAAAAGAATAGTCCGCGCTACCCCTAAACACCCGTCTGACCCAAAGAAAAAGGAAAAAGGAAGAGAAACCAAGAAAAGGAAAAATTAAGGCCCATAGAAACTGAAACTAAACAAAATCCCCACCCCCAACCCCCCACCCTGCACGCGTGCGGAGGCTACGGCCTACCCCCCCCCTAGCAGTGTGCCTGTCGCTCAGAAATAGAACCCGAAATTTAGAACAGAAAAGGGAAAGAAGAAAAGAAAAGAAATAACGTAATTCACAGAAGACCGGAGGAGGGCCACAGAGATAAAACCAAAACTACCAGCACACATCACTCCGGCCGGCCGATCCCAGACCCCGCCACCAACACGATACCTATATTCAATGACCCCGGCAGTCCATCAAGATCCCAGCAGTACAAGAAAAAACAGTCCGAACATAAGAGGAGACAACCTCAACCTTGCCCCCTGCGATGCGAGGCAGCGACATAATCCAGCCGCATGGTAGACATCTTGAGAGAGGCGAGCGAGCAAAGTGACCACATCCGAGCGGGGGGGTGTCCATCAAAGTCCATCCAAAACACAGCCATGTAGATGACAATGGTACAGGAACCACCCGGCCAGGGTAGTGGCAGCAGCTGCAGAATAACGTAGGAATCATCTCCAATAGACCACAAAGGAGTATCCAAACATGGCGTCCGTAGATAAGACCCCATCCCCTGAATCAGCACACAGACATCCGACCGCTACGTTTCCATCACAGACAGCATCTCGAGGATATCGGGATCACATACCTCCAACTCCTCCGAGCACACCTGGGCAGGTAGTCCACAGAAGTCGGACACAAGATGCGGCGCAGCGTCCCGCACTCGTGAATGTGCCCGGTCTGGTAGAGGCACAACAGAGAGAACAGCATCTAGACGGTGCCCTAGGTCACAGGCGTTGTTACGTAAAGCAGTTCGAAAGGTATACAGGGCTTCCAAAATGTCCGCAATCCACACTGGTGCCTTAGGAGAGAATGATGTAGCAATTCCCTGTTGACGGGGCTCAGAAACTCGTGGCAGCCCACCAGACAGGACACCCACGTCTCTATAGCAAAGCTGAGCACCTCGCCGGTGCCCTACATGGCATCGCCGGGCCGGGGGCACAAAGGGAACATAGACCATCGTGCACTGTGCAGGTGTAAACAGAGCGTCAGCAGCGGCCGTGTCACCAGGTGCAGTCCGGGATCATGAGGAATAAGTTGCGGTTGCTCGGTCTTCAAGATGGCCCCCACCGCCTCACACCGCGAGGCAAGAGGCGAACAAAGGCATCCACAAGTCTGGGCGGTGATACATTGTTGCGATCACAGCCGGCATGCCCCCCGCGTAAAGAGGAGCAAAGCGAAGCAGGATATAAAGTAGCAGAGGAAAGATCCAATTCAGCCGCTGCACTCCGTAGGTTGGCTTGGTCCCGTCTACTGTGTTGTTGTGGGTGAAGGCAGCCGATCCCGGGGAACAAAGACCCTTCAGCGTCGGGCAGCGTCCGGGAGAAGGCGAGAACGCTACACCGCTTCCACCGCAGGGAGCGCATAGAGAGACACACCATCGGAGTCGGGGTCCTCTCCCATGCCCGAAAAGTCGACTCAGGAGCAGGATGGATGCAAGGATAGGTTACGGGACGGGAGGAAAGCGGAAGGGTCGGCGGAGCCGAAGGATCAGGCGGCCATCATGGCTGCAGGCTAGGCTCCTCCCCAGTTTAAATGTCTTTAATCCAATACTAGACGATATGTATTGTCTGGTTTGGAGACAGGACACAAAGGAATGTTCATGGACGAGGTGCATGTTTCAATCACCCCTTGGTATTCAAGTTGATCAAATATCTCCCTGACCTGTTTTTTAGCTTCTTGCTTTACTGGGTACTGCCTTTGTGCAGTTGGTTGATTTTTTAACTGGATTTTATGGTGAGGAGAATCCTCATCCCATTCTACATGATTTTTATATAATGCAGGAGCCTGGGCTTTAAATGAATTGGAATGTGGATGGAGAAAGCTGGCATAATGATTTATTCACCATGTGGGTACTCCCTGCCAGTCTTGTTCAGCTAGAAGAATGTCATAACCCCAAGAGAGTCTCTCCGAAAAAAAGTGCTCTTATTTTTCTAGTTATGTTCCCCTCCATCCGGAGTGTTACTTCATATAACATATGTGGGACACTAACCCTGGTATCTGCAGTTTCAACTTGGATGTACTCATTCAAGTCCACTGTGTCCAGATGATCCTTCAAGTTCTTGCAAGCTATGGTGACTTCTGCTGCGCTGTCCAACATCGTTTGAGCCCATTCCCCTTTCTTGAGTTGTGTCCTCAAGATCCTCAGCATGTCTGATTTTTAGACCTGCAACTTTCTTTTTTTTTTATTTAGTTTTCTTATTTTGTTGAACGTCAATATAAATGGAGGTAACCAGGTATGATTTCAGGCGCACAGCATAGGTATGGCAAAAAGTAAGGTACATACAATAAAAAAGGGTACTCAAAGCAAGGAAGGGAAGGTCACCCCTCTTCCCTACAAACCCAAAACATAAGTTCCAGGTACAACACTCTTAATAATTCCTTGCTGAGCACTCCATATTCCACAAGCAAATTGTATCTAAATCATGTCCATTTAGACAAAGAGTCGCTGCAACCCTTTATTGATTGGGAGAAGTGTATAATAAAATCGGATTTACACTGTGATCAACGACGATTCTTGGTGTCTCAGTTGGAGTGACTCTGTGTCTAAATGGACATGATTTAGATACAATTTGCTTGATTTGGATTACCTGGACATTTACTTGTGACTTGGATTGATATTG
This sequence comes from Lissotriton vulgaris, assembly GCF_964263255.1. NCBI lineage: Eukaryota > Metazoa > Chordata > Amphibia > Caudata > Salamandridae > Lissotriton > Lissotriton vulgaris. Next base: position 764,808,984 of record NC_141685.1, on the reverse strand, counting down.
TATATTAACTGTGGAATTTGGAGTGCTCAGCAAAGAATTATTAAGATCTTTGTATTTCACGCGTTCTTCCTTTTGTTCTGACCGTCCTCTTCTTTTGGATTCTGTGACGAAGTCTGAAAGGTACGAGAGGAACGTGTATCAGTATCTTGATATCTTTCAGGTTTTCTCAAATTATCCCTATTCCGGAGGTTATAACTCCTTATAGAGGGTTCCTTTTGAGGAGACCTACCTCTGGATTGAGAACGCTTTTCTTTAGAAGTTTGTTTAGTGTTCTCCCACTTCTTTTTAAGAGGAGCAGAAGCGTTTTTATGAAAGACCTTTAACTATATGATTCAATTAAATTTTGAATATTACTAAGTGATTCATTATCTGACTTTGCTTCAATGTCAGGGTCAGGTCTGTAGTTGGCTAAAGCTGGCCATGTTGCTCCTGGTCTATCTAGTAGACCGAGCCTGATAATGTGATGTATATCTTTTAGGGCGCCTTTAAACCAGAGTGCATGCTCTTGGTATGTTAGTGGAATTTAAATATCCTCAAAAGGAATGTATTCCTCTGGTGGTTCATCTTCTTTGTAGAAGTGCAACACTTTTGTTCCTGGATTTGCTTCAAGGAAGACTATCCATGAATAGAATACCTATGTCTGGTGATATTCATGTGCCTCTATCACAAAAACTACCCTACCACCTCTTGCTGATAGGCCATTTCGTATGAGTTTTATAGTGATGGCTTTCCTTAAATTTTCTGGAATGCTTATAGCATCCTCGCCGGTCTCTTGGAAACCTGCAAAGTTTAAAGCTTGTACGGCTGGATCAGCCGCAGCTCCATCGGTTTCGGTGTTGTCGCCATTATTCGACATTGTTTACTGAGAGCTGCAGAACAAGTTTCAAGGAAACAAAAATAAGGTGCACAATATTTTGGAACACTGTATCCTTCAACATTGAACAAACCAAAAACTAATACATAGGATTTTTCGTCCTACTCAGCTATGGCGGATATTATCTCTTTACCCACTCCAGGCATCTATTGGAGTATTTACGGAAAAAGGGGTCTGTGAGAAAAGCACAACAGAGTTACTTTGGTATCTAGCATTAAATTAGTGCCTGACCAAACGTCGGGCGCCATGTAGTGTAGTTCCTATATTCTCAATAGGCTCTGCACATTGGAATAATATATCCTATAGATTAGACGTAGGACTGGGTCAACTAGGTCTCTATCGAATATACTAAACTTAATTGTGTGTGTGCCAGCTAACTCAGAGGTCACTAGAAACTTTCTTGAATACACAAGAAGGGATTAGTTCCTGACAACCGCATAAACATGACCACTTTGTTTCCCAAGAATAAGAATATATCTCTTAGAGTCGCGGAAAAAATAGATAAGTATTTCACTCATTCAATCGTGCTTGCTTCGTTTCTACAGAGTTGCAGAGAAATAGTGAGACAGGCGTTTTCAATAAAAAGGGTTTATTGAACAGTCGTCTTTCTCATGCAAGAGAAGTGAACTGCTACAATCGTTATGCAGACTGCAAATTATAATGCGTACACAGTAAACAGTAATATGAAATAATACTGTAAGAGCATTGTATGGTTTCTAAGCCATATAAAAATACATACATAAATAAGTCAACTGGTGCATCTAAAATACCCCTACCCCAATGTACCTAACCTAAGTCTAGTACGAGGGAAGAATTAAGTATTATGTAGCATAGGTTTAGTTTTTGCCAAGAATCTACCAGAGGTTTCTCTAGGTTCTAATCAGCTCCATACCTTGGTTAGAATGAAGGAGGTCTGGTATCTCTGTCTCGGGACTCGATTTCCCAACAACCTGCAAGAGGAGCCGGAAACACTGGAGCTGGATTCTCGGCAGGAGAAGGGCAGCTTCCTGATCAGTGCGTCAGCTGGAGAGTCGGCTTCCTTCTGCACTTGCTGTAGCGAGCTGCATCGGGCAAGTAGGTCTTCGAACTGCTCCGAACCACAGTATCTTTCTAGAGCAAGTGTAGTTATATTTATACCTGGAAGGTATTTAGAAATGCCATAGTTTGACATAAAGTTGGGCATATGAACGTCAGGAAAGAACCCCTAGGGAATAGTTGTTCCTTGTAAAGTAACTGAGTTCTTGGTACGCCTGGGCGTAATTTGCGTCGCAGCACTACATGTAGCTTCACATAGTATACTTTGAACTACACGTAGTGCACATAGTGCTGCGTAGAGTAGCTGATGGCACTGTGTACGTGTCTGCACTGTGAAATATTTGCAAATGGCATCCTGCACAGTGCCAGTCATGATAAAATAAGTATCTCTATCTTTATATGCTAAAGAGCATATAGTACTTTCACAGAAGTGAAACTAAAAAAATAGCAAGCAATGAGAGAGGTGAGTGGATTGTATTGTATTGTATATAGTTCTTGTATAGTGCAACTGCCACCCTACGGGTATCCTGGCGCTTTTTGAGAGAACCTAATCAGATGGAGCCGGCCAATGGCAGGGCTGAATAGTGGGTACTGAAATCTCAGATTTTGGCAAATAGCCAGGTCTTTAGGCTCCTTCTAAAACCTATCAGGGAGTCGGCTTGATGTTCTGGGGGCGCTATGCTATGCTAGGTGATGATTTTGGGATCTTCCTAACAAGTCGAATGCAAATGCTTGATGAAAGTGATTCAATGGTTTTGCATTTGACTCGTGAGGGACATCTAGTAACGACTAGTGGAACTGCAGCTTGATGTAAGAATAATTTCAATGTTTTCATTTGACTCGTGAGGGGCATCTAGTAACAACTAGTTGAACTGGAGCTCTTTGTAGAATTATTTTGATATTGTATACTATAATATTCACTCCCCACTGTTACTCTCGTCCCATAATGCTTTGCAGGGCCTTTGGTTGGGATTGTTTTTTTTGCCAATAACTGTGCTTGGGGTGGTCCTAAGAGGATGGAACCACCACCGAATTCAACAAGATGTGCTTTTTGGTTATGCTCTTTGTGTTCCAAGGCATCTGCTCGGTCCTCCCCCTACGTTGGGGGCAGGGGCATAGCTAGAGCTTGTGGCGCCTGGGGCTATCCTTCAGATTGCCTCCCCCTGGGGGGGTGCTGGGGAAAAAGGACAGCGAGCACCTGAAAGAGGTCCGAGAGACATGTAGTATTGCCGCTGATAGTTACCTCGATCATGCAAGATACATGCACATACATGACACGGTCCAAGGCTAGACAGCCCCCATCCGCAAAATAGTGCCTCCTGGGGCAGAACACCCCCACCTAGCTATGCCACTGAAGGAAAAGCAGCAGAAGGAAACCCACAACTTACATCAGTTCTACCTACCCTGTTTGTGACATCTCACTCATAACATCACAGCTTGTGCAGGGCCCTTGCCCCCTGTCCCCTATCTGCTTAGTTTGGCGTGCATGCAAATCATGCATTGCAGACCCCTGGTATGTTGCAGCTACTACTGCTGAAACAAGCCCAATGGAGTAACCAATGGGTGAGGCAGACTGGCCTCAAGGGCAAGGATGGCTTTATTGCTGGTGGATCCCTGTGCCCCCCAGCGACTCCCTCCACCACAGATTCCCTTACTACCACCCTTTAACAGTGCCCCCCAAGTCTCCGTAACCACACTCCGGCTCAGATGCATTTAATTTGATTTACTTAACAACTAGGGGTGGTGATGGACAGAGTTTCTGAATTAAGCAGAATACTCTCACCCAGTCAAGAGATCAGGGCTAGATCCAACACCGTTTTTTAGCTCACTGCACCATCCCAGCTCAGAACCTGGCTATATGCAAATTAGTCTGTTCCTGTCCCAGTGCATGATGGGAACAGGGCAGCTTGTGTCCTTTCTGGTGAAGAATTGGCTTGGTAGTTTAGTCTGCCCTGTTCCCATGAAGCACTGGGCCAGGGACAGACTGATTTGCATATAGCCAGGTTCTGAACTGGGATGGTGCAGTGAGATAAATAACGGTGATGGATCACACCCTGATCTTTGGACGGGGTAAGAGTGGTCTGCTTAATTCAGACACTCTGTTCATCACCACCCCATTTTCTGAATCGTTTTTGGCCACTATAGGTGTGGCAGGGTATACTCAGACATGAGTCCCTTTCTCACTGCTCCATCAGGATTCAAGCAAGCCGGGCTGAAGACGGCTGAAATGCCAGAAACCGGTCCCCGGTAGCTTGTCTCCTTTCTGGTGAAGAATTGGCTTGGTAGTTTAGTCTGCCCTGTTCCCATGAAGCACTGGGCCAGGGACAGACTGATTTGCATATAGCCAGGTTCTGAGCTGGGATGGTGCAGTGAGATAAATAACGGTGATGGATCACGCCCTGATCTTTGGACTGGGTAAGAGTGGTCTGCTTAATTCAGACACTCTGTTCATCACCACCCAATTTTCTGAATCGTTTTTGGCCACTATAGGTGTGGCAGGGTATACTCAGACATGAGTCCCTTTCTCACTGCTCCATCAGGATTCAAGCAAGCCGGGCCGAAGACTGCTGAAATGCCAGAAACCGGTCCCCGGTAGCTTGTCTCCTTTCTGGTGAAGAATTGGCTTGGTAGTTTGGTTTGCCCTGTTCCCATCATGCACTGGGACAGGAACAGACTAATTTGCATACAGCCAGGTTCTGAAACTGGGATGGTGCAGTGAGCTAAAAAACGGTGTTGGATCTAGCCCTGATCTCTTGACTGGGTGAGAGTATTCTGTTTAATTCAGAGACTCTGTCCCTCACCACCCCTTGTTGTAAATATTTTTGTCCACCCTAAGCGTGGAAGGGTATACTCAGATGTGAGTCCCTTGCTCATTGCACCATCAGGATTCAAGCAAGCCGGGCCGAAGACAGCTGAAATGCCAGAAACCGGTCCCCGGTAGCTTGTCTCCTTTCTGGTGAAGAATTGGCTTGGTAGTTTAGTCTGCCCTGTTCCCATGAAGCACTGGGCCAGGGACAGACTGATTTGCATATAGCCAGGTTCCGAGCTGGGATGGTGTAGTGAGATAAATAACGGTGATGGATCACGCCCTGATCTTTGGACTGGGTAAGAGTGGTCTGCTTAATTCAGACACTCTGTTCATCACCACCCCATTTTCTGAATCGTTTAATTTGATTTACAGCGCCACTGATACCAATGTAGGGTTTCAGAGCACTTTACATCGCACACATTACACAGAGACAATCAATCGTACGTGTGTAAATTACTGTATAGGAAATGTTACATAAGGCAAAGGACTACAAGGTGTAGGAGTCACATAACAATCATACTAGTAGTCAGTTTAGTTTAATAGTGATTGGTCTGGAGAAACACAAACTCAGAATTTAGAATGTAATACCATGGTTGGGGGTTCTCTTTAATAACCAGAATTGATTGCTATCCAAATGAACCCTTTTTGGAATATTAGGATAATCAAAGACTGGGGAAAAACCATAACGCTCCAATTTATACCTTGCAGTTTGCATGCAGCTCTTGGATGACAGTTAATAGCTCACTGTTCTATGTTAAGATTTTGACTTATAAGCTGCAAGTAATAAAAGTATCTCACTGACAAAAGCAGTAGCCCACTGACCAACTTACTTTATGTGCACTTTGAGATCTGCATGGTACATGTCCTTTGCAGCAGGCACATTAAAGTCTCTGCACTACCTTTCCACAAGTCAAAACTTCCACTTGACAAAACTCCATCTCCCTCTAGGAAGAGCATTAATCACCAGTTATCATGACATTTTTATGTTTGCTGAAAATTGCTGGAGGCCAGGAAGGAGGCAGCAAGTGCTTTTAGAAACATAATATACTTGCAAAAATGATGCCCCCACCTGAAGTCAGCACCTGGACCACACTAATCGCACCGCTCTAGAGCCACCCTACTCAAGGGTCCTGTGCCTTCAGTGACAGAATGACTGCTGCTCTAGGGTGGGATGCGTCATTGGCCTGTAGGCAAGACTGGAGCTGAAATTCAGCAGGAATTGCGGATGTCAAGCCTTAAAGTTTAACCCACCCTGGCCACCGCTAGGGTCCACCTGCTGGTTCCAATGACACCAGGGCTTCTAAGGTCTAGTGGGTCCTGCTACGGTTTAGCATGGGCATGTGCTCCCTTAGGAGAGTGGTCTGAGGGACTGGTCATGAAGGCTGTACCGGGCTCCCCAGTTCCAAATTCGGCAGCATTTTGTCATATTGCCACATTCTCTCCCCCACTGAACACTAAACTGCCCTACTAAGAGAAACTCGGACTGCCTTCAACTACAACCCAAATGTGCCCTGCTATAAACACTTGGACACAGTTCAAATTGTGCACACGAGTAAAATGCTGCCTGAAAAAAAAAACAATAGCATCCTGGAAAAAGCAAACACTCATAGGGAATTCAAGTTTAAGTAAAGCATGTGAAATGTAAGCAGAAACATGACTACCTTATGGTTTCACATTCATTATTCAGAAATTAATGTGTTTTTGCCTTAAAAGGTTATGGACATATCTACAGGGCCTGGAAGGAACCCGTTTCAATGTCCATTGCTTATATCCTTACAAAACGTAAGAGGTATAGTTTAACAAGACCACATCCTTGAACACAGAGCCGGGGTACACAATTTGTTTTCTAATCCACCCATCAAGAATATATTGCACAGTACCTCAAGCAATGGTGCACTTCCCCACCCAGGGAAAACAATGTTGAAAGAAAGACAAGAAAATAAAAGTAGCGCTTCACTGGCAAACTCTGTAAAGTGGCACTAATGTGTTTGGATGTGAATAACATCAATCTGGCCACTTTGCGACCACTCTTTCTTGCTCTATATTGTTATTCTTCACATTTTGAACTTTTTATTTCTCTACATCTCCAGGATGCATTTTCGAATAGAAACATGTCCGAAAAAAACGACATGTCCAGTAAAAGTGTTTTACTTTTTTGGATCCATTTCACAGGGAAACAAATAAACGAAAGGAGAGGAAAGAGGTTGCAATAACCTTTTCTTGAAGTCACGGTTTTCAGTAAGTGAGGAGGAACAAGATAAAAACAGAGGGAGGAAGAGTAAGACAGAGGGAGGGGGGAGCGCAGCTGACCACGGCAGAGTGGGAGAAATGGACACCGCACTTGTCTTCTTTGAGCAAGAAGGAAGAAGCAAGAGACAAGCCTATTCCTTCTCTGCCCGAACGGCCAGGAACACCTTGCCTTATCTATTGGCTTTTTCTGCCGTCCTGGGATGAGAGTTTAAAACAAAATAGCAGGGGAACGGAATCCATTAAATTATAGAAGTAAGGGCACGTAGTATTCCCGCCCACTTCTACCACTTACCTCATCTCACTTTATGGGCACTGATTACACATGAGGGACCTCGGACCACACATCGCAGGAACATGCTGCTGCTGCCCAGCCCTTCCGTCTTCAAGTTGGCAGCAGACACGGGCAAGGTCAAGGGCAGTCAGCAGCAAAGGAATGAGGGCACTGCCACTGCAGGCAGCGGAGGAGAGAAATAATTCCCGGAGCCTCAGGGGTGCTGCCCCACATAAGAGTTCAAAAGGGCAGAGGCAGGGGGCGGGTGGGGCCTGTGACGTCCCCTTCCTCTGCCCTTTTGAACTCTTATGTGGGGCAGCACCCCTGAGGCTCCGGGAATTATTTCTCTCCTCCGCTGCCTGCAGTGGCAGTGCACTAATTCCTGCGCCAAGGTGTTACTTAGGCGCGCTCATTGCCCCTTATAAAGGCTGCCATAACAGGCCAGTGCAGCGCGGCTACCGCCCTCAACATTGTGCCACCTGGGGCGGACCACAACCCCTAGCTACGCCAGTGGTTGGGGGAAACCCCAAAATCATCACCTCTCTCATTGCCTAATGTTTAAATTAAAAAAGTTCACTTTTGTCAATTGGTTATGTGCTTATTAGCATGTAAAATTGCTTTATCAAAGCATACACTACGTGATTAAGCACAGTTTTTGTACTGTGCTACGTACAAACTATGTATGCTCCGTTAGCGTAGCGTAGCGTAGCGCAGTACTATGCCCAGGGTTAGTTCTTGGACAAATCAATATTTAAGCAAGGGAAAGTTCCATAACTGCTTAAGCTGGTTTTCCAAGAAATGGTTGTGACGTTTGGTACGGGTGGAAGTCGCCATGCCTGTATTTGGTTAGCATGGGCTATGCCTAAATAAGGGCTTGATTTCTATGCCTATATAAGGGTAATTTGTATTGTACCTATATAAGGGCATGAAACGGGAAAATTCACTTGGTGCTTAAAACACCACACAACACCGGAAGGCTTAGTATAATGTTATCTGATCTAATAACTGAGCTTGATGTTCACTGGTATCCCTGGGGATTCGTATTAGTGACTAACTAATTTACTATTTTAAAGTAATTAAGATTGTACTTCTGTGTAATCATTTGGTTCTAAAGGTGTAATGGAACCTTTTGATCTTAAAGAGAGATCACAAGTTAAATGGTGGTTGAATGTAGGTGTCACTAATCGTGATATATATGCAATGTGTTCTAAATGTTGTTAAACAGTCTTATCTTGGCAGAGGATATATTTTTTGAGTCTCTTGTTGTCTATTCATTTATAAATTCCCAGGGACGTATGTGATCTAAATGGGCACCGATTTCAAATTACTAATGCCCAAGGAATATTGTCATTGAGTCCTTTGTGGGTTATGCCTAGACAGTAGACCCAACGCTGTTCTTTATGTAGTAGGTTTCTTTCATCATTTGTGTCTACATAATCTAGGGTTTCCAAAATCACCCATCTCAAATCCTCAGTTGAGTGTTTTGCAGTGATGAAATGGTTGCTCATTTTTGCTGTCGCTCTGTTGCACCTTATGCTGCTTTTGTGCTCACAATTGCATATGTTGACTTTTCTACATGTCATACCTATATATCTTAAAACGCGAGGTCAGGCGATCATGTCAATAGCGTGAGATGTATTACAATTTCTGTGTCTCTTGAAAGTCTCTATGAAATTTAGTGTGAGTTGTAGTACTTTCATATTTGTTGTTAGAGGGTAAACTGAGCAGGTGCCACGTGGAGAGTGTCATGTAATGGGAGGAAGTCCTAGCATTGTTGAAATTGTTTCTTACCTTACAACTTTTTTCTTTGGTCAGGTGTGAATTAGATGATTCATAAGGTTCTTTTGTCTTTTATGGGCAAAGTATGGTGTAGGCCAATTCAAACTGCCCTAGTTTACTATTTTCTATTTCTTACATACTAGGTTTTTTAAGAGATTAGATGCTGAATTAAAGGTCATTACACATGTCAGTGTTTCCTGTTTCTGAAGTTTGCCTTTATTTTGCAGGAGTACCTCTCTATGTTGGTTCTTTGCCCTTTTATACATTTTTGTTAAGATCAGCTTTGCGCCAGCACAACATCGCCAAAGCTACACATGGTACGCCTGCCTGATTACGAGGGTAACTCGTTTCTGGTGGGCTTTTCTTTTGCCGTTACCACGGCGGTGTCATGAAAACAGGCACTGCAATGTGAAAGTAAAAGACATTCCAGAACGGCATGGACTGTGAAGTCCATGCCATGCTGGAACTTGGGGTGCATGCACATGTTTGCCAACCTCAATGCATTCCCATGGTGGTGGTGGCATTGGGGCCCTGTAGGGCCCACTTGGCTTTCCCACCGCCAGCCTTATCATGGAGGCTCACTGCCATGAAAAGGCTGGCGGTGGGGAAACTTGAAATATCATAGGTGGATTGCGGTGTTTCTGCCTTACATATTTGATACTCCTGTCCGCTGCACCACCGCCAGGGTACAACAGTTCCCTGGTGCAGACAGTGCAGCAGTGGATCGTTTGAGTAGCAGCCTCGGAATAGTGCGGCAACAAGCCTCTGCGCCACTACGAGTTTGACAGTCAAAGACAGTCAAACTTGTAATCTGCCATTATGCTGTTAATATCTATGTTAAAAATATCTATGTTGTTATTATTATTACAAAAATATAGTTATCAACAATATTATTTTTGAATTATTTTCATATTTGTTTTAATTCAAGCTTTCTGACATGGAAAGCCTTTCGGAAAGCGACTCTGGGCGGCCCTCGTGGGCCCCTGACTCTCCACGGCCTGTGGTTGGGGACCAAGGGTCACCTATGGTGCCCCCAGTAAATCCTTCAATCATGTGGCAGGCACCGGTGCAAGGATTTAAAGTGACTCCCATTTCTCTATGTGAGCTTGTGCTGTGGCCAGTTTATGTCCGTTGTGTTAGCTCCCATAGGGAAATAGGAGTCTTGTCCCTTCATAATTGTGGTTTCAAAACAGCAGGGATGTCAGTCAGAGTTTCCTAATCAGACCCTAATTGTAAATACGTTTGTAAATTGTATGATTATTATAATTATTTATATATATTTAAGGCATGTGCTGTTGTGTTTTTAGGGTTACAGGGTGGGAAGTTATTTAAGAATTAATTTATTGATAATTATATATTACTTTATTATTAATTATGTAATTGGTAATTATGTGAATTATGAAATTATATTTGTTAAGTTATATATTAGGTTTCTGTTCTTTACTTTGTAGATGAATAGGGTGGGAAGTTTCTTAAGTACGTAAACACACACCCTTAGGGATGCTGAGGGTAGGCAACCAGAGGCTATGGGGTCTCAAGGGTGAGCTGGCCTTGTTGCGGCTATTCTGCTCATGCACAGAGCAATGCACAGGAAACCAGGACCTCAGTGAATTGTGGTGAACCAAAAATCTCACATCAGTACCCAGAACCACTATCCGACTAGCATCGGTGTCTCATTAGCTCTCCTTTCTACAGCGAAGCTACCAATGATTAGACAACCCAGAACATGCAAATTAGGGTACTCTAAGGAATGGTGGGAATCAAGAACACTCTTTCGTTTTTATTCTCATACCAGTCCACAACGTGAGTAATTAGAGACAAAAATGTTTATTTTAACGACGTGCTCTAAGATGCAGTATTTTTGCTAACATAAGCAGGCATATGATTAAAAATAATACGATCAGCATTGTTACAATTCCATAAAACACAAAGGGAGAAATCATATTATATTGATAGTGGAAACAGGTCCTATAGCGCTTTGTGAACTACCCTTCCCTGCTAGGAACTAGGGGCCAGATGTAGGTAACTTCCATTTACCGATTCCTTAATAGCGATTATTACAGAATCACTATTAAGGAATCAGAAAAATGTAATGTAGGTAGGAATCGCTAACATATTAGCGATTACTCAACATTCCTAAATAACAAATCAGTAGTACCAATTTGTTTTTAGGGAATACCTAAACATTCATTCCTATGGGCCAGGAGACCCATAGAAATGACTGGGAACACATTCACTATTAGCGATTCGGTATTACTGATTCGTTAATAGCGGGAGGTATTTCAAGGGTGCCAGGGTGTCCAAAGGACACCCTGTTGCACCTCTGAAATGTGCATGTGTGCACATGTGGCACACATACATGGCCTAAGGGCATGGATGTGTGCCACATGGTCCATTAATAAAAGGCAAAAAAACGTGCTTTTTGTAAGGAAATCGCTATTTACCACCAACTTGGATTCGGTGGTAAATAGCGATTCCTTAAGGCTGAGGTGCACTGTTTTTAGTGCTACCTACATTGCATTTAAGGAATCGGTATTACCGATTCCTTAAATGCAAGAGCAATAAGGAATCGGTATGAAGGAATCGGTATTTACCGATTCCTAATTTACTAATTCCTTACCTACATCGCACATGGCTAAATGCCGGTCGGTAATGCTGAAATTTACAGAATTTCGGTGTGACCGAACGGTATTTAGCCACCTACATCTGGCCCTAGGTTTTATAATAATAGAATGTCTCTTAGGCTTGAATGGGGAACCCCATACCTCCAAGTTCAGCAGAAGTGAATCACATCCAAGTGCCCAAATCATGCATGCAGTGCAATATTAAAGGCTCTAGAATTCCAGTTAGCTGTAGCTGTGTGCGTGTTGTGTCTAGAGCGTGGGCCGATCAACCTGAATAACAGCATACATTGTTATAGTGACCTTCAAGGCTTCTGCACGCAGTGTACAGACTAAGGTCGCGATGTATGTCTAGGAATGTGAAAAACAAGCCGTTCTCATGCGAGGAAAATCAAGCAGTTTAACTTACAACAACAGTTACATGTAGTGTTGTGTGCAAAAGCTGCAAAGTGGCTAAATTGCGTTTAAACTTCTAATAAGCTTATGCTAACATAGCAATGTGTGCAAACAGGGCCCTGTCTTCACTGCAGCCTCCTATGTACTATATGCATACAAGTTATTTCTGTAATCATAAATGAAAAGATATTTATTGAGAATTTATTTTTTAATATTTCATTTGTTATACTTTGTTTATTTCTATTACATTTTAATTGCTGGTTGTTATGTGTGTGGGATTATAGAGTGGTATTTAATTACATTAATATTATTTGTTTTATTGATAATAATGTTAACTTTCACACATATATTTTTTTAATTTAGATATTTAAATTTTTAGTTATTTAATACAGTTGTTAAAATATGTGATTTGTTTGAAGTGGACTACTCTTTCTCTACTGTTGCATCGACTAGAGTGGGAATAGTGAATTTTACCCCTCCTGTGTCAAACGCTTTCCTACTGTCGCACCATCTGGAGTTAGAATAGTCCATTTTATCTCTCCTGAGCCCAATGCTTTCTCTACTGTTGCACCAACTGGAGTGGGAATAGTAAATTTCACACCTCCTGAGTCCAATGCTTTTCCTACTGTTGCAAAGACTGAAGTGGAAATCTTAAATTTCACCTCTACTGAGTTTAACGCTTTCTCTACTGTTATATAAATTGGAGTGGGAATAGTATATTTAATATTGATACACTTTATTTTTTTTTAATATTATTTAATTATAAATTAATAAGAATTTATGTATGTAATGTTATATTTTTCACAGATATAAATTTATAGACTTTTACGATATTTTTAGAAAAATATTTTTTACATGTTGTTTACTTTTTATGTATAATTACATTTGAAATATTTTATATTTTCCTACAAAATTATAATATAAGTTAACATTTACATATTTTTTAATGGTTTTACATTACATATATGTGTTTATAAACTTAAAATATATGTGTTTGTCTGTTTAAATCAGTAAATATGAAACATTTTCAAATATTATTAAACATGTTTAATGCACTTTACTTCAATAGTATTATTTGTTTAAACTACATATATAGTTTAAAACGTTATTTTTTCCTGATTTTTTTCTCCTCACCATTATATGCATATAAAACAATCTTTTTGTGATCAATGTTTTTACATGAACTTTCTGTATCACAATATTTTTGGTTTTGAAATTGTGCCAGAGAACGATTGGGGGAACTCTTAGTCTCGTCAATAAGTGGTTGGAACCAGCTTCCAAGAAAGCTCACAAGATGTGGTTTGCTACACGCTAGCGCTCAGTCACCAGATGGCCAAGTTCTAGAAGAAAACCTCTGTGAACTTGGAGGCTAGCGAGGAAGTTATGAAGCAGTGGTAGGGCCAGATGGCTACCCCAATGGAATTTCAACCTGGGCAGAAAGTGTGGGTAATGGAGCTTGTGGAACCTAGGGCCCTTCAAGAATGATAGTACTGGACCTTATGGGGAAGTTGAGAGGAAGGGGGAGGCCAACTACCTGGTAGATCTCAAGACCCCCAGATACCCCTAAAGAGTGTCAGCCTCTCCCCTACATTGACCCTAGAACAGCAGAGGGACTTTTGCCAGTTAGTAGGACAATTAGCCTCTTGGTTTTCCCTCATTTCATGGCTAATACATTTGTGCACCCATGATACTGACACTGGAAACAGCCCCCCTGTCAAAGACAAAATAGACAGCCTGTCTGACAAAGTGAGAGCCAGGTCTCTAAGATGTTGAAACTAGGGGTGATTGAGCACTCCAGTAGCCCCTGGCCCAACCAGTGATGCTGTAACGAAATGCTGCACCATGGGGCACCGCTCCAGACCTCCTATTCTGCATTTGACTACCAAGTGCTCAACTAAGATTGAAGATCACCCCATCCCCAGAGTTGATAAACTCATTGACAGATTAGGGGCTGCCAAGTTCCTGAGTACTTTTGATTTAACTTCAGGGTATTGGCAAATTTCCCTAACTGAATGGGATATGGCAAGGTAAGCCTTTTTCACATCAGCGGGCCACTTTCGGTTTAAAGTGATAACCTTTGGGCTGAAAAATGCCCCTCCCACCTTTTAGAGGCTTTTTAACAAGGTCTTGGTTGGTATGGAGGTGTTCAGTGCTGCTTACTTGGATGACATACCTGTCTTGAGTAATAGCTTGTAGGACCACCTCTTTCACCCGCAGGAAATGCTTTAGGCCTAGCAACAGGCAGGTTTGGCTATCAAGGCCAGTAAGTGCCAGATAGGGCAGGGGTCCATGGTGTACTTGGGACAATTTGTGGGTGGGTGATATGGTGCAGACCCTCTAGGCCAAAATTGAAACTATTATAGCCTGGGAGCCCCCAAAAACCCAGTCTGAAGTGAGGGCCTTACAGGGCCCAGCAGGATACTACAGGAGGTTTGTCAAGGGATATGGCACCATTGTTCCCCTTTGTCTAAACTGACTTCTAAGAAGCAGCCCAAGAAGGAGGTGAGCCAGATATCCTTTTCTAAGGACCTCATAGTTCAAACAGATGCCTCAGAGCCTGGCATAGGGGCAGTTTTACCACAGCTTAATAAAGAGGGCCTAATAGCTTTCATGTCGAGGAGGTTACATCCCAGGGAACAGAAGTGGAGTGCTATAAAAAGAGAAGAATTTGCTGTGGTCTGAGTATTGAAGAAGGGCTTACTTCTGGGTTCAGACAGGCATCAGGCTCCTCAGGTGGCTAATGCAAATGAGGGCTGAAAATCCAAAGTTGTTGAGGCACTCCATCTTCCTACAGGTAAAGGACAGTGGAATATTGTCTTGTGTAAGATCACTCCAATGCTCATGGTCTATCCAGGTTCTTCTGCCTTAGCGATAACTCCCAGGAGGTTGGGTAGTTCTTCCCACTTTCAGCTGGGGGGCAGAAGGTAGACCTGTCATCCTCAGGGTGTTCTTCTCCCAAATGTTTTGCCTATTTACCTCCATTTTTGGTGATAAAATTCATTTTAGTTTACCTTAGTACTGCTAACCATTGTGAAAGTGCTCATACTCAGTCCCCTAAACATGTTTTTATTGGCTAACACCTGTTTGGTGTATTTAATTTACCTTTTAGTCACTTGTTGAGTGGTATATCATATACTCAGGGCTTGTAAATTAACTAATACCAGTGGGCCTGTAGCACTTGCTGTTCCACCCACTTAAAATATGTCTCGGGCCTGCCATTGCAGCCTGAATGCACTTTTAAATTGACAATTTGACTTGGCAATAAAGCCCCCTTGCCTGTGGTGAAGCCCTCTTTGGCTCACTTTCATCCTCCATTTAGTTTTACTTTTTATATTTTTTTGCAGATTTTGTCATAGTTCTGTTACTTCTACTTATTTAATTATTTTTTAAAAAAATTCGTTTTATTGTTTTGTGTTACAAACAAACCATACATGTTCATCAATGGCATCTACTAGAATACATCAAAGCATAACGTAGTGCAATATACTATACATTTCTACAACGCTTCAAGTCGCACAACAATAGGCAGTATGACACCAGATGGTACGCAAATAGTAAATAAGAGACACGGCCCACATTAGTTCATGTCAATGTATAATAGAATCAACAGGGGATTTTGAGTTCAGCGTCGTTGTTACATTGCTTAATTAATCTATTAGTAATGCAGCTCGTAGTCCCTCAGTCATCCCCATCACCCCAGGAATCTCTACCCAGCTCTGGTGCCATTCCGGCCTGAGGCATTACATAATGTGGCCTTCTCCCCTATGCCTCTGCCGAATTTTCTTGCGTGTGTGTCATCAAATATCCCTGCAGGGGGGCCCAAATGTCCTTGGGTCTCCAAGCTACAGGCAGCAACTCAGCATATGTTGAGAGCTGCTCTTGACAATACACCAAATCGTCTATCCAGTCTTTGAACTTGGGTGCCTGTCCCCTGTCCCACCGACATGCCACTCTTCGCTTCGCCATCAATAGTGCAAGGGCTACATATCTGTAGTGCACTGCTCGTATCGGTTTGGTGTATCCCAACAGAGCCAGTAATGTTGTCGGTTAAATGTGCGTGTCCGCCATTAGGCTCAAAGCGCTGAAAACCTAATTCCAGTAGTAATGTACTCCTGGGCATTCCCAGGCTAGGTGTAGGAAATCTGCTCCTGGGGCATGGCACCTGTCACATTTATTATTTTCCCTCAGCTTATACCTATGCATTCGTGCTGGAGTGTAGTACAACCTGTGTAAGAATTTGTAGTGAATTATGCGGAGTCTTCTACTGGCTGAAACCTGTTCTGTCTGCGCTGAGCAGTATTCCCATTGTTCTTCTGTCAGATCAAAGCTCAGCTCTGAACTCCAGGGCGTTCTAGCTAGTGCAGGTTGCTCCTCTTTCTGTGTGTGCAATGTACGATATATTAATGATAATAAGTGCTTAGCCTTCGTACATTGGAGGATGAGTTGCAGTGGGGCAAGGGCTGGGGGTTCGGCAGGAAAGTCCGGTGTTATGGAGTGAACCCCTTGTCTAAGTCGAATGTATAAGAAGACGTCAAGCGGCGTTTGCTGCAAGCACTGAAGGACATGCTCCATCTTCCGAAACTGACCCTCATGGTACATGTCACCCCAAGTTTTGATGTGTGTGCGCTCCTTAAATTTATGAAAGACTGCTTCCTGGAGAAGGGGCATCCTGGGATGATATATAAGTGGCAACAGTGGTGAATACAGCAGAGGGGCGTTTAACAGTTGTCCTGTGCGTATCCAGGCCGTTTTTGTGCATGTAACAGTGGTAGACAAGTTTCCCCCCTTCTGGTGGGCTCTTCATACAGCGCACCTTCCTGCGGAACCGGGTGTGCGAGCCAGTGCTCCGCCGCAACCTGTGGCATATATCTTGGTTGGTGCACCCAAATGTAGGCATAGTGGGCTTGAGCGCTAACATAGTATCATTCAAAACCGGGTACCCCAAAGCTCCCCTGCGAGTACGGTCTAATGAGCACACTCCACTGCAGCCTCGGGTGTTTGTCCCCCACACTAAGCGTATCAGTTCAGATTTGAGTGTTTTAAAGAAGAAGGTTCCTGGATAAAACGGTATGTTCAAAAATAAATAATGCAGCTGGGGTAAAATTACCATTTTAATGAGTGACGCACGTCCCACCATTGAGAGTGGGAGGGAGATCGATCGGGTAACGTTATCTGCAATGTGCGTTATTGCTGTGCCATAATTAAGGTGCATTAATTCATCTCTGTCCCTGGTAACTCGAACGCCTAAATATCTCAGCTCGTCCTCATACCATGCCAAAGGATAGTCCACCGGAAAGCGGGTTACTGCTGCCGTTAGAGGGAAAAATCAGGATTTACCCCAGTTAATTTGGATCCCAGAGAGTCTCCCAAAGACCACGAACTCCCAAAGAATTGGGTTAAGATTATATTGCGGATCACGAATATATAGATTAATATCGTCCGCATCTAAGGATATCAGTATCTGCCTCATGTTACACCACAATGCCTTATCCTTGTGGTGCTGACGCAGTTTTGCCGCCAGCAGCTCAACTGCGAGCACAAAAGTAACGGGGAGAGTGGGCATTCCTGTCGGGTGCCTCTCGTGATCGAGAAGGCATGAGAAGTTCACCCGTTGATAAGCACTTTGGCGACTGAGGAGTGATATAAAAGCTGTATTCAGGAGAGGAAGAGAGGTGGAAAGCCCATTCGCAACATTACCCCAAATATGTAATCCCATTCGAGAGAGTCAAAAGCCTTTGTGGCATCTAAGAAGATTGCAGCTAAAGGTAAATCTGGGAAAACATTGGTTAATATAGTAAAAAGAGTTCGTAGGTTGTGGAATGTTGCTCTGCCGGGCACAAAGCCAGACTGGTTGGGGGGTATTACATTTTCCACCAGCAGACTAAGCCAGGTGGCTATGAGCTTGGCTGGAATTTTAACATCACAATTGAGAAATGATAATGGTCTGTAGGACTCACAGTGCAGGGGTGACTTCCCTGGTTTCCTCCTACCTCCTCTCATCGCTGGGCACTTTGTCACGGGAAAACTCTGTTCCTGACCGCTGTGTGCCGCCCCTGCTCGCCGGACCCGCTTCGCGGGTCCCGCTTCGCGGAGACACAGCGGCTGCCACTCTACAAGGGGCTTGACTTCACCGGCAGGGCTGCGAGGGTAGAGCGGAGGACTCCATAGACCAGGAGTCCCCGCGCGCCCGTTACCAGCTGGGCTCCTCTCCCTGCCGGCCCCGCCCCCAACGCCGGGAAAACAGAAAAGGCAGCAGAGCCTTCCTTCCTTGGATTCCTCCTACCTCCTCTCATCGCTGGGCACTTTGTCACGGGAAAACGCTGTTCCTGACCGCTGTGTGCCGCCCCTGCTCGCCGGACCCGCTTCGCGGGTCCCGCTTCGCGGGTCCCGCTTCGCGGAGACACAGCGGCTGCCACTCTACAAGGGGCTTGACTTCACCGGCAGGGCTGCGAGGGTAGAGCGGAGGACTCCATAGACCAGGAGTCCCCGCGCGCCCGTTACCAGCTGGGCTCCTCTCCCTGCCGGCCCCGCCCCCAATGCCGGGAAAACAGAAAAGGCAGCAGAGCCTTCCTTGGATTCCTCCTACCTCCTCTCATCGCTGGGCACTTTGTCACGGGAAAACGCTGTTCCTGACCGCTGTGTGCCGCCCCTGCTCGCCGGACCCGCTTCGCGGGTCCCGCTTCGCGGAGACACAGCGGCTGCCACTCTACAAGGGGCTTGAATTCACCGGCAGGGCTGCGAGGGTAGAGCGGAGGACTCCATAGACCAGGAGTCCCCGCGCGCCCGTTACCAGCTGGGCTCCTCTCCCTGCCGGCCCCGCCCCCAACGCCGGGAAAACAGAAAAGGCAGCAGAGCCTTCCTTCCTTGGATTCCTCCTACCTCCTCTCATCGCTGGGCACTTTGTCACAGGAAAACGCTGTTCCTGACCGCTGTGTGCCGCCCCTGCTCGCCGGACCCGCTTCGTGGGTCCCGCTTCGCGGAGACACAGCGGCTGCCACTCTACAAGGGGCTTGACTTCACCGGCAGGGCTGCGAGGGTAGAGCGGAGGACTCCATAGACCAGGAGTCCCCGCGCGCCCGTTACCAGCTGGGCTCCTCTCCCTGCCGGCCCCGCCCCCAACGCCGGGAAAACAGAAAAGGCAGCAGAGCCTTCCTTCCTTGGATTCCTCCTACCTCCTCTAATCGCTGGGCACTTTGTCACGGGAAAACGCTGTTCCTGACCGCTGTGTGCCGCCCCTGCTCGCCGGACCCGCTTCGCGGGTCCCGCTTCGCGGAGACACAGCGGCTGCCACTCTACAAGGGGCTTGACTTCACCGGCAGGGCTGCGAGGGTAGAGCGGAGGACTCCATAGACCAGGAGTCCCCGTGCGCCCGTTACCAGCTGAGCTCCTCTCCCTGCCGGCCCCGCCCCCTCGGGGTAATCAGCCATCCTATAAAGCAAAGGTAACAACCCCGCTGCGCGGGAGCGCGCGGGAGGTCGCCGGGAGAAACCCGGGACAAGGGCGGGACCGTTTGAGGCCGTTCGAGGACTAAGAGGACTGGCCTGGCCCACCCCCCTTGGTTCCTTCCACGGTTATCGTGCCTGGACTTTGAGTCTAGTGAGTACCATACAGACACCGTAACTGTCACACATTATGTGTACTCGGGGGAGTCGCAGTAAGACTGCGCTGGGTTTAACCAAGCCAAAAGGCACCTTGGACGATTTCCTTGTAAAAACAAATTTGGCAATAGATGCCGAAATCACAAAAATGCAGAAGAGGGTTTCAATCGAGTTAGATGCTGCACGCAGGCTCTCCCAAACATTTGCTAACTCTAAAAAATCTTCCCTGGGAAATATTGCGTCTGCTGCATCTCCCCAACAGGTAATTGCAAACAAAACAGGTGATGGACCGAATGTGGATCAATGTCACACATTCACCCCAGTCAAAAGATCTGGGCCCAAATCCATCTTTTTTTGCACTCCACACCACCCTGGGTTAGACAATGGCGATATGCAAATCAGCTCTGACCCTGTGCCCCATGGGAACAGTCCAGTCCGAACTACAAAAGCCATGTCCTTCCCAGAACGGAATCAAGCATCCGAGGACCGGACCGGTTTCGAGGTAACACCTCTCATCAGCCCGGCTAGCTTGACTCCAGTGGTGTGGAGTGCCTGGGACCCACGTCTGAGCATCCCCAGCGCACTTATGGCGGTAATTGCAAACAAAACAGGTGATGGACCGAATGTGGATCAATGTCACACATTCACCCCAGTCAAAAAATCTGGGCCCAAATCCATCGTTTTTTTGCACTCCACACCACCCTGGGTTAGACAATGGCGATATGCAAATCAGCTCTGACCCTGTGCCCCATGGGAACAGTCCAGTCCGAACTACAAAAGCCATGTCCTTCCCAGAACGGAATCAAGCATCCGAGACAGGTGGCACATCCCCCTCCTTTGTTGATTCTCGCCGACGTTCATCACTCCCCCCCCTTCTTCCTCTCCACCACCATTAGACACTTCATTCATCTTCTCCCCCATGACCGTCCAACCTAGTGAGGGTGACCCACCTACCGAGCAGGGAAATTCTACCACCTTGCCGGTTATAACTGCCCCCTCCTTCTCTGTAGCAAAAAGTACAAACCCAGGTCGCCAAGCTTTGAAGAAGAAAAACAATGCAAAATCTGCCTATGCCCGTAAGAAAGCCAAAGTTGCAAGGCAGCAGTTTTTCAACCATAGAAGAACTCTACCCAACGCAGGGGATCCTAAACAAACACCACCCCCAGCTATCCACCTAATAGGGGGTGATAGCAACCTCACTACTGCCCCCGCGGTAGAGAATCCTATTATCCTTGTAGATAACCCAACACTGGGAGGGCCAAACGAGACAGGGAGGGACAAGGATAAAGCGGGTGATGATGAAGACTTTATCCAGACAGTCTGGGTCACTTTAAAACAACTATTGACACCTTTCGAACTCAGACTGTCACGTATTGAGAATCACCTACTTGAAATGGATAAAACGTTAGTATCCCTGGCCACGCTTAGCCTAAAACAGCTGGAAGCAACACATCCCCATATTAATGAGAGTCCACCTCTGGCTAGAAATGTTGGTATCCAATCTGCTCCAGCCACAAACACTGGCACTAAAGCAGCTACAGCGCCTAAGGAGGTTCCCCCCGCCCCCTTGATTTTGCCTGCACCCTTACCCCCTTCGTTATCCAAACCTACTCCGATTCCCAAACCTAGGACACTCGTAAATGTCACTGCCAACCCTCCAAAAATAGAGGAAAAACCCCCTAAAAAACATCTCCAGCCCAAACCTTCTTCTAGATCCGACCAGAAGGCGAATAACCCTATCACTCCTCTCTTAGAGCGCACACCAAATTTATACCCGAATCACCAGAACTTTCGCGGAGGCTATATTGATCTTCCCCCTGAGGCTGGGCCCTACGTGGTTATCTTGGCAGGGGTACCTCCGCTTGCCCCTGACATTGTTGAAACCCAGTGGTCCTTAAAAAACAAAGTGATCCACTGGTTAAATACCAATAGGCAGATCCCTCATACCAACAGGAGTAGGGTAATAATGGTCAGGAGAGTCCCTTGGGTGGGCCGTACCTACAAATCGATACCAGGAGACTGTATCGTGGTGTCATTTGCAGACCCTCATACAGCCCACCTCATCACCACATGGGACCCATACGTGACCGAACAAACCATTGTCACCAAACCCCTTACCTTTTTCTACCCTCCAAAACAGCTAGCAGAGCATCCTGGGGCTTGGACCACAGTCCACAACCATAGATGGAAGGGTCAGGGGCAGGGATGGCAACCCATCAATAATTGGTGGGAAGGTGCATCCACCACGAATAGGTTTGGATGCTTAGATCAGGTGGATTGACTGGGAACAGTCGATCAATCACCCCGATCAAGTGATCAAAACCACGCAATGATTGCCAGTAATAGCAATACATCGCCACCCATTTTTAAGAACTCGACCCATTTGATGGTGGTTCCACCCTCCCCTGCCCAGCACCCGCTCCCTGTGCGAGCCATACAACACCTAGACAGGGTACATTTCCAAGACCAGGTAGACGCAATAGAGAGTGAGGGCCATACACATTAGGTAGATAGCGAACTGAAACACTCATTATTATCCTGGAATGTAGCAGGACTGGGCAATAAGATCAAGCATACACCCTGGTTGGAGACCGTCCAGAAGCATGGCATACTTTGCCTGCAAGAAACTTGGCTTGCAGAGGAAAGGCACATCATGGGGTATCGAACATTCCATTCACCCGCTGCTCCCTCCACTCAGGGCCGCAATAAAGGGGGTCTGTGTATATACGTCTCGAATGTGGGGGATATAAAGGTGTATAATTTCCACTCTGACCAATATTTTCAAATCCTTTCTTTTAAATGGGGCACCACACAAAAGGTCATACTGGTGAACTTTTATAACAATATGCCACTAAATGAAATGGAACTCATTTTAAATAAAATGTCAAACCACATCCATAAAGTGAGGGATCAAAACATGGGAGACCATACAGTTTTTTGGGTGGGAGACTTTAATTGTGCCGTCTGCCCACTTTCTGAGTTAGGTTTGTGCGGCCTTGCAGATCGTGAGGAGGACGGCCCTTTTCACTTCTCACACACCAAGCTGGGGTCTCTCCTTAACAGTATTATGTTTACTTTTGACCTCACCTTCATTAATCAGGCATGCTCTCCCCCAGTTCCCTTTGCCCCAACATATAATGGAAGAGGCTGTGAAACCACAATTGACTTTGCACTGATATCCCCCACCACACCCAACTTTATAACCTTTTGGGAGATAGGGGATGACCCAATGAGTGACCATTACCCTATTACCTTTGGGGTTAGGCTCCCAGTTGAGAAAGCAAAGGAATCTAGCGGTCCACTGTATCCATTGGAGGTCACCTTAACAAAGATAAACGGCTATGTGGTTAAGTGGGAGAAATTGAACCCCACAATCTTCTTCCACAATTTAATATCATCTTGCTTTGCAGACATATCTGTCTGCTTAGAAGAAGATGTTGAACCTAAGGCGATTATGGCAGCTTTCGCCAATATTCAGGAGTACATAAAAGGCGTTCTAACTAAGAGCCACAAAAAGAAGGGGAAACGTGCATCCGGGTGGTTTGATTCTAGGTGCACAGCTGCCTTAAAGAACTTGAAGAAAGTTTTAAACGCCATCCCGAAAAACAGGGCCCAAATCTCTAAGGCTAGACGAGAGTATAAGAGAGAAATTAACCTCCGGAAAGCAACCATGAAAAAGGAGGCCTGGGAAGCACTGGGAGAAGCTGCCAGGAATAAGGACACTAACCTTTTCTGGAAAGTGATAAGATCAGTATACAATACAAAAGATACTGACAATTGTATAGATGTAGCAATCACAGCAGAGCTCTGGGTAGAACACTATGGGAAACTCTACACCAACAGACAGGGGAACAACATGAATCAACAAAAGGCACTTTCACCCTTGAACAAATTCACGCAAGATTATCAGTCAAGCGATCCCCCAGTTTCCCCGTATCCAATCGACTTGGTCTTTACCACCCTAGAAGTTGAAAATGCAATCAGGGAAAGCCCTTCAGGGAAAGCTCCTGGTCCGGACCACACACCAGTGGATGCCTATAAAACAAACCTGGAATTTTGGGCTCCGCTCTTAAGGAATGTTTTGAATATGGGAAACAAATGCGGCTTAATTAAGACCTGGTCAGATGCTATTGTGGTCCCCATCTTTAAAAAGGGAAACAGGGACGATCCGGCTTGCTACCGTCCCATATCTTTACTAGACGGCCTCATGAAAATTGCAGGAAGGATCGTCCTAAAGAGGATTCAGCACTGGGAGACAGAAAATAAGGTTATTTCGGAACTCCAATATGGCTTCCGAAAGGGACTGGGTACCCAGGAGCAATGTTTAAACCTGTCCTTATTGATGTCCAAATATACTGAGGCCAAAAAAGGGGATCTGTTTGTTACATTTGTTGACCTTAGCTCAGCATTTGATTGTGTGGATCATCTGCAGCTCTGGTCAACATTGGAGCTCATTGGGGTGGATCCTACCATAGTGGTATTTATCAAAGAACTGTATAGAGATGCTGGTGCCAGAGTGAGGTTCGGGACCCAGGGGCAATGTACACAGAAATTTCCCATAAATAGAGGGGTTAGGCAAGGTTGTATACTCGCGCCCCTTCTATTTAGCTTTTACATCAACTCTGTTGTAGACCATCTAACAAATCTCCAGAATGACTATCCAGCTGTCAATGGTAGGCCTGTACCCATCCTATTATACGCCGATGACGCGGCTATTATGTCTAGGACTAGGGTAGGGTTGCAGAGAGTGGTAAGAGAATTCTCATCCTACATGGGGAAAAGAAATTTGAAAGTGAACACCTCAAAAACTTTCTCCATGCTGTGCACCCAAAAGAGTAAAAGGCCACAATGTTCGATATACCTTGACGAGCAAAGAATCGACACCACAGACACTTTTTGTTATCTGGGTGTTGTCTTTGAGAGAAAAGGAGCCTGGAAACATGCAGTATCGGCTAGGAGGCTTGCCTTTACCCGTGCTATTGGGGCCCTGAGAACTTTTGCAGCGAAAATTGGGGGCAAACCGACTGCTGAGATGATACAGATTTACCAAGCAAAGTGTGTAGCGACAGTCACTTATGGAGCAGGCTTATGGGGCTTTGAAGATGTGTCCTCACTCCAAATTTGTGAGAATCTTTTTATTCGTTACTTATTGGGTGTGAGCAAATCTGCTTCAACTTTTATCACTCACATTGAGACTGGCCTCAAATACCTTAGCGACTCCATAAAGCTGTCACCGTGTTTGCTTTGGCACAAAATTTGGACTACCAGGGAATGCCAACTTAACAGAGAACTCATTACGGATTGCATGAACTTGGATGCCGCATCCAAAATAAAATGGATGCGACATGTCCGGTTGATGTTCGCCAAGATTGGTTGTCCTGAATACTATGATGACCCAGAGTCCCTAGAAAATCTGTCTAGGTCGTCCCTCAAAAAACTTTTAATTACACACCTGGAAGGTGTTAGATGGGATGCAGAGAAACTCAAAAATACCACCTTGAGCTACCAAAGAATCACTCCCATCGAAGGTTTGCAATTGTACCTCAGGACCGAAACTGCACCTTATCCTCGTATGCTTCTCACCAGGCTGCGCCTAGGCACCTTTTTCCGTATGGTCACTCTCCCAAAACAAAATGATTGGACTTCCCTGAACCTAATTTGGCCATGCGATGATCACTCATCACAAAGTAACATTCATATTATGTTCTTTTGCAATCTGTATTCTGCCTCAAGGAAATTGTATCTATTACCTCTTCTAAAATACTGGGGCATAAGAACATGCAAAGACGCTTACTGTAAATTACTTTTGTTAGATGAGGTGTATGTCATCTTTGTCGTTTCTCGTTTTTTAATGTCAGTGATGAAATATAGAAATTCTATGATGTAACCCTTACATGTTTAAACTTTTTCACACGTTTTTACATGAGGTCGATTGCCGTAATTTCATCATTGACTTTTTATCATTTGGAAAACTGTTTTACAGAGTCTCATAAAAATTTCGTTGGGGATAACTTTTTAAATTTGCTGTATAAAATGTACTTGTATGCTTTTATGATTTTACCAAACAAATCGAATAAAGCTAATTTTGAATTTGAATTTTTGAATTTGACTTCCCTGGTTTTGAAAGCAAAACTATGAGGGCCTCTCTCATGGAAGGGGGGAGGCACCCTGTATCCAAAGCATCCTCGTATACTTCCCTCTAAATGGAAGCCATTTGATCAATATAGGTTTTGTAGAACTCTACAGGGATGCCATCTGTGCCAGTGGCCTTCCCAGATTGCATGTGCATAATTGCATCTCGGACCTTATCCAGTTCAAATGGGGCACACAAAAACGTCCTCTGCACGTCACTGAGCCATCCCAACAAGACATTCCCCAGGTACTGCTCCAAGACTAGCTTGTCTGCCCTGTGCATGGTGTATAGCCAAGCGTAATGCGCAGTAAATGCATTGAGTATGTTTGTAGTGTCCCTGTACACCACTCCTCCCACATCTTCAAGTTCCAGCACGTAGTTGGAGTAGCGTGGTTTCCTAATTGTGTCAGCTAGTGCCTTACCCGGCCTCTCTCCCTCCCCATAACACCTAGCCACCCAATGTTTCCCCCTAAAGTGCGTTTACCACTTTGCCGAGTCCATGTACTCTGTAAGCGTTTTCCTAAACTTGAGTTGTGTGGGACCATCCGATGTGTAGCCAGCTTTGCTTCCAATGTCTTGAGGTCTGCTTCCAGGTTGCGCAACGTGTTCATTATGCCTTTAAGCACCCCAGCACCCTCAGCGATGCAAAATCCCCTAATCGTAACTTTGAAGGCTTCCCAAATGGTTTCAATATTATCAACTGAGTCTTTATTCCGCCCAAAGAAATCGCTCACTTCTTCCTTAAGCTCCTCCTGAAAAATTGTATCTAGTAGGAAGGGGGCATGTAGCCTCCAAGTGTTGCGTGGTGAGCCGTAATCCGCCGAAGTTAGCGTGAGCCTGACTGGTGCGTGGTCTGAATACGTATGGGCCAGATGCTGCATCTGGGAAATGGCGGGGCCTAACCCTCGGGACACAAAGAGATAATCTAATCGAGCCCGTGATGCTGCCTGTGCTGTGTAGTGTGTTCCCTCCAACTTGTGGGGGTGTGCATGTCTCCAGGCATCTACCAAGCTGTAGGCCACTATTGTACTCTGTAAAGCCGCTCGCGCCTTTGTATAGTGATGAGCTGCTGGGCGAGATCTATTAACGTTGGGGCTAATTGTAAAATTAAAATTAGGGTTGGGCGTTGTTTGCGAAGTCGTGCTACACGTAGCAACTCGAAGTGCACTTTGCACTACGCGAGCTACGCGTAGCACTACGCGGAATGCATAGTAGCATGTTCGCACTGTGCAAGATGTTGTTTTCAATGACTGCACAGTGCGGACAAGCATCCGGACCTGTGCAATTATTGAAAACGGCATCTTGCGAGCTGCACTTTTCTGCCACTCGTGTAGATTTTTACTCAAGCTGCAGATTTCTCAACGCGGACTGGTAGTTTCTCATCGCCAGCGGTAGCGAGCATGTGCGACCACTCGCAATGAGAAACATGATCTCCCCACGTTGAGAATCTCGCCGGGAGGTTTATTTTCCATGCTCGCGATCGGCAACTTGATGTTGCTGATCTCCAACAAGGAAAAATTCTTGTGAGGATGTCATTCTGCTTGCTCGCGGTCCCCAACTTAATGTTGAGGACTGCGAGCAAGCAAAAAATGACCGCTGCACTACGCTATGCTATGCATGTTTGCACTGTGCTACGTGCAGTTCGCATAGTGCGAATTTGCACAAACGTCACAAACTACGAGAGCGTAGCGTAGTGCTTTGCCCAGGGTTAATTAAAATCCCCTCCCCATGTGATGTGGTTAGAGCCTATGTCGAAAATTTTTGCCCACAGCTCGGTGAAAAAAAATGGATCGTCCACATTAGGACCATAACAACAAGCCAATGTGACGGAGTCAGAGCCTAATCGGCCCCATGCCAAGCAATATCTGCCCTGTGTGTCCCATGTAGCCCCGGCTAGGTGAAAAGGCGTGCGCTTTTTAACTATTATGGCCGTACCCTTTGCTTATGTGGAATAATAGGAGAAGATTCTGTGTTTAGCCCACCTATTGGCAAATACGTTGGTTCCCTGAGGGCCGAGATGTGTCTCCTGCAGAATGGCGATGTACTCCAGATGTCTGTCAGAATAGGCTAATATGTGACGTTTTTTGCGTGGATCTCCTAATCCCCTAACATTCCACGTGAGGATGATCAATTTTTCGTGCCTTGTGTCAGCCATTGACTCGTGCGGTTGCTAGTTGCTTGACCCCCCCGAGATAAAGGCAGGTCAGTCCATAATCAAATGTATTGCGTGACTGTCTACACTGTGTTCGCAGCTCAGTTCCTATGCCGCCCATTGTCTGTGCCAGATCGATACAAAAAACATGCAGTGCCATGACGACCATGCATAACTTCAAACAGCCCTCCTCTGATCCCTCCCCCACCCACTGAAGCAGCCCCAACTTGCCAGAATCCGAAATCCACCCCACCCCACCCCCCCTTCCGGCTCTCCCGAAAAACAAAAAAACAAGGATGAAAATACCAACTTTGTACTGCACGCTCCATGCATCAAACAAGAAAGGGGGAATGCCCATTGGGGGTGTTTCTAGGAGGCTGCAAGGTTTCACCCCATTCCAGAGCCCACCATGGATGGCGGAGGGTCAGACTCTAAAGAACCGAGGGTGCCCAGCGTGTGCAGGGGATAGCTTAGAGCGGTCCAACAGCCATATAAACGGCAGGATATATGTCTTCAGTCATATTGTCCAGCACTTCCATGCAGCTCAGGTCATTACTCGGTTCTGTGCATTGCAACATGTTATGGTCCATCAATTACTGTGAATCATTTTCTTCGACATCCATGGAGGATGATATATTGCGATGGCGGTAAGGAGTAGGTAGTTTGATTAGTGCATTTCAGATGTTGAAAAAATTCTTCCACTTGTTGCGGCTTGGTGAAGAATTGCTGCTTACCCTGATGTGTTATACGGAGGCGGCAGGATAAAGCAGCACGTAATCTATTTGGGCAGCTCTCAATTTGGTCTTAATCTCTGTGAACTTGCGCCATTCCTACTGGACTACTGGTGTAAAATCCGGGTAAATGGAGAAAGTGTTTGCATCAAAGATCAGCTGCTGCTTGCTACAAGCCACGCGGAGCGCGACATCGTGATCCATGTAATTCAAGAGTATTGCTATTAGTGGTCTTGGTGTGTTTCTAGGAGCCGGGCGCGGGCCCACCGTGGGATGCGCGCGTTCTACGATAAACTGGTTGGAGAAGGCCTCCACTTCCACTGAAGACAATAATAGTTTTTCCACGTATTGCTCCATTCGTCCTCTGTTTGTTGCCTCCGGAATGCCTTGGATGTGAATGTTATTTCGTCGACTTCTCGCCTCCAAATCCTCATTCTTCGCAGCTACCATCTGCAGTAGTCTGTCCATGCGGGCAGCTTGCGCAGTGACCCGGGCCGTCGCATTCTCAGTCTCCAATATGCGTCTTTCCATTTTCATTATGCAGTCCTCATGTCCTTCCAATTTGTGCGCAATGGCGTCCATGTGTGAAGACATCCTGTCCACCTTGTCCACTGTAGTAGTAAATCCCTGCCGCACCTCCTGCAGGATACTTTGCAGATTTGTGTTCTGTGCGATCGAGCTGCCCTGCGCCATCTCCCCGCCGTCCGAAACGCGGTCCTCTTGTAGGCCAAGAGTGCCACGCTTCGCGGTCTCAAAATTCAATTTGAGTTGCCGGGTATCCGGTTTGTCCCATGTTGTGTCGTGTGTGAGGTCTGCACCCTCGTCTCCGGAAAACACAATTTTCAAGCCACCAGGATCCAAGGAATGAGCTGTGGCCAGTTGTGTAAGACTCTTTTCCACAGTATCAGCAGTTGATCAGATATAACCTTGGCCCTGTATTTCACTCTCTCATTATGTGGCAGTGGCCTCGCTTGGTCACCAGTGCCTAAGTCACAGGATAGTCAAAAAGTGCGTGCTGCCCCTCACATTCCACACTCCTGGGGTCACAGGGATTGATGCTCTTTCAACGTTTCAAATTACAAAAAACAATTTGATGGACAGAATGTAGATCAATGTCTTACATTCACCCCAGTACAAGGATCTGGGCATAAATCCATCGTTTTTTGCACTCCACACCACCCATGGTCAGATAATGGCTTTATGCAAATCAGCTCTGACCCTGTGCCCCATGGGAACAGTCCAGTCCGAACTACAACAGCCATATCTTTCCCAGACCGGAATCAAGCATCCGAGGACCGGACCGGTTTCGAGGTAACACCTCTCATCAGCCCGGCTAGCTTGACTCCAGTGGTGTGGAGGCTCTGGGACCCACGTCTGGGCTACCCCAGTACACTCAGGGAGAAAATTACAAAAAACAATTTGATGGACAGAATGTGGATCAATGTCTTACATTCACCCCAGTACAAGGATCTGGGCATAAATCCATCGTTTTTTGCACTCCACACCACCCTGGGTCAGATAATGGCTTTATGCAAATCAGCTCTGACCCTGTGCCCCATGGGAACAGTCCAGTCCGAACTACAACAGCCATATCTTTCCCAGACCGGAATCAAGCATCCGAGGACCGGACCGGTTTCGAGGTAACACCTCTCATCAGCCCGGCTAGCTTGACTCCAGTGGTGTGGAGGCTCTGGGACCCACGTCTGGGCTACCCCAGTACACTCAGGGAGAAAATTACAAAAAACAATTTGATGGACAGAATGTAGATCAATGTCTTACATTCACCCCAGTACAAGGATCTGGGCATAAATCCATTGTTTTTTGCACTCCACACCACCCTGGGTCAGATAATGGCTTTATGCAAATCAGCTCTGACCCTGTGCCCCATGGGAACAGTCCAGTCCGAACTACAACAGCCATATCTTTCCCAGACCGGAATCAAGCATCCGAGGACCGGACCGGTTTCGAGGTAACACCTCTCATCAGCCCGGCTAGCTTGACTCCAGTGGTGTGGAGGCTCTGGGACCCACGTCTGGGCTACCCCAGTACACTCAGGGAGAAAATTACAAAAAACAATTTGATGGACAGAATGTAGATCAATGTCTTACATTCACCCCAGTACAAGGATCTGGGCATAAATCCATCGTTTTTTGCACTCCACACCACCCTGGGTCAGATAATGGCTTTATGCAAATCAGCTCTGACCCTGTGCCCCATGGGAACAGTCCAGTCCGAACTACAACAGCCATATCTTTCCCAGACCGGAATCAAGCATCCGAGGACCGGACCGGTTTCGAGGTAACACCTCTCATCAGCCCGGCTAGCTTGACTCCAGTGGTATGGAGGCTCTGGGACCCACGTCTGGGCTACCCCAGTACACTCAGGGAGAAAATTACAAAAAACAATTTGATGGACAGAATGTAGATCAATGTCTTACATTCACCCCAGTACAAGGATCTGGGCATAAATCCATCGTTTTTTGCACTCCACACCACCCTGGGTCAGATAATGGCTTTATGCAAATCAGCTCTGACCCTGTGCCCCATGGGAACAGTCCAGTCCGAACTACAACAGCCATATCTTTCCCAGACCGGAATCAAGCATCCGAGGACCGGACCGGTTTCGAGGTAACACCTCTCATCAGCCCGGCTAGCTTGACTCCAGTGGTGTGGAGGCTCTGGGACCCACGTCTGGGCTACCCCAGTACACTCAGGGAGAAAATTACAAAAAACAATTTGATGGACAGAATGTAGATCAATGTCTTACATTCACCCCAGTACAAGGATCTGGGCAGAAATCCATCGTTTTTTGCACTCCACACCACCCTGGGTCAGATAATGGCTTTATGCAAATCAGCTCTGACCCTGTGCCCCATGGGAACAGTCCAGTCCGAACTACAACAGCCATATCTTTCCCAGACCGGAATCAAGCATCCGAGGACCGGACCGGTTTCGAGGTAACACCTCTCATCAGCCCGGCTAGCTTGACTCCAGTGGTGTGGAGGCTCTGGGACCCACGTCTGGGCTACCCCAGTACACTCAGGGAGAAAATTACAAAAAACAATTTGATGGACAGAATGTAGATCAATGTCTTACATTCACCCCAGTACAAGGATCTGGGCATAAATCCATCGTTTTTTGCACTCCACACCACCCTGGGTCAGATAATGGCTTTATGCAAATCAGCTCTGACCCTGTGCCCCATGGGAACAGTCCAGTCCGAACTACAACAGCCATATCTTTCCCAGACCGGAATCAAGCATCCGAGGACCGGACCGGTTTCGAGGTAACACCTCTCATCAGCCCGGCTAGCTTGACTCCAGTGGTTTGGAGGCTCTGGGACCCACGTCTGGGCTACCCCAGTACACTCAGGGAGAAAATTACAAAAAACAATTTGATGGACAGAATGTAGATCAATGTCTTACATTCACCCCAGTACAAGGATCTGGGCATAAATCCATCGTTTTTTGCACTCCACACCACCCTGGGTCAGATAATGGCTTTATGCAAATCAGCTCTGACCCTGTGCCCCATGGGAACAGTCCAGTCCGAACTACAACAGCCATATCTTTCCCAGACCGGAATCAAGCATCCGAGGGCCGGACCGGTTTCGAGGTAACACCTCTCATCAGCCCGGCTAGCTTGACTCCAGTGGTGCGGAGGCTCTGGGACCCACGTCTGGGCTACCCCAGTACACTCAGGGAGAAAATTACAAAAAACAATTTGATGGACAGAATGTAGATCAATGTCTTACATTCACCCCAGTACAAAGTGCAAAAAAAACGATGGATTTAGCCCCAGATCTTTTGACTGGGGGAATGTGTGACATTGATCCACATTCGGTCCATCACTTGTTGTTTTTGCAATTGCCGCCCTAAGTGCGCTGGGGATGCCCAGACGTGGGTCCCAGGCACTCCACACCACTTGGAGTCAAGCTAGCCGGGCTGATGAGAGGTGTTACCTCGAAACCGGTCCGGTCCTCGGATGCTTGATACCGTTCTGGGAAGGACATGGCTTTTGTAGTTCGGACTGGACTGTTCCCATGGGGCAACAGGGTCAGAGCTGATTTGCATATCGCCATTGTCTAACCCAGGGTGGTGTGGAGTGCAAAAAAACGATGGATTTAGGCCCAGATCTTTTGACTGGGGGAATGTGTGACATTGATCCACATTCGGTCCATCACTTGTTGTTTTTGCAATTGCCGCCCTAAGTGCGCTGGGGATGCCCAGACGTGGGTCCCAGGCACTCCACACCACTTGGAGTCAAGCTAGCCGGGCTGATGAGAGGTGTTACCTCGAAACCGGTCCGGTCCGCAGATGCTTGATACCGTTCTGGGAAGGACATGGCTTTTGTAGTTCGGACTGGACTGTTCCCATGGGGCAACAGGGTCAGAGCTGATTTGCATATTGCCATTGTCTAACCCAGGGTGGTGTGGAGTGCAAAAAAACGATGGATTTAGGCCCAGATCTTTTGACTGGGGGAATGTGTGACATTGATCCACATTCGGTCCATCACTTGTTGTTTTTGCAATTGCCGCCCTAAGTGCGCTGGGGATGCCCAGACGTGGGTCCCAGGCACTCCACACCACTTGGAGTCAAGCTAGCCGGGCTGATGAGAGGTGTTACCTCGAAACCGGTCCGGTCCTCGGATGCTTGATACCGTTCTGGGAAGGACATGGCTTTTGTAGTTCGGACTGGACTGTTCCCATGGGGCAACAGGGTCAGAGCTGATTTGCATATCGCCATTGTCTAACCCAGGGTGGTGTGGAGTGCAAAAAAACGATGGATTTAGGCCCAGATCTTTTGACTGGGGGAATGTGTGACATTGATCCACATTCGGTCCATCACTTGTTGTTTTTGCAATTGCCGCCCTAAGTGCGCTGGGGATGCCCAGACGTGGGTCCCAGGCACTCCACACCACTTGGAGTCAAGCTAGCCGGGCTGATGAGAGGTGTTACCTCGAAACCGGTCCGGTCCTCGGATGCTTGATACCGTTCTGGGAAGGACATGGCTTTTGTAGTTCGGACTGGACTGTTCCCATGGGGCAACAGGGTCAGAGCTGATTTGCATATCGCCATTGTCTAACCCAGGGTGGTGTGGAGTGCAAAAAAACGATGGATTTAGGCCCAGATCTTTTGACTGGGGGAATGTGTGACATTGATCCACATTCGGTCCATCACTTGTTGTTTTTGCAATTGCCTTTCAACGTTTCAAGCACTCAACGATACAAGATATGAAGGGTGGTGGCAGCCGCTCGCTCACCAATGCGCCAGTTCCCAGCACTCCTTCCAGCTATGCTCTGCCCGAAGGTGGGGCAGACCCCCACAGGGACCCAAGGTGCTGTCGAGAAGCGCAGATTCACAGCACCGCTGCTCTCTAATGTGTGCCACTAGCGCGGCTGCAACAGTTTAATGACCAGCAGTCCTTTCACCCAGGGCGCAGTTAGAACCTCGACTGTCAAGCCCAGGGGGGGAGTTATCACTTAAGAGGCACCACGCTCCGGGCACCTCCGCTGCACGCAGCAACCCGAGGCTGACTTGCCGCTCCTCTATTCCTCCCCCTCAGGTCCACCAATCAATGCAGGCGTTAATAGCGACCGGGGCAAGGCAGCCAAGCCACCATTTCCCTCCGCGGCTGCACCATTGATAGTAGCACAGCCCGCGAAGCACACCTCCTGGCAAGGGGGAGGGGGGAGGCAAAGACTGTGCCATACCCAGAGCCCCCGTTCAGGATCCCCACTCCCTTGGGTAGTCAGTCCTCATCCGCCATCACATCACTTACTGCACTAGCGCTGGAACGGGGTTACCGCTCACCCTCTTTGTTGCCAGCTCCTCCCCGAAAGTCATCTCAGGTATGCGATGAATGGTATATTGTCCTGTCTGTCCACACGCCGCAGACAGCAGTCGCGCTGACCAGTATAACGACCGCAAGCCAGCCGTACCTCTCGTGTAACGAGGCCTGGGTGACTTGTGGTCAGCAGCAGCCTTGCGTGGACTCACAGGCTGGCTCTGCAGTTCCGAACTGTCACCTCTCCCTCACGGTCAGATTTTCTCGGCGCCACAGCGGGAGCAAAAATGCTCCAAATCACGCAGAACTTTCACCGAGTCCTCTGCTATGTTATTACTTCAGTTTGGTGGTAGTTTGAGCCGTCCACATTTGCTCATAAGCAGGATAAATGAAGGATTAACATGCAGGGCTGCTGGAGCCTCACCTCAGTGCAGCCATCTTGCATGTGCGCCACCTAGCGCCCCTACTTATTTAATTTTCACTATATGATTCTAAGTAATGCTGTACATGCTACTGTTTTTAGAAAGCCTTTCCTGCAACATAATCTGAACTCTTTGGGGCCGATTCACAGAACTAACTTAAGACAAAATCCTAAACTTACTACTTTTGGTATTCACAGAAGTTAGGATTTTGTCTTAAGTGTGTCTTAAGACAAACTTAAGACAGACTTAAGACAGAATCCTAACTTAAGTCTGTCTTTTTTTTTTTTTTTAAAACCTTTATTGTGCAAGCAGAAGCGTACAAATGCGGGCCTACAACCAATCAGGCCGGCCACAACACATTACGAGCGCACAAAATCAGGATAGAAATTCTCCAGCAGTTCCTCAGCGTTCTGTGAACAATCAGTAAACATTAAAAGGCCCAGTATAACCGCTAGGAGCAGGATAAGAGAAGGTTAATTTTATAATATAGTAGGAAGTATAGCAGGAACAATTGCAACTATCAATTTCCGAATTCCTATGGCGGGCAGTTGGTGAAGCAGCAGTACAAGGGAGCAGTTAGAATCAGAAATAATAGCAACAATTGGCAAGGGCAACGCATAGTTTCCCCGTTGCAAAACAGTTCCCACTGCCGCCCACCGTCCACCCGTCACCACTTGAATATGTGCTGGTACTAATCAAGGGAGTCAGAACAGCAACACAAAGATAGCCATCCGCTATACTAACCCAAAGAAGGGGAAAAGGAGAGGAAGGGTAGAAGAAGGAATATGAAAAACAATGAAGAAGGAACGCAGCGCCGCAGTACGCGCCCCATGGCGAATAAGGCACACAATACTTAGGACCCACATTCGGGGTCGAGGCAAGTAGGACGTGTAAGTGTGCTATCCTTATCATTAACGCGAAGAAGTCATGTCCTACACAGCCAGCGAACACCCCATGGAGTATGCGTGCGGGCACAGCGTCCCGATAAAGGGATACAAAAGAGCCATAGAACTAAGAAAAAACGAACAATATACTAACCCCATCCCACCCACACCACCCTGCACCCCTGCAAAAGGCTACGGCCTACCCCCCCGGCAGCGTGCCTGTCGCCCTAAGTAGAACCCGAAATACAGAGGAATCAGAAAGTAAGGAAAGAACACTACAGAGAAAAAGAGGAAGGAAAGGGGGAAGAAAAAACCAGTGGGAGAGGAGATATGCAATCGAACCTTCAGCTCCCACCCCCCGCCTTAACAAAATTAGGACCCACATCGAGATGAAATCGACACAAACTCAAACATTAGGAACATGAAGAGGAATTGGTCATACTGTTACAGCTGCGAGCAGTCTTCATCTCCACACATTAGTTAGCAGTCCGCCGAGGCGAGTCCATCTCACCCCTGTCCTCTCCTGATTATTACTTTGGTACACAGTAAAGGAGAATACAGCAAGCAGTTAGGCACGAAGTGTACATAGGATCGGAACAAGGCAGGCAAAGGGTGCAAAACAGGGGATCCAAGTCTCGAGCAGCAATACAAACAATGGCGGCCGCGGACCAAACTGGCGAAGTGCATCAGCAGGAGTAGCAGGCAGCGTGAGTGCAGTCCTGCCGACCAAAGGGGGGAGGTGTCCCCCACGGAACAACCATGGGACACCCTCAAAGCAATTCGAGTCAAAAAGCCGCTGAGTACCCCAGCAAAACTGACCTGGATGGACCCCAGCGTGGGGCCCTCTCCCACGTCCATCTCAAGCAAAACCTCCTGGAGACTCGAGGCAACAGACATATGAACACCCAGATGAACGGCGGTCGCATTCCCTTCAACAGCCGGGAGCGACAAATTTGCACATTCACTAGGTCGGGCCTCACACATGGGGGGCGGCCCAACAGGCCCGTCGGTAGAACCGTTATCTTGCACAGCTGCGGCAAAGGCCATGGTCGCACGCCAGGAACACAAGGCGGCGAAGACATCGCCAATCGTGGGCTCACTCCCACACTCTTCAGCCAACGTGCAGTTCGACAGACCAGTTTCGCCGCCCCCAACAGGTCCGAGACCCAGGGCGCCGACCGCCATTTTGTCGGCGCAACAAGGCCGCTCCGTTCCTCCACCCTGGTCCGGGCCGTCAAGCAAGGCCCAGCGGAGTCTCGCCGGGTCCCGCTAATGGCAATCTTGGTGCAGAAAGATGGGTCGCCAAGACACAGGGGGTAGCCGGCGCCACCGTCTCATGGGCGCCGCCCGCCGATTCCGGACGCAAGAGCTTCAAGATGGCCGGATAGGAGGACAAAGGGGGGACAAGCCTCCCGTACGGTCAACCCCCGTCCGAGGGAGGCCGCGCCCCGCAGCTGGGCCCCCGGGCCACCAGACCGGGCCCGGTCAGTCGCCACCGGTCCAACCGCACAATGGCCTCTTCAGCCGGCTCCTCTCCTCCACCAGGGGTCGGCGTCGATTCCCCGCTCCGGCCGACCGTCGCAGGCGAGTCCCCGGCCTGCACGCCACGGAGGCTCCTGAGCAAACAAGGGCACAGCTCAAGATCCGCGGCACCCAAGAGCTCCCGGGACAAACGGTGAGTGCAAGCAGCCTTTCATATTCCCATATTCCATCGAATGTGTCTCCTTGGGGCAGGATAAAGCACAGGATTTACGATTCAGGCAGGAAGGTTGACGGAGCCGAGCTACAGTGCGGCCATCACGGTCGCAAGCTTGGCTCCTCCCCCCCGTAAGTCTGTCTTAAGTTTGTCTTAAGACAAACTTAAGACAAAATCCTAACTTCTGTGAATACCAAAAGTAGTAACTTTAGGATTTTGTCTTAAGTTAGTTCTGTGAATCGGGCCCTTAGTTCAAGGCTAGGAACATAGAATGTGATATCCTAGTGCATGAGTTGTCTGCTTCGAGACAGCTTCTAACATCTAGGCACATCATTGCATCAGAGCTGTATCTCTAACACAGTGGTTTTAATATATGAACAGTGCACTGCCCCTTAGTGGGTCAGTGGGGGTACTCCAGCCACAACCGACCTAGGACAAATGTCGCATTCAGCATGTAGCACAGTTAAAGCTGAACTTCCATGCTGATCCTGAAGAGAGGAATTGTTCAATCTAACTAAAGTCCAAGTCATCCAGGTATGGGTTATGCTCAGAGATGGAGAAGTGGCAGAGGGTACACCTGGCATGCTCTTATAGTAGGGGTAGTGCGAGGAAGGGATATATAGACATTTAGAAATCAGACTCCCATGGTTGCACTGTTCATTCTTTTCACCATGTTCACAATGTTGGTTACGTTGTTCTCGTTTATCTGCCTAATAAACGCAGCTCATTCTTACTATGCAAGACTTCAATTGTTTCAATAAATGTATTGAAAATGTTCTTCATACCTTTCCTATGTTTTACCAAGGGTATGCATGAGTAGACAACAAAATAGGTAAGATCTGTATCTACTATTCTCTTGGGAATCCGAGTCTCATGTTCGAAGTTACCAGAATCACCTGTCACCCTGGAATGGTTGGGGGTTCCAATGAGGTAGTGTGAGCTAGCTATGAATTGAGCCAACAGTTTCTGATTGTGTAGTTGGACTCAGTCCCTGCATTCTGAAGTTCTGCTGTCCTAATACTTAGTCCTACATTTTCTTTGGAGACTTGTATAACTTACCAAGCCTTAAACAGCTATGTATTGCATATAATTCACCCCTAAGGTAAGGCCTAATTAGCCCTTAGAGAAGGTGCATCATAATTAAAAGGTTGGTCTTGTTCTTTTAAGTTTTACATGTCCTAGTAGTGAAAACTCCTAAATTCATTTTTCACCAATGTGAGGCCTACCTGTCCCATAGGATTGCATTGGATTATGAAATTGCAATGAAAAACCCTCTTTAATGTTAAAGTCAGTTTGTTTGCTACAATTTAGAAAATTGGACTTTTAGAAAGTTTGCATTTTCCTGCCCTACCTCTTTTATGCCTGCAGCCTGCCTTGGATCACATGACTAGATGTAGATGACAGTTAGACTTATGAATTCCTCCCAGACAGTCACACAATAGAGGAATTAGGTGTGCCTTAAAAGGGCAGCTGCCCAGGGTGGATGGGGGACGGAACTGAGCACAGCCCCACTTGCAGTTCAATAGGGTGTGCTCTGCCTTCATACGAAAGGCCTATCCCTCCACATTGTCACTGAAGCCAGCTTGGAGCAAGGGCAGGGGATTAAGGAAATTATATTCACTTCAAAGAACCAGTTATAAGCTTCTCCCACCTTTCAGAGGAAGGGCACCAGGGTATATAAATGGTGCCTACCTTGAACCTTCAGAGGAAAGCCCCGCATCATTTGTTTTTACCCAGTGCTTTATGATGACTACTACCATATGATCATATTGATCTGGAAATCTTCTGAATGATGACATACTAGTGTAACAGAAATGTAACTTGTGTCTAGGGGTGGGCAGAACTCGCAGAGTTTCACTCTGCGGAATTCTGCAAAGTTTTATATAGAAACGCTGAGAAATTCCTATAATGGGGGGAAAATATGCATGTAGCGCTGCAAATTACTGCCAGAGCACGCAGACTTTCGGGTTGCACCAAATCTACTTGAGAAGCAGCCATCAGACTGTGACCACTTGTGGCAGCACACATTAGAAAATTGCGCTGGAAGACACCAAATCATGCTTGCATTTCTGGAGCCTTGTGGGGAAACAATTCTGCCACGCGACAATTGGCAGAATTTGGACAATTCCACTTGTGAAATGAAACATTCCACCCACCCCTGCTTATGTCTGAGAAACCGATAAAAAGGAAAATAAGAAAGGACTAACTATGTGTTATATTTAATATATGGAATCAGATATCACTATAACAGTAAATTATAAATTGACCATCTCCGATCATAGCAGATGTGGAACAGTTGCAAGGTGCTTGAGAAAAAAATATGTATTTGTTCTTCCACACTCCACAACCTTCT
This sequence comes from Lissotriton vulgaris, assembly GCF_964263255.1. NCBI lineage: Eukaryota > Metazoa > Chordata > Amphibia > Caudata > Salamandridae > Lissotriton > Lissotriton vulgaris. Next base: position 764,769,195 of record NC_141685.1, on the reverse strand, counting down.
CTTTTGAAAAAGTAAAATGGAATGGGAATAAATCGTAAACATTTCCTGTTTTCTCTACTTAGGAGAGTTACAAGCCAATTAAATTCTATTTTACCCAGGGAAAAGTACCATCAAATTCAGTTTTACACATACGAAAGTACCTATGCCCCTCTATTCTACAATGTTGTACTCCACTTTACTACACTGTACGACACCTGACTCCACTCCACAGTACTACACGTCACTCCATTATAGAAGACCTCACTCCACTCTACAACACACCACTCTATTCTACGACATCCCAACCACTCTACTATATGCACCTCCACTGTAACTCATTTAATGACATCCCACTCAATGGCACGCCACTACACTGTACATCACTCCACTGTACAACACTCTACTTATTGTATGTCACTGTATGACACTACATTAAACAACATTCAATGATACTCCACTCAATGACACTCTACTTGACACGTCACCACTCGACGACAATTCACTGCATACCTATCCACTGTATTTAATGACACGCCACTGCACTCCACATCGCGCCACTCCACTCTACTGTACAACACGCAGTTCCTCTCCACGCCATTACACTGTACCAATCTTCACTGCACTCTTTGGACCTCCACTGTACGTCACCCTACTCCCCTCTGACACCATGTGAAACACCCCTTTACTCTACTTCACGACATGACACTCCACTGTAAAAGAAAAACCTCCACTGTATGACATTCCACTCTCCACCACTCCACTCTACACCAGTCTATGATGCTCAACTTCACTCTACTACACTGTACTCCACTCCACTCTATACCACTGTACGACACTGTACTTCACTGTATACCACTCTATCGCATTCTAATACAGTACACCATAGTCTATGAAATAGCACTCAACAGTCCACTGTACTACACTTACTGTACAATGCTCTCCTCCACTCTACTCTATGTCAGTTCACTCTACACCACTTACTCTATGCTAATCCACTCTACAAGACTCTACCCACTTTATGCCACTGTACGAGACAACACTCAGTGACAGTCCACTCAACAACATTCCATTTTACAAGACTCTACTTGACAAAACTCCATTCGACTGCACTGTACAACACTCCACTCTATGACACTCCACTCTACGACACACTACTCCACTTTATGTCACTACACTCTACGACAGTCTAATCCAATTTCAATACAATTAGATGTCACTGTAGTACTGGATTATAAATTTACCATATACTATGTACCCACTATAAGGCACATCTAATTTACCTTATACTTTACCTTTCATCTCTACACTAATTGCAATGTTGTATTGATACCTGAAACAAAATTGGGTTAATATTAACACATGCTCTTTTTTTAGGATTCAACTGAGTTGAGAAATCTATTGTATTTAAAATAAATCTTCAAAGGATCTTACATCCCGCCATTGCTTTTCATTGGTTTGTGTGCTTCAGCTTAATTTTCCTCCATTTCTACTAGCTGCATCATACTATTTCCTGTTGTTCCTTGTGTGTTTCTCTTATCAGTCTCCTGTGGCCCAAGTACTGCTTTCATCTGCTTTTTTCTGGAACTTCTTTTAAGCGTGTCAGCACCTTTGTGTGCTTTGTGGGAAACCAACTCTCAGATCACAGCCTGCACTTATGAGTCCCCTCTGGCTGAAGCAAGGACCCATCCTAGTGCTCCCTTTTGTTTGGATTCACCAGTCTCCCCGGGGCTGAAGCAGGGATCCACTCTAGTTATTTAATTCTGCTTTTTCTTTACAAGTAGCAGCACGCAAAATGGATGGTGCCACTTTGGAACGCATCGATGCAATGTGGTTGAAAAATGCCAGCCTACTGCGTCTGGGGCTTGTAACATCATGAGTTCTTTTATTTTATTTTTTGCTAAATATCAATATTTAGGATGATGCTAAAACTTGATTGAAAAGCACTCCTCCACAGGTATAAATTGGGATGTAGTGGAGTTGTAATTTGAGTTTCAAGGGTAGGGCTGGGCATGGAGCACACACTCATCTTACCTCTCAGAGCTGTACATGGCGCACAGCCCTGTACACGCTCTACCCTTTACCTGCACATAGAAACAGCAAAAAATCGGAGTTATCAAGCATTTCTTCTCCTTTCACCATGTTAAGACCAGGTTTTTCCTGGTTTTAGTTTTGGTGCTCCCTCGTATTTACACCACCTTTGTAAATAGGGGGCAGCATCAAAATCAAGGGGTGTTGCGGCAGAACCCCTACGACAACACCCATTGCCCACCACTTTCACACTAATAGTAGCATGAAAGGGTGCTTTATTTACAAGGCGGCAACAAGCCCCGTTACGTGGCTTAACGCTGCCTTGTAAATTAGGCGAAGCCCCTATCGCCACAGGAACATCATTAAAAGTGAAGTTCCTGTGGCAATAGGGGCTTGTAAATATGTCCAGTGGTTGAAAAAACATATTTTTTTGAGTACTATTTGTAATCATCTTACTTAATCAACCATAAATACTACTATTCACTCTTAACTTTTGCCTAATCAGTCTTCCTTCCTTCTTGGGGAAGTCTGATTAAGCCACATTAGGAAATTTCAAAAATATCAATCTAGAACGTTGAAAGAAACAGATAGAACTAGTAAATTGAACCTATATTGTGTTTTATTAATGATTTGTTTCATTTAACAATACAGAAGCAAAAGTTAAGAGTAATAGTATTCATGACTGACCGTTTATAAGAAATTTCCATTTAAAGAGGTGCTCAAGTTGGCCAGGAAGGAATTAAAAAGATAGTGATATCTGGAATGTTGATCTCCAGATATGCTCTGATTAACCATTTTTAAGAGGAGTAGTCAATCCTAATTGGCGTGCCACATCCTGAACAATATATTTTGACAGCCATTTCAGGACACAAAGACATGTTCCCTGCATCCTGAAAATGTAATAACATATATATAAGTCTGCAGGTGGTCCACTCTCTGAACCCAAGGGTGGAGAACCCAAGGGGCATGAGAAAGGGGCCCAAAAGCCCCCTCCTCTGATTGGCTGGTCACAATATGGACATGCTGTGGCACCCATTACAGGTCTCAGAGCATGGTCCCTGTTGAAATGCATGAAGTGAAAGCCTGTTTAAGAGGGTGACAAAAAGGAGCACATATAAAAGGTGAAACTTGTTTTAGTCACAATAGAAATTATTTACTGGTGGTTCCATACTAATTTGAGGAATTGTTGTATATTCTAAGTTGATTTTACCCAGTGAAAAATGCTGATCTCCTGCTAGGATCTAATGAACCATGTTTGAGAGAAATCTGTTTTCTCTTGTGATTTTCTCACAGAGGTTAAGGAAGGTGCTCCAGAAGGTAACATGAGTTCACACTATCTTCCTCAGCAATATGAGAATAATGTCTGATATTCTGGGTAAAAACTCCAAAAAGAAGCAGCAGACTGCCATTTGATTCCCATTGTTTTACTGTAGCCTCCCACAGTCAGACCCTCCAGGATTTTGCAATTCGCAAAGCAATCACAAATAATCAGTTTTGTGAAAATACATCACTTTTTTTAAAAGTACCTGTGAAATCTGGTCCTGCCATTTGCCCAGTGGGCCTGAAACATTAAAAAACAAAATGCCTCATGGGTACACCGCATGCTCAAAATTCAATACCAATTAATCCCCCTCTGGACCAAAGGGGATCCCAGGGGGGCATTCAATTTTATCAAGTTTTGGGCCCACCACCCGCTGGGAATGTGACGGGCCCAGGAAGAATGCATTTTTAATTACAAAAGTTGCCCCCTGCCCAACGCCTGCCCCGTGCGTGGTGGGCCTGAACTGCATAAAAAGATGCCCCACTGAGCCCTAGAGTAAAAAAAAATTGCCCCTAGACCTGCCACTTGCCTCATGGGTAATAATAAACCAAAAGCGGTACCAATATTGCCACGTTACTTATGTGCTGGATCCCGGGTGATCACTCGAATCACTGAATCAAGCAGTAATTCTCAAAGAAACATATTTCAGAATGAATCAGTTTTGTTTTATTTTTAACTTAAATGCATGTATCAACTCAATATGCATCTTTCTGTTTTTTCAATTAGAAAACATTTCTTTAGTTCCACATCATAAATCACAATGAACACAACTTAAACAACTGACAATACACAAAAAAATATGTTTTGACAAAAAATCACAACTTGCAGTCACCATTCATACCACACAAAATATCATAACTAGATATATTACAGTTATTTACAAATCTATACAATGTCACAATAAGAAAACAGACAAAGCATTGGAAATAAACAAGTACACAATGTTGTTATTTTTCGAAATAATCAAGGGTTCCTAATGCTGAATAGAAGAGGTCTACGCGTTTCGATAACCCCTGGTTGTGGGGAAATCTCATCAGGACCATATGCCTGCGAATGGAGAACGAAATTGGGTCAGGTGGGTGGACAAAACCAACTCCTCACAACGCTACAGTGGGGGTAGAGAAAACTAATCATACCTCTCAGTTGCTGGCTTCACTTTTGTGGTTGTAACTGTGGACAAAAAATGAGGTGGATTTAAGCCTCTGAAGTGAAAACGCCAGAGGGGCATTCATTCAGTCTTAACGAAAACATTCACTCGTGATTACTTACATCGTCTTACGCCTACTGCGGCTGTTTATTTAACTGGAGGAAATTTCGGGTGGAAGTGGATAACTGGGGGGTAAAAAACAGGGATGGTTTTAGGATTTGGTGGGAAAAGCTCATTTCCATTGTCGTAATAGTTTGCACAAAGCGACTTACTGATAATTGCTTAGCGCAGGGAGTTCACGGGTATCTCAGTCTGTATTGAGCGAATCAATAGCGTGCTCCGGTCTCCTGTAAGGGAAAGGGAGCTGGTGTCAGGTATCCAGGTTGGTTGTAAAGATCGCCTCTCTTGCGATGTTTCTCTCACATGTAAATTCGTTTACCTGTTTGCGTCGTGTCCGCTGTCTCACTCGGGGGGGTCTGCGCTCTTCGGTCTCTGTTCGTTAGTCCAGTAACCGGCACCATCCAGTCGGTAACCTTGATCTCGCGTTCGGTGGTTTTAACTCACTTCCTGGTTACCCGGGGGTTATGGGGATTGTAGTTTCGTAGTCCGTTGTCATGGAAACGGGCCGCGTTTTGAGTTTGGGTGTGTGGGGCCGTGGTTCACAGTCTGTGTGGGAGACAGAAGTCTGAATCTCGGTCTTTTCATATTCTTCAACAAATCACAGGCGATAAAGCTCGGAGAGTTCATTAAGGCCATCTATTGCAGAATTGAATTTGACTATCAGCATGGCTTCAGTGTGTGACAATTTTTCTTCAATGTCACCACCTCTGGGATCTTTCTCAATTTTAGCAATTACTGTCCATCTTAATTCATCAACGGTATGTTTGTGATTCACCCAATGGTTTACCAGTGGGGCCGTTAACACATTCTTTTTAATGCGTGATTTGTGCTGGGTAATGCGACATCTCACCTCCTGACTTGTTTTTCCGATGTAAAGTTTATCACAGGGGCATTTGATCCCATATATGACATACTTAGATTTACAATTTGTAAATTTTTCATGTTTCCAGGATATCTGTTTATGTTGAAACAGATTTCCTTCCTCGGTACTTGCACAGCAGATACAAGAGCCACATCTGTGATGACCTTGGATCGGTGGTAATCCTAGCATAGTGCTGATTGTTGTTATGTTCGGTTTAAGTGCTGCTCGAACTAGGTGATTGGCTACGCTTTGGTCCTTTTTGAAGGCAAATAATGGCTTGTCTTTAAGTGTCTCGTCTATATTTTCCACTAAATGCCAGTTTTGTAAAATTGTTTTTTTGAAGACATTTGAGTTTGGGCAGAATGTAGAGACGCAGACCATCCTGTTTTGGGGTGGTTTAACCTTATTTGTTAATAGTGTATCTCGGGGGATCCACCACACTCTTTTCATTGTTCTTCTGAGAAGTTTAATGGGGTAGCCTCTTTGTGATAGTTTTTCAGTCAAGTTCGCAGCATGTAGCATATATTCATCCTTAAAGTGGCAGTTTCTCTTGATCCGCAAGTACTGTGAAAATGGGAGATTCTCTTTCAAATTGCGCGGGTGGCTGCTGTTAAAGTGCAATGCCTTGTTTCTGTCCGTCAATTTTTTGTATAATGTTGTGACCAGACCATCATCAGTCGGGTACACTTCTACATCAAGGAATGCCATTTTAATTTTGGAGTAGTTGATGGTGAATTTGATTTCCTCCGTTCTTGCATTTAGCCAATGGTGAAATTCCTTCAGTTCCTCTTCCGTCCCTTTCCAAGTCATAAAAACATCGTCGATGTATCGACTCCAACTTGTGATTTTTTCTTTGAATGGCTTTGACTGGTACACAAACTTCTCTTCAAATAACGACATAAAAAGTATAGCTAACTCCGGTGCAAAGGGGCATCCCATGGCTACCCCACTTGTCTGAAAAAAGAATTCTCCGTTGAAATTGAAGTAGTTCTTCTTTAATGCCAGTGTTGCTAATTGCATAATGAATTTCGTTGGTACCCTGGTAGGTCTTGGTCGTTGGTCTAAGTAAAACTGTATTGCATCCAGACCATCACTCTGGGGGATCTGGGTGTACAGTGAGCATACATCCATGGTGACTAAGAAGTCTTCGTTTTGGTTGAATGGAATGGTCGAGAGTTTATTAATGAAATCAGTTGTGTCTCGAAGGAATGATTTAACTTCTGTCATAAAAGGTTTCAAGAAAAAATCTACAAACTTAGACACTGGTTCGAATAGTGACTCGCATCCGGAGACAATTGGTCTACCGGGGGGATTTTTTTTGTCCTTGTGAATCTTTGGCAAGACGTAAAACAAAGGTGTTCGTGGAGTGTTGCATTTAAGGTATTCGAATTCCTTCTTGCCAATTATTCCTTCTGCTAAACCTTTTTCCAGAATTGGGTTGAGTTGTTGTTGCAATTCTGTAGTGGGGTTCTTGTTTATTTTCCTGTAGCATCTGGCATTATCAAGTTGGCTCATTACTTCTTTTTTATAGTTTTCTATGTCCCATATGACAATGGCACCTCCCTTGTCCGCCTGTTTTATTACGACTGAAGTGTCTTTTTTGAGATTTTCTAAAGCCCAATTCTGGAAAAAGGTTTAGCAGAAGGAATAATTGGCAAGAAGGAATTCGAATACCTTAAATGCAACACTCCACGAACACCTTTGTTTTACGTCTTGCCAAAGATTGACAAAGACGAAAAAAATCCCCCCGGTAGACCAATTGTCTCCGGATGCGAGTCACTATTCGAACCAGTGTCTAAGTTTGTAGATTTTTTCTTGAAACCTTTTATGACAGAAGTTAAATCATTCCTTCGAGACACAACTGATTTCATTAATAAACTCTCGACCATTCCATTCAACCAAAACGAAGACTTCTTAGTCACCATGGATGTAGGCTCACTGTACACCCAGATCCCCCAGAGTGATGGTCTGGATGCAATACAGTTTTACTTAGACCAACGACCAAGACCTACCAGGGTACCAACGGAATTCATTATGCAATTAGCAACACTGGCATTAAAGAAGAACTACTTCAATTTCAACGGAGAATTCTTTTTTCAGACAAGTGGGGTAGCCATGGGATGCCCCTTTGCACCGGAGTTAGCTATACTTTTTATGTCGTTATTTGAAGAGAAGTTTGTGTACCAGTCAAAGCCATTCAAAGAAAAAATCACAAGTTGGAGTCGATACATCGACGATGTTTTTATGACTTGGAAAGGGACGGAAGAGGAACTGAAGGAATTTCACCATTGGCTAAATGCAAGAACGGAGGAAATCAAATTCACCATCAACTACTCCAAAATTAAAATGGCATTCCTCGATGTAGAAGTGTACCCGACTGATGATGGTCTGGTCACAACATTATACAAAAAATTGACGGACAGAAACAAGGCATTGCACTTTAACAGCAGCCACCCGCGCAATTTGAAAGAGAATCTCCCATTTTCTCAGTACTTGCGGATCAAGAGAAACTGCCACTTTAAGGATGAATATATGCTACATGCTGCGAACTTGACTGAAAAACTATCACAAAGAGGCTACCCCATTAAGTGGGGTAGCCATGGGATGCCCCTTTGCACCGGAGTTAGCTATACTTTTTATGTCGTTATTTGAAGAGAAGTTTGTGTACCAGTCAAAGCCATTCAAAGAAAAAATCACAAGTTGGAGTCGATACATCGACGATGTTTTTATGACTTGGAAAGGGACGGAAGAGGAACTGAAGGAATTTCACCATTGGCTAAATGCAAGAACGGAGGAAATCAAATTCACCATCAACTACTCCAAAATTAAAATGGCATTCCTCGATGTAGAAGTGTACCCGACTGATGATGGTCTGGTCACAACATTATACAAAAAATTGACGGACAGAAACAAGGCATTGCACTTTAACAGCAGCCACCCGCGCAATTTGAAAGAGAATCTCCCATTTTCACAGTACTTGCGGATCAAGAGAAACTGCCACTTTAAGGATGAATATATGCTACATGCTGCGAACTTGACTGAAAAACTATCACAAAGAGGCTACCCCATTAAGTGGGGTAGCCATGGGATGCCCCTTTGCACCGGAGTTAGCTATACTTTTTATGTCGTTATTTGAAGAGAAGTTTGTGTACCAGTCAAAGCCATTCAAAGAAAAAATCACAAGTTGGAGTCGATACATCGACGATGTTTTTATGACTTGGAAAGGGACGGAAGAGGAACTGAAGGAATTTCACCATTGGCTAAATGCAAGAACGGAGGAAATCAAATTCACCATCAACTACTCCAAAATTAAAATGGCATTCCTCGATGTAGAAGTGTACCCGACTGATGATGGTCTGGTCACAACATTATACAAAAAATTGACGGACAGAAACAAGGCATTGCACTTTAACAGCAGCCACCCGCGCAATTTGAAAGAGAATCTCCCATTTTCACAGTACTTGCGGATCAAGAGAAACTGCCACTTTAAGGATGAATATATGCTACATGCTGCGAACTTGACTGAAAAACTATCACAAAGAGGCTACCCCATTAAACTTCTCAGAAGAACAATGAAAAGAGTGTGGTGGATCCCCCGAGATACACTATTAACAAATAAGGTTAAACCACCCCAAAACAGGATGGTCTGCGTCTCTACATTCTGCCCAAACTCAAATGTCTTCAAAAAAACAATTTTACAAAACTGGCATTTAGTGGAAAATATAGACGAGACACTTAAAGACAAGCCATTATTTGCCTTCAAAAAGGACCAAAGCGTAGCCAATCACCTAGTTCGAGCAGCACTTAAACCGAACATAACAACAATCAGCACTATGCTAGGATTACCACCGATCCAAGGTCATCACAGATGTGGCTCTTGTATCTGCTGTGCAAGTACCGAGGAAGGAAATCTGTTTCAACATAAACAGATATCCTGGAAACATGAAAAATTTACAAATTGTAAATCTAAGTATGTCATATATGGGATCAAATGCCCCTGTGATAAACTTTACATCGGAAAAACAAGTCAGGAGGTGAGATGTCGCATTACCCAGCACAAATCACGCATTAAAAAGAATGTGTTAACGGCCCCACTGGTAAACCATTGGGTGAATCACAAACATACCGTTGATGAATTAAGATGGACAGTAATTGCTAAAATTGAGAAAGATCCCAGAGGTGGTGACATTGAAGAAAAATTGTCACACACTGAAGCCATGCTGATAGTCAAATTCAATTCTGCAATAGATGGCCTTAATGAACTCTCCGAGCTTTATCGCCTGTGATTTGTTGAAGAATATGAAAAGACCGAGATTCAGACTTCTGTCTCCCACACAGACTGTGAACCACGGCCCCACACACCCAAACTCAAAACGCGGCCCGTTTCCATGACATTGGACTACGAAACTACAATCCCCATAACCCCCGGGTAACCAGGAAGTGAGTTAAAACCACCGAACGCGAGATCAAGGTTACCGACTGGATGGTGCCGGTTACTGGACTAACGAACAGAGACCGAAGAGCGCAGACCCCCCCGAGTGAGACAGCGGACACGACGCAAACAGGTAAACGTATTTACATGTGAGAGAAACATCGCAAGAGAGGCGATCTTTACAACCAACCTGGATACCTGACACCAGCTCCCTTTCCCTTACAGGAGACCGGAGCACGCTATTGATTCGCTCAATACAGACTGAGATACCCGTGAACTCCCTGCGCTAAGCAATTATCAGTAAGTCGCTTTGTGCAAACTATTACGACAATGGAAATGAGCTTTTCCCACCAAATCCTAAAACCATCCCTGTTTTTTACCCCCCAGTTATCCACTTCCACCCGAAATTTCCTCCAGTTAAATAAACAGCCGCAGTAGGCGTAAGACGATGTAAGTAATCACGAGTGAATGTTTTCGTTAAGACTGAATGAATGCCCCTCTGGCGTTTTCACTTCAGAGGCTTAAATCCACCTCATTTTTTGTCCACAGTTACAACCACAAAAGTGAAGCCAGCAACTGAGAGGTATGAATAGTTTTCTCTACCTCCACTGTAGCGTTGTGAGGAGTTGGTTTTGTCCACCCACCTGACCCAATTTCATTCTCCATTCGCAGGCATATGGTCCTGATGAGATTTCCCCACAACCAGGGGTTATCGAAACGCGTAGACCTCTTCTATTCAGCATTAGGAACCCTTGATTATTTCGAAAAATAACAACATTGTGTACTTGTTTATTTCCAATCCTTTGTCTGTTTTCTTATTGTGACATTGTATAGATTTGTAAATAACTGTAATATATCTAGTTATGATATTTTGTGTGGTATGAATGGTGACTGCAAGTTGTGATTTTTTGTCAAAACATATTTTTTTGTGTATTGTCAGTTGTTTAAGTTGTGTTCATTGTGATTTATGATGTGGAACTAAAGAAATGTTTTCTAATTGAAAAAACAGAAAGATGCATATTGAGTTGATACATGCATTTAAGTTAAAAATAAAACAAAACTGATTCATTCTGAAATATGTTTCTTTGAGAATTACTGCTTGATTCAGTGATTCGAGTGATCACCCGGGATCCAGCACATAAGTAACGTGGCAATATTGGTACCGCTTTTGGTTTATTATTGTTCTGGAGAGGCTTGTCCTTATTGCCAGTAAGCCCAGACCCTGTGTATGGTGTTAATACTTGCTTCATGGGTAGCAGGCCCTAGATGTAATTAAAAAATATTGCTCCCTGGGCCGCTGCGTGTGCCACGAGCTGCAGTCCTTAGATTTTTTTTTAAATACCCTCTGGGCCCACAACAAACCCTTGGGAAGCAGACCCTAGTCATTTAAAAAACGTAAATGCCTCTGGGCCCCTGCGCATGTTACAAGGGCCAAAAACATGAGAATACATTTTTATGGCCTGCCGCTCACTGGGCGTCCGAGGGACATTAATTTTTTAGCAAGTTTAGGGCTTGCTGCCTACAAGGCAGGCAGCAGCCGCAGGTGGCATTTAAAAAAAAATAATTGTATTACAGTGGTACAGGCAAATACTATAAGCTGTACATTTTTTTTAACTTCAATATAGATTTTGAGGTATTGCATACTATTGAATAATGTAGAAGGTAGGTGTGTCCCACTCAGAGGTGGTTTGTCTCATATGCGTGTTGTGAAATTGGTCTAAGATTGTATGCCATTAGATCCATATTGGAACTGTATACAGTGTATTTTAGGGAAGATAGAGAGTTGTCCACTTCACCTGACAGAAGGTTTCTTTACAGTGGTGAATGTATACTTGTCAACGTCAATGTCTTGATGTATATGTGTGTATATATATATATATATATATATATATATATATATATATATATATATATATATATATATATATATATATATATATATATATATATATATTTATATATATATATATATTCACTGAAAAAAACATAGGTTTCACACCAGTTACAGTTAGGAATTAGCATTTAAAAAACCTATTAAATTCACTGAAAAAACCATAGGTTTCACACCAGTTATAGTTACCTGGAAATTTTACTGACATAAAACCATTGATAGTTAGTTGGACTCACTATAACTTGCGCGTGTAATGCACTGCTGATGACGTCACATATTACATCACTCATGACATGGTCAGTGACATCACTCATGACATCACTGATGACTCCATCCTTGTGACAGAGTGACAGCCCTCCTTTCAGTGTAATGTAACCCTTGAAACACATATTCAAAAATAGAAACTAACATTTACAAAAAAGTGGAGATACCTATACCAGTTACAACAACCAATTCAGTAATTCCACCATTTATATACACATCCACTCATTCACCAACAGTTCTATATAGTCATTCATACATATACTCACTTATCATATGTAGTGAGACACCTTTACATCCGTTAACACACCGACAGTCTTCCAAAAGTTACTCACACACATACTCACACATGCAAATAAACTATTGAACATCCATTTATTTGCATATACAGCTATACACACACTAGCACATTACTTCTAAGGAAACATTTATAGAAACACATACTTTTTTTAACAGGAACTCTTTCAATCTCTCACTCTCATATATACTCACTTATATACATCAATACTCACATATACTAGATTAAAACATATGTAGTTACTCATAAAGACACTAGTGAGACAGTCATTCACTCACTAACACACACATATACACACTCTTCCACCCATACAGTCCTGCACATATGCTGTCTTCAAAACACATACAAACAGTGAGTTAGTCATTGATGCATCTATGTGCTAAGTAACACTCCCACCAAACCATACAGATACTCATACTGATACTAAAAAAACATCTAATAATACATATACTCACACATGTAGCTACTCACCAACCCATGTAGCCACTTATACACAAAGTGAAACACTGATACAAACATTTAAATATTTAAACAATACTCGCTAATATATGTATTCACTAAGATACACTTAATAAGCCAGTTAACCAATCATTTTTTTTTAAAACATCTATTAAGACACTTATTTAAACATTTATTCTTCCATCGACCTTTACATATACATATATAAAACATATTTATTTTTAGAAAGACACACATTCACTGGATGGTGTCATCAGTGATGTCATGAGTGATGTCACTGACCATGTCATGAGTGATGTAATATGTGACGTCATCAGCAGTGCATTACACGCGCAAGTTATAGTGAGTCCAACTAACTATAATGTGGAATTTCAATGGTTTTATGTCAGTAAAATTTCCAGGTAACTATAACTGGTGTGAAACCTATGGTTTTTTCAGTGAATTTAATAGGTTTTTTAAATGCTAATTCCTAACCATAACTGGTGTGAAACCTATGGTTTTTTCAGTGAATTTCATAGGTTTTTTAAATGCTAATTCCTAACTATAAGTCTCACTTTATAAGTAAGACTGTTAACGCTCTAGTTGTTCTTTAGAACACTCTGGTACACTCTATCATTGGGCTATAGTTGGGCTACATATGGCTGATATTTGGGCTACATTTGTATTTTTTTGTCTCTGGTGGCCATCTTTGGGCTACATTGGGCTACATTGGGCTACATTTGGGCTACATTTGGACTCTAACATATATATAGCCCAATGTAGCACAATATATATTTTTTTCAAAGTTAATTTTCGTAAAAACCACTTGAGTATAGCAAAGGCACATCGGGCTACCAGTCCCTACAATTTATTATTTTTTTTTACATTTTTTTTTTGCCTTGGAGCGCTCCCGGTGCGCACCCCGGTGAGGGCCCCTGAGAGCGTACTCGTTTGAAGCGCCCCGGTGCGCGATCCGGGAAGCGTCCCGTTAGCGCCAATCTCGCGAACGAAAACATGATCGTGACGTATCGCGGAGCCGCGTCCGCGTGATACGCATGGCGTAAAAGCACCCGGAAGCATTCGACGCGCTTACACGACGTGCCCCGGGGCGCGTAGCGTAAGCGCGTCGGGTCATATGTCCTGAAAATAACACTTTTGATTGGTTCACAACAGTTTTGTTTTCTAAATGATGAAAGACCCCATCATTTTTCCTCATTTTCACTTTGTTGTTTGAGTGAAGACCTGCATTGTGTAAGAAATGGCTTCACTGGTAGCAGCTGCAGGTGCATCTTCACCACCACCACCTCCACCACCACTACAAGGACCACCACAAGACCACAATGGTGGTCATGAAGAAGAGGAGGACGAAGAGGAGCAGGAGGAGAGGCAATATCTGCCTGAGGACACTCCCCCATACAAACCCAAAGAACATTTTATTTGGGAGTTTTTCAAAATGCCAAGGGGTGCCAAAAAAGTAAATGCAGCAAAGGTGACTTGCCTCATCCGTGACCAAGAACTGTCAAGAGGGAACCCAAACAGGAAATATTTGTTTGGGAACCACACGATGATAAGGCATATGCAGAGGAAGCACCTAAACAATTATTCAAGAGCAGAAGTCAGGCAACTGACCAAGAACCCTCCCCATCCTTCAACTTCAGGCACCTCCAACCAACCCACTCCATCGGGTGCAGAGGCTAGGGAGATGGTCCCTAATGTTCAAACCAAGTTTTCAAAATTTAAATTTGTTTGCATATATTGCAACAAAACTATATCTTATGGTGAGCAGAGCATCACTTTACTTAATCGAGCTGCAGACAACCATCACTGCAGCAAGCAACCTTAATTTTTTTCTATTTTTTTGCTCCAGTTGAGCTGTTTGCAATTCCCTGTCTTTTGTTTCACCCCAGAAAAACTACAAAAAAAATATAAAATTGTTCTGAAAATCCCCCCCCAAAAAAAAATGTTCCAAAAAACAAAAAAATATATATAAAACAACAAAAAGAAAAAAAAAACAGTTATTTTCAGAACTACCTCCCATTTATATAAAATGACTTAAATTTTTAAACTCTGCCATTCTCTTTTCTCCCCGGTGCGCTCCCCTGTGCGCGTACCTTTGCGTTCCCTCCGCGCAAATCGAATTTTTAAAACATTTTTTTTGCCCAGCTGGACCCTTTTATAGCCCCCGCATCAAACCTAGGGGGTCAGGGGGGGTCTACCCTGCCCCCTTATGGTCAATTCCCCCTTTGTTTTGGCCACCTCTTGTGTCTTGATCCTACTGAGAAACAAGATGGCGGCCGCTCCGGACTGTTTCGAATGTTTACAGACACCCAAGAACCAATCAGCTTTCTGCGCGCAAGTCGCGTGTCGCGCCCGGAGCGCTCCCCGGAGCGCGTCCCGGGGCACGCTTATAGATATATATATTTTTTTGAACCTACATTACTCAAAATCCACTGTAGTACATATCTTGAGACATAGCAAAGGCACATCGGGCTACCAGTCCCTACAATTTTGCCAAATTT